>NC_080071.1:9147840-10347840 GCF_949987535.1 Balaenoptera acutorostrata
GTATGAAGAAAAAATTATTTAAGAATCTAGATCCTGCCTACAAGTCCTCTATTTTCAAATTATGGTTGGATGAAAAATTGGACATTTTAAACACTAGTTCCCTAGTTGAAAGTAAGTGGTAAATCAAACAAACAAAGAAAAAACTGTCATAAACTGTAAGTGGTATGTGAGATGGGGAGTGGGGTAGAGGACTTAGAGGAAATGTAAAATTTAGACTATTTCGAAGTCACTATTCAAAGTGGTCAGTATTTGGAAATCTACTTCTACAAATGTATTACTTAAAGAGGATTCATGAGCTAAGTAAACTTTCACCTACCTCCTGTAAGAAAGAAGCGGGGCATAGTTTATGCTCTTACGATACCTGAATTTCTTCTGTTCCATAATCATTCAGAGGGAGTAGTAGCAGTGAAACTGCCATACATTTCCTGCTGAGCAATATGATTGAGGAAATTCTGTTACCCAAGATATAGTTTCAGTTCTTGATTAAATTAAAGCTCCTAGTTAAGATTTTTGGCATTGCAGGTTTTACAGGATTAGATTCAAGGATCAGTACTTAAGATTTTAGGAAGCTTTTTTAGCTCAAGACTATTTACTATTTTCTTCTTCTCAGTTAAGAGAGTTACACTAAACATACAATTTTGAAACCCTGCTAAGGATGTATGTGATGTGTGTGTGAGAATGGAGGGTAGGGTGAAGATGTAGAACTTTGTGTAAGTACATGTAAAATGTACTGATCCCATGTACTGTGCTAAGCAATCTCCATCTAACCATACTGCATTTTCCCTGCCTCACAATCTAGGAAACTAAAATCCAAGGCTACTCAGCCAGTAAATGACAGAGCTGAAATTCCAAACCACATTCTTCTGGTTTCAAAATCTTTACACATTTATCTTCTCCAGTCCTAGTTTATCTCAATAGTTATTTAACATGGTAGTTATGTCTCAATATACTTTAACAACATAACTTGCCAGTTCCAAATTATTTGAGACTTATCTCTCCCACGTTTGAATTTCAGTTACTTATGACTTAGTTTTCAACATGAGTTGTCTCTCCTTGGAAAGTTATTTTGCAGCCTTTGATTGCTATCCTTCAAAAACATGGGCAGAATCAGAAAATGTAAATAAATATATTGGAAACATTTCAAACTGTTAAGCCCCTTCTTTTTCATGGTCTCTTGGCAATTCAAATGACTTTCTTACATTCAACATAGTTTCACTATCAAAAAAAAAAAAAAAAAAGAAAGAGGGGGAAGAAAGTTCTCAATTCATGATTCATGTATATTACAATTCATAAATTCACAGATAAGTGATACAGGTGTTGATTACATGTATGACTTCAGTGTGTGAAAATTCAGCAAGTATACACTAAATGACTGTACTTTTCTATATTTATAATATGGTTCAAAAATACTGTTTAAGAGTTTAAGAGGTCAGGGTTTGCCTGGTGGTGCAGTGGTTAAGAATCCACCTGCTAATGCAGGGGACACGGGTTCGAGCCCTGGTCCAGGAAGATCCCACATGCCGCGGAGCAACTAAGCCCGTGCGCCACAAGTACCGAGCCTGCATTCTAGAGCCCGCGAGCCACAACTACTGAAGCCCGGGCGACTAGAGCCCATGCTCCTCAACAAGAGAAGGCACTGCAGTGAGAAGCCTGCTCACTGTGAGGAAGAGTAGCCCCCGCTCGCCACAACTAAAGAAAGCCAACATGCAGCAACGAAGGCCCAATGCAGCCATAAATAAATAAATTTATATTAAAAAAAAGGTGTAAGAGGTCATTTATTTTGCTATAAAGATGAAGAAATCTTAGGACTATTTCTAACAATACTTTGCCCACTGCTCTTTTCCTTTTTTTTTTTTTTTTTTTTTTTTTAATGAGGATCTTGAATCAGATGCGTATGTTTGATTGATTGATTGATTGATTGATTTTGGCTGTGTTGGGTCTTCGTTTCTGTGCGAGGGCTTTCTCCAGTTGTGGCAAGCGGGGGCCACTCTTCATCGCGATGCGCGGGCCTCTCACCGTCGCGGCCTCTCTCGTTGCGGAGCACAGGCTCCAGACGCGCAGGCTCAGCAGTTGTGGCTCACGGGCCCAGCCGCTCTGCGGCATGTGGGATCTTACCAGGCCAGGGCTCGAACCCGTGTCCCCTGCATTAGCAGGCAGATTCTCAACCACTGCGCCACCAGGGAAGCCCGCTCTTTTCCTTTTTTACATCATTTGCTTTTATAACCTATTAAACTAGACACGTAAAAATCTTTTTTACCACAGTGACTGATGAATTAGTATATCTGAGAAGTATTTTGAACTGTATGAGAAAGATACTCTCAGATAGTATTGTTATTATCATTCACTTTATTTTAAATAAGGATTAAAATTTTTAAATATATATTTTATTTTATGTGGACTAATTCTATATATACAAATTAAATATGGAAAGGCTCTTCCATGTTGTTCTAAAAAGTCTCCTTCAGATGGATCCCAGGGTTTGATATTTTGTACTGCAGGGACTGTGTACTGTACTGCTATATATCAGATGCTTTATTAAATAAATATAGCCATTAGTGCTGATTTTATCTCATATAACAATGTAGAAAAAAAAGATCTCTGCAGTTTGCTTTGATAAGGATATTCTATCATTTGCATTCATCCCCTTGCTTCACATAAAATACTTGGTACAAGATGATTGAGATATCTGGCCACCTAGGGAATATGGCAGTTTAGGTATAAAAATATATAAACACTCCAGAGAGTATACTTTATCTTTTTCCTTTGTTACTCAACTGTGTTTTGAGTCAAGTTTTGTCTTGATGAAGACTGCACTAGAGAGAGAGTAAATATTGGTAGGAAAAAATTATATATATGCTATACATATATATGTTTTCAATGATATAAAGAATAGCCTATATAATGTGGTCATGGGTTTTAGAGTTTTCTTTTTGGAAAGGAGAAAAATTGATTTTAAACAAGTTATAAAGGGAACAATACATCTAAATTCAGTATCTGGGATCTTTATTTATGGTTACACTTCCCTTGGCAATGTGGAATTAATGACAGTTTCGTTGATAACACAGTTTTGGTTTAAAATTAAATTAGTTTCAGTAGCTCCCGATAGTTCTATTAGTTTGTAGTATTAACATTCCAAACAATAAAGCCTATATAAATAGAAGAGAAATCATCCAAATCATTAAGATTTTAGTATTTCATTTTGTAGGAAACAAAAAAGCAGATCCCCCAAATTACTAAAATGCTATTATTTAAAGCAGCTAGTTAATTATGACGGAAATTTAGAACTTTCATGTATGACTAGAAGCTGAAGAGAAAGTTGGAATGTGACAGCTACTTCAGTGTGGTTGTATCAGTGTAATTTCTGAGCTAGAATTAGAAAACTACGAGCTATAGTTAAAGGAATAGCAGTGAAATTTATAGCAACTAACATCTAAATTGTGACTTTTCTTTTATTAATTTAATTGATTTTTTATTTCTGATGCGTATGCAAGAGTTCCTGAAATCTTTCAGACCCCTGTGGTTTAATATAAATCTCAAAATATTAAAAGATCTTGTAGAAAATTAGAAAGCAGATGATACACTTCGGGACTCAAGATTTTAGATGTGCACATTTTAAAGCAACTTCAACACAATTACCCTCTGCTTGCTCTTAAGAAAAAAAAAAGAAACTTACCTCTTTATTTTGTTTTACTCTATGACAATTGCTTTTATAACTGGTTTGTGGAATACTCATTGGCTTGAAAAAGATTGGTCAGCAGAAAAGCTTAAGACAATAAACTGTTGAAACTCTCAGAGGTCACATTTATCAGATATATTCAACATACCAAATGATAACTTGCAACAAGTATTATTGCTGTAATTCAGTAAGCAGTGGATTATCAAGTTATATTTCACTACACCTTTTCCCATCCCCAAATCATGTGTTACTCTGCATTTATAAATTCAAGGCTTTCAAGTTAATGGCTGCAGGTGGCATGATTGTTCCAAAGGTATTATAAGAAACAGCCTCATTTGAATCTCTGAAACATCAGATATTTTATGCAAACAACAAAGAGTATCACATGTTTCATTTTCATGGGGCTTGTATTCCTTAAAATGTACAGGAAAATATCCTGCTGAGCTTTCCGAATTATCATTAAAAAGATGACCATGTGTTGTGACAGACAATTTGGAGTCAGGGATATCTGGCCTTATCTGCTCTGTGAGTTTTGCCGACCTAAAAACCTCCACATTCTCAAAAATGGGGTTGATAACATGTGCCTTTTCAGAGTTGTTATAAAGTTTAGAGAAAATGTTATTTTCAATGCCTGGAAAAAATATATTTGTAGAGGAAACTGTATTTGTCATTACTGTAAACATCATTCTATTATTTAAATTAAAATAAAATTCAGTAAGTGCTTCAAAAAATATAACACAGAAATAAAATTATTTTGGTTAAATAAGGGACAATTTTGCAAATGAAGTATGACTTTTAGAGAGCAAAACTTGGTTCAAAAGCATTTTATAAAATACAGGTAGTATTTCTTTTATTTTGATATGTTTTACATATTTCTAGTTTAAAAATAAAAAAACAAAAAATTATCTCTAACTATATATAATCTTTATTAAACTTTATTATTTACATACTCAATTCAATTAATTAAAAAACATTGTTGTATGGCTTAGCCCTTAACATTCTTTGTACTTTTTATTCTATCAAAATTTAGTTTTCACTTGAATATACACTTTAAATTTCAGGTAGGTAGTATTTTTAATTATTTAAATGTTAATGGGAATGATTCTCAATACTTATATTTTCCATTTTATTTTTTACAATTGGCACACAAAGGAAAAATCAATATTTTCTAATGTATTAAACCATCTTCCTCAAAAATACAATTGTCTTTATTTTCTTGAGGAAGCACTTAGCTTTTTTTTAAAAAGAACATAAGCCTTAGGATCTCAATTGAGTTTTAAATAAAATATGATATGTTATTTAAAGATATTGCTTTAGGTGCATTGAGCAAAGAAAATATATAGTGGATGATATTCAAAATATGACTGTAAATCTGATAACAGTTTTTTTACTTTTATTTTTTTAACATCTTTATTGATGTATAATTGCTTTACAATGGTGTGTTAGTTTCTGCTTTAAAACAAAGTGAATCAGTTATACATATACATATGTTCCCATATCTCTTCCCTCTTGCATCTCCCTCCCTCCCATGATAACAGTTTTAAAGGTTGATACACACTAGTCTGATTTTTTTTTTAAAGATGTAATGCAAGAAGTTCAGCTTGCAACAGCAATGTTCGTTCTAGGTCTGGTGTCAGTAAAAATACCTTACTTCATAGTAACATAAAATAAGGTAAAATAACATATAAAGAAAATAATTTATATAAAGTTCTGTAAAAGGCAAAATATAATTAAATGAAAATCTTTGTGTGTGAACAGCTTATGAGGATAAAATTGAGAGAGCAAGTTTGTTTTTAAAAATTTAAACAGAAAATCTTATGTAAAAAAAAATTTAAACAAAGTTAAGTAGGCTCTTCATGATAATGGGGGTAAGTCAGTCAGTCATACAATAACATGAAATAAGTGAAAATGTTTTGGGTTTTTGTTTTTGTTTTGTGCATTGAGATGAGTACAACATTATTCATGTGTTTTACCTCAAGGTATTTTCCAGTTTTAAGATGGCTCAGGGCTCAGAGAATAAGCAGAAAGCAAGGTATCAGAGAATCCCATGGGATTTACAAGTCTATGAGCAAAAAATATTCCATGGAAAGAAAATCAAAATTTGAAGAATCAAGATCCAAAAGGAAACACAGAGAAGTTAGTTTAATATTCTGTACTGTTTTTATCCTCAAAGCATTGACCAGTTTGTAAGCTGCATGAGGTGAGAGTCTAAAAATTCCAAGCAGAAATGGACAACTAAAAGTTAACAACTTAATAGAGTTTTTGACATTCTCATAGTGTCAGAAGTTAGGGTTTGGGTCCAGGGCATCCAAAGAGAAAGTGCCCCGGTAGATATGCAGATTCTCAGTTTTGACTTCAGAAGGGCTGAAATTCAGACTTGAAACATCTCAGTCCTAAGTAGACCAGGGTGATCTACCCAACTTTTAACAACTTGTCAGAAAAAGTCAATCATCTCAGAAGGAAAATAATATCTAGAGTTTCTATGTGTGTTTTTTTTTTAAAAACAACATCTGGCATTTAGTCAAAAAATAAGCAAATATCAGACCTAAATTAATAAAGAAAAAGGGAGATAATATTGATTATATTAAGATACGGATTTAAAAGTAAATATTAATATGGTCAAGAAATAATAGGCAAGATGAAGAATATCACCAGAAACCTGAGATCTATAATAAATTAATTCAATGAAAATTTTAGAACAAAAATTAAAAATTCAGCACATAGACTTAGTATCTACAGGATTAGTTACTAGCAATTTAGACAAATAAACTATATCCAGAAGAAAAGAGAAGTCTGGAAAATATAGCAAAGTCTGTAAGAGAGTTGTAGGACTTTGAGAAATTACATACATACACAAACACACACACACACGCACATGCACACACACACACACTGGGTTGGCCAAAAAGAAGTTTGCTCGGATTTTTCATAAATTCTTATTGAAAAACCCGAACGAACTTTTTGGCCAACCCAGTATATAAATTCAGAAAAAGGAAAGGGAAAGTGAAGGGGGAAAAGCAAGTTTTAAACAGGTAATGGCACTTCCAGTTTCAGCTTTAACATGTAAAGCTCTTGGAAGTTGTAATTTACATCTACAAGAAGAGAAAAAGGTGAAAAAAATGAAAACCAGAATTTTCTTTGACCTATCAGAGAATTGAGATCACAAGGCACAGTGACACCCCAAAATCTGGTGAGACAGGTGAATACAGAGAATCAGATCCAAGATTAGATCAGCTTACCTGGGGTGAAAGCCACTGGAGACATAAACTAGTAGGAACATTTAAATAATAACTTTGACAAATTACTGAAGGCAAAGTGTAGACCACCGTGAGAGTGATAAAATCTTGGAACTGCCATGTTATGGAGACTCCTATATGTTTGTGGATTTACCTCCTGGAAATCCACCAGTTCTCACAAGTGAAGGGCCAAGTAAAAAGTGTTCTTATTTCCGGCAAAGAGAGGGGGAAATTAACTATTTTCAAATACATCAAGAGCATTCTCCATAGCAAAGGACCACTGAGAAAGGAAAATACTTTTTTAGCAGCTTATCCAACATCAGAGAAGGGAAATTACTTGATTCCAGTCCCCTCAAGTCTCCCTTTATCACCTGAGGAGGGACTAAAGCTGAGAAATACCTGTAAAGGTGAGATCCCATGGGCACAGTGCCACTAAAGAACTGAGACTTAATCATAGGATTATACAACACTTCCCCACACTCATACCTAAACCACTGGATTACAGCTAAAAGAGCTGAAGGTACCCACTCTAAAGAGATTTAAGGGAAACCCTAAGACAACAAGGGAAAGGGGGGGAAAAAAGTCACAGGAGAGGATATTGAACCCTCAGACAAGTACAGACAGCAAATATTAAAAACAGCTCAACTTCTAGCCATATTAACATAAAATCTCACACTAAAGGCCTATTTACCCCAGTTTCTAGTATGTAGTACAACATGCCCAAATTTTTTTTCGAGCAAAAAATTATGACATGTCAAAGACAAGAAAAAAACACAGTCTTAAGAGACAAAGCAAGCATCAGAATTGTCATAGATATGTCACAATGGTGGAATTATCAAACAGGGAATTTCAAATTAGTATGATTAATATATTAAGGGAACTGATGAAAAAGTAGACAACATGCAAGAACAGAATGGGGTGATATATAAACAGAAAGATGGATCCTAACGAGACACGACACCTAAATGTAATGCGGTATCCTGAATGGAAGCCTGGCACAGAAAAAGGATATTACGTTTTTAAAAAAAAAAAGGAAATAAAGTGTGGACTTTAGTTAACAGAAGTGTATCAATATTGGTTCATAAATTAGAACAAATGTGCCACATTAATGATGTTAATAATAAGAAAAAGAATATATGGGAAATATCTTCACAATTTTTCTGTAAATCTAAACTGTTCTAAAGTTAAAAGTTTATTTAAAAAATAATGACGTGATTCCTACCCCTTCAGAAAGCTAGAATCTAGTAGGGAAACTGATGCATGTATAATAACATGGAGGAGTCAACGAACCTCAAGGCTGAAAAACATGAAATTCTACTGCTGTTTTATTTTTCTTCTAAATAATACAGAAAAACTGCCTGTGTTCGGTAGACAGTTCTCTGAATTTTAACAATTTCTAAATTTGTGTAACCACTGCCACAATCAGAATACAGGACAGTTCTACCATCCTCCAAAAGTCCCTCAAGCTACCCTTTTATACACTTCTCCCGGACCCTGAACACTTGGCAACCAGTATTCACCACCATTTGGTCATTTTGAAATCATATAGTATATAACTGTTTGAGACTGTCTTCTCTCACTTTCAGTTTTATACAAGTTGTGTTATTCAATAGTTTGCTACTTTTTTGCTCAGTATTATCCCACTGTATGGAACAACCACAGTCTGTTTTTCATTCATCTATTGAAAAATGTTTAGGTTGTTTCCAGTTTGGGGCAATTTTGAATAGAGCTGCTCTTCATGCACGGATTTCTGTATGAGAATAAGTTTTGGCTTCCCTGGTAGCGCAGTGGTTGAGAATCCACCTGCCAGTGCAGGGGACACAGGTTCGAGCCCTGGTCCAGGAAGATCCCACATGCCGCCGAGCAACTAAGCCCGTGAGCCACAACTACTGAGCCTGTGCTCTAGAGCCCACGAGCCACAACTACTGAAGCCCATGTGCCACAACTGCTGAGGCCCGTGCGCCGAGAGCCCGTGCGCCGAGAGCCTGTGCTCCGCAGCAATAGAAGCCACCGCAATGAGAGGCCCGCGCACCACAACAAAGAGTAGCCCTGCTCTCAGCGCGCAACAAAGTGTAGCCCCTGCTCGCAGCAACGAGAGAAAATCTGCGTGCAGCGGCAAAGACCCAATGCAGCCAAAAATTAAATTTAAAAAAAGTTTTAATTTATGTAGGGTAAATACCACGAAGTGGAATTTCTAGGTCATTGCAGTAACTGTAAATTTAACTTCATGAGAAAATTTCAAGTTATTTTCATTTTTCTCAACATTTTTGGCTTCTCTATCATCAATGTATGAGTTCCAGCTGCTCCACGCCCTCACCAACGCTTGATTTTTTTTCAACTTGATGTCCTTTTTTAAATTTAAATTTTAGCTCTTCTAAGAGGCATGTAGTAATATTTCATCATGGTTTTAATTTGCACTTTTTGTTTTTTTGTTTTGTTTTTTAAATATTTATTTATTTATTTATTCATTTGGCTGTGCCGGGTGTTAGTTGCGGCACACAGGATCTAGTTTCCTGACCAGGGATCAAACCCAGGCCCCCTGCATTGGGAACGTGGAGTCTTAACCACTGGACCACCAGAGAAGTCCCTGATTTGCATTTTTGTTATTTCCTAACAACCTTGAATATTTTTTTTAATATTTGTATCTGCTATCAGTATAGCCTCTTTGGTAAAATGTTCATGTCTTTTCACTGTTTTTAAAATGGAGTTGTGTTTCTTACTGTAGCATTTTGAGAGTTACTTATATATTCTTAATACAAGACTTTTGTTGGATATTTAATTCTCTGTAGTTGTCTTCTTGTTATCTTTTCATTATCTCAGTGTGTTTCACAGGGCAATGTTTTCAATTTTTATAAAGTCCAATTTATCAACTTTTTAAAGGAACATTGTTTTGGAGTCATGCCAAAAATATGTTTACCTAACTCCTGGTAACGAAGATTTTCTCCTATGTTTTCTTCTAAAAGTTTTATACATTCTTATTGTTCATTTATATCTATGTTCCATTATGAGCTAATTTTTGTATAAGGAATTAGATTTAGGTGTGGTTCATATTTTTTCATGTGGATGCCCATTATTCCAGCACTATTTGTTGAAAAGGTGATAGAGAGTTTTGCCAGTGACATTACCTCACTGCTGTCTATTTTAATCACATCTTCTTTTTCCAGCCTCCTGGTTACCGATGATTATTCTCTCTGTCTCTCTCCCTGCCTCTGTCTCTCTGTCTCTCTCTCTCACACACACATTCATACACATTTATGATGTCTGAGAGAGAGTTTGGATAGATATAGATATTGAACTTAGAAAGAATTAAGAGGAAAGATAGCTAATTGATGAGAATTGACTGGTAATCACTTATGAACTGGAAAAACTGAAAAGTAGATTTCAAGGGTACAAATGACCTCAGAATTTGAATTCCATAACAGGTAAACATGGAACATATAAACATAAGCTTTGCTTATTTTTGTTCAGGTAATAATGCATGCAATGTCCATATGTTTAGTACATAAGTATTCTTTTATCTGTACATAACTGGTAAAATGAATATGCATGCAACATATATGACTATTCATACATATATCATAATCTTGTCTGAGATCTATTAGAACACACACACATATACTTCCATATGCTTATCAAACTGTTCCTGTTTGAAAGGTATTTTTTTAAGGCAATTCTTGTAAAATCTTAAAGTTCTTGAGGGAGCATTATGAAATAAACATGATGATAATGTAGCATGAGAGGTTTTAAGCCTATGATGATTCCATGCTATTGAAAATCGGGAGGTCATTATGCACGTTTTGGCAAAGACAAGGATATTGTAAGTGAATGAAAAAAAATGAAACCTATTGGTAGAAAGTAGTCCAGGGAGGCCAAGAATGTAGATGGCATCCTTCCTTTTCCCATAATTGCACTGCAAATTTGATTACAGTTTATTACTGGCAGCCTCAGTGCAAGAGAAAGTTTTGGTCTCACTGTGGCTGGCCTAACTATGTCAAGCCTGATTTCTTCCATTGATTTGCTGAGTTTGGTTTGTTATCTTGGTTTCAGGCTTCTGTAAAAGATTTTATATCTGGGAGAAAAATGGTATCAGGATATTTGTAGCATTTCACATACTAATCTTAGCACTTTAGAGCAGTCTGAGTTTCAACATGGACCTTTTAAATAAATCCTGAGAATGTTTTGAATGCCCTAGATCTAAGCCTGATGAGTAAAGACACAGCAAATAACTTTTATTTCACCTTCACTTGATTAACATTAGAAGCTAAAATACCATTGTAATAGAGTCATTGCTACTTATAACATAGTCATTTTATAATGATCTGAGCTACATATGTAAATGGTTATAAACTTAGACTCTGGAGGCAGATTTAGCTGAAATATTCCCTTTTCCAGGAAGTCATCTCTGGAAGCCTTTGTCTCAGGGGATACTGGATCTTTCACAACCCATTTAACCTTGTAGTATAAATGCACGTCTATCTGTCTGCATCTCTTCCTGATGGAAGGGAAGACCCAAAGACAGAGATGCAATGCCTTGTTTACCTTTGTATTCAAAACACTGAGTACAGTATATTCCTTGTGGTAGCTATTCAATAAATATTTTTAAGTTAATGAATGGAAGGATGAAGGGTGAGTGGATAAATAAATGGCATGACTTATTAATTAACATATTTATGAAATTTTCAGAAATTCCATGCTATAGCAGGGAATAGAGATTTTATAAGTGGTGCACAAGATAACTTGTATGTTTTTTCCATTTTCATTTGTAAGAGATCTTGTGAAGCCATTAAAAACTTGCATTCTGGAAATGGGTCATTTGATTTCCCCAAACATTTTTGTGAATACCATCACAGTGACTTGCTGCTGTATAACTAACCATGCCAAGACACAGTGGCCTACCTAACTGCCATTTCACAGTCATATGGGTCAGCATCTTGTGCTAGACACAGCTGGCCTGTTCTGCTGCTCTCCTCTGAATGAGTTGCCTGGAAGCTCCAGTGAGGCTGCATGTTCTAAGGTGGATTCATACACAGTGTGGCAGTTGGGGCTGGCTATTGGCTGGACTACATGTTTCCAGTAGGCTAGCTCCAGCTTATATACTACTCAGGGGAAGAATTTCCAGCAGCAAGAGGGGACAACTCCCACTGTGTGAGGGCCTGTCAAATTTCTACTTGTGTCACGTTTGCCAATATCCTATTGGCCAAAGGAAGTCTTAGGGCCAATCCCAGAGTCAGTGTCGGAGGCGTATGAATGCAGCAAGTTGTAATTCACAGTGGGGGCATTGCTGTACATTCTAACACATGAAGTACATCATATGGCAAATTGTTCATCATGTGACGACAGTACAGTGCACAGCCTAGACTCTATCTGACAGTGAAATCATGGCGTATTCACAACAGGTTCTATTAGAAATAAAAGGACCAGAAGACAAGGTAAAAATCGCCTTCCAATTATTCCTATGTGCTGGATCAAGACATTTGGCAGACCATTATGAACCATGTTTTCCTCTGGGGATATGGTAGGGTACCTAATTGGAATACTTTTCAGTTCAGCTAGATTTTTTAAAGTATTTATGTGACATAACCTAATTATCAGGCAATCCCTAACTTATGTATATTTCATCAATTTGTTCATTACTTATGTGTCGTCAACCCAAGATGCATAACTGCTGGAACTCCTCTAAATGTATTCTCTCCCCTAAGGACTTCTATTCATGTCAGAAAATCATTCCCTTCCCATTCTTCCCACAGATTAGTTCAGGTAAACCCCAATAATTTTTCATATGTCAGCTTTCTCCTGGGAAATCACCCACCAAACAAGGGCAGTATTCTCTCTTGTTAACATTTACAGTGTCCAGAGCCTTCCTTATAACACCACTTCAGCAACACTTAGCTTAGTCAAGTCAGTATCCATTCTCCCTCTACTTCAAATCATGCTCCTTGAAAGATAAGCCATGTTTTGCTCATATTATATTCCCAGCATCTAATTTAGGTGCTCTATAAGTATTTATATACTGCATACATAAATTATTAACTCACATATATCATGGCTTTTTGAATGCATGCTTGTAAATGTTTGTATCCTCAGAGCCTAACACAAGCAGTGCCTGCCATAAGTGTTCAATAAATATTTATTAAACTAAATTAAACTAATTATGGATTGGACGGGCTTATTGGTCTTGTGTAATAACCTAACCACCACATCCAACATTGTTCCTAGAGGGAAAATATGTTCTGAGTTTTAAAAATCTCCTAGCAAATGAACTTTTGGAACTCAATCTGTTTGTCAGCTAGAGGACTGCCTGCTATGCAAAAATACATATGATAATTACTTGTCAAGTCAAATTTTCAGATGCTTCATTTTATGACTGCATAATCTACATCGCTGTGAATTGCTTCCTCTACTGCTATTTGCTTTGGAGGAAGAATCAAACACATTTTAGAACATAACCTGAGAGTTGAAGAAAGTATTGAGTACAGGTCGTGTGAAGAGAAAAACATCTTTATAATAGAATAAGGTTATTTAACAATGTCTGGATCCTACATGCAAAAGGTCATGATTTACAACTGTCCCACAAATGTGAAAAAGAATATTTTATAAAACTTAGTTTAGCTTAACTCTTAAAGCCATAATTTGTCTAGAAAAGATCATTTATTGTATCCTATGTGGTACTCTCAGACTAATACAACGACTTCTCATCCAAATTCACTTATTATTCTTAGTTATGATGTATCACAGTTTACTATATTTGGAATAAATTGGCTTTCAGAAATTCTTCACCTTCTTTATTCGCTTGTTCTTTACCCATGACAGGAGTTAAACTCCTCAAATGGAAGATAGGGGATTATGTGTTGTTAACCTATCAGAGAAGCAGCATTGTTGAAGAACAACAGTGGCTCTCAGACCCAATCTTTGCTGAGTGTAGTTTGGCTCCCAAGGTTTTTTGCGATGTGGGGTGATACGTCTCATCTGGCTTCCATGGCTGATGACTTTGGATCTTGTCTTAGTCTACTAAAAAACAGGTTTTTTTATTCCATAGCTTGCTCAACTCAAACCTGAGTTTTGCCCTATTCGTTTGTCTTCTCAGGATTGCCACCACCTGATGTAGACCAGTAAATTTGTAGTAGATATTCATCACAGCAAAGTATGAAAAATCTATATGCTAAATATCAACTATTGCTACCCTACCTATCTCAATCCAAGAGTAGGACTGCCTGTTTCATTGTCTTTCTTAAAGTTTAGAATGGGAAGCAGGATTAAAAATTCACTGCTAATTTTTCCCTGACCCTCATTCTGTCTGGTGTTTGTACTATCTTGTCTATATCCACCCATATATACAAACATTTGGGTTGTAATCTTAGAAATTTGGGTTTCTGTGTCTGTACTCACCCTACTCTTATTGATTTCTAGTTTCTCTAAGTCTACACTACAAAAATAAATAATAACCACATAGATACATAAATAAAACAAAAGTGTAACTGATAAAATAATATTTAAGATAACATGAAATGCTAAAATATCCTCATTTTATCAAAAAATCTTTATATCAAAACTAGACCAAGACATTACAAAATAAATCTACAGACCAATATCTCTCATGAACAAAGACAGAAAAAAGGTAAAAATTTCCGTTTGCTAAAATTCTCTAAATTTGCTAGTGAAATCCATTTATGTGCAATTCCAGCTAAATATGAAACAAATAACATGCCTTGGACAAGTGCAGTTTGTCTAAGAAACACAAGGATATCATAATATTTGAAAAATCAATCAATGTAATTCACCAAATAAACAGAATAAAGGGGAAAATAACATAATCATCTCAATAATAATGCAGCTATTTTCTATCCATTCATAATAAAAACTCAGCAAGCCAGAAATGCAAGAAAGTCCCTCAATCTAATAAAGGCTATCTATGAAAACAAAATGAAATGAAAAACAAACAAACAAACAAAACACAAAACTTGAGCTGATATCATTGAATACATTCTTTTTAAGATCTGGAACAAGGCAAGGATACTCACTCTCATCAGTTCTGTTCTGCAATTTAGTGAATGTCCTGCCAATTTCAAGTTGACAAGAAAAAGATATAAATGACCTGGAAAATAAAACATTATTTACTTGCAGGCTACATGAGCAGGGACATAGAAAATCCTAAGAAATATACAAAATCTACTAAAGAATGTATATAATAGCTACTGGAACTAATAAGCAAATTTTGTAAAGTGACAGGGTAAAAGGTTAAAAATAATAATCTATTGTTTTTCTATATGCTATCCACTAACAATTGGAAATTAAATTATTAAAACTGTATCAAAATAACATTAAAACTGAAACATTTAGTGATAAATTTGAGCTTTGCAATAGACCCATGCAGTCCATACTATTTTTATCAGTGGGTAAAGAGAAGAAAACTGAGGCATAAAATTGAAAACCTCATGCAATTTTCCCAACATGTAAGGTGTTTTGTTTGCTCACTTTCCCACAGTACGTGAAGCAACTAGAAGTAAAATCAAATTTAAAGAAGACTTATTAATTAAATACAATGTTTAAAGTAAGTTAACGTTTTTTCTTAATTTTAAACTCTAGAATTCTACCAGTTAGAATGAAACAAATCTTAAGCAACCTATGTTAGATACTGAGTTTTGGCTCTATGCAAAATTTCCTTTGAATAAATAAATCAGTACCAGCCTAAGAAGGCTAATTTTAAATTTCTGAGGAATTGGTCTTGATTTAATTATTTTTGTTAGAATTTCTGGAAATAATGGAGTGTGCTTGTGTAAAACCTTGAAATATACATATATTCAGTTCTATCTATTATTATTATTTGCTCATAATGAGTTCACTGCTTTTTATTTTTTTAATATATTTGGTATTTTTTAAGTGTTATACATGCCTCTTAATTTAACCTTTGAAATTAGATTTATTAACTTTTTTTTGTATTTTATCTTACAAAAGACAGATTTTACAATTATTATATTCTAAACTTGATTATTGCTAAATTTTAGCCCCAACATTATATATCAAGAGATGAGCAACACCTTTCGCAGGAGCTTTTCATATTAAACTGCGCAGACTTGGTGTAAGATCACTGATAACATAAAACCACATCTAATAAGCAATAAAATTGTTATTATTAGTAGGTACACTTGATTTGAGATGGAAGATGTGTTAATGGTTGTTAAATGAGGTATAGTGTATAAAAGATTTTTTTTTTAACATCTTTATTGAAGTTTAATTGCCTTACAATGGTGTGTTAGCTTCTGCTTTATAACAAAGTGAATCAGTTATACATATACAATATGTTCCCATTTCTCTCCCCTCTTGCATCTCCCTCCCTCCCACCCTCCCCATCCCACCCCTCTAGGTGGTCACAAAGCACCGAGCTGATCTCCCTGTGCTGTGTGGCTGCTTCCCACTAGTTATCTATTTTACATTTGGTAGTGTATATATGTCCATGACACTCTCTTACCCTGTCACATCTCACCCCACCCCCTCCCCATATCCTCAAGTCCATTCTCTAGTAGGTCTGTGTCTTTATTCCCGTCTTGCCACTAGGTTCTTCATGGCCTTTTTTTGTTTTGTTTTGTTTTTCCCTTAGATTCCGTATATATGTGTTAGCATACTGTATTTGTTTTTCTCTTTCTGACTTACTTCACTCTGTATGACAGACTCTAACTCCATCCACCTCATTACGAATACCTCCATTTCATTTCTTTTTATGGCTGAGTAATATTCCATTGTATATATGTGCCACATCTTCTTTATCCATTCATCTGTCGATGGACATTTAGGTTGCTTCCATGTCCTGGCTATTGTAAATAGAGCTGCAATGAACATTTTGGTACATGACTCTTTTTGACCTATGGTTTTCTCAGGGTATATGCCCAGTAGTGGGATTGCTGGGTCATATGGTAGTTCTATTTGTAGTTTTTTAAGGAACCTCCATACTGTTCTCCATGGTGGCTGTATCAATTTACATTCCCACCAACAGTGCAAGAGTGTTCCCTTTCCTCCACACCCTCTCCAGCATTTATTGTTTCTAGATTTTTTGATGATGGCCATTCTGACCGGTGTGAGATGATATCTCATTGTAGTTTTGATTTGCATTTCTCTAATGATTAATGATGTTGAGCATTCTTTCATGTGTCTGTAGGCCATCTGTATATCTTCTTTGGAGAAATGTCTATTTAGATCTTCTGCCCACTTTTGGATTGGGTTGTTCGTTTTTTTGTTATTGAGCTGCATGAGCTGCTTGTAAATCTTGGAGATTAATCCTTTGTCAGTTGCTTCATTTGCAAATATTTTCTCCCATTCTGAGGGTTGTCTTTTGGTCTTGTTTATGGTTTCCTTTGCTGTGCAAAAGCTTTTCAGTTTCATTAGGTCCCATTTGTTTATTTGTGTTCTTATTTCCATTTCTCTGGGAGCTGGGTCAAAAAGAATCTTGCTGTGATGTATGTCATAGAGTGTTCTGCCTATGTTTTCCTCTAAGAGTTTGATAGTGTCTGCCCTTACACTTAGGTCTTTAATCCATTTTGAGCTTATTTTTGAGCATGGTGTCAGGGAGTGTTCTAATTTCATACTTTTACATGTTCCTGTCCAATTTTCCCAGCACCACTTATTGAAGAGGCTGTCTTTTCTCCACTGTATATGCTTGCCTCCTTTATCAAAGATAAGTTGACCATATGTGTGTGGGTTTATCTCTGGGCTTTCTATCCTGTTCCATTGATCTATATTTCTGTTTTTGTGCCAGTACCAAACTGTCTTGATTACTGAAGCTTTGTAATATAGTCTGAAGTCAGGGAGCCTGATTCCCCCAGCTCCATTTTTCGTTCTCAAGATGGCTTTGGCTATTCGGGGTCTTTTGTGTTTCCATACAAATTGTGAAATTTTTTGTTCTAGTTCTGTGAAAAATGCCAGTGGTAGTTTGATAGGGATTGCATTGAATCTGTAGATTGCTTTGGGTAGTAGAGTCATTTTCACAATGTTGATTCTTCCAATCCAGGAACATGGTATATCTCTCCATCTATTTGTATCATCTTTAATTTCTTTCATCAGTGTCTTATAATTTTCTGCATACAGGTCTTTTGTCTCCTTAGGTAGGTTTATTCCTAGATATTTTATTCTTTTTGTTGCAATGGTAAATGGGAGTGTTTTCTTAATTTCACTTTCAGATTTTTCGTCATTAGTGTATAGAAATGCAAGAGATTTCTGTGCATTAATTTTGTATCCTGCTACTTTACCAAATTCATTGATTAGCTCTAGGAGTTTTCTGGTAGCATCTTTAGGATTCTCTATGTATAGTATCATGTCATCTGCAAATAGTGACAGCTTTACTTCTTCTTTTCCGATTTGGATTCCTTTTATTTCTTTGTCTTCTCTGATTGCTGTGGCTAGGACTTCCAGAACTATGTTGAATAATAGTGGTGAGAGTGGGCAACCTTGTCTTGTTCCTGATCTTAGTGGAAATGGTTTCAGTTTTTCACCATTGAGGACAATGTTGGCTGTGGGTTTGTCATATATGGCCTTTATTATGTTGAGGAAAGTTCCCTCTATGCCTACTTTCTGCAGGGCTTTTATCATAAATGGGTGTTGAATTTTGTCGAAAGCTTTCTCTGCATCTATTGAGATGATCATATGGTTTTTCTCCTTCAATTTGTTAATATGGTGTATCACATTGATTGATTTGCGTATATTGAAGAATCCTTGCATTCCTGGGATAAACCCCACTTGATCATGGTGTATGATCCTTTTAATGTGCTGTTGGATTCTGTTTGCTAGTATTTTGTTGAGGATTTTTGCATCTATGTTCATCAGTGATATTGGCCTGTAGTTTTCTTTCTTTGTGACATCTTTGTCTGGTTTTGGTATCAGGGTGATGGTGGCCTCGTAGAATGAGTTTGGGAGTGTTCCTCCCTCTGCAATATTTTGGAAGAGTTTGAGAAGGATAGGTGTTAGCTCTTCTCTAAATGTTTGATAGAATTCACCTGTGAAGCCATCTGGTCCTGGGCTTTTGTTTGTTGGAAGGTTTTTAATCACAGTTTCAATTTCAGTGCTTGTGATTGGTCTGTTCATATTTTCTATTTCTTCCTGGTTCAGTCTTGGCAGTTTGTGCATTTCTAAGAATCTGTCCATTTCTTCCAGGTTGTCCATTTTATTGGCATAGAGTTGCTTGTAGTAATCTCTCATGATCTTTTGTATTTCTGCAGTGTCAGTGGTTACTTCTCCTTTTTCATTTCTAATTCTATTGATCTGGGTCTTCTCCCTTTTTTTCTTGATGAGTCTGGCTAATGGTTTATCAATTTTGTTTATCTTCTCAAAGAACCAGCTTTTAGTTTCATTGATTTTTACTATTGTTTCCTTCATTTCTTTTTCATTTATTTCTGACCTGATCTTTATAATTTCTTTCCTTCTGCTGGCTTTGGGGTTTTTTTGTTCTTCTTTCTCTAATTGCTTTAGGTGCAAGGTTAGGTTGTTTATTCGAGATGTTTCCTGTTTCTTGAGGTAGGCTTGTATTGCTATAAACTTCCCTCTTAGCACTGCTTTTGTTGCGTCCCATAGGTTTTGGGTCGTCGTGTCTCCGTTGTCATTTGTTTCTAGGTATTTTTTGATTTCCCCTTTGATTTCTTCAGTAATCACTTCGTTATTAAGTAATGTATTGTGTAGCCTCCATGTGTTTGTATTTTTTACAGATCTTTTCCTGTAATTGATATCTAGTCTCATAGCGTTGTGGTCGGAAAAGATACTTGATACGATTTCAATTTTCTTAAATTTACCAAGGCTTGATTTGTGACCCAAGATATGATCTATCCTGGAGAATGTTCCATGAGCACTTGAGAAAAATGTGTATTCTGTTGTTTTTGGGTGGAATGTCCTATAAATATCAATTAAGTCCATCTTGTTTAATGTATCATTTAAAGCTTGTGTTTCCTTATTTATTTTCATTTTGGATGATCTGTCCATTGGTGAAAGTGGGGTGTTAAAGTCCCCTACTATGATTGTGTTGCTGTCAATTTCCCCTTTTATGGCTGTTAGTATTTGCCTTATGTATTGAGGTGCTCCTATGTTGGGTGCATAAATATTTACAATTGTTATACCTTCCTCTTGGATCGATCCCTTGATCATTATATAGTGTCCTTCTTTGTCTCTTGTAATAGTCTTTATTTTAAAGTCTATTTTGTCTGATATGAGAATTGCTACTCCAGCTTTCTTTTGATTTCCATTTGCATGGAATATCTTTTTCCATCCCCTCACTTTCAATCTGTATGTGTCTCTAGGTCTGAAGTGGGTCTCTTGTAGACAGCATATATATGGGTCTTGTTTTTGTATCCATTCAGCCAGCCTGTGTCTTTTGGTGGGAGCATTTAATCCATTTACATTCAAGGTAATTATCGATATGTATGTTCCTATTCCCATTTTCTTAAATGTATTGGGTTTGTTATTGTAGGTGTTTTCCTTCTCTTGTGTTTCTTGCCTAGAGAAGTTCCTTTAGCATTTGTTGTAAAGCTGGTTTGGTGGTGCTGAACTCTCTCAGCTTTTGCTTGTCTGTAAAGGTTTTAATTTCTCCATCAAATCTGAATGAGATCCTTGCTGGGTAGAGCAATCTTGGTTGTAGGTTTTTCTCCTTCGTAACTTTAAGTATATCCTGCCACTCCCTTCTGGCTTGCAGAGTTTCTGCTGATAGATCAGATGTTAACCTTATGGGGATTCCCTTGTGTGTTATTTGTTTTTTTTCCCTTGCTGCCTTTAATATGTTTTCCTTATATTTAATTTTTGACAGTTTGATTAATATGTGTCTTGGTGTGTTCCTCCTTGGGTTTATCCTGTATGGGACTCTCTGTGCTTCCAGGACTTGATTAACTATTTCCTTTCCCATATTAGGGAAGTTTTCAACTATAATCTCTTCAAAAATTTTCTCAGTCCCTTTCTTTTTCTCTTCTTCTTCTGGTACCCCTATAATTCGAATGTTGGCACGTTTAATGTTGTCCCAGAGGTCCCTGAGACTGTCCTCAGTTCTTTTCATTCTTTTTTCTTTATCCTGCTCTGTAGTAGTTATTTCCACCATTTTATCTTCCAGGTCACTTATCCTTTCTTCTGCCTCAGTTATTCTACTATTGATCCCATCTAGAGTATTTTTAATTTCATTTATTGTGTTCTTCATCATTGCTTGGTTCCTCTTTAGTTCTTCTACATCCTTGTTAAATGTTTCTTGCATTTTGTCTATTCTATTTCCAAGATTTTGGATCATCCTTACTATCATTATTCTGAATTCTTTCTCAGGTAGACTACCTATTTCCTCTTCATTTGTTAAGTCCAGTGTGTTTTGAGCCTGCTCCTTCATCTGCTGTGTGTTTTTCTGTCGTCTCATTTTGCCTATCTTACTGTGTTTGGGGTCTCCTTTTCACAGGCTGCAGGTTCGTAGTTCCCGTTGTTTTTGGTATCTGTCCCCAGTGGCTAAGGTTGGTTCAGTGGGTTGTGTAGGCTTCCTGGTGGAGGGAACTAGTGCCTGAGTTCTGGTGGATGAGGCTAGATCTTGTCTTTCTGGTGGGCACGTCCACGTCTGGTGGTGTATTTTGGTGTGTCTGTGGCCTTATTATGATTTTAGGCAGCCTCTCTGCTAATGGATGGGGTTGTGTTCCTGTCTAGCTAGTTGTTTGGCATAGGGTGTCCAGCACTGTAGCTTGCTGGTCGTTGGGTGAAGCTGGGTCTTGATGTTAAGATGGAGATCTCTGGGAGATTTTTGCCGTTTGGTATTACGTGGAGCTGGGAGGTCTCTTGTGGACCAGTGTTCTGAAGTTGGCTCTCCCACCTCAGAGGCACGGCCCTGATGCCTGGCTGGAGCACCAAGAGCCTTTCGTCCACACAGCTCAGAGTAAAAGGGAGAAAAAATAGAAAGAAAGAAAGAAAGAGGCTATAATATAGTGAAGTAAAATAAAGCTATTGTAAAGCAAAGCTATACAGACAAAATCTCACCCAGAAGCATATACATATACACTCACAAAAAAAAAGGAAAAGGGGAAAAATTAATATCTCCTGCTCCCAGAGTCCACCTCCTGAATTTGGGATGATTCGTTGTCTATTCAGGTATTCAGCAGATGCAGGCACATCAAGTTGTTTGTGGAGCTTTAATCCGCTGCTTCTGAGGCTGCTGGGGGAGATTTCCCCTTCTCTTCCCTGTTTGCACAGCTCCTGGGGTTCAGCTTTGGATTTGGACCCTCCTCTGCGTGTAGGTCGCCTGAGGGCGTCTGTTCCCCGCCCAGACAGGACGGGGTTAAAGGAGCAGCTGCTTCGGGGGCTCTGGCTCACCCAGGCCGCGGGGAGGGAGGGGTACAGAGGAGGCGGGGCGCGCCTGCGGCGTCAGAGGCGTCGTGACATTGCAGCAGCCCGAGGCGCGCAGTGCGTTCTCCCGGGGATGTTGTCCCCGGATCCCAGGACCCTGGCAGTGGCGGGCTGCACAGGCTACCGGGAGGGGCGGTGTGGAGAGTGACCTGGGCTCGCACACAGGCTTTTTGGAGGCGGCAGCAGCAGCCCCAGCGTCTCACGCCCGTCTCTGGGGTCCGCGCTGATCGCCGCGGCTCGCGCCCTTCTCTGGAGTTCGTTTAGGCGGCGCTCTGAATCCCCTCTCCTTGCGCGCAGCGAAACTAAGAGGCAAGAAAAAGTCTCTTGCCTCTTCGGCAGCTGCAGACCTTTTCCCGGTCTCCCTCCCGGCTAGCTGTGGTGCGCCAACCCCTTCAGGCTGTGTTCACGCTGCCAGCCCCAGTCCTCTCCCTGCGATCCGACCGAAGCCGAGCCTCAGCTCCCAGCCCCGCCCGCCCCGGCGGGTGAGCAGACAAGCCTCTCGGGCTGGTGAGCGCCGCTCGGCGCCGAGCCTCTGTGCGGGAGTCTCTCCGTTTTTCCCTCTGCGCCCCTGTTGCTGTGGGATCCGCGCTGATAGCCGCGGCTTGCGCCCTTCTCTGGAGTTCGTTTAGGCGGCGCTCTGAATCCCCTCTCCTTGCCCGCCGCGAAACAAAGAGGCAAGAAAAAGTCTCTTGCCTCTTCGGCACCTGCAGACTTTTTCCCGGACTCACTTCTGGCTACCTGTGGTGCGCTAACCCCTTCAGGCTGTGTTCACGCCGCCAGCCCCAGTCCTCTCCCTGCGATCCTACCGAAGCCCGAGCCTCAGCTCCCAGCCCCGCCCGCCCCGGCGGGGGAGCAGACAAGCCTCTCGGGCTGGTGAGTGCTGCTCGGCGCCGAGCCTCTGTGCGGGAACCTCTCCGCTTTGCCCTCCGCACCCCTGGGGCTGCGCTCTCCTCCGTGGCTCCAAAGCTTCCCCCCTCCGCCACCTGCAGTCTCCGCCCGCGAAGGGGCTCCTAGTGTGTGGAAACCTTTCCTCCTTCACAGCTCCCTCCCACTGGTGCAGGTGCAGTCCCTATTCTTTTGTCTCTGTTATTTCTTTTTTCTTTTGCTCTACCCAAGTACGGGGGGAGTTTCTTGCCTTTTTGGAGGTCGGACGTTTTCTGCCAGCGTTCAGTGGGTGTTCTGTAGGAGCAGTTCCACGTGTAGATGTATTTCTACTGTATCTGTGGGAAGGAAGGTGATCTCCGCGTCTTACTCTTCCGCCATCTTCTCCCTCCTGAAAGATTTTTATTATGAAAAGTGTTTAAATGATTTAAGGGATAAATATTACAACAATATAATCATGGACCTCTGATTTGTAATGTTCTTATTCTCTAAGATAACTTTATACAACAGCAGATCTAATTCTTAAAGGAATTTTCCTTTGTGGGTGGAAAAAATGACTTGTGAGTAAATAAACAATCGACAATATTCAACAAGTGATTGGAGGATTGGAGTTTCCATTTTCCAAACAAAAATTTGCTTTTTATTTCAATATATATCACTATATACTGAGAGTAGAGGAGTTAATTTCCACTTTGAGTTTGGATATTTTAGGAAATGCACTTAAAAACTACTTTCCAATTTAATAAGTTCTGGTAATGATAGAGATGTTTATGTAGATTTATGATTGTACTATAACTATATATTTGTATTTCTAAAATTATTTTAATGTTAGAGTGTAAAATTAAGCATGTTATTATTTAACATGAATTGAACCAAAACAATTTAAAACTATTTCTCAACATCTTCATCTGGCTACTTCCTACATTACTCCCTTCTTACACGCTTTGCCCTTTACTTACTATTACTTATTAGTAAGAAATTAGTATTACTAATTAGTAATACTAATAAATGCTACTAACAGTATTTATTAGTAATACTAAATACACTAGTAATAGTAATAAATATTAGTATTTATTCTTACTTTATTATTATTTGGATTGTTATGGTTAGCCAAGGCTTTTTCTTATTTTATTGCTTATATCTTTACTTGGTAAGTTTACTATCAGCCTTTACTGTGACAGTTAAAATACGCTGTCATGAAGTATATTCTCAATTGAATACCTACTTTTCAAAAGATCCTAGAACACAAACCCATAGAGCTGGGGATAGAAAAGACTCAGTTTCCTCAGCTCATCATCTGTATCATTTCTTTAAAAGCAAATTTCCTTAATTTAAGAACATCGTTTAAGCTAAATGAGAAAAATGTTTCTATTTTTTTCTAACCGAAATAAGCCCCATTCTCTTCCTTTACCATACACGTTACTTTCTGTTTAATCGCACAGGCATTTGTACTCCTTAGAAAATATACAGTTGACTCTGAACAACACAGGTTTGAACTGCATGGATCCACTTTTATGTGGATTATTTTTTTCAATAAATGTGTACTACACGACAACAGAACCCACAGTTGGTTAAATTGTAGGATGCGGAACTGCAGATACGGAAGGCTGACTGTAAAATTATATGCTGATTTTCGACAGTGCAGAGGTCAGCGCCCCTAACCCCGCATTGTTCTAGGGTCATCTGTATATTGAAACATTATGGGGAATTCCCTGGCTAGGGACAGTGGTTAGGACTCCACTTTCACTGCCGGGCCGGGGTTCAATCCCTGGTCGGGGAACTAAGATCCCACAAGCCATGCAGCAAGGCCAAAAACAAAAACAGAAACAACAACAAAACACTTCATGTGTATTCAGGTTATTTTGAAGACAAATAAGATCATTTCAATGAATAAACTAATTTGATAACAAAATTATCATGTCATCCAAATCATGCTGAATTTAAAATGCTACTTTTTAAAAATGTTTTATCCTGGAGAAATCAATGCTAGACTTCCAAGTAAAAGACAATTCACAGAAAATATGTGTATTTTGGAGGGAATGATACAAAGGTAGCGAAGTAAACTTCTGGAAACACATATTGCACAAATCTAATGTAAATATGTTGAGGCAAGTGAAAAATCACACATTTGGAGTGGTAAAAACCTTAAATCTACAAACATAGGCAAGAAAACATTTATACCATGCTGTGTAAAAGTGCAAGTGTAATCAGGGACTACTACTTAATGTAAATGGACATTACAATGGGGGATGTTTTTCCCCCAGCATAGCTGCTACTAACTCAACTGACTTATGGCTTGGAAGGCAATAGTTTTGATCACAATTTTCCCTAAACAAGAACCTATCGTTCTAATGGGTCTGGATAGTTTTGCAGTATATTACAAAATCATTTGAAAATATATGTTGAGCCTTATGATTTTTACAGTAGCAAAACGCCAGGTACTTTTAAATAAGGAAGAGAAACACAGTTATTTATTTCTAACTTATTGGTTTAACTGTCAGTAACCACAACATCAGGGTTCATTAAACAATAGGTGGTTTTCTACAAATTCAGAGAAAATAATTTGAAGTTTCTGTAATACTCTGTTTTGTTATACTGCATATTGGCTTCTACAAATAACTAAAAGATACAAGCTAAAAAAAAATCTTGGGTAATGGTAAATGAAGCAATTTGTTTCACAGTTCACTTAGATGGTGGAAATTCATATCCAAATGCATTCTAGAAACTCATCAAAAATAAGCATATCCAGGTTGGTAATTTCATTGTGGCATATTTTCATTTTAATAGATTTTTATTAAATTCCTAAAAATTAATGGACTAGGGATTAAGTCATTATGAACTCTTTCCCAATTGTCTGTTATTAATAGCATCACAATAGTGATGGCATTGTTAAATACTTTCATTCTAAATGCTTTCCTTTAGTTAATCATGATTTTTCATCTTAGAGCTCCTACTCCAACAATTCTTCCCAATGATTGTGTTTCTTGTTTTCAGAAATTTCAAAGCTTTGATGTTCATATTCTATAATATATATTTAAAGTATGCAATGTAAATAATGCAAACAATAAAAACATCTGTCCTTATAGTTTAGAAAAATATTATTGGCCATACCAATAATACACAGAATTATGAGGCAGTAAAAATGATCTTTTCTTTAAAATGAGAACCGAAACTAATCTTCACACATCTGTTTTGTTTAGGCTTTCTTCTTTAGAAGTCAATAAACTAAAAGTTGAAATTTAGTTTAAGATAAAATTAAAAATTAAGTTGTGTTCAAGGTGTTCTCTAGTTTTCACCTTATTGGCCACCCATAGTCACCATTATCTCCATCAACAACATGTTCTGGGACACACATGAATTGCTGATAGAATTTTTCTTCCAATGAAGCATCTTTATTTGG
This sequence comes from Balaenoptera acutorostrata, assembly GCF_949987535.1. Lineage (NCBI taxonomy): Eukaryota > Metazoa > Chordata > Mammalia > Artiodactyla > Balaenopteridae > Balaenoptera > Balaenoptera acutorostrata. Next base: position 9,174,368 of record NC_080071.1, read on the forward strand.
TAACTCATCTGTTTAGGTCCAACTTGCCAATGATTTAATCTGATAAATTAATTCCAACCATTTTATGACTCCTAGATTTTTTATTTCGAACCTTAACCTGTAGAGATAATGCTTTCCTTTTAGAAAGCTTTAATTGAAATGAGATGGGTCAAGGAGAAAGTTCATTATTTTAAAGTAAACTGTGGTTGGGTTATGTACACCATCACTGCTACTTATATCTAAACTACTGCACTTACTTGTCTATGAATGGAATCTTATGCTGAGTTTGATAGGAATAGCTACTTTAATGGTTTAAACACAACTAACTATGTATGTATTTCGTAAAGTAAAATTTGACATAAGTGATGTAACTCTAGAAGGCACACTTTTGGAAGCCTAATGTAATTGAGAAACCTGATTTGGATGCCCACATATATTTTCTTCCACGCCAAGAACTCAAAGAACAAGCCCTGATGCAACTTACTTAACTCTAGAATTTGAGAGTTCAAGTCCTCTTAGCAAGATTAACTTTGTCCTTCTGGGCAGAGGCATTACAATAGCATCTTTTATTATGGAATCACATAACACTTTGTGACATATCATTCATCAAATAGTAAAATAGGAACCCCATTTGTAGTATAATCTTAACTGTGCATATAGAGCTTTTGTATTAGTCTACAGTATGTCCTGAAGCTAAATTTGATTACTGTTCCTCTAGCAAGATGTTTAAACTAAGTTGAATTATGTAGAGTTGTACTTATGGCTTAAATGGCACTCTCCTGTGTAATGTAAATAAAGTAGCCACTGTAGTGTACAACTATATGCATGTAAGAAAGAATAACATCAGATTATTTGATACCCAAAGGTTTAATGTATCTTTTTCTGGGAAATCCTTGATGCATTTAAAAACTTTTTCATTATCATATTAATAATAAGTATTATCCAAACCAAGCTTGCAAATTTTAAACTGAGAAAAAGGCCATGCACTTTTTGTCCATATATAGTTCAGATTTCTTTATCCCTTGACCCTTAAAGAAGCATTTTAGATGGGAGAACAAATTAAAAGTAGTATAAATGTATGCTGTAAATAAAATGCATAAAGGACTCATTATGCTGAAAAGGTAGTAGATTAAAACATGAATATGTTTAAAAAGAATGGACACAAATTTATGACCAACAGATACATGAAGTGTTCTTAACAGAAAGTTAGGGATGGTGAGGGTGGGAAGATAAAATGTACAAACTATGTCCTTCTGTGATCTATCCCTATAGATCATCAGAACCTATTCTAGACCAATCAGTTCTAACATTTCCTACTTTTTTTTTCCATAAGAAGGGTCATTCAAAAATAATCACTACACATCAATCTATAAAATTTAAATTGAAATTATGGAAAACAGAAACAAAATTCTTCGGCTTTCTGCACTTTGTTACTTCTGTTAGGAATTTGGAAAGCCTTTCTAAATAATTAAGGCTAAAAAACTAACAGATTATGCAGTAACATTGGAAAACATCCACAATCATAGTGAGAGGTTTTAATATACATGCATCAGCAGCTTTAGAAGAAACTGTCAGACAATTTAAGAAAATTCATTTTTATATAACAAAAATATATTCTATAATGTAGAAATTTAACTAACACAACTAATCCATAAGTAACATGTCTGTTGCAAAAATTCAAAATATGTGACATAAAACTTCCCCAACATCTGTAGCATTAGAGGCAGTAAATCAGAAATAACAATTGTCTTGTTGGAGTTTTATTGGAACATTGTGACCAGACCTACAGGGACAACTGTAAGAACAAAGGATTCCAGCACCAAGTACTCTGCAACAACCAGCCACACCCCCTCCCCTTTTAGCATAGAAGAAACCTGAATTCTAACTTGGGTAAGATGGGTTTTGAGGACACTACTCCACCATCTTCTTGGTCTGCTGGCTTTCCTAATAAAGTTGATATTCCTTGCCCCAACCTCTTATCTCTTGATTTATTGGCCTGTCATGCAGAAAGCAGTATGAGCTTGGACTCAGTAACACTATGGCTGGTTGGTTTGAGAGGATCTATGAGGTACAAACTTAATCTCTTGTAAGTACCCTCTACATGACTGAATATTCTTAACTTTTTGATCTTTATGAGGTTTGAGTAGAAGGTTGTAGAGTCACATGCTCAGCTTCTGTTTTCTACATAACTGCAGGAGAGAACTGCGCTAAGTATTCTACCAATTAATCACAAGGATCCCTCTAACCCCAGTTTTCAATAACATGTTTCTCACTTCTTTCCGAGTCCTTGCTAACAGCATCTTTAATATTTAGATTTGTCCTAACAATCTGTTCATGGCAATTTAGTCTCTATTATGCTCCTCAAAATTCTTCTATTCTTTACCCACTTATCATTTCTAACACTACACATTTATTATCTCTGAATTAAAACTTCAGGCTTCCCTATTCCCTGAAACACAACAGTGTTGAAATTAGGCCAATTAATAACCCTACAAAAGCCTCTAAGTGTTCAAATGAAATGAAGTGTCACATGTCTCTCAGTTTAAATTAAAAGCTAAATATGATTAAGCTTAGTGAGGAAGGCATGTCAAAAGCCAAGACAGACCGAAAGTTAGGCCTTTTTCATAGTTAGCCAAGTTGTGAATGCAAAGGAAAAGTTCTTAGAAAAAAATTAAAAGTGCTACTCCAGTGAACACAAGAATGATAAGAAAGTGAAACAGCCTTATTGCTGATACAGAGAAAGTTTAGTTGTCTGGATAGAAGATCAAACCAGCCTCAACATTACCAAAGCCTAATCCAGAGCAAGGATGAAGCCTGAGAGAAGTGAGGAAATAGTAGAAGAAACGTTTGAAGCTAGCAGATGTTGGTTCCTGAGGTTTAAGGAAAGAAGCCGCTTCTATAATATAAAAGTACAAGGTGAAGCAGCAAGTGCTGATGTAGAAGCTGCAGCAAGTTATCCAGAAGATCTAGCTAAGGTAAGTAATGAAGGTGGCTACGTTACAGAACAGATTTTCAGTGTAGATGAAACAGCCTTCTACTGGAAGAAGATGCCACCTAGGACTTTCATAGCTAAAGAGGAGAAGTCAGTGCCTGGCTTCAAAGCTTCAAAGGACAGGCTGACTCTCTTGTTAGGGTCTAATGCAGCTGGTGACTTGCAGTTGAAGTCAGTGCTCAGTTACCATTCTGAAAGTACTAAGGCCCTCAAGAATTATGCTAAATCTACTCTGCTTGTGCTCTATAAATGGAAAAACAAAGCCTGGATGAAAACACATCTGTTGACAACATGATTTACTGACTATTTTAAGCCCATTTTTGAGACTTACAGCTCATTGGCAATGTACCTGGTCACCCAAGAGTGACCAGGTACAAGAGTTCTGAAGGAGATGTTCAACAAAATTCAAGTTGTTTTTATACCTGCTAACACAACATCCATTCTGCTGCCCATGCATCAAGTAGCAAATTTGGCTTTCAAGTCTTATTATAAGAAATTAATTTTGTAAGCCCATAGATAGTGATTCCTCTGATGGATCTGGACAAAGTACATTGGAAATCTTCTGTAAAGGATTCACTATTCTAAACACCATGAGGAACATTGATGATCCATGGGAAGAGACAAAACATCAATATTAACAGGATTTATTAGAAGTAGTGGATTCCAACACTCATGGATGACTTTGAGGGGTTCAAGACTTCACTGGAAGAAGATGTGATGGATATAGCAAGAGAACTAGGATTAGAAGTGGAGCCTGAAGATGTGACTGAACTGCTGCAATCTCATGATAAAACTTGAATGGATGAGGAGTTGCTTCTTATGGAAGAGCTTTAAAGAAAGTGGTTTCTTGAAATGGAATCTACTGGTGAAGATGCTGTGAAAATTACTGAAATGACAACAAAGGATTTAGAATATTACATAAACTTGGTTGATAAAGCAGAGGGAAGGTTTGAGAGGAGTGACGGCAATTTTGAAAGTTCTCCTGTGGGTAAAACGCTATCAAATAGCATTGCATGCTACAGAGAAATCCTTCCTCAAAGGAAGAGTCAATAGGTGTGGCAAACTTCATTGTTGTAATAAATTCCCACAGCCAACCAAACTTTAAGCAACCACTACCCTGATCAGTCAGCAGCCATCAAGACCTTCCACCGGCAAAAAGATTATGACTCAATGAAAGCTCAGATGATGGTTAGCAATTTTTAGTAATAAAGCATTTTGTAGTTAAGGCATGTACGTTGTTGTTTTAAGACATAATGCTATTGCACTCTTAATAGACTATAGTATAGTGTAAACATAACTTTTATATGCACTGAGAAGCCAAAAAAGTTCATGTGACTCATTTGCTGTAATATTTGCTTTAATGTGGTGGTTTGGAACCAAACTGCAACATCTCTGAGGTATGCTTGTAATTAAGTCATATGAACTTTTTTAAAGCAAAAATATTATTTCATCTAGTTATTGAAGGATATGCACATTTTAAATAGCTACTAGTTAAAATATTCTAACGAGAAAAAATTCCAAACCTATGCAACTGCATGCAAATGAAAATAAAATGGTAGCAAACTTTGTTTGCTTTACAATTTTGGAAATAAAAATGTCAAAAATAAAGAGAAGCAAATAGCAAAGATAAAGTTTAACTTTCCAATAAACCATCCCTAGTTTTCAAAATAAAACACAAATCCACATTTCAGGATGAATTGTTCACAAGCAACCAATTCTTAAAGTTAACTCAGGTAAATTTGGTTGTATCAGCATATATGATAAAGTCCAAGAAACTTTGAAGAGGCAACCCACTTTTGGTCAGTATATTCCAAGAGGACCTAAGCTCTAGAGTCTTTGAAGTTGCCACTTTACTAATTGCAATTGTAACTGCTGTTGATTAGCTGATGGATGTAAAATTGAACCCATTTTTCATATCTACAAAGCTCTTAGTATGGTAGTTCCTCTGTGTTGGGTACTTTTACATGAGGAAGATAAAATCCAGCTAAAAGCGGGGGAAAGGCCATTCTGTAACTGCAGAATTACATAGAGATAATTTTATTTTTCTTTTATCCTAAATCATATATATATATATTTTTATATATATATATATATATATATATATATATATATATACACATTTAGTCCTCCAGTTTATTCATCTTCATTGTGTTATGCTCAATTTATGTATTCTTTTATATGATGATCAAATCTCATGTTATTGAGACAATTTGAATTCCAACTTATTCATTAAGTTTTGAATAATTTGTCTGAGGTTTGGATATTCAACTTAAATTATTTTGTTGATTATCTATCTCAGGAATTGTCAGAGAGGACTAATATTTGGCTCCTGAGTCCCTGAACAATGATTTATAGAACAATATAATTCTATGAAAACCATATTGCTGGGGAACAAAATTGGTTAGAAATATGAATCTGGGGAATCTCTGAAGAAAGATTCTGTTGCTTCTACAGTGCATATTATTCTGTCACTGACAATAGGAAATATTCCCCTTAAAGCACATCACACAGAGTTCCAGTACTGTGACTTTTAGGCACTTACAAGACAATGAGCATTTCATAAAGTACTCCCCCTGCTACCTTCCACATCCATGACATACCAAATACAAATATCCTGTGTTGTTCATCAAGCGCCCATAAGCATCATTTCATTTTTCTTTGTATAATCACATTATTCCCTCACCCAATTTATCTGTTCGTGGTGATTACAATTTTTGCCCATCAATCCAAATTTACTTTTCCAACATACAGTATTGAGTGAGTGAATCAAGGGAATGATCCTTCAAATAAAAATGGGATTGGCTAGTCACAAGTAGGTCATTAATACATCAGGAAAGTTACTGTTCTTCAAAACAATGAGAAAATAAATCTTTAAAGAGATTTACATTAATGTAGACCTGTTAATGAGCAACTGTAGTGTAATTTCTCAAAACCTGTGTGACTTTGTCACATAATAAAATTTACATAATATTTTAAGGTCTGCATTTTTATAATTATCATAGAAATCACTTATGGTATCAAATGTCTTTCTGACTATTGACAGCTTCTGAGATTTTTCTCTGTTTTAATAAAAATATTAACACATTTTTCAGGGAATTAAAGTAGTTATTGTAATAAATTAAGTAGGGTATCAACTATAATTGGAATACCACCAAATTTCTTTACTAAAGTATTAATCTGATCCAAAATCTTCTTTACATATTATATAGGGACATTTCTTTATGAAATACCTAAATAAAATGTGATCTGAAAATCATGAATTTTAACAAATCATTGTTTAGGTGGAAACATTTTTGAGAAATTAAAATTATACAGAAATATAAGGTTATAGGTAAGTCCACAGAAGCAGACTTTTTGTAAAAATATTAAAAGGTATTTTATCCTTCAAGGTACAAACACAAGTTGTAATGATCTTATTTGCCATATATTTAGAATTGGTCAATTTTAGGAGATAACTAGAATTAAGTTTTACTCAATGCAGAAAGTTAAATGCACATTACTAGTAAGAGCGAAATTCAGAATGGTGTGCATAACCAAATACAAGCGAACACCACTAACAAACCAGACCACTGTTTTGTGCATCTCTGCTATGGTTTTGAAAGGGATACAGTGTCTGAGGTAATGTAATACCACACACAATGAATATCAAGTTTAATTTGTGGTTTTATGTATTAACCTGAGGAGGGCACATATCAGTCTATAAAATGTTTATATGTCACATAGGTCAAAAAAACAAACAAAAACAAAACAAAAAAACCCTTAAGAATATTATATAGAGATGTTTAAATTATAGATTTTTTTGACAAAAAAAGTTCATACAGTATTAATCACTAAAATAATGTAAATTATTAATGAAATTAATGAAATTCATCTAAACCACATCTTGTTTGATTTAAAATGTGTTAGAATTAGAAAAAGAACATTTAATTATTTGTTTTACTTTTTATTAATTCTGATTGGCCAACTGGTAGTCTGAGTCTGAATCAGTTAGTACATACATATGCAATCCATATGTACACACACACACACACACACACTTACTACATAATTTTAAAATGCATTGAACTATACAGGTAATTGGAATGCCAACAGCCATATTCCATAATTATAGGTAAGATATTGAACTCTGAAAACTTCTGATTTGGCTGGGAAATGGTGCTTAATTGTTTGGTCAAACACTAGCTAGATGATGCTGTGAAGGTATTTTGTGGATGTGATTCACCTTTGTCTTTAAGTAAAGGAGATTACCTGCAATAATGTGTGTGGACCTCATCCAATCAGTGGCAGATCTGAAGAGCAAAAACTGAGGTTTCCAGACAAGGAATTCTACTTCAAGACTGTAACACAGACATCCTTTCCCGAGTTTCCAGGCTGATGTCCTCACCTATAGATTTAGGAGTGAAACCTTAAGTGAGTGTCCGGTCAGTCACCGTACACTGTGGATTTAGGACCCACCAGCCCTACAATCACACAAGCCATTTCCTTAAAATCTCTCTTCCCCTCTTTTTTTTTTCTCTATCTGTATATTACATATTCTATATGTAATGATAGGTAACATGTATATAATAGATAAGTAGATACATAGATATAGAGACATAGGTAATATTATAATCTTCATCTATTGTTTCTGTTTATATTTGTCTTAAGAATCTTGACGGATGCAGTGCGTTCTGGCTTACCACTTACCATCTATATAACCCTGGGACATTTCTTTGACATCTCTGAGTATCTGCTTCTTCATCTTTAAAATGAGGATATATTCAATTTTATTTTTATCTTATTGTGTTAATAACACTTAACACGAGATCTACCCTCTTAACAGATTTTTAAGTTTTATAGGCACAATGTCGTACACCAGATCTCTAGAACTCACTCGCCTTGCATAACTGAAATTTTATACCTGTTGATTAGTAAATCTCTACCTCCTCCTCCCCCTAGCCTCTGAAAACCACAATTTTATTCTTTGTCTCCACAAGTTTGACTGTTTTAGATACCTCATATAAGTATTTGTCCTTCTGTAACTGGCTTATTTCATTTAGCATGATGTCCTCCAGGTTCATCCATGTTGTCACATATGGCAAGATTTCCTCCTTTGTAAGGCTGACTAATATTTCATCTAATATATACGTAACTAATAATACTTGTAAGTTCGTAACGAGGGGTAAATGACATAAAGCGTAAAAAGCATACCTTAAGAGTGACTGTCACTGTATTGGTGCTCCTGAAAAGATAGTGAATATATTTATTGCTATTTATACGATTAAGTTTGAAAAGAAAAACTAAAAAAGACAAGCCTTTGTAAAATTGTTATCTGTTCTCCTAAAACTATAGGAATTGGGTCCACAGTTCTCCTAAAACAACTGAAGTGTTAATTTTCTGATATAGTGAGCAAAACTGGAAAGTGAGCAACTACAATGATTAAATACATTTAAACATTAAACTTGACAGACATGGAGAAGAGAGAGAAGCAGGAATCTCACACATGTGGCCATGGCAGACCCTGGCTCTCGGAAGGCCTTAGCAAGGCTAGGAGAAAGGGTGTTTTTTTTTCGTTTTAGAAATTTTAGGGGACAGATGTTCTTTCTAGTCCTCCCCTCTTCCCATCTCCTTTCTCTACCGCATCCCCCAGTTTTCTATCGTGTTCCCCAGCCTCAGCTGTGCCACAGACTTGTGATACATGAGTAGAAGGCACAACCTCTTCAGAGTGGTAGAAATTATTAATGAGGGCAATGATGATTTTCAGTTTCCTGCATAGCTCCTCACTCCTCACTGGACTTAAGTCGAATTGGATTTGTAAAGTGTTTTGAGGGCTTCCCTGGTGGCGCAGTGGTTGAGAATCTGCCTGCTAATGCAGGGGACACGGGTTCGAGCCCTGGCCTGGGAGGATCCCACATGCCGCGGAGCGGCTGGGCCCGTGAGCCACAACTGCTGAGCCTGCGCGTCTGGAGCCTGTGCTCCGCAACGAGAGAGGCCGCGACGGTGAGAGGCCCGCGCATCGCGATGAAGAGTGGCCCCCGCTTGCCACAACTGGAGAGAGCCCTCGCACAGAAACGAAGACCCAACACAGCCAAAATCAATCAATCAATCAATCAATCAAACATACGCATCTGACTCAAGATCCTCATTAAAAAAAAAAAAAAAAAAAAATCAGTTGCATTAAAAAAATAAAAAATAAAGTGTTTTGAGCTCCTCAGAGGCTGTTATGTAAATAGCAGGTGATACTTTAGTCCTGTACTGTTTTTGATGGATCTTTTGCCCTATAGGATCTGCCTTCTCCCAATTTCACCATCAAGAAGAGGTTCATGACTTCTGTTCATCTTCAGCACTTAAATTTTCACCACATTAGAAGGCTAAGAAACCTACTCACAAAATGTAAGCAAAATACAGTGATAAACATTTAAAGTAAACAAAATCAAACAAGCAAGCTGAAAAAACAAAACAAAATCTCTTAAAGTTTTAGTTAATCATGAATCTGGGATAAACCCTCTATGAGACGAAGATTCGACCAGAACATGTTACTACCTGTCATCTGTAGTCAAGTAGCAGTTTGATCTCATCATTGGGAGGGTCTGGGCCATCTGATTTTGCCACTTAACTCTGTGGGATGACCAAGCCAATTCATCTTGAAGAGCTCCATGTTTTTCATTGATTAAAGGAAGAAATAAATGCTACAAACATTTGTGAGGATCGAGTCGTACAATAATATGTGAATGCAATTTGTTTATAGCATTTTACAATACACAAAATACTACTCCATGAAAAGTACCGAGGTATTCCATAAAACAGTGGTTTAGGGGCTTCCCTGGTGGCGCAGTGGTTGAGAATCTGCCTGCCAATGCAGGGGACACGGGTTCGAGCCCTGGTCTGGGAAGATCCCACATGCAGCGGAGCAACTGGGCCCGTAAGCCACAACTACTGAGCCTGCGCGTCTGGAGCCTGTGCTCCGCAACAAGAGAGGCCGCGACAGTGAGAGGCCCGCGCACCGCGATGAAGAGTGGCCCCCGCTCGCCGCAACTAGAGGGGGCCCTCGCACAGAGACAAAGACCCTACACAGCAAAAATAAATAAATAAATAAATTTATTTTAAAAAACAAAACAAAACAAAACAAAACAAAAAAGTGGTTTATTTAAGGATAATATCTTTTAAGGCACTTGAAGTGTCCAGGAGAATATTTTATTTAAAAAAAATTAACATCCAATCTTGCTTAGGCATCTTTTATTTGGTTTCAGTCCTCTGCTACTAAATCTCAAAGATATTATTATGTGCTTACATATCATAACCCATTCTCAGTAAATGCCAGTGCCACATCAGATCTTTTTCAAAATAATTATTTTGAGCTGTGAGCTGGTCCACATTGCATGCTACTAAGGAGAACATCTGAAAGATTATTGAGTGGAAATAATTTGTCTCCTAGTTACTTTGCAGGTGTTTTAACTCAAAAGTTTGATCAACAATGTAAATGTTACCTATTTAAGAATTTTTTTCATGGAATAGAATCATATAATAGTGTGCTCTTAAAACTTTAAAATATGTCCCTGTCTCTCTTCATAAAAATCAGGCCCCAAACAAGGGCTTCTGAAACTGTTTCTGAAAACCTGTCAAAATAATAAAAGACATGAGAGCATTAAAAATACATTGGAGTAAAAATATCTCTGAAATGAGGATGTCATTTCTTCTCTAATCATCTATTGCCGTTAAATTGTAACATTGGTTGGATTTCAAATATAATAAGGTCTCTTAAATTTAACTGTCATATTATGTTACCCTATGTGATTTTATGAGATGTTGTGTTAGCAAAGAATGGGAAAGCACTGAATATAATTCAGAGTAGTATAAACTAGATAACGTGACTTGACAACTAAAAGTTAAAAGGGAAAGTATTCACAGCAGTTTCATATCAGATATCCCTATCAAGTTATAAATCTAGCAGAGAAGTTTAGTACGAAGGTTGGTAAGAATATATTTACAGGAAATATATAAATCAAATTTCAGGAAAGATTCAAATTGTGTTGAGTAGTTTTAAGATACTTCTTGGTTTCAGAAAAATAATTTCTTTATTTAAGTGTTATAATGTAAAGTATGGCAAAAAAAAATTCAATTTTGACAATACCATCACTAAACAATTTGAAACCAAATCCTTATTCTAACACTAAACAATTTGAAACCAAATCCTTATTCTAACACATTTCTTCCTGTAAAAGCAAGTGAGATGAGACCTCTAGGTTTGAATAATAGATATTTACATGGCAAAAACCATCCCTAATTGAAGACCCTTTTTAAAGCTATCATATTATTGTATTTAAATCATCAATATTTGGGGCATGGCTTACTTTACGAAGAGAAGATTCATTCTTTGCTGAAGCATAATTGCATTATCAGATATTAAGAAGAAGCCATAAACCACAAATGGAAATTAGCCCTCCAATGGCCATTTTATACTCTTAAGATTTTATTTTAACATTTCTGTTGTCAACCACAAGAGTAGCACGCTAAGATGGGAAATCCAAATTTCAACATCACTCCAACCTGAGTAAAATTTAAATATATGAGCACTAAATTGAATAATCAATAACAGATTTTTAGTCAGATAACCATCTCTTTGGCAGTAAACTGCATGTAGGCAAATCTATCTAAGCAACCTTCATCTTCATTAGTGTCACAGCTTTGCAGGATCTTTTAGAAGCCGGAAGATATTTTCATGTTTTCCATAGCTCCATTGTTTTTCAGCCTCCATTAAAAATTTGCAGCAACACTACCACTTTCATTGCCTATTCAGGTTTGTAAATGGAATTTATTGCAAGCAATGCCATTTTACAGATTAAATTAATGTTATTATAAAGAGCTTTAAAACTCAAAGATATTTATGAGTCATGCTGAGAAAGGATCTGCACTCAGTTATAATGATTAATAATAAGTCCCCCAAGTCTTCACAGAAGAAATTGCCACGATGTGCATATTCTGAGCACAAAACAGATAACTATAATTCTAAAAGAGGAATTGAAGAAGCATTGCACCACTGATGCATCAGTTGGGGTTAGCATGGTATTGGTGGATTGAGTAGTTTTGTTTTCAAAGTAGGTTGACCTGTGTATAGGCAAAGTTGAAAGTATTGCAAACAAAGTGTATGAGTATTTGAACATATATATTTGTGGTGGACCATTATAATAATATTCCCAATCAATTTCACCTCTTCAAAGTAGGATATTGCTGGTTGCTGTTCCTGCCATCAACAGACGAAGTCTATTTGTCTATTCTCCTGTATATGGGCTAGCCATGCAACCCGCACTGGCAAATAGAATGTGACTCTTCTAGTCTTCAACTGAATGCACAAGTATGCAGGAGTCCAGCTGAGATGAGCTGAAGAATCACCTAGCCAACCTACACAATCCTGAGAAATAAATCGCTGTTGTTGAAGCCACTAAATCTTGGAGGGATATGTTTTATAGGAATAAATAAATTAAACAATATCATAACTAAATCACTTAAGCTTAACACTGGAATATTGCTACCAGTTTAACCTTGAGAATGACAATAGATTTGTTATTTCTTAAATATGTTAAGTGTAGAAAATATTTCTGAATATTTCATATAAAATAATATCCTAATATAATATTCTTGTATTGAATATATACTTTGTTGTTATATTAGGAGTTTCATAGATGAAGGTGAAGTTTGCATCCCTGTTGCATTAATCAATTCTCTTCCACACATTGAGAGGATACAATTGCCTTTAACCAATAGGAGCAAGCAGCACATGTTGGCAAGAAAAAATAACCAGGTTACTAGGTTTGAGGTAAGGGAGCATATTTTAAAGATATTCTAATAGTTGAAATGACTAATGATAATGTGGCAAAGAAAGGGAAAATGGGGTATTGACAGCCTGCTACACATGCGGTGGAGGAGGTGGAGGAAGGTGAAGTAGTCTAAATCACTGATAATGATAACAGCGAGATAAGTGCAGGTGTTTCAAATTGCACAGGCTGGAAATTTTCTTATTGGCTTCTAAATAAACGTGTGGTGTCCCTTTGCTCCTCTTTGAATATAAAAGTTTGAGAGAAGGAGCAAACAAATAAGAAAAAACGTTAATAAAAGATAGAAAACTTGTTACTTCCCTGGCGGTTCAGTGGTTATGACTCTGCGCTTCCACTGCAGGCGGTACAGGTTTGATTCCTGGTGGGGGAACTAAAGATCCCACATGGCGTGACCAAAAAAATAAAAGAGAAAACTAGATAATGTACGAATCTTCCTAAGTGGCTACAAGGATAAGAGGAGGACTTGTTAGATTTATTGGGAGGAGCTACCCAAATGAGGATGAGTCGTGGTGACTTTGTTTTGTTTTGTTTTCTGAATGAGCCCAAAAGACAATCAGTAGTAAATAACTTTCTTGGGAGCAAGTGGAAGTTTATACCTAAAATCTAGAGTTAACTGGTTTTGTGTTTGGAGATTTAGTAGAAAGAAGAATGCTGAGTCATTCTGGAAAAGTAAACTTTACATGAGTCAGCTTTGTTTATATACTTTTTTATACATTTATTTATTTATTTATTTTCTCTCTGGCTGTGTTGGGTCTTCGCTGCTGCGCGCGGGCTCTCTCTAGTTGCGGTGAGCAGGGGCCACTCCTCATTGTGGTGTGAGGGCTTCTCACTGCAGGGGCCTCTACTGTTGTGGAGCACCAGCTGTAGGCGCGCGGGCTTCAGTAGTTCCGGCACACGGGCTCATTAGTTGTGGCGCATGGGCCTAGCTGCTCTGCAGCATGTGGGATCCTCCCAGACCAGGGCTTGAACCTGTGTCCCCTGCATTGGCAGGCGGACTCATACCCACCATGACACCAGGGAAGTCCCTTAAAAATAAATATTTGCCTGAGGAGGCATTGCAATTATATTATCATTTCTAGTAAATTGATCATTCGGGTTTGGAGTCAGGGTTTGGGAATATAAAATAAAAACCCCAAATCATTATTTTACTATAATAAATTTTTTGAAATAAAACGATTGGTGATAACCTAGTGTTCTCAGCCCAGTTCCTGTTCTCAACCTAGAGAAGCTCAAGTTTTTAAATTCTGTGGAGGGAACTAAAGGGGTAGATGACTAGTGAGGGCAGGAAAACAAAAGGCAGCCAGACCTCAGGAACAGATGGGAGGGGAGGCCAGCCTGCAGTTCTCCCACCCAAATCTCTCCTGTTTAGACCTAGAAATATAGGCAATTAGCTGGAAGGATCATGGAATTGCTGACACTATTCTATAAACTCCAATAAGCCATAGAACCAAATCTATATTAATATTCAAATTGAAGCTGACAAGCACCACCAGGTGGCACCACACTGCAGTTGGGACTTGAGTGGATTTGATCCTCATCCACACTCAAAGGTGTTCTCATGTATTGCACGGGATCATCCTAATAATTACATCAAGCTCTCTATGACACCCATTTTAGATAAATGGATTTTCAGATTCCTCTTGGAGTTTTACTGTGTACACCAAAAAGAACAAAGCCTAGACTTCCATGAGTTTTACTATCTGCCTAGTCCATGTGATTTAGAGACAAAGGGATTTTAGCTAATTTAGAAAACCTACATAGGTTAGCACCATACTCTGAAAATCACCTGAAGACTTACCCATCCAGTGAGAATGTTTACTTGGGCCAATAACCTTCCAACAGAGGAAAAGTTAAAAAAAAATTCCCCCCATTAAAAAATATATATCAAAGAAATAAGATGGTCAAAATATAGGAGAAAATGAGAACCTAGAGGACATTTGCTGACCTTTAAGAAACAGTAAGGAGGAATTCTGTTTTTTTGTGTGGAAGACTAACTTCCTTACAAACCAACATCTCACAGATAACAACTGTAATATCTGGGCAAAATATGGGGATCTGAAAAGTAAAGACAAGCAGGCCAGTTTTGAAGAGGACCCGCCCAATATCTAAAGGAAGTTATTGGCCAGGTAAGTTTCCTGTTTCGCGGGCTTTACACCGAAGGCAGTGACGTAACGTAGGAAACTCCAATAGAGTGCCTTTCATTGTTCTGGCCGGAAAAAGAGAGAGCTGTGCCAGTCAGGATGGGATCTCAGAAAGGAGAGAGTGAGATCCAAAAAGAGAGAAAGGACTCAAAACTTCTATGTTTAAATACTGACCAAGTTGCTGGCTCACCTCTGAAACATGCATTCGTGGGGTAGAATGAAAACAGTACAAACTAGGATTTGATATACAGCAAGGAAAATGAAGGCTTGAGATGCTGTCCACTCAGGCAAAGCAAAGGTTTCCATTTGAGTCTAACCAGGTTAATTTTCTTCTAAAGCAAAAACATCAACCCTCTTCAGAGGACTAGAACAGTATCCACAGAGTCTCCATAACTTTATGCAATTAAACTTGAAAATTTAGACAAATGTACAGATCCCTAGGAAAATATTACTTACCAGATATCAAGAATGATTTTGAATCTATAGTAATTATAATATTGACACAGGGATAGAAAAATAGAGCAATGAAAGAGAAGAGAGCCCAGAAACACATCCTTGTATCCATTGATACTCAACTTAACAACAAAGGTCTAACTATAGAGAGGGAGCGAAACATATGGAAAAAAGTGAAATTAAACACCTATTTTGCACAAAAATCATCTTGAGATGGGTCTAAGCCTAAATGTGAAATGCAAAATTATTAACTTTTTGAAGATAATGTAGAAAAATATTTCCTTACCTTGTGTAGAAAAATTTTCTTTTAACCTAGAATAGAAAACACTAAGCAATAAAGAAAAAAGTAATAAATTCAACCATATTAAAATTAACCTTTGTTTCTCAAAAGATACCATAAGATAATATAGAAATGCCAATTAAAACCACAATGTACACCCACCAGATTGGCAAACATTTTAAAATTTCACATTATCAACTATTTGTTGATGGTATGAAGCAATTGCAGTATCCATACACTTCTGCCAGCCATAAAAGTTCATCCAACTGCTTTTGAAAATATTATATTATATCCAGTATATTTGAGGAAATTGTGATTCTATTTTTGATTATACACTAGGTACCTGGAAACTTTTATTTATTTTTTTAACAGCCCCAAACTGGAAACAACATAATTTTCAATCAACAGTGGAATGGAAAAATAAAATATAGCATGTTAATCACTGGAATACTATACAGCAGTTATACTTGGCACTGGTACAAGATATGCTTGACATTGGTCTATAAAGAGATAAGAAGCTTGAACCAGAATAAAGTAATCAACTACTTCTCAAAGCATGCTAGATTTTGTTTGTTTTAGCAAGATTTTCTCAATGAAGATACAGTACATTGATTCCCATCCTTGTGTTTTCATTTACATTGATTGTGGACTGATCACTTGAGAACAAACTCCTTTGAGTGGCATTAATATACAGCAAGGGAAATGGTCAAACTAGATCTGCATACTATAACATAACCATAAAAACATGTCTAACAAAGAAACAAAACATAGAAATTCACACAATATATTTCCATTACTTTAAGATATAAATGAGAAAAAACTAATCTATATTAACAAGTGTATTAAAACAAGAAAGAAAAAAGATGAAAAAATGATTACCATAAAATGTTGTTTCTTTATAAGGGTGTATTGTGTGTGTGAACATAAAAGGACTAATGGGGGAATCTCAGGGGTGCTGTAAATGTTCTATCCTTTGATTTGGTTGATGATTATATGGATGTATATTTCATAATTATTTTTAATACTTATGAAAAAAGCACGCTTGGGAGTTCCCTGGTGGTCAGTGGTTAGGATTCAGGGCTTTCACTGCCATGGCCCGGGTTCAACTGCCCTGATCAGTGAACTGAGATCCCTCAAGACCCATGGCACAGCCAAAAATAAAAAGGAAGAAAAGCATGCTTTATGCAGTTTTATATGTGTGTACTATATCTCATATTAGACAAAATAAGAACAAGGAAATTTGTGTGTAATGTCTAAACAAACAAACAAAAACCGTTTCAGGCAAAAGCAAAAGGTTAGAAAAGGGATAGCTTAAATAAAAAGAAAGGGGTTTGTCCTTTGTCCAAAGAAGATCACACGTATCTGATTTGAACAGAGCAATAATTTAAAAAAATGTAGACAGTCACATTAGGCCAGTTGAAGAATCCAGAATGAAAGGGAATTTGAGATTGTTGCACATGGCCTTAGAACTGCTGAAAATAATGAGGTGGCTATGAGATAAAGGCAAGACAAAAGGAGGAAGATACATAAAGGCATGAAAACATTCCCATATGGCCATATTAGCCAGTCTTTGGGGGTCATGGGGAAAAAAGTCTTAGCTAGGTAACTACAAGTGATCTAAGAAGAAGGAAGGAAGGGAGGGAGGGAGGGAGGGAAAAAGTAAAGGAAGCAATAAAACAATAATATAGTCACCCCCCCCCCAAAAAACCAAAAACCTTCAAGAAAGGGGAGACAATACAAAATAGAAAACTTGCCTATAGAGAAATAAAATCTGAAAACCACAGAGAAGAAAAAGAACATGATGAGGATAGAATGTATTGAGTAGAATAAAGTGAATACAAATGGGTGGACCACTATCTATAAAATCCTAGTGCCCAAAAGAATAGACCTCAGTGACTGAGGATCAGAATGAGCTCTGGATGAGACGGGGGCTTCCCAGTAGTGGCTCCTAGTGGTCTGGTGTCTTGTTAACTGAAAAGAGAAGTGCCTGTCCCCATGCTTGTACCATGTAATAGTGAGATGGGGAGAGAATGATTATGATACACACCTGTTCAAAAAGTGAGGGAATGGGAAGCATGTAGTAGTCAGTGATCTAAAGCGATTTTGAAAGTCAGTCAAGCATCTGGTGATAAGCCTGTGGCTACCCCTGACTAGCAGAAAGAAGAGTGGCACAAGGTGTGGGCAGAGAGAGGACAAGCTGAAACCACTTCGCACTTCTACATCTGTCTGAAATTCCTTCTAACAATGCCTCTCAGAGATCAATGGTCCCTGAGGGGTGCCAGGCCACAGTTTGTTACCAGTCTACAAGGACGTAAGTGTAAAAGTTAGAATAAATATTGAGAAATTTTATAGTGACTTGATCACCCAAGGGTGTGACCAGTGGAGTGTGGGTGTTATCAAAGTTGTGTGGTGCATTACATATGCAAGCAGAGTGGAAACATTACACAACATATGACATTGTAAGTTTAGGTTGCTATATAACTATAATAGAGCCAATTTACTGTAACTTTTCATTTATACAAGTATTTAAAATTTTCATCAAGGTTCTTTAAAGATTTATAGTTTAATATCATTAGTTACATTAGGGAAGTAAACATTGGCTTCTTCATTAATTTTTACCCTAATTTGCATACGGTAAAGCAAGCTTCAACTTTGTGAATGCAGCAGTGGGAATAAACCAAATGATAACAATAGAAATGATTCTGAAGAAATGGAGATCAAATGAGTTCATACCAGTTTTACTTAAAAGTATGACTCATGTATTGACCATAATTGATGGTAAATTGCTGAACCGACATTGTATTATTTGTGGAAATGTAATAGCTAATGAGGTAATTAAACTTTCAAAAGTTAAATGGCATTAACATAAAAAGCATAAAGTACTAAGTTAAAAACCAAAGAACTATTATTAAATTAAAAAGTCAACAGAAGCAAATGTTGAATATTTTACACTAACCATGAGTGCATTGCTGGCTTCTTATAAAGTAGCACTTTGGGTTGCTAAGACTAAGGAAAACATAAACAATGCCAAAGACCTTAATGAAATACTGCAGCAAATGTGTTCACTTGGAAATGTTCAGCGACTGCTGCAAAAAAAGGTAATTCAAGTACTACGTTTCGATGACACACCATATTTGAACATATTTAGATACTGAGGACTAGTTAGAAGAATAAATAATGCTAGCAAAGTATTTTTCATTGTAGCTTAATTGTTGCACAAATTTTGTTAAAAGGGTATTTCTTTCAGTATATGGAAAATTTAAGTTTGTTGACTTTACAGTGGAAGATTTCTCTTTTTTGCTTAATTTTTAACAAACACAACTACCACTGCACTATATGAAACTATGACTTCTTGCATTGCCGACGAATGTGGTTTGGAAGTTAAATTTTGGGTACAGGTATATTCTAATGGTGCAGCTGCAATGGCAGGAAAACATCCTGGAGTAGTTCTCTTGATTAAGGAGCTTGTACAAGAATGTAAAGCAGCACAATGTTTCCTTCATCAAAAATATTACGTTAAAAAAAAAGTCATTTTAACTAAAAAGTGTGTTTAGTGATGTAGTAAAATTATAAATTATGGAACGGCTAATGGGTTAAATTTGATATTATTCTTCTTTAAGTGATTAAACAGAAAATGATTATAAATAACTATCAGTGCAAGCTGAGCTACTAAGTTTATTGAAGTTAAAGGGTCTATCAAGAACATGTGCACTAAGAAAAGATCTCATAACGTTTTTGGCAGGTAAGAAACCAGTTTGATTGCAACTGTGAACCAGATGTGAACAAAGCAGCTGTATCTGTTTATTTGTCTGATATATTTGTCATTTTTAATAACCCTTTTGCTTATGCAAAAATGAAATGCAACATTTTTTCAATGGTAGAAAAAGTCAAAGAACAAAAGCAAAAGTGAGAAGTTGGAGGCTTTCAACAAACTGTAATGACATGTTCCAAAATTTAACTTATTTTAAAGAGGTAAATAGTGATACTGTTATATATATATCTGCCAAATTTATCATGGAACACCGTATAAATTTTGTAGGCTATCTTAATTTCTTTTAATCCGGGGAAGATCTGTTCATAGCAGATTCATGGATCCAGAATCCACTTATTTCATTAAACAGTAATATAAACTAAACTATAACTCTACAATATTAGAATTGCTACTAATGATGGATTGAAAACACTTTTTGAGGACACAACATAACTTGCTTCCTTTTTAATAAACATGAAAAATAAATATCCTTTGTTTGCTGAAATTGCTTTAAAATTTCTTCCCAGAACAGAGCTTCTGGGAAGGGAAGCTTAGTAAGACTGGTTTCTCTACTGGGTACTATTAAAACAAAACTTAGAAACAATTTAGCTATGGTTATGTCCTGTGAGTAGCATTGCCATTAATCCGACCTGTTTTAGAGAAACTAAATGAGAAGTGAACTCATTTGTCTCATTAAAAACTTTCAATATTGGTGGAGCAGTGTTCATTTAGTGTACCTATTAGCATCTAATATGGGATCACTATTTTATTCCTGAGAGTTTTCTTTTGTTACAAGGGGAGACTAAATGTTGTGAAATTGTAATCTCCAATTTCATTCCCAAATGTACACTTCATAAACAGTGTGTATGGTTTTGTAATTTCTTTCCTATGCTATGTATGTTCTGATTATATTTATTAAATTTAATGTTATTGCTATTGAACCAAAAAAAACTTTTTAGAGAAGGATTTAGATAAAGTGTGTTTTAAAATTCTATTCTAAACAGCTGGAATGACTAGAAGAATTTGGAAATTTATTAAAGTGAAATAGTGGAATCAAAATAAATTTAAAGGGCTTCCCTGGTGGCGCAGTGGTTGAGAATCTGCCTGCCAATGCAGGGGACACGGGTTCGAGCCCTGGTCTGGGAAGATCCCACATGCCGCGGAGCAGCTGGGCCCGTGAGCCACAATTGCTGAGCTTGCGCGTCTGGAGCTTGTGCTCCGCAACAAGAGAGGCCGCGATGGTGAGAGGCCCGCGCACCGCGATGAAGAGTGGCCCCCGCTTGCCACAGCTAGAGAAAGCCCTCGCACAGAAACGAAGACCCAACACAGCCATAGATAAATAAATGGATAAATAAAAAAAAATAAAAGAAAGCTACTGTTCATTTAAAAAAAATAAAATAAAATAAATAAATTTAAAAAGTGGAAGATGCCAGCATGAAAAATCAATTGATAAAATAAAGTTTAAACAAGATTAAGGACACTTAATGCAATGATGACTTCAAGTGTAAGAAAGAAGATTGAGGAAGAATGGCCTTCAAGTCAGAGACTGGAAAGTGATTCTGAAAGAGAATTTCAAGTCATTATTTCCTACTGGAGAAGCAGTGAGACATCTGATTGGTCCATTTGAGGTAAGAAACTGGGTACATGGAGATTAAGCTCTGTGCTTCCTTTCTCACTTTGCATCTCAGATGTGTACTCTCGTTCATTCCTTGCCATCCCATAAACTGAAGACAAAGATTTTGTCCTCATGGAGTGAGGTCTCAGCTTTACAGCATAGCCTATGACTGACTGTGTGATTCATAAGGTACAAACTTCCACTTTGGTCAGGACAAAAGCTGATATTCTGGTCTCCATCTGCTTGGCTCCTTTGTCCATCTAATTTTGGACAGAAATCTGGCAAGTGGCATTTGTCACTGTCAAGTCCAAATGCTTACTAAGACAACTTTGCAAGTCATAAGCTGAAAATCTGAGAGGGGAATTCCTCTTTCATCAAAATAGTTTTCTCTCTCTCTTTGTCACTTTGTCTTATGTATCTTTATATCTATTATTTATCTATCTATCTATCTATCTATCTATCTACCTATCTCTATCATCTATCTATCTACCTGTATCTATCTATCTAACAGTATAGTCCTAAGACTGGTATCCAGGCACCGAGTTATGTCATAAATACTTTTGATAACACTCTCATCCATATTTCACTATCAGAAGCAATATTATGTTTTGCAATTTATCCTGTTGTAAAAGAAAATATTCTTGTTATTCTGATTTCCTAAATATTTTTTGTGTCACATGGAAAATTCTTCTGTACTTACCAGTTACCGCAGGGATGGTCATAAAAGGGGGAAATAATGCCATCTTTCCAGCTACTTCAGCACACTTTTAAATACAAACTTTTCATACTCTGCTCCATTCACAGGAGTTCTTGTCAACTTGCATTATACATGAATAACACAAAGACTTAAAGACGTTCCCTCTGGTTAAATAAAACCTAACAGTTTTCCAGAGCATGCAGGATTAATCACACCTAATAATTATACAAAGTGATAATACACTTATTATAAAAGCATATACACACCATTAAGCAAACATTGGCATACACTTCTAGGAAAGTAGGGAAATAAACATTAATTGGTGATGATAAGGGGAAGAAAAAGACACCCAGAAATATAAATTCTCATTTTCACTTCTGAAATATTTTGGGTCTAGAGATTTTAAAGTTAGGGTTCTTCTGTGTCTGTGCTGGCTCCTCTTGTCAATGAATCATCTTCAGGGAAACATTTGGCCTTAACAGTCCACTGTTAGCCTGGCACATAGAGCAGATTACTAAGCATCTTGTCTTTCATTTTCAATTTTCTGCTTTTAAACACTTCTTGATGCCAAAAATGTCCAGTGAGACTGAAAGCCAAAGGAGGAATTTTTAACACCACAAAATAGATTTAGAGGAACAGACCAATTAATAGTGTGCTTCTATTTCCGAAAGCTGCCCTCACCATACCAGAAAGCGTGATGGGTAAGGGACTTCTTTGGTTAACTACATGTTATGCTAAAGGAAGCAGCCTTTTAAAATTTGATTTTGTCAGTCTAAAGCACCAAATCCAAACCAATGTGGCAAAGAAACTTTTGGTGTTCACCAATTATGTTTCTCTGAAATGAATCTTGAGTCACTTTATCATTTAGGTTGTCCCTCATATTGATGAAATGACAGACTGTATTCCTTTTATATCCCTAGGTTTTCTTGGAGTGCTAGTAAATTCACCTCCTAGTTCCTCCCATCAAAAAAGTAAACACATTTATACATTACTGGTGTCTATACTGGTATCTTGCATATTTCTCCAGATAATTGCTGGGTGGATATAGCTGGAAGTGTTTACCCTCTCTGTGGTTCACTGGCATTTCTAGCAGTAAGAGAGCTATAGCTAGAAGGTATAGTCGTGTCTTATTAATCCCTTTGACTTGAGAGACAAGCTGCATCACGGTGTGTACTCTGGGACTTGAGCTTCTCCGTTCTCTGAGAACCCTCCACCAATATGCATGAATACATACTCTGAGAGCTCCAATATTTTGAGAAAGAAATCCAATTCATGTAATAATGCTATACTACACAATACTTTTATCACATTTAAACTTTTAGAACAGTAAAAGCTCTGAGCTGAGAACCAAGAACTTTAAGTTATAAGCCCAGTTCTACTGCTAACTAGCTATATGGTTTGGGGCATGCTGATTATCTACTCTAAGTCTCAGTTTCCCTCCTCATAAATGAGAAAGACATGCAGATAATGTTTCTAAGTGGTTCAAGTGAATGTATGACAAAAGGGCATGGGGGTTTTGGAAACTAAAGGTGTGGAAATTCTTTTTTTTTTTTAAACAGTCTGTCAGTCTGTTAGCTGAACAACACACACTTGATTTGGATTTAGCTTGGGAGGTCTTAGTTTGCAATTTTCACTTTTTAAGAAGCTTTTTGGGGACTTCCCTGGTGGAGCAGTGGTTGAGAGTCCACCTGCTGATGCAGGGGACATGGGTTTGATTCCTGGTTTGGGAAGATCCCACATGCCGTGCAGCAACTAGACCCATGCGCCACAACTACTGAGCCTGTGTTCTAGAGCCCTTGAGCGACAACTACTGAGTCTGTACGCCACAACTACTGAAGCCTGCACGCCGCAACTACTGAACCCACGTGCTGCAACTACTGAAGCCCCCTCACCTAGAGCCCATGCTCTTCAACAAGAGGATCCACCGCAATGAGAAGCCTGCGCACCACAACAAAGAGTAGTCCCCGCTCACCGCAACTAGAGAAAGCCCACATGCAGCAATGAAGACCCAACACAGCAATAAACAAATAAATAAATACAATTTTTTTAAAAAAAGCTTTTTAAGCCCTTTCCAATGCAAGTTCCTTTGATTCTATAAAAGTCCTCTACATTGATCTTCAAACTAATTTAGCACTATAAAACCAAAGGTAGACATGTCTTATAGAAGAAAAGTAACAGAGATCAGGAAGGTTATTTGTGTGATAGCTTTTGGCTGTATAGCCTGAATAAAACTTGTGTTTTTCCAAACTTTATAGTACATAACATAAACAGGAACCATCGATACAGAATTTTCCCATTAGCAGCACACACAGTAGGCCATTAAGAGTGCCAACATATTGGTTGGTGAACCTCATTATCCATTGCCCTTTTTCTGCATTGATATTTTATTCTCAGTCTGCTTTCTGGCTCTCTATGCAGGAATCATTAAATTCATAAGAGGCTCAGATAGTTATATTTTAGCTTCTTGTCAAATATTTACATGTCATGGGTAGAGTCTTTCAGAGGAGTTGTGATTAGTTGCCAAGGAATATCAAAAATCAAATGCAATTGTTAGTATTTAAAGTTTTTTCTGTTTATTTCTGCAAATGCAGAAGATAAACAGTGTCCGTTCAAAGTAAACTCCAGAGCACATATAATTTACAAAGATGGTTGTTCCCCAAAGTTTTGTATTGTTCAAAACACATGAAATAGTGCTGGGTTTTCAGCCAGCTCTTTGGGGTTAATAGTGCCATGTGTGAAGAATCAAATAACTGCCTTGCCCTCTGGCCACTTTGAAACTAATTAGAAACTTCCATTGAAGAGCTTAAAATGTAATGGAGACTTACAAGTGAAGAAAATAAACCTAAACAGAACAAATGCAATCACAGTTGTGAAGGGAACAAATTCTGAATTCATATTTGGAATAAACAGGAAAACACAGACAACTGGAATTTGAGAGAGAATAATAAAAGCACAGTGTAAGGAATACAAGCTACTGTTCTACAAGATGCTGTCTTGAGTGATGTTCAGAAGATTTTGATTGAAAGCAACCATTTGTCTCAGTCACTTGAGAACTATTTACTAACATTACTCTCCCTGCCAAATATTTTCCCTTCATTCCCACTAATGTGATTAGGAACCTAAATCCACCCAATGATGATTCCCAGTTGTTGACAAAAACTACTTGCTCTATGGATTTGTTAATTCCCCCCTCCCTGCTTCCAAGTCAAAGGTAGGAGTATAGAACCCCTGTTTATTCTTGAAATGTGCTTTCTTTGTAAGAGATGGCATTAATATTTGCTCTATGGTTGTTACCCCTTCTCTTCTCCCTCCTTCTTTTCCTTCCTCTGCTTCGCTCTTCATCTTCTTTTTTCTTTATCATTGTTTAGACATACTTTATTGCTGAGTATTGTTGAGGTTTTCACAAAATACAATAATAAACACTATCTCTTCTGCCAGTAAAATACAATCTGAGGGGATTCTGGAACAGAAAAATCATAAAAATATAAATAAAACAATAAGAAATAAAAATCATAGGAATAGAACATCCATTTGACAGAGATGCAAAGGCAGCTTTGTGTAGTAGATAGACCACTGGACTGAGAGCTAACAAATCTGAGGTCTGGTCCTTGCTCTACAAGTAATTAACTATAACACTGAAAAACTGATTTTCTTACCCTAAAGGTGATTGAAAGAAAGCAGTACAAAATATGTTGAGTGCTGTAAGAGAAAAGCCAACTATTTGCTATATGTACAGGGAAAGGTTTTGTTCTTGCTTGGAAGAAACAAGCAAGATATAGAAGAATTCATGGGGAAAATGGCATTTGAACTGAGCCTTGAAGATTAGGATGAATTCTAGTTATCAGAAAAGGGAAAGAAGAGGGGAGGAAGAGAGGCATTTCAAATTGAGACCACAATATCAGCTATATATGTGTGTGTGTGTGTGTGTGTGTGTACACACACATATATATATATGCTATTATTCAGTAACACAGAAAGGTCTAGTTCAACAAAAGCATAGAACTTTCTCCTCAAAATTTGTAATATTGACTATGGTAATTCCCAGTGGCCTCTTAAGTGATGCTAAATATTCTTGGCAATTTAAAAATGCAGTTTAATGCATACAATGGCACAAATAAGTTTTCTGCAGAAATTTCCTTAGTTCTTAACATTTATATTTTAATGGCCGTCATGGGCAAAGATTATGCTTTCAATCAATATTTAGTGAATATGGTTCAATTTCTTTTAACTGAGGTATTTTCATGTCTTATCTATATTATTGTTAGATTTATTAAATTTTGCTTTTTGTTATTATTGTGCTATTTTGCATCACCAATTAAGGAAAATGGATCAATGATTCAAAAGGGGGAAATGATACCTAAAAGTGGGGAATAAAGTAGTAAATACGAGAAAACATACCATGAATAGGACACTGGTGTCAGAAAACAGTGGAAATCTATCAGGTACTAGAACAAGTAACAACTCTGAAAGTCTGAGGAATTTCTCAAGAACCCGCAATGGAAGGCTAAAAGTATGAATTGCAATGATGCATATTGGAAAAACAAGATTTTACTGGGCCATCAACCTACCAGTCTCTAATACTCGCTGCCTTGTCTGCTATGAAACATGGGCAGGATGCCTTCCATGCTTTCACAATTTTTTTTTTTTTTTTTTTTAACAGAGCACAGTGACCTCTCAGAAACTAGCAAACGATTAAAGACAAAGTTATTCTAGGAGAGAAAAAAGAATGAAACATTGGAAAATTTTCTCTGTCACATGCCCCTTTGGGTAGGTAATGTATCATTTCAACAGAATGTAGTATAAAGGAACAATTACTGTCATGGATATGTACTGACACCTTGCTTTACAGCTGGAGGGAACCACTGAGGCTCAGTGCTTGAAAATGTACCAGTGACATGTAAGCCTCGGGAAGAAGGTTTTTGTTTTGATCATCACTAAAAAAATCATGCTACAGAAAAAGGAATATTTTATTTAGAATAAGGCAATTTTCTTAGCTGTCACATGGATTTCAAAATGCATTGGGATTAGAACTCACTGACCACTGAAGTACATGTTTGACAAGAAAGGGAAAGTCAATAAAAGGGTTTACACCTGAATGATGATTCCTACATCATTTTATTTGCAGAGATCAATGTGCATTCAACAATGTATCTAAAAATCTTAATTCCATGTAGAATAGAATTTTGAAAACTGAGACTATGTACAACCTTGTTATTCTACACAATTGCACAATTATGTACGATATGTGTACTTCTTTGGGCAGGATGTATCTTTATTTTTCACCCTGAAGTATGCTATTTTGAGGGGAAAGTTGTGCATCAGGGATGAGACAAAAATGTGTCCTTTCAAGGCACTGAAAATGGCAGAAAAAAATACTTGCTATGATTGATTTCAAGAAGAAAGCTCAAAAAGACGTAACGCACATCTTGAATAGCGTGAAGCTATCATTTTCTGGACATCATGTGAGTGTTTTTAGCTTGAGGATGAGCTCTCAGTATTACTTAGGACTCTATGGTACAAATGACAATCACTTTTCTTTTTTTTAATCTTTACCGTCACCTAATGATATCCTTCACCCACTGAAAAAATAAATTAGTTACATATTATAAAAATGAGATAACAGAATATGAAGAGATGTAGTTTAGTACTAAATGGAACTAAATAGCATATTGAGTTCATTCTTTTTGTCTTCTTATAGTCTTTACTGCTCTCAAAAGTTGTCCATATACTATGTACTGTCTAGTTCAACTTGACAAAAATGTAGTTAAAAGATTACAAGCTCTCTCAATATAGGCATTTTCATGACAATTACATGTTAATTGTGATTTTTATCATTGTGTTGTATTTCTTGAAAATGAAAATGATATGCTTCTTGATTTAGTATTTATTACTGCATTGAAAGTAGTCTTTTGTGAGAACTCCATTCTTCATCAAAATGTCTATTCTCTTATTATTTTTCCCCATTATCACTTTAATACAGCCTCACTGCTTTTTGGACTTGCCAGGTCCAAAGCCTTTACTCTAGCAGTTCCCTGTGCCTGGGACACTCTTACTCCAGAGATATCCACTTGTCTAATCTCTCACCACCTTCATGGCTTTGCTTGTATCTCACCTTCTCAATGAGGACTGACTTGAAATTTCTGTCTCTACATGCTTCACAAAGCATTTGTTATCCCTCTTACTCTGTTCTACTATTTTATAACACATCACTTTCTAATGGACTCAATAATCTATTTATTCATTACATATATAATTTACTGTCTGTCTTTCCTCTTTAACTTACACGTTTTTCAAGGGTCAGAAATTTTGTCTGCTATATCCTATGGACTTAATGTATTTAAGTATCTAGACTGTAAGCAAATACTAGATATTCAATACATATACTAATTGATTAGTTACCAAAGAGTTATCATCATGAGTTAAAGTTGCCTTGTTGAAAAAAAAATACAGAGTTATAAGAGAAGCTAACTAGATGTGGACACTGACAAATGGCCCAAGTTGTCAACAGGCCAGATGTAGAGACCTTTGTGAAAGACCAAAAACCAAGTAATCTTGCTCTCCTATTTAATAATGAATACTATTTATAATAATACTATGATATAACATCATGCTTTATTTTGATAAGTTTACATCATGATAACTTTTTTAAATTTGGATAAAATTGGTACCCTTTTTTTTTTTTTTGGCCAAACATCCATAAAATTGTTTGCATATGCTAAATTATTGAGAAACCTTAGCCTACTGTATATAAGAAAAAGCCCTAAGAGATGATGTTAGAGAATAAAGTTTAGACAAGGTTGTAGACAGAAGTGCTTTCAAATAATCAGTAAGAATTAATGAGAACCAGCATCAGAAGTAACACCAAGGAGATGACTGATATGAGAAAAGAGTTATAGATATTTCCCAAACCCCTAGTCTAACTTGGGCATTGAGATGGTTTCCTACACAATTTTGAACAAATATGTGATCTTTTACACTTCTTTTTGCTTAATCATATTTATATTCCAGGGATATCCAAAGATAACATGGATGAGCCTAACAGATAAAATTGAAAATATTAGCAATAAAAGACTATATATATTAATAGATGAGGAAACAGATACCAATACCAATATATAGGTAAAATCATTCCATTTTTATTGAACTCAGAATCTGGCAATATTTTACAGGAACAAAGTAAGCAGAAGTCTACTGGTAAAAGATCCAGTTGACCTAACTTTCACTATACCCATATTAACCTATTGACTTGGATTCATCGTTAGATAACTATTACCTTGTAAAAGACAAACACAAACATTGTAAAGCACTGGCACATAGGGTTCATAGTGAGAGTGGAGGTAAACGTGGCATAGGGTCGCAAGAAGTACGTGGAAGAAAGAACTAGGAAATAAAGGACATAAGCATAGAGTGTGTCCTGGATAGAAGATGTGAGCAGGCTTAGAAATATACAGGGCAACCTGATCCTCGTTATTTCAGCAACTTATTATTCCTTCCTAAGTTTTCCACTGTCTTCTTCACTTTAAAGAGTGAAAATAACAACCCTGATAGCACAAAGTGAACAAGTTGCTCATAAAGAAATAGGACCAGCGCTACTGGCAAAATGGGGACTTACTGTGTAACAGAGCTGCTGTTCTGGTAGTTTGGGTGAATATAATAGTTTATTTGCATGACTGGGGACTGAGATGACAAGTCCTTATGTTAGCTAAGAGAATGATTGATTTTTTAAATTGGGTAAGAATTAAACAATTATACATTCCTGCTATGTGCTTGGCACTGTCCTGTTCTCTGTGAAAGGTATCTTATTTCATCCTCTCAAGAAACATGAGAGGGAAATTTTATTAAAACCAATTACAGATGAAACAACTGAATCTCAGAGAGGTTAAGTCACTTTTCTAAAGTGTATAAAAGCTTTCATAAATTACACTGCAGTGCTAATTCATTTGAAAATTTTCCCCTGAAACTCTGTGTTAAAGGATATAAAGCCTCTTTTAGAAGTTTTACTTGACTTACAGTCTATGAATCCAGAAATTTCTCACAAATCCACGAAAGGAGAGTTTTCTTCTCATCCTTTATTTTTCGGTTTAACTGTTTCTTTCTCAGGGCTTCATGAAAAAAATGCTCAAAATTACTAATCGTGAGAGAAATGCAAACCAAAACCACAATGAGATGGCACCTCACACCTGTCAGAATGGCTCTCATACAAAAGAAAAGAAATAACAAGTGTTGGTGAGAATGAGGAGAAAAGGGAATGCTCATGCACTGTTGGTGGGAATTTAAATTGGTACAGCCACTATGGAAAACAGTGTGGAGTTTCCTCAAAAAATTTAAAATAAAACTACTATACGATCCAACAATTCCATGTCTGAGTATTTACCCAAAGAGAACAAAAACACTAATTTGAAAAGTTACATGTACCCCTATGTTTATTGCTGCATAATTTACAATAGCCAAGATATGGAAGTGCCCATCAATAGACGAATAGATAAAGAAAATGTGATATATATACACACACAATAGAATACTACTCAGCCATAAAAAAGAATGAAATCTTGCCATTTGCAACAATGTAGATGGACCTAGAGGGTATTATGCAAAGTGAAATAAGTCAGACAGAGAAAGACAAAATAGTGTGTGTTTTCACTCATATATAGCATCTAAAAAAACAAAACACAGGAAAAAAAAAATAACAAAACTGATACAGAGAACAAACTAGTGGTTGCCAGAGGAGGGGTATGAGAGAATGGGCAAAACAGGTGAAAGGGATCAAGAGGTACAAATGACAGTTATAAAATAAATAAGTCATAGGGATGTAATGTGCAGCTAGATAATATAATCAATAATATTGTAATAACTTTGTACAGTGCATAATGTTTAATACAATTGAGTCACTATGTTGTATTCCTAAAACTAATCTAATATCTAATATCATAAGTCAACTATATTTCAATAATAGAAAAAAAAAGACTGGGTTAGCTAACATATTTTACATTCCCATCATACCTCTACTTTTCCTTTGTAGGATATACCACTTCAGTAATTATACAATCAAGTTTATGTTGCTTGGTTATCTAACCTCTCACCACACAGTTTCATAAGGCCAGAGATTGGGCCTATTTTATTAATTTATTCCCAGCATTTGCTGGAAGCTCAATCAGGCTTTACAGAAGGAAAGAAAGGAAAAAGCCTCTGCTGGAAACATCAGGACCATATTCTAGTCTAATCAACCAAGATAACTACATTATCTGGGGAACTGGCAGGTTGTCCCCCCGTCATCAGCAAATTTATCTGCTGTACAGTAGCTTCTCTCCTCAGTGTTCCACTAGAGTTCGAGATCCTCATAATAGATTCTTACACTCTAAAGAGACAAGATTAGCATGTATGGTAAATGCATATAATTTACTCTAATATTGTGTGTTTATTTTTTTCCCAAAGTTTCCTATAAATTTTTATATTTATTTCTGTGGGGAATGTCAGAAAGGAAAAAAGAGAAAATACATTGAAAATTGAATTCTGTGCATGCACACACATGTGTGTGTAGGTAAATTGAATCCCACTTCCCATTTCCACTATATTATATAGAATAGTATTTAAAAGATGTGTAGTCAAACTACCTGGGTTCAAATTATAGTGCCATTATTTACAAACTGTATTACCTTGGGCAAGTTACTAATGATTTCTTTGTCTCGGTTTTCTTTAATGTTATCAGTTAAGTTGGGGTAATATTATTCACCTCCAAATAATAGAAGAGTCAATGTTTGTTAAGTCCACAGACCATTGCCTGGAATACTATAAATGCTTAATAAGCCCTGACTATTACAGTGATTATTTTGAAGAAAAACTTGAAATAGAATAAGTGATGATTTGAAGAAATCTAGAGCATCTTAACTCCGAAGACCGTAAAAATACCCTGATATCATCTTCACTATACAAGTAAAAATATCTAACTCTAAACTGAATTATAGTGTGGAATGCAGAGACAAAGTAGGATCAGGAGTAAAAATACATCTCAATATGTGAGAAATGCCTTTTTATTCCCTTTCCTTTTTCAAAACTCATCCTAAAACTACAAGAAGAACAAGAAAGAGAAATAAAAACTTGACTTTGTCAAAGCTAGGAGACATCTTTAACTATTCAACCAATACTATCTCATGCCAGAGAACATGGAAAATAGCAAATGACTTAGCAGAGTGGGAGAAAGCCATACCTAAGGGCTGCGAAGGGGGTTCCAATTGGGAAAGTTTTCTCAGCTTGCAGATCCCTACACAGTCCTTGGAAGTAATTGGGAGGAATTAGTCACCAAGTTAAGTTCTTGGAGTAAGCTAGATCCTTTTGAAACTTCATTTTAAGTTTTTAGGGCAGACACAGAAAAGCCTTTTGTCCATGGCTAATTTTGCCCCACCACCAAAGTGACATTCTGAGGATTCTATTTGTCTCATTTATTACAAGATTTTTGCCATGATGGTTTGTGAGATTATGACCCATTCCTTGACCAGAGTATGTCTGCTCCATTCTAGTGGTTCTTTTCCTGTGGATTCTTCTCACAGTTACAGATCAATACTCAGTCAAAGGCACAAGGGGACCGTTCTGTGGAACGTGATGATTTGAGAAATTCACTAGAATAAGGAATTAGACAAAAAGTGTCACCTAATGGGAAAAGAGATACATAACATTCCTTTTGATGCTAATTTAAAATATATACTTAACCTCCAAGAATAATTTTCTGGTTATTATTCAAAGGCCATGATACCATATAAAGATGAAGAATCAGCTGGCATTTGAATTTTTTATCAATAATAAATTGTTCCTCCATCAGAAACCTAAGCAAATAGTTACTTCCAACTTAATACTTATTTAGATTTGATTTTTTTTAAAGTTAACTGTTGTGCTAGAATACCAGGATGCAATTGTGCTAAAAACTGTTTTTTTCTGTATATGAATGAATAATTTTTCTCATTATATTTAGGGAAAAAATTTCCTCTTTCCCAATAGGAGATATGAAATAATTCAGTAAGCTACAGGAATTTCTCAATATCTACCAAATAATTCTGACAATGCTAGCTGACATTTATTGAGCTCTTAGTATGTGCCAAGAACTTTGCACACATTATTGTGTTGTGATGGAAAGAACCTTGGAGTTGATGCAAAGTACTTGGTTTTATTTCTCAGCCTGTCCATTTCTAAGTGTCAGTGGGAAAACTCACAGAGTTTTCCAAGCATTTGTTTACTTATCTATAAAGTGAGGAGAATGACACCCAGAGAATCTGACCAGAAACAAGATGTGAAAACCCTTCTAAAACCCTATGATACAATATTATCTTTGAAAACATGCCATCATGACTTGTATATTTCCTTTGATATTCATATTATATGCAATGATATTTTTCTTTATTTCATAACACATGCTCCATAACATATATATGTGTATTTGCATATGTGTATGTATGTATATGTATTTCTTGTGTTTATGTATATATATGTGTGTATAAATATACTTACACAATATATACATATATGTGTGCACACATACACACAAACACACGCATATTTCTTAACATATACTTCCAACTGGTTTTCAAGAATAGAAAACAATGACCAGTCTCTTCACTAACACTGACCTATATGTAAACTCCTCTTTTCATATATAAACAACCTGCATATTAAATTATCCATAATTGTACCAGAATTTATTAATTCAATAAATGGGAGAGTAGGTCCCACTTTAATGTGACACAGTCCTAATTTGTCCTTTTTCACTTACCAATTTCCTCTTGTTCTAGTCTTCCAAACTTATACTAAAAAACATTGTTTATCTGAATTAAAAAGGAGTCACAATTTTTCATACATCTCGAGTGCCAGCAGTAGAATGACAGAGTCTCTTGTGTTGCTCAAGAAATTACCTTAAATTCCAAGATCAACCCCCACGAGTTTAATTTTATCAAAGAATAGATGTCTTGTCAAATACACCCCAACCAACATAATCAGTAGCTTTCGAAGTATGTTTGACATTGAGAAGGACTGAAAAATAACATAGGAGTCAGAGAAACAGACATCGATGGCCTGTCAAATTTTTTGTAGACATCAGGCTATTATCAAGGCACATCAGGATAAAATAAAATGACCTAGCTGACCACAGGCTTACAGATGTCTTGGGAAGGAAGGAAAAACGGTGAATCAAAAGGTAGCTTTGTTGCATGTCCCCCCAGGCCTTCTTATTGACAGGAATGACAATGGTCCCAAGATGCACCATTATCTATGACCAGCAAGCAGACATCAAATGCTCCTGAGCTGTATCTGTCAGAATAGAAAATTCTGCTCAAAACAGACAAGCTTGTTACATTTTGTTCAGCTAAGGTTTGTCAAAAGCCAGGGTCAGTTGGATGTGCCCTGCCCTGAAGGGGAATTGAAAAGCGAGAGAAGTACATGATTCCTCAATGTTTCTTCTGTGAGGAGACTTTGAGTCTGCTTGACCAAAATGTTTTGAAAGTCAAGTCATGACTCAAAGGAAGTGGAAGACAAAGTTAATAGTCTGTCTTTTAACTACTCAGGAATGAAGTTCACATGCAAAGGAGGCAGTTTAAAAAGATTCCTACACTTAGAGAATTTCTGTGCTAAATGTGATTTGTTATTTCAAACTCAAAAGAGAAAATTCTACTGTTACTGAAATTAGAGAGAACAAGTTAATGTGTTCTGGCCAAGCATTTTTATGCCGTGGCATTATGGAGCTTATTACAGTCTGAAATATTTACACTGGTAAGAGGTTCCTCTAATTTGCTTCTTTTTGACTAAAGAGAGATTTTATATACAAATGTCCAGCCTCTGACACTTAAGTAAACTCACAAACTTGGGGAAACATCTGTTAACCACTCATAAGAAAATGCAAGTTGAGAGTATTTCTTTAATTGACTCCTTAAAAAATTAACACAAACTTTTTTCCTCTTTTAACAAATTTGAGGGTGAAAATGTAGCCATCACACAGACTCTGAACAAAGGGATTTTTTTCCTCCCCTCCCCTCCCTTATCTTTTTCTTCCCTTCCCTTCTCAACTCCTTCTTTCCCTCTCCTCCCCTCTTCTCTTCTTTTTATTGTTTTCCTTCTCAATTTATAGTTTAGCACTTTTCCTAGGTCCAAAAACAAGTTCAATTATCATCAAACTTGTAAGTGGTCTGGTTAAAAAATGTTATCACGTTATAATTCCTAAACTTAGGTAAATTTTAAAAAATAGTTTGCAAACCGATGGCCATGATTATTCTATTTTACCAACATGATCTTTTCCAAAAGTCTGATTTGTCGTCTTTAAAAATTGAGAGATTTCACACAATAACTTTAATTTTCAGATTCTTAGAAAAGTTGGTAATTTGGCAGTACTGAGCTTGAATTTCTGCATAGCAATACTCTGCAACACAGGAGGGTGAGGAACATGGCCAGACAGGACCTATGATCTCTAGTGCATCATAGTTCGCACTAGGTTTAATTCTCTCACTTTTCCATAGAGGTTTGAGTTGTGAATTCTGCTCAAATTCAATTAACAAATTAAACTGATCAGTTATATTCCATATTCTACATGACTGTACAGTTCTACTTAGAAACTCACGGGTCAGAATGTAATTATCTAATTCTTTAATAAATGGAAATTCTATCTCTATCACTACACTGTAAGCTTTGTCAGGAGCGAGATCGTATTTTAGACCTGGTTTACTATTTATATTCATTCAATGAATGCTTGTGGAAAGAAGAGAGGAAGGAAGGAAAGACGGAAGGAAGGGAGGGAGGGAGGGAGGGAGGGAAGAAATAATTTTTAATAGAGAAAATCCATCTTTCATTCTTTTTTCATCTCCAAAAGTACCAATCATGCTGTAGGTACTTTAATTGATACTCTTGTTCAACTGGTTAAATAGGAAAAAATATGGGCCTTAGAATTCTATATCACCCAGCTAATATTATAGGGAAGCTCACATGAGACCTTACATTTCTCTAATTAATTATAGAAAAGTTCCATGAAAATAATTTATGACACATTGTTTGATGGTACCTTATTTCTAATATTATTGTGCAAGGTCATCTATCTGCCTTAAGTGTTTCTCAACTGTAAAGCTGGAAAAATTACCCCACTCTAACAATTAAGGCAAGAAAATGTTTCTGTGTTTAAAATAACAATGTCTTATGAATTGGAATATCTTTTAATTATTGATGGCTCTAAAACTTTCTCCACACAACATTCCATTCCTTTGCACTAATTAGAGAAAAACAATACTAGATTTGGAGTCAGGAGCCCTTGAGGTCAACTCCTAGATATGTCATTTATTAGTAGTACTAGAGTCAAAATTTACTTAATCCTAATGTGCCTTAATCTTTCCATCAGTAAAGTGGAATCAGACACCTTCCTCACTTATATAACTACTCAATTGAAAGTGCTATATAAAAATGTAAACATTTTATGTTTTTCCAATATCAATAGTCCTACCTTAAGAAACATAAGATTTAAGAACAAGTTTTTGCCTTTAAAATAAAACATACAATTTGATCTTTTCTATTTACCACTCAACCTGATAAAGATAATTGATCTAACTAGTCAATTAATCTGATGGCCAATTTGACTGAATTAACCAATTAATTGTGAAACAGAGCCAAACAGTTGATCAGTTCATCCTAGCAGAGGAATGCAAAGCATCAAAAGTTGTGTTTTAGGATAACCTAGAGTAATTTGCTCATTGATTTATTTTTGATTCTGAGATTTCTAACGCTAAAGTAAAATGTGTGAGTCTCTGATAAGGCACAAAAAGTCCTATGGGAACACAGAAATTCTAGTTATATAGTTGTAACCTTGTCCATTAATCTCTAAAATAATTTCGCTCACTTTACCTTGATACACCTTTGAAATTCCTATTGCTCTCTCTTGAGCATGATCAAATGACCAACTCTATGAAGCTTTTTTGGAATTCTCTAGACTAAGTTGAACACTCTATTCATACTATTCTATTCATTGTTATGGTCTTCAATTTATTACACTCTAGTTATCTGTTATCTGGCTACCTTTAATAAAATTGTGAGGACCTTGAACACAGAGACTGTGTGATCTTCGTGTTGAAACCAAAAAAAATCTAGCGTAGCATCTGGACTTTTCAAGTGTTCAGTGAACATTTCTTTAAAGAGAAATGTAAGAGTTATTATACTACTAATCAACATGTAAAATAAATGTCTAAACAATAAGAAGGAACAGAATATATGAAAAGGAATAATATATAGGGGCTTTAAATGAGGGATCTTCTCTTATCCCCATTCTCTGTCCTCTTGTAGCATCTTTTGGTCCACTGTACTTCCTTCTAACTTAGAGAGAGCCAATTTTTGTATCCTTACAGGTCAGTAGACACACTCTTGAATGGAGAATTATCTTGAGAGCCATGGCTTTTGATTGCAGGTGTGAGAGAATAATCTTTTCTGAAACTCTCTGACTAATGATCAAAACTGAAAGCATATGACTGAGGGACTGGATTACAAACCATAAACTCTGTAATATGTGACAACTGAAAAGTTATTTTCCTTTCCAAAGAGAGAGAAGATTTTGACTAACCTGAAAGAAGCAAAGCATTGTAGGGAATAGGACTATAATTTAGGTACTTTTGTCAGTACCTGAGAAAAGGTCAGCCTCTCAAGAGGGTAGATTATTTTTTAAAAGATTAACTAAGTTTAGAGGGATATAGCAAGCTAAAGTAACCTTGGTTCAATTCTCAAGTTGAACTCAGAAGTACTGGCCGACTAGAAGAGGAATTTGGATGATACTGTAAATGTAGACTGACAGAGCAGAGGCTATCACAGAATGGAGGATATTATTAATGGATGCCAACACATGAGGATAACCAAAATCAAGACAGCCCAGCCACCAGGAAGCTGAAGGCAGCATGGCTAGAGAAAGTCATATAAAGCCATGGTCCTTTGCTCAATGCAAGAAATAGGTTAGCTTCTAGAAATTTACACTGTTCATAGGGAGAAGGGAGGAAGAAGATAGGAGAAAGCAAAATATTGTATTGATTGAGTTAAAATCTGAATACACTGAGCCTAATGCTAGCAGTGACTTTGTAATCTTGAATTAAAAATGAAAAAATTTCATATGCTAATTGAAAAAGTAATATCAAGAAAACTTTGGTTGTATTTTAAAAAAAGTGACAAGGGGGAAAGGGGAGGGGGAGGGATAAATTGGGAGATTGGGACTGACATAAACACACTACTATATATAAAATAGAAAACTAATAAGAACCTACTGTATAGCACAGGGAACTCTACTCAATACTCTGTAATGACCTATATGGGAATAGAATCTAAAAGAGAGTGGATATATGTATATGTATAACTGATTGACTTTGCTGTACAGCAGAAACTAACACAACGTTGTAAATCGACTATACTCCAATAAAAATTAATTAAAAATATAAAGCATGAGGATAATAAAAAATAAATTAAATAAAATAAAAGTGATACCTCTTTTTATACTCAAGTGTGTATACTGTTGCAACCACACAATTTAAAGTGGCTACATACACTTCTGCGTATAGTTAGGAGTTTAAAGTGTTTTAGTGGGTCATTTAGAATGATAATAGTAATATTTGGTAGGAAAAACAATAGTTTTTACTAACTTGGATTATTAACTATAACTACATTATTTTCATTTAATTAACAGTTTGTGCTACGTTTTGTCATTATTCATGATTATAAAGTTATAATGTTATAATAATGACTATTAATATGTTCTGTTTTTATTTTAAATGTTTTATGGGAAACAAAACCTGGGCTTCCACTAAGAAAACAGCTATCCCTTCATTATTTTTCTGTTTGGTTTATTTACAAATTTAAAACTAACCTGAGCCTAAGCTTAGACTCAGTCACTTACAAACTGTGCCTTGAGCAAGTTGATTAAAAGGTCAGGACGGCCTTGATTCTTTAGTTTGTGTGATAGGGATAAATCCCTTTGCCCTAGCTTTGGACAGTTGCAAACCATTGATATATGGGAAAGTGTACTGAAAGCAAAAGAGCTGTGCAATACAGTTTATTGTTTTATCAATGTGTTATAAAATATTTCTAAATATTTCAAAGGTACTATTTCATTTTTCATTACAACAGACTACTTCTTAATCATTCATGAAATAAAGTCACCTGACCATATAAGTTGGTTGGTTCCCTTGTAACACCTAATTTTATCTTCATGATTGACAAGATACTTTAATATACAGGGTATAGGAGTGGAATAATAGATTATTGAAAATACGTGCTAGTTTACTTTTTACACAGTTTCAAAGGACGTCATTAGACATACTTGACTTAAGAACTACTTTAGTTAAAGATAAATATAATTTTAACATTTGCCGCTCTCTTAATCCTTATAAAAACAAACAAATACCCCCTAAACTTTTACTGGATATCTAGGATTAGAAAAACCCCAGAATGGAAAATTAACTTTCTAAGTCTTGGTCAATTCAAATAGGCTTTGAGAATCCCCAGAGGAGGCTACAGAAAGACTTGTGCACCGAGGATCTTTAGTAATTACCTTCAATTTTAGCCCAGGTTTGTACCCACCCATTTTGCCTGTTTATACTCAGTCTATGAGATGGTAACAGCTAAGATTTTCATAGATACTGGAAGAGTTCATCATAGAACTGTCACCAAAATAAAAAATTAAATGTAAAACATTCAGCAAAATGACAGTAACATTTTCAGGTAGGAATCTGAACTGAGACTTCAGTCATTATCACTGTGTACCCAGAAGAGTAACTTTTTTCTCTCTCCCATTTCCACCCTCAATAAGCCAAAAGAAGACACTTACTAATGCAGAAATTCATTTGCATACCAGAAAGCTGAATCTGTTATCTTTTTTCATGCACAGATCTTAAAAACTTATAGAAGGATGTGCATAAGAAACTGATGAAGTTGCAGGTGTGACAAGATGGGTTAGAGAAAACGTTGGGTTGTATGAAGGGTCATTTACTGACTGTTCTGTGCACTTAATTGCTGTGTCTATATTTCTAGGTCTCTACTATAAGCCTCATTTAACCAAACTAGAACCAGGAAATGGTGATCCTCATGTCAGCTGCTACCAGCCAGAAGTACTTTGGGAAATAATTTTACTTTTTATCGCTGGGAAAAGAAAATAAATGTGGAATTAGAATCACTACAAGCCACTCTAACTGTGGTCCTTTACCTTACTTTTGCCAAGATGTGTGAAGTCCTTTATCTCTCATTCCTACTGTTTGGTTTGAATTTTACCCATTGAGTAGCTTGTAGAAATTCAATGACTATAAACATTGTTCTGAAGGAAGACAATTTTTTTAAAGTGCAAATTAAAAGAGTTTCTTGAGTTTTAGAGTTAAACTGCAAGATGCCATTAATCTTCCAATGGAGTAGGTTTTAGTAGAAGGCACTAATGAAATTTTTCATACTGTAATTCATCTCTTTTTTCCATTAAAATGGAAGGTATTCTAAGCTTAGATTTAAACATCCCATGATCCTCTTAGTTAATTTGGAAAAAAAATAATTGAAAACATTATTGACTCCTGGGACATTGTGTCCCTGGTATTTGTTATACAGTTATAAGTGAAGCATTAGGAGATGATATAAATAAGACAAACTTGATCTCATAAGACTTATCTAAAAATGTGTAATAAATGTTCTTGCCTTTATAATGGATTCTACAATTCATTTATTCTGAAAGTGTTTATTAAGTGCCTGTTATATACCAGGGAATACTTCGGAACACAGAAAAATTGTATTAGCTTAGGTTCTGTCCAGAAAGCAGAACCTGAGACAAGGGTTTGAGTGCAGCCAGTTTATTTCAGAAAGAGATCCCAAGGAAGAAAGTAGAGTGAGGCACTGTGTGGAATATGATTTAGATGGTTCATGGAATGGAATCAGGGGCATTTACGCACCAGCAACCATCCCCTATTGGTCAACTGTTGCCCTCTCAAGTGTTAACTCTCCCAGAATCCTAGGTTTGCCCAGGGATCAGAATATTCAAGTCAGTTTCCACACCAGTCTATCATGAAACCAGGGCAGGAAGTAGGATTTAACCAGTGTTGTTGAGGAAGTGCTGTCAGTAAAACGGAGGCCAAGAAGCTATTGGTTATGTAAGCATATCACAAAAAATGGGGGAATGTATCATATTCTTACTAGTAGACTTATTTACTAATTTACTCAAGATGTTTACTGAGTATTTATTATGTGCCAGGCACTGTTTTAGGCATGGAGATACAGCAGTAAACAAAACAGACTCTAATCCCTGTTTTCATAGAGTTAAATAGAGTGGGAGAGAAGATAGAAAAATGAGAAAATTGTGTTTAATCAGATGATAATAAAGCAGAGTGGGATAGGAAGCCCTGCAGGTATCTGGAGGTATAGCTGACAGGATTTGCTGATGGATTCAATAAAGGGTATGAGAACTTTAAGAGGACTCATGGATAACAGTAAGAATTTCTGTTTTGTTTTGCTTGTTTGTGCTGGAAGAATGGAGTTGTCATGTACTAAGGGGAGAGAGGCTAAGAAGTGCAGGTTAAAACAGAATTCTGTTTTGGACATGTTTAATGTGAGAAACGTATTAGTCAGCCACATGTAGACATTTCGATATACATAAGTCTGATGTTAAGTGGGAATGACTGGTCTGCAAATAAACATTTGAGTATCTTCACAGTCATAGTGGATTAGGACCCATCCTAAAGACCTCATTTTAATGTAATTACCTCTTTAAAGAGCTTATCTCCAAATACAGATACATTTTGAGCTAATGAGGTTAGGGCTTCAACATATGAATTTTCAACATATGAACACAATTCAACCTATAACAAATGGTGTGTTTTGGTAAGTGAGAGGGGATGAAATTTAAAGCACAGGTGGAGGAAATGGCCTTATGGTGACACAGACAAATTAAAGAAAGGCAGAGACTAAGATGTGCTTGCTGGTAGGAAGGTAGATATGATGAAGAAGTGTAGATATTTCCTGGTTATTCATATTTTCTCAATGAAATTAGAAGCAGCAACTAATAATCTCACTGAGAGTGAAGGGAAGAAGATGGAGGTTTGAGAAACGAGGACACAGTGTAGTTACCTAGGAGAATAGGAGAATAAGAAGAATTAAGAAATACAGTGTGGTTTCTGGCTCCCCACTTGAATATAGTCATCATGAATTTGAAGTAAA
Organism: Balaenoptera acutorostrata; assembly: GCF_949987535.1. Classification (NCBI taxonomy): domain Eukaryota; kingdom Metazoa; phylum Chordata; class Mammalia; order Artiodactyla; family Balaenopteridae; genus Balaenoptera; species Balaenoptera acutorostrata. The sequence goes on from NC_080071.1 coordinate 9,216,260, forward strand.
ATCAGTCATAATGTTTTCCCCAAATTTGCTCAGTTGTCAAAGACCAGGCATGAGATTGGTGATGACTTTGATTTCACCAAGGTTTGGATTTTGCCAGGTGAATACAATGAATGGAGAGAGGGCAAGGAGTCATTTTAATAAATGATAGACCATGAAATCCAAGCTGGTAAAAGAGGAAATTGAGGAATGAAGTCAGAGAGAAAGAGTGAAAAAGTAGTAGAATCAACAGAATGTAAGTTAGATGGGTAGAAGAGTTGTCGGAGCTGGGGGACTAGAGGCAGTGGTGCGAAAGAACAGGAAGTGGTGCTATGCTGGAAATTGAAATTTGGAAAGAATACAGTTGTTGTTAATGTCAATCTCTCAGTCAAAAGTGGAAGAGTGAAAGGATAAAGTAGGATGAAAGACTGTATGTATCATGGAAGAGTGAAAGTCAAGGAACTTCGAAGCCAAGGAATTACTGAGAGAATCATCTGCATGGATAATTCTAAAGAATTACAACAGCAGGACTTCCCTGGTGGCACAGTAGTTAATACTCCGCACTCCCAATGCAGGGGGCCCGGGTTCCATCTCTGGTCAGGGAACTAGATCCCACATGCATGCTGCAACTAAGAGTTCCCATGCCACAAGTAAGGAGCCCGCGAGCTGCAACTAAGGAGTCCACGAGCCACAACTAAGGAGCCTGACTGCCGCAACTAAGACCCGGCACAACCAAATACATAAATAAATATTTAAAAAAAAAATTACAACAGCACTGGAAAGAGTGACAATAAACCAGAGGTTAAAATATTACATGGATGGGGCTTCCCTGGTGGCACAGTGGTTAAGAATCCATCTGCCAGTGCAGGGGACATGGGTTCAAGCCCTGGTCCAGGAAGATCCCACATGTTGCGGAGCAACTAAGCCCGTGCACCACAACTACTGAAGCCCATGCGCCTAGAGCCCGTGCTCCGCAACAAGAGAAGCCACCGCAATAAGCCCGCGCACTGCAGTGAAGAGTAGCCCCTGCTTGCCACAACCAGAGAAAAGCCCACACGCAGCAACAAAGACCCATCACAGCCAAAATAAATACATTAATTAAATTAAATAATAAAATAAATAAATCTATAAAAAAATATTAGATGGATGAGGAAAAGTGATCAGGGTCCTGTAAATAACTGCTCTAAGAGGAAGGGAATATAGTATTCTTTGATGGCATAAGCTTTAAAACTCTCTTTCTAAGCAAAAGAGAAGAAATAACGGTCAAAAGTGGCAATGAGCAACAAGGAAAATACCTAACTCACCACTAAGCCCAAGAGTATGATGAATTTAGGAGAAGAATATGAAGACATGGATTCTCTCCCTGTACCTGGAATTGTGAAGGCTGAGGAAGGAGTAGGGTTTGTATAGTTACATTGGATAAATATGGATAGTTATGAAAGTGATCTATCAAAGCATGAGCAGCACATTTAGAATAGATTCACCCTTACACACTTTAGAGCTCATATTACTTTCTCAGAAATCTCTGTTGAGGAATGACTTGTTTGTTCATTTATTTAGTACTCATTTAACAAATACTGGTAAAGGGATTACTTTATCCGGAGATTGTTCAAAGAGCTTTGAAAATGTTAACCAGTTAATTTTCATAAGAACCCTAGGAAGTAGAAACTGTTATCTCCACTTTAAAAATGAAAAACAACTGGGGCACAGAGAGGTTAAAGAAAATGTTCAAGGTTATATTTTAATGGTAATAAAAATATTTCTTAATCTCAGATTTAAGTAAAGGAATTAGATATGAGAAGTAAACGCTCCATCAGGGTTTATACCAAAATCATTAACTATTTAGTCATTGTAATAATTAATAATGAAAAAAATCATACTTCTTAAAGTAACCAGTTTTTAATTGATTTGAATCAACAATTCAGGCAAAATTATTCCTCCTAAATGATCAGAATGAGGCCTGAAAGACTGAAATGATTCTTTAGTTTGGCAAGAAACATTCATTGAGTACCAAGATTTTTCAGACACTTATCCTTGTACACGAAAGAGTGAGAAGGGATCCAAGATTCTAAGGAGCTCACTGTGTCTTGGAATGCACTGTACATGGAGCTGTGGTGAAAGGAGGCAAAGGAAGCGGTGCAAGCCCAGAGGTGAAGATTCTCTGCTGTAGGAGTCACCAGTGGCTCAACTAGAGTGACATTTTGAAATGGAGCAGGACCCTATGGTCCTTCCCCCTGTGTCCTCCACCTGCCTTTTGTCTGTGGAAAAACTTTAGCCAAAGAATAAGTTTAATCAGAGAAGTGAGAAAATGCAGAAACAAAGGAAAATAGTCTAACAAGGCTAAATAATAATAAGTTTACTCAATAAGCGTAGTCAAGGACCTTTAGTTCCTCCTCAAGGGCTAGAGACAATCTTCTGAGCCATATCCTGTGAGCTGTCTGGTAGATACTGAAACCCCCACCAGGTGGAAGAAGTGAACTACATGATGACCAGACTGTAACCATGACCTAAGCTGCCACAATTCCGAGAACTGGCTTCAAAGAAATGGGAACAAACTGACCCTGGCACTGAAGATTAACTGTACTTAAAACAATCAAGATGACACTGGTCAGACCACTGCATGACCAATTTCAAGATGACTGTCAGAGCTGACTGCTGTTTCTGCATGCAGCCTCTTCCCTCCATCTATAAAAGCTCTTGCCCACTGGTTGTCAGGGTGGCAGAGTCAGCCTTGGGACAGAAGTCTGCCCTCCCCAGCAGTTGCTGGCATCCAAAATAAAGCAAACTTTCCTTTCCACCAACCTTGCCTCTTTCTTGGCTTTAGAGCAGCGAGCAGCTGGACCTCACTACTGAGCAGAGGACTAGATTGTCAGGCTGGTAGCAGAACGATCCAGGGTCAAAAGGGTAACAAACTCAAAGGTTATTTAAAGGCAGGACGTGTTTTGTCAATGGTGTGACCCACACCGTGCCTGAGTGCGAGCTATTTCCATGGGGGTTGCTGGAAGGGGTTTACCATGTGGGGAGAGGATCATGTTTACTTTAGTAAAATACAGATGCCAGGACTGAATTGGAGAGAGACTAGTGTTATGCTGAACTGGAGCATGTCCAGCAATAATCCAGGAGAGAAATAATCAACCTCATCTAGCACCAAACTCCTCCTTGCTTTCCTTGATCTACCTGTTGGGAAAGCATAGTTTTTCACTGCCAGGTACCAAATGCCCAAGCTCAATGAAGCATAAGTCTGAAAAGAGCATACATTAGATTTATCAGCAAGCATATCAGGATTAATACAAAATTGTTGGTTTGGAAAGGGGTTTAAGCTCTAAGCGAAAAAATCTAGCTAATGTTGAACAAGCTAGGTAGTTAACTTGCATACTTTTCATTTCTTTAGCTAAAGGTTACCCATACTTCTCTCTAGAGACATGAGAAGTATGATGGCTTCCGTGTTAGTTTTCTTATTTATTTGTTTTTCCTATTTGTCCCTAGTCACTTTGTAGAAAGCTAGAAAACAGTGGGTTCTACACAGGGCAGCTCTTTGTAAAAGTGGTTTATTTTGGCCTCTGGAGAAAGAGGGGATTGCAAAGTCAAATAACACCAGTCTATTTCTTGCCCCACAGAAAACACCGTTCCTATAGTAAAATAGTCTAAAGAAGCTGCTATGAGGAGCTTGGCTCCTAACGGTGAGGATCAGAGCTTTGTACCGGATCTCCCAAGAATTGAGAGTTTTCATTCTGGTTTATCAGTGTGCATATATTTCCTATTTCAGAAAAGGCAAAACAGCCATTTACAAAAGGAAGTCAGCCTGTATCCTAAGCATTTGAATAAAAAGTTAAAGCAAAAACAAAATCCAAGAAACCAACACCTGTCACAGGATGCTAGCAGTGGGCTGTATCAAGAATTGCAATGTCCTGAGGCTGTTTTTCAGGGGACATGCTTACAGAATAGGCAGGGATGATCTCCTGGGACATATTCTAGACATCTTGTTGTTGCCAAGAGGAACAACCACCCTGAGGAGAATGGAACAGCAGGTTTGGGTTGCTGTAGCCTTGGATCTTGGCAGACTGAAACCAAGCAGGACCCTGCGGAGCTCCTGGACACAGAAACCTTTCTGTCCTCCTGTTTCTTGACTTCAGCCTCCATGACCTTTCTTGAGTTCCAAGGGGCAGATTTGAACAGTTGCTAATCCAGGAAGGGAAGGGAAGGGATGCAAAGACAAGGGAAGGGCAGCCAAGAAACAACAGTACAGCCTTGGGGCAGGGTCCTGGTTCCACCTCAAGGGATACACATAACGTCTTTAAGCTCTTTAAGATGTCAGCATTCTTCATACCAGAGAAAGACCACCTAAGGCTACATTAAAGGAAGCAGAGAAGCTCATCAAGAAGATTACCTGAGACCAGATTAGAGGAGTACAGGCCCTGCACACACCCTAATCTTATCAGCAATCCCACCCTTGAACCATTGCTACAAAACTCCTCATCAAATCAAGCCTGCAGTGTCCCCCTTTGCCCAGCAAAGCAATAACCTATTCTTTTCTACTTCACTCAAAACTCTTGTCTCTGAGATTCAATTCGGCACCAGTGCACAGAGGCCGAGGTTTCTGCACTAAAATTTTGGATTAGGACTTCAGTTTCTGGACCAAATGCTCAGGTCACTGCCCCCAAGCCTCTGACTATTTGGCCTGAAGGCAATATGTTTTTGGCCCTTGTTCACACCTACCCCACCCTATTCTGGCCTCAAGTCATCTTGTCTCTGCACAGCTTTAGGGCCAGAGCCAGGTCCCCCACACCTGGCAGGGCCCCTGGGTTGAGATGCTGCTTCCCTGTGACTGGGGTGGGGAAGGGGCAGAGCCTTGCCAAAGACTGGGGTTCGCTTGACAGGTGGTGTGATCTTCTTGCCAAATGTCCTCTTACTACAAACTTTTGCGTATGGTTTGCCTTTCATATGTAATGCTTTTCCCTTTCTAGTTAATCTCTTCTCATCCTTCAGATTGAAATTCAATTTTCAGTTCCCCGAAGAAGCCTTAACTTCCCTAACTAGGTCAATTCCCCCTTTCATATGCTCTGACAACACCACATACATCTTATTCTAGCACTGAATTCAAATATGGATTTACAGTAGTCCCTCCAGTCTGTGTTTTTTTTCTTTCCACAGTTTTAGTTACCTGCCGTCAACCTTGGTCTGAAAATATTAAATGAAAAATTCCAGAAATAAGCAATTCATGTTTTAAATTCTGGGCCATTTTGGATAGCGTGATGAAATCTTGCACCATCCTGCTCCGACCTGCCTGGGATCCCCAACTATTTACACTGTCTTCTCCTGACATCCAACCACAGACATCGTCATGGGTCAGTGATCCAGGATTACCCAAAGCAGATGACCCTTCTTCTGATGTATCATCAAAAGGTCAACAGTAGCCTAGCACTGAGTCACAATGTCTAAGTCATTCACCTCACTTCATCTCATCACGTGGACACTTTATCATCTCACGTCATCCCACGAAGCCAAAGGGTGAGTACAGTATAAGATATTTTGAGAGAGAGAGAGCCTGAATTTACATAACTTTTATTACAGTATATTGTTATGATTGTTCTATTTTATTATTAGTTATTGTTACTCTCTTACTGTGCCTAATTTATAAACTAAACTTTATCGTAGGTATGTATATATAGGAAAAACATAGTATATATAAGGCTTGGAACTATCCAAGGTTTCAGGCATCCAACTGGGGTTCTTGGAATGTATGCCCTGAGGATAAGGGGGGACTACTGTACATTTATTAATAGAATCATTTGATTAATTTCTGCCTCCACTATTATACTATAAGCTTCCTGAAATCAGGGATTCCTGTCAGGTTTTACTCATACTTATATTCCCAGCACAGTGCCAGGCGCATAATAGGTACGTGGAAATATTTGTTGAATAAATGAAAGTATGGACTAAGGGAGTAGAAATGGGAAGTGAGACGTGGGTATGAATTTTGAAGTAAATGATTATATGACTGAGTACTCCTTGATGCTATTTTAAGATTAACTCACATTTTAAAAGTAACTCTTCAAAATTATATATTAGCATGTTTTCATATTTATAACATTTGCTGGAATGAGAAAAGAAGGCAGGTATATTCAGTTTTTTGATTCTGAAAAAAAATGAGTAGACAGTTTTCTACAGTGAATAAGGAAATTATGGAAATGTCATCTTTCCTTTAGCTGAAATTTTTCTTGTATCCTTTTCTCACCCTATTGTCTTCTTGCCCTTCCCACCTTATGCATATTTCAAGACAGAGCTAAAACCCATCTCCTCCATGATGCTTATTATAATATTCAATCAATATTGATTAATAGATTGCTATGCTCAAACCCCTAGGTCTGGTTAATGTGTGTTTAATTATCTTTTCTCCCTGATTTCACAGGTAAAATATTCACAACAGTAATGGATCTACACAACTACCAGCAGGAAGCTAACTGGATGATTGATTAACAACACATGGAGTCATTTTTCCACTCCCAACAAATATTTTTCCTAGTGGCAGAATATCTGAATTTCAAATATAATAATAACTGTGTACCTTGCCTACACTGTTTCAGTGACAAAAAATTATTGTCACAGTGACCAATTATTTTACTATTTTTATATTGCTGACTTTTACTCTATGCTACCTTTTTTTCCCCTCAAATTTCTATGCAAGAATCAAAATTTGAAATCCTAAGTTCAACTTTAAGAGCTGGTAGTTGTATCATGAAGTCAACAAAGAAAAAAAAACCAGTTTGATTAAATTAACTAAATCTACTAAATCTGTGAATTGTTAAGAACAGTATCTTTGTCTTTTCAAACCTGTGTCTTATAAATTTTAATAGGATAGGGCTTCCCTGGTGGCACAGTAGTTAAGAATCCACCTGCCAATGCAGGAGACACGGGTTCGAGCCCTGGTCCAGGAAGATCCCACATGCCGTGGAGCAACTAAGCCCAGGAACCACAACTACTGAGCCTGCGCTCTAGAGCCCACGCGCCACAACTACTGAAGCCTGCGTGCCTAGAGCCCATACTCCGCAACAAGAGAAGCCACTACAGTAAGAAGCCCACGCACCACAACGAAGAGTAGCCTCCGCTCACCTCAACTAGAGAAAGCCTGCGCACAGCAACGAAGACCCAAAGCAGACAAAAATAAATTAATTAAAAAAATTTTAACAGGATATAAGAACTTAATCTCATGTCATATTTCACCTACTCTGCCCCTGCTGCTTTTTTGTGTGTCCGACATTTTTCTCTGCCAGGTATCTAAGACGTAGCATTGAACAATACTTCTCTCTCCTTTCTCACTAGTCAAGGAGCATGGATATTTTGTTAAAAGAATAAATAAAAGGCTTTTTTTTTTAAAGGCAAATAAGACATGACAGATCAGTAACAGAATATTTTTGTTGTTATTTATATTTCTTTTATCTTTATGCCCTTATCAATGGAATTGAGTATAAAGTCTCAAGTCTACAGTTCAAAGTTATTTTGCTATTTTTACTCTTGTGATTTCTGACAAATATTTTTAATGTAATGAAACATACCCAATTAAAATATAAAAAACTGGAAAAATGGACTTTGCCAGACTAAAAGAAGTTCAAATCAATCAAGAGCTTTAGTAAAGAACCATAGGCTATGTGATAGATTGAAAATAAACAGGGGTTTTATGAGTGTCTGTGGTGTGTGTGTGTGTGTGTGTGAATACATGTTATGTTTTAGGTAGCATTGCACAGTGTATCAAGGAAAATTTATGAGTACAACATCATAGTAAAAATTAAGAAAATCTTTTCAGTCTGAGATAATAAAATGAATACAGGCTTTGGTGGGAAATATGTAAATCTTTATATAGACTGAGACATTTACTTTCTTCCTGTTTTTCTTATCTGTAAGTTGAAGACAATAAAATCTTCCATTCTAACTTGGATAATTACTGAGGATGCAGTAAAAGAAAAACAGTCACATGTGAAACACTTTATAAATAAGAGGGACATCTGGCACAGTAATGACATGATGTGTTAAATAGTAGAACTAAGTACTACTACTACTACTACTACTACTATGATTGGCACTTATCTATAGAAAGCTAGATTTATCTACTCACTAAGCAAGTCACATGTATTATTCCATTTAATCCTTACAACAACCTTATGGTATACTTACTGTTATGTTCCATATTTCAAGATAAGGAAACTGTGCTTAAAGAATTAAATTATTTCCTCAAGGTCACTCAAGGAGGAAGTCAGAGTTGACCCATCACCCCGTGACCTGCAAGCCTAAACCCTTTAACTTCAGGCTTACTGCTTTTATTTTTTAAACCCATGATATTCATAAATTTATTCATGACATACATATCAGAAACAAATGCTGTGTTTGGTACAGCTTATGCATAGCTCTTTAAACGAGATTTTGTTGTTGTTGCTGTAAAATAAATATTGTATTTTAAAATCACCATACAAGAAGACAAAAGTCAATACAGATTCTGAAAATGAACTGGACAGATACTAGAGGGCGGCATAAATGAAAAAGTCAGGGATTGCCGGTGAGATCGTGAAAGATTATTTTTCTTATTTAGATTTTTCTAATGTGCTGTACTGTGGCACGTGATTAAGAAGCCAGACCTTCAGGCAGCGGCTTTTAAAGCAGGCAAGTATACATAGTCCTATGGGACTGCAAGCATATGCCCCACTGGCCACCATCTCCAGGTGTCCCCTGGGCAGCAGTCCCCAAAACTGGGGCTCCAGATGAGTGTGCAAGCTCCTGTCTGGGAGACACCTGCGAGCTATAGTGAGGCACAGAGAGCGTAAAGACGACATGCACTAGTCTACCTGCTCCGAGAGCACATCCACGTCCATAGCGCCCTAGACATGCCTGCCCCTCCGGCCAAAGCTCCAGGACCAGCAAAGAGGCTGCCCTCGCAGAGAGCCTGGGGGGCGCCTCAGACCGCCGTCTGTGCCCTGCCCTGGGTGGTAGCCTGCCCAGAACCATCTCACAGATTGCCACACTCTCATGGGACCCAGGAACACAAGCCCTGCTGACCACAGAAGGAGTGGCCCCCGGGCAGCCGCTGCAAAGATGGGGCACCAGATGTGCATAGAAGCTCCAATCAGGGATCCCGGGCCCTGGAGGCGGTGGAAGGAGAGTGAAGATGGCGGCCGCCAGGCTCGGCCGGAGAGCGCCAGCAGGCCCCCAAATGCCTGTCATATCGGATGGCTGCCCCCAGCCAACACTCCAAACAAGCAAATGGGCCTCTCCCACACCAGGTTCGGGCACCCTGGATCCACGCTTTGCCCTGGGCCTTGGGGCTGGTGAGTCCCAGCAGGCGAGCCCTTTAAGAGCCCACGTCCCTATAGCCTCGTGGGGCTTGTGGACAGAGCCCTGTTGGTTTTCAAAGCTAGATGTTTTGGGGGCCCGTCTCTCTCAGGTGCAGGTGTTAAAAGTGAGGGAGGCCCAACGTGGGGTTCAAACCTTTTGCTCCTCAGTGACCAGCGGCGGGTCTCCACACAGCGGCGGGGGAGGTGGGCGTGGGGAGGTTTACCGCGAGACTGTGTCCCCGCCTCTCTTACCCGCTCCGATGCAGACCTTCTCTCTCTCTCTCCGGATGCCAGGAGCGGCTCGGGCAGTTTTTAGGTTTTCTCTGAGGAAGTTGTTCCATATGTAGCTGGAGACTTGGTGGTGTGCCTGTGGGAGGAGGTAAGTTCAGGTTCCTTTTAGGTTGCCATCTTTTTTTTTTTTTTTTGGCTGCGCCATGCGGCTTATGGGATTTTAGTGCCCCCACCAGGGATAGAACCCGGGTCCTGGGCTGTGAGAGCACAGAGTCCTGACCACTAGACCACCAGGGAATTCCCTTAGGTCGCCATCTTGAACCAGAAACTTTGGCTTATGGCTTCTTTCTCTCTTGTTTTAATCTTAGTGAGGACCTCCCAGAGCTCCAATTCACTGTGTATATGTTATCCTCCAGTACTTCCATATTGTATTGTAATTAATTGTGTACCTATCTTTCTTCCCCACTAGACTGTGAACACATGAAAAGCAGTGTTGGAACCTCACCCATCTTTGTATCCCCAGAACATAGCTTTATGCCAAGTTCCTAAAAAAAGAGTAGTAAATATTGGCTTAATGACTGGTTAAACACATTTCCATTTATTGTTTTAATCAAAACCACATCATCTGTAAGTAATAATGATTATCAAAATGCACTGGGTAACTCAAATATGCATCACAGCCCTTATAAACATTTGGTTGTCAAAAGAAAAAAAATTAAACACATCTCCTGCTCTCAAAACAAACCATTACTTTACAGTGTCCCAATATTTGGGGCTGCCTTTGGTTTGTATTACTTAATTTTATTCAGTAAATTAATGGATATATTTATGACAATGATTCATTTTAGTACATAATATTTTTTAAGCCACTTATGTTGTGTTTCCCATATGTCAGGCACCGATCTGAGTATTTTATTAGTTGAATCCTCATAACAATCCTACGAAGAAGGCACTACTATGATTATCCCTGTTTCACAGAGAGCAATTCAGCAACTTGCCCAAGGTCACATCCTTTGGAGTGGAGGTACCAGCATCTAAATGTCTGCAATCTGGACCTCAGATCTATATTCTTTTTTTAATTTTATTTTTATGGGGAGTGATTTTGTTCTCTTTCATAATAAAAATATTTTTTCAGTGTTAAATTCCTAAATTTCTAAATATTCCTGAAATCATAGTGAAGTATTCAGGCTCCTACACCTATAGGTAGAATTACCACGAAAGCAACAGCTACAAGCGCTGACTATCGCAGCTGTGTTTTATTAGTGATTGGATACCCAGAGCAAGATTGACGGTGGGTGCAATTTTCTACAATGGAAAGCAACTCCTGCAATGTTCTGAATAAAATAACACATAGAATACTTTTCTCCTTCAATTTGTACTTCCTAGAAATTGCCTTCCTAGAAAGTTCATTAAAACCATGCAAAAAAATACTTTGTGTTTTTATATAGAACAGAATGAGGTCCTAGATTCAGGAAACTATAAAAGGGCTTTTCACATTCCTCAACACCTTGGAGTACCCTCACCAACCTGTGGGACCTGGGACTGTCTTTCATTACACAGGAATGTAGTACCTGCACGTAAGTGCCCGTGGGATTCCCTCATTCATTCATTTTTTTTTTCTGGTGGGGGATGTCGATAGTGGGTGTGGCTGTGCATGTATGGGGGCAAATCTGTGTACCTTCCCTCAATTTTGCTGTGAACCTAAAACTGCTCTAAAAACAATATAGTCTTTAAAAGAGAAATCAGCAAGGAGGGTGGTGGTGTGAGAAGCTCTGGGTGGAAGAAGCACATGTGCAATATAGGTGCATCTGTCCCCAGAGCAGGGAGAGTTCAGGTTTGATCAGAGCCAGGGCCACGGGGGATGGAAGATGTGAGATGGCCTCATCGCAGTCATGCGTCACTCACCTTACTGGTTTTAGGGAGGAGCTCTTCTGCCGTCTTAACACCCAATGTTCCCAACCGCCATCACTTACCGAAATATATATCTTCTATGTAGAATTTTCTCCAAAGATTACTTCTTCCTAAGTTACAGATAATTTAATTGATGTTACCTGGTTAACATGATAACTCTTGTACCTTAACAAGGAGCAGATCTATATTCTTAAACATCACACTATCATTTCTCTGTTTCATGGGGTCTGTATTTCAGTTGTAATTCACAGAGCTCCAGGTTTTCTCCTAATATTTTTTGAGAATCCTTTCTCCACAGGAGCTTCCCTTCCCCCTCCTTTTGTGGACATTTAAAAAATAAGGTTCATTGACATATAATTTACAGTTAGTAAAATTTACCCTGTCTCAGTATTCATTTCAATGAGTTTTGACACATGTATACAGTTGTGTAACCACTGCCACAAACAAGATATGAAACATTTCCATCATCACACAAATTTTCCTCAAGTCCCTTTGCAGTCAGTCCCCAATCCCATCCTCATTCCTTGAAAACCACTGATCTGATCTGTCCCTATAGTTTGCCTTTTCCAGGATATCTTGTTAATGTAATTAATATTTCCTTTCCCTATTAATAGCCTTGGCACCCTTGCTGAAAATGATTTGACCATATATGTGAGGATTATTTCTGGGTTCTCTATTCTATTCCATTGGTCTATACGTCTGTCTATATATGCCAGTACCATATTGTGTTGATTACACGTAGTAGTTTTGTAGTAAGCTTTGAAATCAGGAAGTGTGGTACCTCCAACTTTGTTCTTTTTCAAAATCGTTTTGGCTATTTGAGGTCCCTTGAGATTCTATATGAATATGAAGATGGATTTTTCTATCTCTGGAAGAAAACGTCATGGGAATTTCAGTAGGGGTTGCTTGGAATGTATAGATTGCTCTGGGTAGTATTGACATCTTAACAATATTAAGTCTTCTAATCTAAAAAACAGAATGTCTTTTTTTTTTAATTGGTGTCTTTAATTCTTTAAGCAGCATTTTGTAGTTTTAAGAGTCTTTTGCTTCGTACCTTCTTGTTTATTCCTAAGTATTTTTTGATACTATTGTAAATGGAAATGTTTTTTCAATTTCCTTCTCATATTATTCATTATTTGTGTAAAGTGCAACTAATTTTTGTGTATTGTTTTGTATCATGCAACTTTGCTGAATTCATTTATTAGCTCTAATTTGTGTGTGTGTGTGTGTGTGTGTGTGTGTGTATAATCTTTACAGCTTTTTAAACATATAAGATCATGTCATCTGTGAGGAGAGATAATTTTACTTCTTTCTATTTTGAAAGTCTTATTTTTTTTCTTGACTAATTTTTCTGGCTAGCACTACATTGAATAGAAGTGTTGAAAGCAAGCATCCTTGTCTTGTTCCTGACCTTAAAGGAAAAGTTTTCAGTATTTAAGAATGCACTTATAATCTTAGATGTTTTGTCTTAACCCTCTTATATATCCCCCCACTCTCTGCCAAAGATTAAAGAGTCCATCTGTCCCATCTCTCCTCAGAAAGGCTTGTCACCATTTGGAGTTCAGTTCTCCTGGTTACTCTACAACCTCAAAAAACATAATAGTTTTGTAGATTATTTGACGTTTTCTCCTTGGTAGATGATGAGGAACACTCTTTTGAAGCTTTCTATACCTTACTTAGAAGTAGAATCCCCTCTCTTTTTCCTGTTTTATCCTGAAAATTATCCAAATTGTAGTTGATTTAATTTTAGACTCAAACATGCCCGTGGGGTTAGCAGCATATCAAGGGTTGGCAGAAACATACTTTCCTGGCTTCATTATTGTAATTCATTCAACATTCAATCAGAGTTATTTTCTCCCCTCTTCTGAGCCTTGTTCTTTTAAAACTAATCTCAACCCAAAATAAACTTGAGATAGAGGTAATGTAGAAATTGTATTTTTGTTTGCCCTCTCTGCCTAATTCTAATTATTTCCCTGATAGAAAATACACAGTTTTCCCTTATTAGGTTATAAATGAGATATAGGACTGTAGTGAAATGGTCTTTTGGCTCTATATCTTATAATAGAAAAACAATTGAGTTGAAAGTAATTTAAACAGTTTTTGAACTCTTTATTTTTTTATTAGGAAGAACATCAGAAATAGCACTAGAAGCTTAGTATAAGATTAGTAGCTAAATAATTTACTAATTTTTAGAAACATGAGTACATGTTTCAATATAAAATTAAAATCATTGTATACATAGTTCCATGTGACTTCTTGTGTGCCTCAGGGTTTTCAATTGCTTTGACACAATTATGATTCACTCACTTGCTCTAACTAAATTCAAGCACATACAGTGTAAACATCCTCTGGACAGCTAATTTAATAAGGAGTTTCAAGTTTTTTAAGACAGAACAACTATGAGGATATCACTTGGCTTACTGTGAACACTGTATATATATGTAGCTATGTAGTACTCTATGGACATTATCATAGACAATAAGTAAACAAGTCACACAGAGATTAAAGCAAGGAGTTGTTTAGACCTACAGGATTAAAATGAAAAATCTTTCTTTTCCTTTATTATATGCTAAATTAATTAATTTTTATTTTGTTGCCTAAACTTATCTCTCCCCTTAAACAGTAAAGTAAAACAAAAGTCACAATCAATTCAGTTTTACTCTATGAGTCATCTTTTATTCAGCAAAGAGTTCCTGAGCATCTATTTTGTGTGAGTCAGCACTCTGTTAGATATTGGGGATTTAACTATGAACAAGGCATTGTAGTGCCTGACTCCCAAACTTCATTTAGAGTAAAAATGAACAAGAAATTAATATGAATTTAAATGGTTATTGAATAAGAAGAGGGGGGAAAGGATTTTGTAAGTGACAACATGGTAATTCAATTTATTCTAGGGATTTTGGAAAAATCATGTTAGTGTTTGACAAGTTGCAGACTTGCTGTTCTGAATGTTTACAACAGTGCACATCACATGGGAAACACACAAAAATATTTATAGAATGAAAATGCAAAGCTATTGATTTGCTGGAGGTCAACTGACCTAAAAGTTTTGTTCAGTCATAAAATAGGATGGTTTTGCTGCAACATTTACCTTCATTTAGTAAATATGACCTAGTTCCTAGACTGCAGAACAAGTCAAATGAGGATTCTTTTTAGGCATCTTTCCCAGCATTACATTTGAGGTAGAGGGGCCACTGGGAATCTTGCAAGGCATGCATGAAGAGTGAAAAGTTCCAGAGTAAGTACTTTGACCTCTGCACTCTCTTTCAACAAGTCTTATAACAAAACAAAATTACTTAGAATCAGAAGGTAACCATTTACATGTAGGAGGAAATCCATGGTGTCTGTAACTATAGCATAAAAAAGAACTAGAGAACCCAAAATATGATTGCAATAATAAAATCTAGACTTTCTATATAACACATACATCATTTAGGGGACTGATTTTCAAAATATGGCCCATGAATCACCGATAGTCTTAGAAATCACATCATGAGGTTCCCAGCCAGCTTATTGTGTTCAGAAGAAAATAAAAATCAATAATTGTTTTTGTTTACGTACGTTTTATAAATTTGAAAAGCAAGATTGGTTTTCATTTTCATGGAAACGTCTATATTTTTAAATAATTATTTTAATCTTAATATTTCTCATGAGCTAGTCAGTGTGTCTCAACTAACATTCAAGTAATAGAAAAAATTTCCTTAACATTTTATTTGTTGTACTTTTAAATTTGCATTTTCTGTTACTCTTATTGTGCTTCATTGTATCTGCAATTCATTAAAATAGATCAAGAATTTTAAAATGGTTCATTAAGGCAAATAGTAATTAATTTAATAAATATCTGAAAGATGAATTTTATTAGAAAGCTGATCAGTTTGCTCCTCCTTGACTTTAAGACCAATGTGTCACCAATTACAAATTCATATAATAGTGACAGAAAGTCATAGACGATTTTGCAGTGTTTTGAATAAAGTACAGTGACATCTCTAATAATTCAAACTATTTTAGAAAATAGGCACCAAGTAAAAATTCCATTGAATTGATTATCTTCACCTCACAAGGAAAAAAAAAAAAATCACACAACTAGAAAGATATCAGCCAACATTATCAATGAGATGTGAAAATTTACTCTAAAACTGAGAAAGCAAACCAAACCATCATTAATTTTTTAATCAGATTATTATATTAGACACTGCATGATATCAATGTGTTTTAATAGAGATTACCAATTAAATTCAACTGTTTGTTTTAACAATTTGCTTTGTAGTGGAACAAATTTTCTGATGTTCAGTCTGTGTATGAGGAGAAAGGCTCAACTACTTTTTGTGCTGTACATCAGACAACCATTCTACAAGAGAAATAATAATTTAGTTTACTTTCTGAGCTGTTACATAGACTGGGAAAGGTGTTGGGTTCATTACTGAAGGAATAGCAGCTATGTACATACCTGAATATCAATCCACATTCTGTTTTTGCTTAATTTTTAATAATGTATTGAGATGAAATTCATATAACATAAAATTAACCATTTAATAGTGAAAAACTGAGCAGCATTTGATACTTTCAGAATGTTGTACATACACCATTTCTATCTAGTTTCAAAACATTTCTCTTATTCTAATTAAAGTCCTTCACCCATTAAGCAATCACATGCCCCCCCCCAAACCCCTATAACTGATCAATCTGTTCTCTGTTTCTATGAAGTTATCAATTCTGAACATAATATAACTGGAATCATATGATATGTGACCTTTTGTGTTTGGCTTTTTTCATTTAGCAAAATATTTTGGAGGTTCATCCATGTTGCAGTTCATTCCATTTTATGGCCAAATAAATTTCCAATGTATATACCACATTCGTTTATCCACTTATCCATTGACAGACATTTGGACTATTGTAAATAGTGCCACTCTGAACATGCATGTACATGTTTGAGTACCTGTTTTCAATTCTTTTGTGTAAACACTCAGGAGTGAAATTGAAGTGGAATTGTGGGGTCATATGGTGATTCTATGTTTAATTTTTTGAGGATCTGCCAAACTGTTTTCCACAGTAGCTGAACCATTTGGCATTTCCACTAGCAATGTGTGAGAGTTCCATTGCTCATTTTATATTTTTAATATAGCTACCCTTGTATGTGTGAGGTGGTATCTAATTGTATTTTGATTTGCATTTTACTAATGCTTAATCAGCTGAGCATCTTTTCATGTGTTTTTGAGAGATTTGTATATCTTCTTTGGGGAAATGTCTATTCAATCTGTTGCCTGTTTTTTAATTGATATGTCTTTTTTGTTGTTGAGTTGGAGGAGTTCTTTTTATATTCTGGATTATAAACTAATATCAGATATATAATTTGCAAATATTTTCTCCCATTCTGTAGGCTGAATGAGTTCTGAGTTAGGCAAAAGAGAGACAAGTGCTTTGCATTAATACTTCAGGTAGCCCCCAAACAAGTTAGAACCAATCTATACAATAATTTCCAAATAAAGCCTGTTCTGCTCCCTTTGGAACCAGGGACAAGGGCACCTTAGTCTAAGTGGGCCTTCCTTCAGTTAATGTTGCATAACACCTGACATATGATAGGTAATAGATAAACATTTTTATTGAATTAGTTTAATGTATCACTGCTAACTATCAATTTTTCTTGACAACCTGTACTTCACCTAATCTCTTCATCCCTAACCAAAGGCACGGTTATTTTGAGCTTAAACTACTACAATTTTTTTTATAACTGGGAACTTGACCCACTAGATCCATTCCCACACAACTGTTAAAATGATTCTTTTTTATAACACAGCTCTGATCTTTTTTCAAACAACTGAGTATATTTCCGTATCTCCTAGTATAAAGTACAACACTCTCAACATTCTCAAAATGATCTTACAAGACACCTGAATTATCTCACCTAACCTTCCTCTTTATTTCCAGGTTTTTGCCAAAATAACTCACAAAAGCCAAGGTACACTGGGCTTCATTCACTTCTGGAAATTGCCAAGCTTTTTGTGGTTTCACCAGAACCACACTACAGTATATATAGCCATGCAAGTTAGTGTACTGCATAACTCTGTGAAGAGTACCAGGTAAATAGAACTTCCGCAGCCAATACCTACCTGCATCCTTGCCTTAGAGTTGTGTGTGTGGAGATGATGACCTACCATATGTTATATTCTCTATATGATATTTCCATGCACCCTTCTCCCTTTATTTAAGTGTCTGCACTTATTCTTCAATTCTCAGCTTAAGTGTGACTCACTCGGGTGCTTAATAAGATTCTTTTGAATAAATGAACCAACAATCATATATATAGAGTTTTCCAGTTAATAAAACTCTTGTCATAGACACAATTTAGTTAGCTCTTCTCAACAATTTTATGTGATTATTTACGATTTTAATTTTATCCTTATTTATGAATGAGAAATTGAAGTTCAATAAGTTTGTGGTATCCCACATCACTGACAGTAGGTAAAGGTACAGAACACATAATCATTAAGTGTTCCAATTTTAAATGGTTAGTTTTTTCCCACCAAACCAAGATGCTTTTTGCTTGGTTATATGTAATATTATTCCACAGTAGCATTCTTTGTAAGATTATTGTTTCCCAAAAAGAATTATGTGTTTCTTGAGAATGTGCATCATGCCATCTTTTAATTTAGTGATGGCAATTATATTTAATGTTTTAACATTAGTAATACCATTATGTAATAACTTAGAAAACAAGAAATCTCTTCTATCAATATTTCTGATTGTTTTATTTAAAAACATTGACCACAGTAGTCAATCTAATGTGATGAACTTTGTAATGATAAAGTAATATAGGATACACAAAAAATAATTTCTTGAAAACACTATAGAAATGTACTACATATTTTTAGTAGTCAGGCAAGTTTTAAACACATAACCAACGCAAATAAGTTAATCAAGTTTTAATGACACAGCCGAAGCTTTTTGTTCACATCATATGTTGTATGAGTTGTCTTCTGATGGGATCATGGGACATTATTGAGAACACCAGCTTATTTGTTGTATATGAACTCAAGTCACATGAAATTAATGCCAAAGTGTAATTCCACCAATTTTAAGAGTGTTTTTTGTGTTTGTTAGTAGTGGTTAATAGATTATTTATATATAAAATACTAATGTAAAACATTGAAATTCTGAAAATACATGACCATTAAAGAAAACTGAGTCCCTTTTCATGAAGGCCCTAAACTTGTTACATCAGTAATTGAACCACTAGATCTAGTGTTTTCAGCAAAACTGGATTTTCCATCTTATATTTAAGTTATTGGTTTTCAGGAATTTGCACTGTGAGGTATGCAAAGAATTCAACAAGTTGCAGTCTCTGCTGGTCATCCAACTTTCATGTTTAGAATTCATTTAGAGAGGTTAGTCTTTCTCTGTGTAAACATAGCAATATTGTCATGGTATTCATGCACCTTAGTACAGGCATCCTGAAGTTGTTCCCTTGGTTTCTTTGCATCTAAGCTTTCCGCTGATTTCTCTCCTGAAACAACAATGTTCTGATTGATTCCACTATTCATATCACTGCTGACTTCTTATCTCTTCATTATGAACATGAAAAATAAAAATAAAAAAGCACATCAAATTGCTTATCATCTATTTTAGTTCTTCCAAGAACAAATGCTTTATTTTGATGGAACAGCGTAAAGTATCTGTGGTAGAAATACTTAAAACCAAAATGCAGTGGTTTAACATAAAGTTTTCAGATATTTAATCAAACATCTAGATTTAAAAAATATATTCTCACTGACTAACAAAGACAAGATTCTTATTACCTATCCTTGAGGAAATGGAATATTTGAGAAAATTATATGGTGTGTTTCACTATTGTACCTGTCACACACTTTTAATTAAAAATGTATTGATGCATGACTAAACTGTGAAAAACAGACCCATTTTAGTTCAATTGCAGTAATGTACACATAACCCAGTGGAGTCAGCCCATGTAATTATAACAGCAAGACAGCTCAGGCACGGTGAGCCTCTCACACCTCAATCTCAAAGCAGATGTAGATGCTGGGTGCCAAATATCACAAATCTTTGTGGACTCAGCATCAGTGAATTTACTAATCTAGTCTAAATACCTGTAATGAAGCCATTTTGCTAATCTATGGTAAATTAAATATGTATAGAAATGAATGCTGAATAATGAGTAACTTTCCTTTTATTCCCCCCTAGTATTGCATGTCAGAATTCACTAAACCCATCCACTCTGACTATCTGTAATGTCAGTGGCTGAAACTAAATGCAACATTTGCATATTTCAAATAGTGGTAGATGCTTGGTACCCTGTGTTTGGAAACTGGAACTAAAATATTCTTTTTATGTTAACTGATTTTTTTTTTTTTTTTTTTAGTAATTTTACCCATAAAAACATAACACAATCAAGCTGAAGAAATGGAAATCAGAGACTAATGTTTGACGTACTAACCTTCATCGAACAGTTTTGAAATAGTCACAAAGGGTAAGATGCTTTAGAAATCTCTGAAATCATAACCCAGTAAAGAAAACCATAAAATAAAAAATCATACCAGTTTGATAGTTCTTTTCATTTTTAAGTCAAATCCAACAGTTGCATTTTTAAGAATGGAGTAACACAATTAATTAGGCCAATAATCACTAATTTATAATTCTCTATGAGAATCCACTATCCATGTGTTACACTGAACAGTGGGAAAAAGCGGAAAACTCTCCTCTTTAGAGGAGAGGCTTCACATTAGGTGCTTCCACAGATGGTATCTCAGTTAATCCTAAGGACACTTTTGAGAAGTAGGAATTGTTTTACTGGTGAGATAACTGCCACTATAATAGATGAACTAAATTTTTTACCACACCTGGTGAGTGACAGATTCAAACTTCTTATCCTCTCAAAACAAAATCTGGTTTCTTCCTCACCATTGTGATTAATTGGTGTTCCTACACTCAAGTAAATTAACAGTTAAAAAAGGGGAGCTGGGGCTTCCCTGGTGGCGCAGTGGTTGAGAATCTGCCTGCTAATGCAGGGGACACGGGTTCGAGCCCTGGTCTGGGAAGATCCCACATGCCGCGGAGCAGCTGGGCCCGTGAGCCACGATTGCTGAGCCTGCGCGTCTGGAGCCTGTGCCCCGCGACGGGAGGGGCCGCGATAGAGAAAGGCCCGCGCACCGCGATGAAGAGCGAAGAGCGGTCCCCGCACCGCGATGAAGAGTGGCCCCCGCTTGCCGCAACTGGAGAAAGCCCTCGCACGAACCGAAGACCCAACACAGCCAAAAATAAATAAATAAATAAATAAGAAAATCCTTTAAAAAAAAAAAAAAAAAAAAGGGGAGCTGTCTTTAAGAAAGCCCACTAACTTATGTGACCCTAATATACTCCATGTGTTTGCATACTTCACCTTATTTTATTATCTTAAGGTTTTAGAGTTTACTATGCAATCTTCATCTTCAAATAAGGAAATGGACTAAAAGAGATTATCTTGTCATCCAGAACTACTAATATGGGAGGCTTATTTCAAATTCAGGCCTCCCCAGTTCTCAAAGTCCTGTTTTTTTCTGGAATTAATATATAGAAATGGCTTAAGTGGGAGATAAATATGAGCATCCTACCATTCTGATTTTGGGAATTAAAGTTTAGGTTGAATAACCTAGACTTGGACAACTAATTGAAGGTTTTTAGGTTGGAGAATAATATTCACTGACATCTCACTATAAAGAATCAGGGTAATTATAGGCATATATCTGGCAGCAACATAAAACTTGATTTAAAAAGGGAGAGAATTGGCATGGGGTAATGAAGTAAAAACTTCTGATGGCCCGAGAAATTGTGCAGTGGAGAAGTGAAAGCTGGGGTGGGGGTGGTTGTCAAGGAGGTAGAACTGATTGGATCATTCTGACCCACTTAATGGCTGAGCAATATTTCAAACCTTGTTGAAAAGACACCGAGACAAAAATATGGCACCAAGAAGGAAAAGCAGGAATGGGAAAATAAAATAAAACATCAATTTTGAGCATAATGAATTTGAGTCCTTATCTTGTGTGGGAACATAGGATTTCGTTAATGAAAGGTCAGAGCAAGATATAATGATCAATGAGTATGAATCAATTTGTATGAATCTGAGAGCCCAACCTGTTGTTTGATAAGAAATGGGAAAGATAGATGTGGACTTAGCTTTGGGGAAAATCTCTTTTTATTGGAAGGAAGAACAGTTCCATGAGTGTTCATAATCTTGGTGGAGAATCAAGAAAGGCAACATCAAGAATATCAAGAGATGAGAAAGTTTCATTCCAAACAAGCAATGATAGAGCACTCAATTTATGCCAGGTTATAGTCTAATCTCAAGGAACCAGGAATTACAAGGGAACTTCTATATTCTCTTCCACAAAAACATAGTTTGATGGCAGTGAAAAAAACACATAAATTGATGGGATATTGTAACATAGACTTCTTGAAATGTTGCGTTTTTGAAGGGAGCAACTGGAAGTGCCTCCTCTTTCATGCCCTCAGACTTCCAACATGATAGTTTCCCCTGGTATCACAGATACCAAATGCTCTGTCTACATCTCCTTCATTAAAATCATTCGTTCGTTCATTCATTTGCTTATAGATTTGTTAATTAAGCATATACTTTCTGGTAAAGTACATGCTAGATACTGTGTAGAATCATAAAAAAAATAAATAGAGAGAAAACGCTTGGCCTCAGGGAGGATTAAAATAACTCTTTCTCATAAATGTGTGCCGTGGAAGAACAGGATGGCAGATCCATGGTACTTTATAATCTAATGACATAAAACTGCTGTGGGAGACCCAAACCAAAGAACCAGTGATTTTGAAGATGTTGCTATATTTCTCATTTCTTTTTACTGTGAGACTGCAGTCAAGCTCAGTAGGGTCTTATTTTTCCTCTGATTCTGCCAAGACTATTTCTTTAGCTGTGGTTTCACTGTTTGGGGACAATGGAGATTTTATTCATTCAGTCATTCACATGTAATATGCTACAACTTGTCCTTAAACTCTGTGCCCTCCATCTAAGAGTCTGCTCACTTTTATGGAAGGCAAGATAAAAGAGTGAGATTATTCATTCCTCTAGTAATAGGATTTATTGAACAGATTAAGCAGCCATTTACTTATTCATTTCCCTGAACTCAGGGCTCCTGGAAGAATTAAAAGTTCTTTTTTTTTTTTTCAAGGAGAAAGAGTAAAACACTTGGCTTTATCCTGAAAGCATACTCATGAATCTCTAGATAATGTAATAGAAGAGATATGAGTAAAAATTTCCAAACTGATACTATTTTGGTTATTATACTCACTGGTTTTTGTAGTCTCCCTTAGAAACAATCACTTTGGAAGAGGTTTTATCAACAAATTGCAACTTCAAACTAACATCATCACAGTAATCAGGTTCTTCATCTGGAGAATTCGGATCAGCGTGGGTTTCTTAGAGCGCCAGTGGAATTAAAGGATGGGGCTGCCCCTTTGCCAAAGTGAATTGCCTCTCTAAGGACACGTGGAACCACTTTGGTTTGTAACTCCTGTGACCACTATTATTCATTTTCACTTATACAAATTATTCAGTAAAAGGGAGACAGCATGTATGAATAGTGAACTTTCAACGTAGTGTGCTGGAAGAGGTTTATTGCTAGGAAAAGTTGAGTTCTAGGAATGCTGAGAGCCACAGGGCAATGCAGATGCAGGCAGAAGGATTCAATCACAGTTTCAGGTGCCTTCCTTCACAAAGCTGTTGATGACTGGGGCATCCCCATAGAAGCCGTCTGTTCAATATCTTGAGAGAACATGTGGCATTCAGAGGGACATGCTTAAGATAGGAAGTGTTGTTGAGCAACCCCTTTCCTCCTTACTATTTCATCCATTTCTCATTGCTACTGTTTCAAAAACTGCAGGTTCACTTGGCCTCCCCAACCAATTTTCAACATGCCAGCATTTTGGAAACATTTATAGATCTCTAAACCCACCTATAGGTAGTTTTGCTCTAATGTAGATCCAAAAAAACTCTTAAGCAGTGTTCCTAAAGTCTCATGCAAATAATTACACACTACTATATATAAAATAGATAACTAACAAGGACCTACTGTATAGCACAGGGAACTCTACTGGATACCCTGTAATGACCTATATGGAAAAAGAATCTAAAAATGAGTGGATATATGTATATGTATAACTGATTCACTTTGCTGTACAGCAGAAACTAATACAACATTGTAAATCAACTATACTCCAATTAAAAATTTTAAAAAATAATAGAATCCAACGAGTTGTTTGGCATGTCTTTAATCTAATGTTCAGGTTGTGTTTCATTGAAAAAAGTATTTAAAAATACAGAAAACCTTACCTGGATCAACATAAAGCTCATTATGCATATCTGTTACAAAAAGATGTTAGGAAGCATGCTTCTTGTGTTCTGCTTCCCAAGGTATTACATTCCTAATGTTGCTCTAGTGGAAAGCGAAATATAAACTTCATCAGCTTCTTCATTTAGGAATCATGAATCAAAAGAATAAAAGACTTAGAGCAATTTTTAACTATGAATAAAAACTAGAAACACACATATAAAGATATAATACACATAATGTAGTATAGTTATATGATTATAGTTCTACAATTACAATAAATGTGCATGCTAATACATATTATATGTAAACATATATAATGTAAATATATAGTATATAATTGCTATTAGGTTTACTTGTCATATTGAAGTTCAGCTTATTTAATCATATTCAGTGGTCATGAAATGTGTAGTATAATTTTAAATACCTGCTCATTTGTATTTCTTAGGACAAACTTTATTACTATCTCATGCAAAGCATGGCTTTTTGTCTGGTTTCTCATGATTTTTTTTTTTTTTAATAAAGCTCCTTTCCAAAGCACCTGCTTTTTTTTTTTTTTTTTAATATTTATTTAGTTAGTTAGTTTTGGCTGCGTTGGGTCTTTGTTGCTGCATGCGGGCTTTCTCTAGTTGCAGTTAGCCGTGGCTACTCTTCATTGTGGTGCATAGGCTTCTCATTGCGGTGGCTTCTCTTGTTGTGGAGCACAGGCTCTAGGCGCGTGGGCTTCAGTAGTTGTGGCTCGCGGGCTCTAGAGCACAGGCTCAGTAGTTGCAGTGCATGGGCTTAGTTGCTCCGCGGCATGTGGGATCTTGATCTTCCCAGACCAGGGATCGAACCCGTGTCCCCTGCATTGGCAAGCAGATTCTTAACCACTGCACCATCAGGGAAGTCCTCATGAATTCTTAAGCTGTATTTACAGAATATTTATCCTGATACTTTTCACTTATCTTCAACAGATCAGAAGGCTTTATTGCAATCCCTTGAGAAAATTTTCATGTTTCCTTCACTAAACATAGTAAATGGATTCATTCTGCTTAAAAAAAAAAAAGCTGTCAACTTTATCAATGAACCTTAAATTAATAAAATGTTTTTCCCTATTTTTGTTGGTGTGAGTCAAAAACAAACCGTTTGAGACAGTTCTCCAATTACTCTTTTAGAACAAACTCAAAAAATACAGTGTGAGCAACTTATTATTGAATTTCTTTAGTTTAAGGCAATCTCTGAGTATGCATCCAATACTTTCCTGGCCATCTTTGCCTATTATTTGCTCAAGCAGTGGTGAATTGGAAGCATGGTCTTTTGATATGTAAATATAATCACTCTTTTTCTTAGAGTATAAACTTTACAAAGAGGCTATGAATATACACTGTCAGGATTTATCACCTACAACCAAGTACCAAATAGAGCTAAGCCTTGAATTTTTAACTTTCAAGTGCCAAATCTTCAAACTCATGTATTAATTGTCAGGGCCCCAACAGTTGCTGCCCCGTTAATGAGATCAAATTCTCCATGGTTCAAATCTTGCT
This sequence comes from Balaenoptera acutorostrata, assembly GCF_949987535.1. Taxonomy (NCBI): domain Eukaryota; kingdom Metazoa; phylum Chordata; class Mammalia; order Artiodactyla; family Balaenopteridae; genus Balaenoptera; species Balaenoptera acutorostrata. The sequence goes on from NC_080071.1 coordinate 9,241,568, forward strand.
CTAAATGGAAAAGCTTTATGGTACTAACAGGTTTGGGCATATGTAAATGTGTTCTCCAGTTGTCAGCCTGTCTTTCAGTCTTACTTTAGGAATAAGTCACTCTTTCCACAAGCTTCTGTGACTTTCCTGTTTCTGTCACTTCTCACTTGTTAGCCAGAAGAAATCCATCCTGCTGTCATGGGTAAAACATTCTTTATCTGTCTCAAAACAGCTTTCCCTATTATTTGCATTTTCAAACCTTTTTCTAAACACTTCCATGCAATTACTCAGCTGTTTTCAAAAAGATGTGCATTGGGGGACACCTTCATTGAACCAGCAGTAGTGGCAGTAAACGTCTTGCTCTTCAGAGAATTTGCAAGTTCAAAACCTCATGGTATACATGGAGAGTTTAGATTATAATTTTTCAATATTCCTTACTGTACATTTATCAAAAATGAATTTCATCTGCCACTGGGCTGCCCAATTCTCCAGTATGATTAGAGCCATCTGGAGTATCTCCCAAACCTCATTAGTTTTTAACTAACCCAAATAGTTTAGTGTTGTCAGAATATTTCACCATCTCTCTGTTTATGTTGTCTTCTTCATCATTAGCAAATACATTGAAAGACATAGGTCCCAACACCAAAAGCCACAATTCCAACTTTCAACTCCTTACACTGAGGAGTATACATCTATTACTGAACATTGTTCTAATCTCTTAGTCGTTTCCACAAAACATATATATTCTGATTCATTAGCATGACATCTCCTGCAGATTAGTAAGAACTGGACAATTAGTATGATGGTAAAGAAAGCAACGTTTTATTTCCTACCAACTTTTTGGTAATTAGAAATCAGGAAACTGAGGACACAGTGGAAAGAGAAAGAGAAAATTTGGAAAATATTTACCAAATAATACTTGGTAGTATTTTACAAGGTCAAGCCTTTTGTAATGTCAAATAGCACAAGAGAATGCACCATGCCCTTCTCACCCTCTAGCAGCACGGTCTTCTATAAGAACTTTAAGGTTCTGCTTAGTTATGACTTTGACTTTGGTTTGGGATGTAGATTAAGTCATCTAAGCTGTGTTTATATTTCTTTTAGTATACGGTTGAACAATGCAGGGGGTTAGGGACCCCAACTCTCTGTGCAGTCAAAAATCCATGTATAACTTCATTTTATTTTTTTGGCTGGGCAGTGCAGCATGCGGGATCTTAGTTCCCCAACCAATGGAAGCATGGAGTCTTAACCAGTGGATCACCAGGAAGTCCAAAAATCCATGATAACTTTATAGTTGGCCCTCTGTACCTGCAGTTCAGCATCTGAGTGTTCATTGAACTAGGGATTGTGTAGTACATTAGTCTTTATTGAATACTTACTAATTTATTGAATGTTATTTTTTGAGTAGTACATTAGTAAGTGTTTATTGAAGATATCCATGTATATAACTGGACTCAAGCAGTTCGAACTGATGTTGTTCAAGGGTCAACTGTATTTGTGATAATGTTAGCCCAGGATATTATCATATTAGCTATTAAATTGTGATAAAATATGTAACTATTAAATAGAATGTAGTAGTGTAATTACATTATTATTATATTAAAAATACACCTATATCACTAGCATAATACCATAAAGGAGGGGGAGGAGATAATTGAGTAATTATTTAAATCACCACTTAATTTCATTGAACTCATTTTGAAAGGATAAAATTTCTGACTTAATTTACATAAATATTTTGGTTCTTTTATTTTTCATAATTTATTTGAAAAATAATAAATTGTTACAGTTTTCATTGTGTTTACAAAGTACAGTATTATAAGTTATCACTTTTCTTTCTTTTTTTTTCCATAATTGTCATTTTCAGTGATAGGCAGATATAAACAGGTTTTTAAAATTACTTATAACTCCACCTGCACCATTTGGTTGTGTCAGGATTCATTCTCCTTTCCTTAAATTAAAAAAAAATGTTTTAATTAATTTTTATTGGAGTATAGATGATTTACAACATTTATTATCACTTTTCTTGGATTATGTTTTTCTACATTTTAGGAAAAATATAATTGACTAATAACAGGCAAAGTTTTGCAAACACTGTATCAATCCAAAAAATATACGTGTATATATCTTTGTGTGTGTGTGTATGTATGTAATATTTACATGTAATATTCAACTGTGAGAGTTCACACATTTTGGGTAACTCACACCTCTATGGAATCCAGGCCATATGGGCACTCCCGTGTAACGGGAAAATCTAAAAATCAAATGCTTACATGCCTTTTATATTCCAGTTAGTAAACTATTTTGCACTAGGAATCAAAATGTTATGTACCCCTTTGAACATATTCTTTCCTGCCACTCATTATTTACTATAGCATATGTTTAAGAACTGATGTCCAACTATCATGTAAAAACATTCATAGATAAAAGATTTAGTTTGTGAAATATTAAACACACAGAAATTAATAATTGGTTAACAACATGATTTTGCTTTTTAAAGAAGTATCATCCAGTAAAAAAAGAGAAATAAAACGTAAAACTAAACATCAAAACCAGCAGTGCCCTAGGAGGAGATTTCCTTGTTTAGAAGTCTAAATATAGTTTAGTTGGATTTACAAAAGGAGAGCTTTAAAAGTGCTAATAATATGCCACTTATTGGCATGCACAGTTTAGTCAGATTTTTTCATTTTCATATGCATTCTGATTTCCAGCACATCCAATATGCACTGCTAACCTGTTGTCTTTACCTCCTTAATTATAAATCTTTGCAATTAAAAAGTCAACCTTTACAATCATTAATTTAAATAAATTTAATTTAATCAATGCTTCTGAACTGGAAGGCTTAGAATTCCAAAAACAATTTTTCAGACTACTTTTGATAGTGATGAGTATTATAATAATGAATGCTTAAAGATTCCTTTTCCCACCTCACATATTTCCAAAAATTTAATGTTTGTTGTAGCACTTGTTCTTCCTGTTAAATGAGTATGCTATGCTATGTTACTTGCCTTTGACCACATGGAAGGTTCAATAGCTTAGTCATCTAGATAAACAGTATCTCCTGTGTATTATAAAGAAATTAAGTCTTTCCTTCCAGAGGAACACCATAGATGACTTGAAAATTGCATGAATTTATCTTTTAAAACAGCGTATTTGGATTAAACTTCCTATGGTCAAGTTTCTTAATTTGTTAAATAGTGAGAATAATCCATGCATTACCATATTATCAGGGATTATCAGTTAATGTGAGGATTAGATAAGAATACATACATATATATTGTTCTCCTCTTCCCAAAGGGTAAAACATTAATATTTTACCAAGCTATCATAAATTTTTTTTCTCTTATAGGAACCTTTGAGAATATGGGTGAAATTACTGAGTGAGAATTTAGTTGACTGGAACCCAGTTAACCAAAATCTATTTACCTCAACCGAACTTTCATGCCCTTTATTTCTAACGTTGCTATGAATTAGACTTGTCATAATATACAAAATATTCTAGGCTCTTTCATAATGTATATATTCAGCTCAGTCATCTATACCAGCAGTCCCCAACCTTTTTGGCACCAGGGACCGGTTTCATGGAAGACAATTTTTCCACAGACGGTGGTGGGGGGACATGGTTCAGGCAGTAATGCAAGTGATGGGGAGCGAAGGGTATCAGCAGATGAAGCTTCGCTCACTCACCTGCCACTCACCTCCTGCTGTGTGGCCCGGTTCCTAACAGGGGGTCAGGAGTCCCAGGGGTTGGGGACCCCTGATCTATATCTTCTTCATACTTTATGGTGAATATTAGAAAAGTTCAATTACATTTAGATTACACAGTTCATATGTTAGGAAAATATACATATAATACAATGGCAGGGATTGTTGTTAACATTTTTGATAAATATAATAAGATTTTTAAATAAACAGATTTTCTACATGAAAATTCAATTAACCACACCTTTTCTCTTTCCATCTGGTTAGTAGCTTATTTTTTGGTGCTAGGCATGTGCTTTTAGCTGTGTTAGAGTTGAATCTTTATCAACTAATGTAAGCAGCTGAATTTCCTAGAACTTGAAGTCCTTATTTGTCCTCATTAGTGAAAAAATGTTAAAGCCACCCACTGTTTTACATTTGCTTGGTAAATTTATGCTTTCATCCCCACTGGGGATTATCTAAATATAATTTTTATATTTTTTACCCCAACTTTAATTTAGAAATATTTCCAACTCCACAAAAGTACTCTTTTCTTAGGTTCACCAACTGTTAACCTTTTATAACATTTGTTGAAACATTTGAGAGTTAAAGACATGGTGTAATTTTACTCCTCAATATTTAACCATGTATCTCCTAAGAATAATAGTATTATCCTGTATGAACAGAGTAAAATTTTCACACTAAGGAAAGTTAACATTAATACATACTAGTTTCTAACGTATAGTCAACATTTAAAATTTCCCAATTGTCCAATAATGCCTTTTTCAGCTGTTTTTTTTTTTCCTTTTGTTTTTCTCCTCCTTCTTCTTCTTCAGTCAAGGATCCAAAAGTATGTCATTTAAAAAAAATTTAGTTACATTTCTTTTATGTTAGAAGCTGAAGAAGTGCTCAAAAACCAATTAATCATGCTAAAGAACATAGAAGCCATCCAGAAAGGACTTTTTTTCATTGGCCAAATTAAGACAACTTGTCATAAAATAAATATTGACAGAAATGGGTTATAAAATGTTGGTTAAGCAAATGGTCCATGAGTCCTTACTGATACTAAAATCAGATCATTAAAATGGGTGACGTGAGGTGCAGGGCTTTACCTAACAGAATACTGTCTACTAATATATGCAGAAGAAATAATAAAGATCGAAAATGATCACCTTACCACAAATATAGAAATTGTTACTGTAAATGAAAATTGCCAATGGATGCTAAAATTGTTGGTGAAAGACTGTTAGAGAGCAGACTATTCAGACAGTCTCAGTGTATCACCCCACAGATTATGTATTAGCACAAAAAGAGAAAAGAATTGGTGAATGGAGGAATTTTGTGGATTACCTGAGCCAAATGATTTAACTTACATCAACAATAAGTTAAATCAAACTGACAGAATATGCCCCGATGTGAAAGGACATAACAATTTTATAGGAGATTCATGAAAGAACTACAATCTATTTTGCAATTTACACTAGCATAACAGAGTCCAAGAAGTTTATCAGAGATGGTACAACCTGCTGATTTAACTTATTATGATCATTTTGTTTACATGGCACGTATATGTTGTCTCGATTCATAATTAAAGAGAAATAAAACCTCTCTCTAGTTGAATATCTGACTCTCTGACTGAAAGGTTTAGCAAAATATTTAGATATTTCTGAATATGCAGATGTTCCCTATGGGAAAGCAATCCAGGTGTGACTCAAATTTTCAATTTCCCTGGATTGTTATTTTTTTAAAGCTTCAAATACATAAAGTTAGCAAGTTATGTGATATTTAAAATCAGTTTTCCTTCTCACATAGAAGTATAGAAACTTATGATTTTGAATCCTAAGCAATGAATGAGTGACAGGATGCTTACCAGTTTGTTTTATCATACCCGGCTATTTGCATATTAACTTTTTAAAAGATACTTGAAAACTAAATTGGTGTAACAAGCAGATATGTCTCCTTGCTTTTAAAACACATTGACTAGAGACAACTATAATCACATAATACACATTGACTACAGGAAGAAAATTCACACAGTTTCATAATAGTCATCAAGGCATTTAAATTTTGGTTTCATCTGCCTTTAAAGGACTTATTCTGTAGATACTCTTTTTTTTTAATTGGAAAAAAAATACCAAAGTCTCCCTTTTCCCAGGTTTCTTCAGTACTTTGACAGCTTAAATACAAAAAAATTTTTTTTCATGGCAGAAAGACCATATAACCCCATGAAAACGAGGGTTTCTGATGGCCTTCAGCAACAGTACTATGCATGGCGCCTCTATAATTTTATCTGATCCAGCCAAAACAGCTTAAGTTATATAATGGACATTCCCTTCAAATGTCCTTTCCTTGCAGGCTTGCACATGTATTGTTTTATATATGCCAATGTCAGCCTTTGTGATACAATGCTGCCAAAAATACTGTTTGGTGAATGCTAATAAATTCAAATGCCTAATATTACTCTGTAGTTTTTAAGGTTGGGGGTGGGAAAGAACAAAAGCCAAGTCTAAATAAATTATAGTCTACATTTGACACTGAAATTTGGGCCAAGTACTCAAGGCTTCAGAAGATGGAATCTGTCCAGTCAGAATACCTTCTTCTCTCCCTGTCCATGTTAATCAATGGGACCGCTTAATATAAAAGTCTTTATAACACATACCAGCAAATGTGGGATCATATGTTATAACACAATAATCTATACAGTTAATGGACTTGGAGAATTTAGCAAAATTCCATGACATGTTGGAATGCATATTATAGCTATGTTTCTTACAAATGAAACTTGTAGTACATGATCTTGATTCTGAAATAAATATTCATTTATTCTGGCAATAGAATTCTATCAAGGCTTTGCTCTTGGTGAAGAGGGTAGAATTTTCCACTCTTTATTTGCTGTCAATTAATTATATAAGGTTATTATAAATCATTATCCATGTGAAAAAAGCCACATACTACATCACTAGTAACATGGTGAGTAACTATTGCTACTCTCCTCAGAGCATTTCATATCAGAATAGCCTGGCATTTTTTCCTATTTTATTTTAAACAATTTATTTGAGCAAAAATCCACTTGCATCAGGTAGCATCCAATCTAGCAGATAGAAAGGAGCTCTGAAGAGCTGAACAAAAATGAGAGTTTCTACAGGCAGAGGGGAGTGGGAACTAGGAAGTTATACTATGCAAAAAAAGTAGGTTGGTTATTACAAAGTTGCTTTCCTTTAGGGGATAGCAAGGGTATCTCAGGCAGATTACCTAACTAGGGCTGATCAGGTGATTTTTGATTGAATGGTTTAAGATTCCATTTCCTGGAAAGCTGAAACTAATTAAGCTTAAGTCTTGGACAGTTAAGTGTGGCTTAGCACAAGTGTATCCATTTTGGGCCTGTTGTCTTGTTTTGAACACATCCTATTTATTTTCCTCAGAAACTTGGTGATCACCCCTTACAACTTGTTACCATGAAGGATTAAGTTGATGGATATAGCTGTCTTGGGTGGTTTTCCTTTGCTGCTGTAGACCTGTTTTCCTAACAGTCCGTTCCTTTTACTGGAAGGACCAATAGGGTGTTTTCTGGAAGTTGGCCTAGGTGTGGGTAGAACAGAGAGGGAACCAGGCTGTGGATCCCCACAACTGCCAAAATAAAGGCTCTTCTAATCTCCAGGGAGAACACTTGCATTTATTCCTGGGTAAAGCTGCCTTGGACATTTTTGTTACATGTGCATTTTTTTTTTTTTCAGCATCTGATATAAAGTCCAGAGTTTCCTTAAGCTTCGCTCTTTTATCTTGGGCTTGACAACCCCCACTGGTTTGCTACATAGAAAAACCACTTTCTTTTGAGAGTGGTTCTCAAGTTTTACTTAAAAAGTTAAAGTTTTTCTCTACAAAACCCAGGAATGGGGAGAGGCAGCACCCAGGTGGCCAGCTGTCATGAATAAAGGTTGGCCCATGGGGCCCGAGGTCCACACCTGCACCTTATATTGGAGGCTTCTCTGCTTCAGTTTGTTCCAAGCTCTTTCAGGAAGAACCAGGCTTTACTCTGCTCTCTTGGGTGAGTGTTTCCACTGTTTTTATTTTTTCTGTCAGTCTGTTTTTCAGTATCTTGGACTGTAGTTTTTCCATTTCATGTTTTCCAACTGTGTTATGGTTTTTCTGCTTCCCTTTATGTTTTCTTTTTGCTCTTTCATCGGGACCTTAAGAAATATGGAAGGTAAGTAGACATACTGGTTGTCTTTCTTTGGTTCACAATATTTATATGGTACCTTTTTTAGGGAAAAAAATCAAACTAAAACAAGAGAAAAACCTCATTAGTCATGCTGATACAGTTTTGCGAAGTGTTGGTAAAGTGTTTTAGAATTTAGAGAAATATTTAGCTACTGGAACCTTATGAAATAAGAGTCATTATCTCAGCTTTAGAGATGAGGAAACTAAAACTTAAAATAGTTACTTGGCCTCAGCTAGTAACGGAAGAGCTGGGAGTTGGTCTGAGTCTCATGACTTCAAAGGCAAAAATTTATAATAAATGTAGTAAAAGCATTACAATATATTCGATGAATTGAAAAAATATGTATATGTTTTACATGGAAATATACTGTTTTATTTTTTAAGTATTTTTAATTGAAGTATAGTTGATTTACAATGTTGTGTTAATTTCTGCTCTACAACAAAGTGACTCAGTTATACACACATATACATTGTTTTTTATATTCCTTTCCACTGTGGTTTATCCCAGGATATTGAATATAGTTCCCTGTGCTATACAGCAGGACCTTATTGTTTATCCATTCTGTAATGTAATAGTTTGCACCTACTAACCCCAAACTCCCAGTCCCCCACCCCCACCTCCCCCTTGGCAACCACTAGTCTGTTCTCTATGTCTGTGTGTGTGTTTCTGTTTCATAGATAAATTCATTTGTGCCATATTTTAGATTCCACAAATAAGTGATATCATATGGTATTTGTCATTCTGTTTCTTACTTCACTTAGTATGATAATCTCTAATTGCATCCCTGTTACTGCAAATTACATTATTTCGTTCGTTTTTATGGCTGAGTAATATCCCATTGTATATATGTAGCACAACTTTATCCACTCACCTGTTGATGGACACTTAGGTTGTTTCCATGTCTTGGCTATTGTGGATAGTGCTTCTATGAATATAGGGGTGTATGTATCTTTTTGAATTAGTTTTTTTTTTTTTTTAAAGGGCAGCGGCTTAAGAAGAATCCACCTGCTTTCTTTTTTTTTTTTTTTTAAAGATTGATTGATTGATTGATTGCTATGTTGGGTCTTCGTTTCTGTGCGAGGGCTTTCTCGAGCTGCGGCAAGTGGGGGCCACTCTTCATCGCGGTGCGCGGGCCTCTCACTATTGTGGCCTCTCTTGTTGCGGAGCACAGGCTCCAGACGTGCAGGCTCAGCAGTTGTGGCTCACGGGCCCAGTTACTCCACGGCATGTGGGATCCTCCCAGACCAGGGCTCGAACCCGTGTCCCCTGCATTAGCAGGCAGATTCTCAACCACTGTGCCACCAGGGAAGCCCCCTTGAATTAGTTTTGTCTGGATATATGCCCAGGAGTGGGAATGCTGGATCACATGATAACTCTATTTTTAGTTTTTTTGAGGAACCTCCACACTGTTTTCCATACTGGCTACACTAACTTACATTCCCACCAACAGTGTAGGAGAGTTCCCTTTTCTCCACACCCTCTCCAGCATTTGTTATTTGTAGACTTCTTTTTTTTTTTTAATTTTTAATAAACTTTTAATGTTAGAATAGTTTTCGATACATAGAAAAATTGTAAAGATAACAGAGAGTTTCCATATACCTCACACCCAGTTTCCCCATTCTTTTTTTTTTTAAACATCTTTATTGAAGTATAATTGCCTTACAATGGTGTGTTAGCTTCTGCTTTATAACAAAGTGAATCAGTTATACATATACAATATGTTCCCATTTCTCTTCCCTCTTGCATCTCCCTCCCTCCCACCCTCCCCATCCCACCCCTCTAGGTGGTCACAAAGCACAGAGCTGATCTCCCTGTGCTATGCGGCTGCTTCCCACTAGTTATCTATTTTACATTTGGTAGTGTATATATGTCCATGACACTCTCCTACCCTGTCACATCTCACCCCACCCCCTCCCCATATCCTCAAGTCCATTCTCTAGTAGGTCTGTGTCTTTATTCCCGTCTTGCCACTAGGTTCTTCATGGCCTTTTTTTTTTTTTTTTCCTTAGATTCCGTATATATGTGTTAGCATACTGTATTTGTTTTTCTCTTTCTGACTTACTTCACTCTGTATGACAGACTCTAACTCCATCCACCTCATTACAAATACCTCCATTTCATTTCTTTTTATGGCTGAGTAATATTCCATTGTATATATGTGCCACATCTTCTTTATCCATTCATCTGTCGATGGACATTTAGGTTGCTTCCATGTCCTGGCTATTGTAAATAGAGCTGCAATGAACATTTTGGTACATGACTCTTTTTGACCTATGGTTTTCTCAGGGTATATGCCCAGTAGTGGGATTGCTGGGTCGTATGGTAGTTCTATTTGTAGTTTTTTAAGGAACCTCCATACTGTTCTCCATAGTGGCTGTATCAATTTACATTCCCACCAACAGTGCAAGAGTGTTCCCTTTCCTCCACACCCTCTCCAGCATTTATTGTTTCTAGATTTTTTGATGATGGCCATTCTGACCGGTGTGAGATGATATCTCATTGTAGTTTTGATTTGCATTTCTCTAATGATTAATGATGTTGAGCATTCTTTCATGTGTCTGTTGGCCATCTGTATATCTTCTTTGGAGAAATGTCTATTTAGGTCTTCTGCCCATTTTTGGATTGGGTTGTTGGTTTTTTTCTTATTGAGCTGCATGAGCTGCTTGTAAATCTTGGAGATTAATCCTTTGTCAGTTGCTTCATTTGCAAATATTTTCTCCCATTCTGAGGGTTGTCTTTTGGTCTTGTTTATGGTTTCCTTTGCTGTGCAAAAGCTTTTAAGTTTCATTAGGTCCCATTTGTTTATTTGTGTTCTTATTTCCATTTCTCTGGGAGCTGGGTCAAAAAGAATCTTGCTGTGATGTATGTCATAGAGTGTTCTGCCTATGTTTTCCTCTAAGAGTTTGATAGTGTCTGCCCTTACACTTAGGTCTTTAATCCATTTTGAGTTTATTTTTGTGCATGGTGTCAGGGAGTGTTCTAATTTCATACTTTTACATGTAGCTGTCCAGTTTTCCCAGCACCACTTATTGAAGAGGCTGTCTTTTCTCCACTGTATATGCTTGCCTCCTTTATCAAAGATAAGGTGACCATATGTGTGTGGGTTTATCTCTGGGCTTTCTATCCTGTTCCATTGATCTATATTTCTGTTTTTGTGCCAGTACCAAACTGTCTTGATTACTGAAGCTTTGTAATATAGTCTGAAGTCAGGGAGCCTGATTGCCCCAGCTCCATTTTTCGTTCTCAAGATTGCTTTGGCTATTCGGGGTCTTTTGTGTTTCGATACAAATTGTGAAATTTTTTGTTCTAGTTCTGTGAAAAATGCCAGTGGTAGTTTGATAGGGATTGCATTGAATCTGTAGATTGCTTTGGGTAGTAGAGTCATTTTCACAATGTTGATTCTTCCAATCCAGGAACATGGTATATCTCTCCATCTATTTGTATCATCTTTAATTTCTTTCATCAGTGTCTTATAATTTTCTGCATACAGGTCTTTTGTTTCCTTAGGTAGGTTTATTCCTAGATATTTTATTCTTTTTGTTGCAATGGTAAATGGGAGTGTTTTCTTAATTTCACTTTCAGATTTTTCGTCATTAGTGTATAGAAATGCAAGAGATTTCTGTGCATTAATTTTGTATCCTGCTACTTTACCAAATTCATTGATTAGCTCTAGTCGTTTTCTGGTAGCATCTTTAGGATTCTCTGTGTATAGTATCATGTCATCTGCAAATAGTGACAGCTTTACTTCTTCTTTTCCGATTTGGATTCCTTTTATTTCTTTGTCTTCTCTGATTGCTGTGGCTAACACTTCCAAAACTATGTTGAATAATAGTGGTGAGAGTGGGCAACCTTGTCTTGTTCCTGATCTTAGTGGAAATGGTTTCAGTTTTTCACCATTGAGGACAATGTTGGCTGTGGGTTTGTCATATATGGCCTTTATTATGTTGAGGAAAGTTCCCTCTATGCCTACTTTCTGCAGGGCTTTTATCATAAATGGGTGTTGAATTTTGTCAAAAGCTTTCTCTGCATCTATTGAGATGATCATATGGTTTTTATCTTTCAATTTGTTAATATGGTGTATCACATTGATTGATTTGCATATATTGAAGAATCCTTGCGTTCCTGGGATAAACCCCACTTGATCATGGTGTATGATCCTTTTAATGTGCTGTTTGATTCTGTTTGCTGGTGTCTTTTTGAGGATTTTTGCATCTTGTTCATCAGAGATATTGGCCTGTAGTTTTCTTTCTTTGTGACATCTTTGTCTGGTTTTGGTATCAGGGTGATGGTGGCCTCGTAGAATGAGTTTGGGAGTATTCCTCCCTCTGCAATATTTTGGAAGAGTTTGAGAAGGATAGGTGTTAGCTCTTCTCTAAATGTTTGATAGAATTCACCTGTGAAGCCATCTGGTCCTGGGCTTTTGTTTGTTGGAAGGTTTTTAATCACAGTTTCAATTTCAGTGCTTGTGATTGGTCTGTTCATATTTTCCATTTCTTCCTGGTTCAGTCTGGGCAGTTTGTGCATTTCTAAGAATCTGTCCATTTCTTCCAGGTTGTCCATTTTATTGGCATAGAGTTGCTTGTAGTAATCTCTCATGATCTTTTGTATTTCTGCAGTGTCAGTGGTTACTTCTCCTTTTTCATTTCTAATTCTATTGATCTGAGTCTTCTCCCTTTTTCTCTTGATGAGTCTGGCTAATGGTTTATCAATTTTGTTTATCTTCTCAAAGAACCAGCTTTAGTTTCATTGATTTTTGCTATTGTTTCCTTCATTTCTTTTTCATTTATTTCTGACCTGATCTTTATAATTTCTTTCCTTCTGCTGGCTTTGGGGTTTTTTTGTTCTTCTTTCTCTAATTGCTTTAGGTGCAAGGTTAGGTTGTTTATTCGAGATGTTTCCTGTTTCTTGAGGTAGGCTTGTATTGCTATAAACTTCCCTGTTAGCACTGCTTTTGTTGCGTCCCATAGGTTTTGGGTCGTCGTATCTCCATTGTCATTTGTTTCTAGGTATTTTTTGATTTCCCCTTTGATTTCTTCAGTAATCACTTCGTTTTTAAGTAATGTATTGTGTAGCCTCCATGTGTTTGTATTTTTTACAGATCTTTTCCTGTAATTGATATCTAGTCTCATAGCGTTGTGGTCGGAAAAGATACTTGATACGATTTCAATTTTCTTAAATTTACCAAGGCTTGATTTGTGACCCAAGATATGATCTATCCTGGAGAATGTTCCATGAGCACTTGAGAAAAATGTGTATTCTGTTGTTTTTGGGTGGAATGTCCTATAAATATCAATTAAGTCCATCTTGTTTAATGTATCATTTAAAGCTTGTGTTTCCTTATTTATTTTCATTTTGGATGATCTGTCCATTAGTGAAAGTGGGGTGTTAAAGTCCCCTACTATGATTGTGTTGCTGTCGATTTCCCCTTTTATGGCTGTTAGTATTTGCCTTATGTATTGAGGTGCTCCTATGTTGGGTGCATAAATATTTACAATTGTTATACCTTCCTCTTGGATCGATCCCTTGATCATTATATAGTGTCCTTCTTTGTCTCTTGTAATAGTCTTTATTTTAAAGTCTATTTTGTCTGATATGAGAATTGCTACTCCAGCTTTCTTTTGATTTCCATTTGCATGGAATATCTTTTTCCATCCCCTCACTTTCAGTCTGTATGTGTCTCTAGGTCTGAAGTGGGTCTCTTGTAGACAGCATATATATGGGTCTTGTTTTTGTATCCATTCAGCCAGCCTGTGTCCTTTGGTGGGAGCATTTAATCCATTTACATTCAAGGTAATTATCGATATGTATGTTCCTATTCCCATTTTCTTAAATGTTTTGGGTTTGTTATTGTAGGTGTTTTCCTTCTCTTGTGTTTCTTGCCTAGAGCAGTTCCTTTAGCATTTGTTGTAAAGCTGGTTTGGTGGTGCTGAACTCTCTCAGCTTTTGCTTGTCTATAAAGGTTTTAATTTCTCCATCGAATCTGAATGAGATCCTTGCTGGGTAGAGTAATCTTGGTTGTAGGTTTTTCTCCTTCATCACTTTAAGTATATCCTGCCACTCCCTTCTGGCTTGCAGAGTTTCTGCTGATAGATCAGATGTTAACCTTATGGGGATTCCCTTGTGTGTTATTTGTTGTTTTTCCCTTGCTGCCTTTAATATGTTTTCCTTATATTTAATTTTTGACAGTTTGATTAATATGTGTCTTGGCGTGTTTCTCCTTGAATTTATCCTGTATGGGACTCTCTGTGCTTCCAGGACTTGATTAACTATTTCCTTTCCCATATTAGGGAAGTTTTCAACTATAATCTCTTCAAATATTTTCTCAGTCCCTTTCTTTTTCTCTTCTTCTTCTGGGACCCCTATAATTCGAATGTTGGTGCGTTTAATGTTGTCCCAGAGGTCTCTGAGACTGTCCTCAGTTCTTTTCATTCTTTTTTCTTTATCCTGCTCTGTAGTAGTTATTTCCATCATTTTATCTTCCAGGTCACTTATCCTTTCTTCTGCCTCAGTTATTCTGCTATTGATCCCATCTAGAGTATTTTTAATTTCATTTATTGTGTTTTTCATCATTGCTTGGTTCCTCTTTAGTTCTTCTACGTCCTTGTTAAATGTTTCTTGCATTTTGTCTATTCTATTTCCAAGATTTTGGATCATCCTTACTATCATTATTCTGAATTCTTTCTCAGGTAGACTACCTATTTCCTCTTCATTTGTTAAGTCCGGTGTGTTTTGACCCTGCTCCTTCATCTGCTGTGTGTTTTTCTGTCATCTCATTTTGCCTATCTTACTGTGTTTGGGGTCTCCTTTTCACAGGCTGCAGGTTTGTAGTTCCCGTTGTTTTTGGTATCTGTCCCCAGTGGCTAAGGTTGGTTCAGTGGGTTGTGTAGGCTTCCTGGTGGAGGGAACTAGTGCCTGAGCTCTGGTGGATGAGGCTGGATCTTGTCTTTCTGGTGGGCACGTCCACGTCTGGTGGTGTATTTTGGGGTGTCTGTGGCCTTATTATGATTTTAGGCAGCCTCTCTGCTAATGGATGGGGCTGTGTTCCTGTCTTGCTAGTTGTTTGGCATAGGGTGTCCAGCACTGTAGCTTGCTGGTCGTTGAGTGAAGCTGGGTCTTGATGTTGAGATGGAGATCTCTGGGAGATTTTTGCCGTTTGGTATTACGTGGAGCTGGGAGGTCTCTTGTGGACCAGTGTTCTGAAGTTGGCTCTCCCACCTCAGAGGCACGGCCCTGATGCCTGGCTGGAGCACCAAGAGCCTTTCATCCACACGGCTCAGAGTGAAAGGGAGAAAAAATAGAAAGAAAGAAAGAAAGAGGCTATAATATAGTGAAGTAAAATAAAGCTATTGTAAAGCAAAGCTATACAGACAAAATCTCACCCAGAAGCATATACATATACACTCACAAAAAAAAGGAAAAGGGGAAAAATTAATATCTCCTGCTCCCAGAGTCCCCCTCCTGAATTTGGGCTGATTCGTTGTCTATTCAGGTGTTCAGCAGATGCAGGCACCTCAAGTTGTTTGTGGAGCTTTAATCCGCTGCTTCTGAGGCTGCTGGGAGAGATTTCCCCTTCTCTTCCCTGTTCGCACAGCTCCTGGGGTTCAGCTTTGGATTTGGACCCGCCTCTGCGTGTAGGTCGCCTGAGGGCATCTGTTCCCCGCCCAGACAGGACGGGGTTAAAGGAGCAGCTGCTTCGGGGGCTCTGGCTCACCCAGGCCGCGGGGAGGGAGGGGTACAGAGGAGGCGGGGCGAGCCTGCGGCGGCCGAGGCCGGCGTGACGTTGCACCAGCCCGAGGCGCGCAGTGCGTTCTCCCGGGGATGTTGTCCCCGGATCCCGGGACCCTGGCAGTGGCGGGCTGCACAGGCTACCGGGAGGGGCGGTGTGGAGAGTGACCTGTGCTCGCACACAGGCTTTTTGGAGGCGGCAGCAGCAGCCCCAGCGTCTCACGCCCGTCTCTGGGGTCCGCGCTGATCGCCGCGGCTCGCGCCCTTCTCTGGAGTTCGTTTACGCGGCGCTCTGAATCCCCTCTCCTTGCGCGCAGAGAAACAAAGAGGCAAGAAAAAGTCTCTTGCCTCTTCGGCAGCTGCAGACCTTTTCCCGGTCTCCCTCCCGGCTAGCTGTGGTGCACTAACCCCTTCAGGCTGTGTTCACGCCGCCAACCCCAGTCCTCTCTCTGCGATCCGACCGAAGCCCGAGCCTCAGCTCCCAGCCCCGCCCGCCCCGGCGGGGGAGCAGACAAGCCTCTCGGGCTGGTGAGTGCTGGTCGGCACTGATCCTCCCTGCGGGAGTCTCTCCGCTTTGCCCTCCGCACCCCTGTGGCTGCGCTCTCCTCCGTGGCTCTGAAGCTTCCCCCCTCTGCCACCCGCAGTCTCTGTCCGCGAAGGGGCTTCCTAGTGCGTGGAAACCTTTCCTCCTTCACAGCTCCCTCCCACTGGTGCAGGTGCCATCCCTATTCTTTTGTCTCTGTTATTTCTTTTTTCTTTTGCCCTACCCAAGTACGGGGGGAGTTTCTTGCCTTTTTGGAGGTCGGACGTTTTCTGCCAGCGTTCAGTGGGTGTTCTGTAGGAGCAGTTCCACGTGTAGATGTATTTCTACTGTATCTGTGGGAAGGAAGGTGATCTCCGCGTCTTACTCTTCCGCCATCTTCTCTCCTCCCTCTCTGTAGACTTCTTAATGATGGCCATTCTGACCAGTGTGAGGTGGTACCTCATTATAGTTTTGATTTGCATTTCTCTAATAATTAGTGATGTTGAGCATCTTTTCATGTGCCTTTTGGCCATCTATCTGTCATCTTTGGAGAACTGTCTATTTAGGTCTTCTTCCCAGTTTTCAATTGGGTTGTTTGCTTTTTTGTCATTGAGTTGTATGAGCTGTTTCTATATTTTGGAAATTAAGCCCTTATCAGTCACATCTTTTGCAAATATTTTCTCCCATTCTGTAGGCTGTCTTTTCATTTTGTTTATGGTTTCCTTTGCTGTGCAACGCTTGTAAGTTTGATTAGGACTCATTTGTTTATTTTGTTTTTATTTCTATTGCATTGGGAGACTGACCTAAGAAAGCACTGGTACAACTTACGTCAGAGAATGCTTGCCTATGATCTCTTCTAGGAGTTTTATGGTGTCATGTCTTATGTTTAGTCTTCAAGCCATTTTGAGTTTATTTTTGTGCATTGTGTGAGGGTGTGTTCTAACTTCATTGATTTACATGCAGTTGTCCAGCTTTCCCAGCACCACTTGCTGAGGAGACTGTCTTTTCTCTATTGCATATTCTTGTCTCCTTTGTCGGACATTAACTGACTGTAGGTGTATGAGTTTACTTCTGGGCTCTTGTATTCCATTGACCTATGTGTCTGTATTTATGCCAGTACCTTGCTGTTTTGATGACTGTACCATACTGGGTTGTGTATCATAGCACAATGATAGCATTTATTGTTCCTTCTTTTCTAATCATTTGCCTTTGTTTATTTCTTTTGTATTTTCTTTATTTTATTTTTACTGTGCTGGCTAAGACATTTAGTACACAATTGAATAAAAGTGGTGATAGAGACCATCTTTTTTTCTTATTTTAGAGGAAATGCTTCAAATATTTTCAGTTGAGAATAGTGTTTGCTATGTTTTTTGATAGATTTCTCTAATGGATTACTTTGCTAACAGATTTATGATAAATAGTTGTTGAATATTATCAAATACAATTTTCTACTTCTTGAAAAATTTATCATTTGATAGTTATTATACGTCTCTCCTCTTTTAATCATTTTATGTGGTAAATTAACATTATGATTTTTCTAATGTTAAACCAACCTTTAAATTTTGGGATAAATTCACTTGCTCATGATTGATAATTATTTTTTACACTGTAGGACTTGGCTTCTGAATATAAAGACTTCTGGTCTATATTCACAGCAAGATTGGCCTCTGAATTGGTTTTCTCACACTATCATTGTCTGGATTCGGAATTAAGATTATACTGCTTTAATGGAAATGATTGTGAAATATTCTAACTTGTTTGTTGCTTATAACTGAAATTATCTGCTTATTGAAATGGTCTAGAATTTGCCTATAAACCCATCTGGACCTGAGTTTTTCCCATAAGGTCTTTTAAATTACTAGTTCTATTTCTAACTAGTTGTAAGAACATTGATGTGGGTATTTTTAAAGAATAAATTAGCTTTGGTAAATTTTAGCATCCTACGTATTTACCCATTTTATCTAAGTGTTCAGAATAAATTTACTAACAATATTCTTCATTGTAATGTATAATTATATTCCCATTTTGTCATCTTAAGATTATTTCTGCCTTCTTTTTCTTCATTAACCTTGTAGATGGTTTGTCTATTTTACTAGACTCATCTAAGCACAAACTTTTGCTTTTTTGATGCTCTGTGCTTTTTCTTTTCTATTTTACTTTCTAGTGTTACTTTATTTTACCTATTTTTTTCTTAGATTTATAAGTATTTTTTTCCGTGTTTTTTATTTTCCTCACTGCTCAAATAGAATGTTAGCTCATTTAATTTTCAGCCTTACTTATCTTCTAATTCATATGTTTAATGCTATAAATTTCCATTTAATATCCCTTTTCCTCAATTTCCCAAGTTGAGATACAGCAATTACATAATTTGTTACTAAGCATTTATGTTAAAAGAAATCCTAAGTATTTCTGAGAAAATACTTGCTGTGATGCTATTGTAAATGGTTTTGTTTCCTATTTTATTTTACAAATGTTTAACGTTAGTATATAAAAACAGTCAATGTTTGTTTATTGGCTCTATATCCTTGTATCAAAATATTTCAGAGTCTTTTTGTGATCTCCTTATTTTTGCACATGAGGTATTTGAAAATATTTATTTACATTACCAAATGCATGGAGATTTTTTAATTTATATTTTAGTAACTTCCAACTTAATTGCATTTTGTATTCTTTATTTTTGTGGGGTTTTTTTTTTTTCATTTTTGAGGACTGATACATGGCCAGTTTATATAAGTATTCTGCACCTACTTGAGATGAATGTGTGATCTTTAACTGTTGTACACAACAGTATTTTCCATTTCACTTCCCATTTCTTCATTCCTAATATATTTTGTTATCAGTAAATTCTTCAGATATAATTTTCAGTTCTCTAATTCTTTTGAATTTGTCTAATTTATTATGTATTGCCATCAATGCATTTTGAATTTATACTATATATTTATGATTTTTTTAAAATTTAGTCTGCCTAGTCATTCCTGAAAGTTTCCTATTGCCTTAACTGCCAATATATTTTTTAAACATTTTATAATTTCAATTCTATATTCTGAATTTAATCATATTAATATCAAATGGAAGTGGATGAATACACATCTGTTTTTGTTTCTGCTTTTGCTAACTCAAACTTATGTTTGGTGACTTCTGAGTATAGGTTTATATTTTCTTGGCTTTTATCTATAGCCATCTTAGTCTGGCTTAACAAGGTCTTCTTTCAACTGGCCCAAGACATAGTATGTAATACACATCACTGCATTACAAGGGCATTTCCCCTCACGGCAACTGTGTTTCTTCTCCTTGCTCCTGGATATTTCGTGGGCACATAGTTGAATCCATTTTTACGGAATATCCTTGAGATGTTCCCTCTTTATTATGGTCCAAGCAACACATTCAAAAGGTAAAATTTATTTAGACCTAGTAATTTTGCACAAGGAGATACTCCTAGGGTGTCCTGTCTGCCATATTGCCAGAAACAGAAAACTATATATATATATATATATAATCTTTTTAAGATTAGCACAATTATTTCTTTAACCATGTATATATAGTATGCTGCCCCAATACTTTGTAATGGTGATGTGAACCCACATTATTTCTGTTTTCACCACAGTACCTCCTTGTATTAGTTATTCTGTAATTATGTGTTTATTAACTTTAGTCTATTATTACAGCCTACTGTGGAAGAGTATTCTCATCTAGTAAAGCATTCCAATTTAAATTAACTAATCTGTTACAAAGTATGAAAGGTTATTTATGCACCATTTAAAAGAAGGAAGACTATTTTATTCATTTCTGGATTCCCTGAATCTAACAAAATTGCTGTTGTATAGGAGTCATCTAATAAATGTGTATTGAATTAATATAAATGTATAAAGGAAGGAAGGGTAAGAAGGTAGGATGGAGGGTTGTGGCATAGTCCTCAAATAAATAAAAGTCCTTATTTCCTACAATATATAGATTATATAGTAAAATTTCTGAAAGTGACTTCCAAGTTAATTGCTCAGATACAAAAGTTAAAGTGACCAGAGAGCATAATGACCTCTCTATTGTGCATGTATTAGTTTTATTGCATAATGATGCCTTTTCCCCTTTGGATCTACTTGTGGATTATGTTGGTTGCAAGTAGGTTAAAGGTTATATAGATGCAAGTATGAGGAAGGATTCAAAAAATTCTCATTAAAAATTGCTATGCCCTCTGATTATTATAGTAAATCCACATGGAACGATGTTGTAGTGTTAGAAAAAGTATTATAGTAAATAGCCAGACCTCTATTTTTTGTGAATCTACTACCCGTCATTTGTCATTATAATCTCTTTATTTTCCTTAATTGTTCATTATAGTCACAGTTCATAAATAATAGTTAATGATTTGTTTTACTAAATTGTCTGTGGCATGTCTTTTAGGAATTAATTCCTATGAATCATATACAAGTAGATTAAGGGTGATGAGAATCCTCAAAAATATTAAACAATATTAATAACACACTTAACCCATGTCTGTTAAACTAAAACAGAATTCTATAATTCCATCAATGCCAAAAGTCAATTTAACGTTTTGGGGTGATGATGTAACCTTATTCCAGTGCTCACAAAGTTATTTTACCAGGTATCAAGTCCTGGCTGATTCTGCAATTGTGTTGGAGTGTGTCCTGATATACAGCTATTGCCCCATATATCTATGGATTAACAGTTCTGTACACATAGCTGGGATCCACCCTACTTTAAAGCTAAATAAATATTGTCAGTGGATTAAGAAATTCCAGATTTTTAAAAGCCCAGATGAAAAGAGGCACTAAATAGACTAGTAAATGATACACGATAGATAGATAGATAGATAGATAGATAGATAGATAGATTAACTCTGGCATTTCTTTGATGTCTGTACTAATCTATTTCTAAGCTCTTATTCTAAACTATATGCTTTTTGAGGGCAGATACAATTCCTAGTGGAATAATAAGCAATCAGTCACTACCACAGCAATTTAAATTCAGTTCAAGAATAATTTACTATCCTCTATTCTGTTGAATCAATTAAGAAATACTAACAAATTTACTTTTAAAGAGCATTTTATTTGTTACCTCCCAAAAATTTAATCATAAATGTATGATCATTAGTCTTAAATATATCTTTCAATAATTTTAATAGAAACTCCTATTTAGACACCAATAATATTGACCTACATTTGTAAACTATTTTTCAGCATTTACTAATCTCATTTATTTCTCATATTAACTCTGAGTTGGGCTGACATAACCAACCATTTCTTTGCTAAGGTTACCGATACTTAGAAAAGTTCAATAATGTGTCCAAAGTCATAGAGCCCTAAAGACAGAGTGACGACTTTAATTCAGGCCTTATGATTCTAAACCCGTTACACCTTCCACTACAACATGCTTATTACATTTCCCTCATAAGCCTCAATAATATACATCAGTCTACTGATTATATCATTTGATCAGGAGCACCCCAAGCAAAATACATATGGCCCATCTTTATGATAATCATTATTTAAATATTTTTCAAAAAATATATTAAAAAATTTTAAAACCAATGCATTTATAGATTTTTTTTGCCTACTATTTTTTTACACCTACTATATTTATTACTACAATAGGGAATTGTATTTTTTATGGTTCTACTATCTACAACAATTAAGAGTTCAAATGCTTATAAAAAGCATTTATAAAACTTAATACAGTCTGTAGTTTTCTTTCTTCTAAGAAAAACCTGAGTGATTTCTTCACTGAGTTACAAAGTCTGGAAAAAAGAAATATTGATTTCCATTCTGTCTTCTTAAATTTTTTTTCAAGCATTTGGCTTTAGAGGCTCTTCTGGAGTTTTGTTTCTGTGGAAGCACTTTGGATCATAATTTATGAGGTAGGTTGAATCAGATAATAATGTATGCCATTTATACTTTATCATACTCACATAGCTTTATGGGTGTGTACCTTAGAGGCACAGAAGCAAATTTTTATTAACACATGTTTATACATAATTGACCAATTGGGAAGTGGTAAGAAGTAATGGCTGTGATTTACATAGACTAAGAAATGTCTTAGAGCACCTCACCCTGTCTGGAGCCCCCACTGTGACAGATGAGCCAATGCCTGTGGGGGATGACAGCATGCTATTTATGGCATTTCCTTCTGAGACAATTAAGTAACATATGCCAAGACCATAGGGATTATCTTTGAGCTACACAGTATGTAACTCTATCTGAAGAGAAATATAATATTTTACAAATTTGACAAACCATAAGAAAGCTTAAATTGATTCACCCATTTTAATAAATGCACTAACTTTCTTGTGCCTTAATAAGATTTATTTCCTGATAAGGGTACGTTATAAAAGATTAACATGTTATATACATGTATTATTCAGAAAATATGGCATATTTCTTTTGTTAGGGTACAATGTTCATAATGAACTCTTACACAGGCTACTTATTTTAACAGCTGCTTTCCCTGCCCATGTTCAAACCAAAGCAAATGGAGAAGTTGCTTCGCTATAGAAGTAAAAACTACTTTCTTATGACTAGTACTGCACTATTACTCAGCATGCTACTGTTTGGAAAAGACAGTAGGTTGACTGGGGCTAATGAGGGGTAAGGAAGGGAGAATTTAGGTATCAGCATGGATACCACTGTTGTAACATTGTCTTTGGTGACATAGTTGAAGCTGACTCAGTGCAGTGCTGGGTTCATTGGGTATAATTATATGGTCCAAGCTATAGCCTCCAGGAACCTTAGGTTTATTGTTCCCATTTTATTATTGAAGTCAGTGAGTCCTATAGAGATCTATCTAAAAATTAAAATTCCTGTGGGAAGTTGATTATAAATTAGAAAGAATATGTTAGAGAATGCTAGGAATAAAAGGTGGTCCATTAAGGATCAGTAAAGTAACTTGGGGCCTACACATCTCACAACCCAGCTCATATAGTAACCCAGTACAATATAGTAACTCAAGAAATATTGGTTAGATGAATAAACAGAAAGGAGTAGTATTTTTGTATATCTTTTTTTTTTTTTTTAAGGTTAGATTATTTATTTGAGATTTTTCTTGTTTCTTGAGGTGGGCTTGTATAGCTATAAACTTCCCTCTTAGAACTGCTTATGCTGCATCCCATAGGTTTTGGATCATCGTGTTTTCATTGTCATTTGTCTCTAGGTATTTTTTGATTTCCTCTTTGATTTCTTCAGTGATCTATTGGTTATTTAGTAATGTATTGTTTAGCCTCCATGTGTTTGTATTTTTCACGTTTTTTTTCCCCGTAATTCATTTCTAATCTCGTAGCATTGTGGTCAGAAAAGATGCTTGATATGATTTCAATTTTCTTAAATTTACTGAGGCTTCATTTGTGACCCAAGATGTGATCTATCCTGGAGAATGTTCCGTGCACACTTGAGAAGAAAGTGTAATCTGCTGTTTAGGATGGAATGTCCTAGAAATATCAATTAAATCTATCTGGTCTATTGTGCCATTTAAAGCTTGTGTTTCCTTATTAATTTTCTGTTTGGATGATCTGTCCATTGGTGTAAGTGAGGTGTTAAAGTCCCCCACTATTATTGTGTTACTGTCAATTTCCTCTTTTATAGCTGTTAGTAGTTGTCTTATGTATTGAGGTGCTCCTTTGTTGGGTGCATATATATTTATAATTGTTATATCTTTGTCTTGGATTGATCCCTTGATCATTATGTAGTGTCCTTCCTTGTCTCTTGTAACATTCTTTATTTTAAAGTCTATTTTATCTGATATGAGTATTGCTACTCCAGCTTTCTTTTGATTTCCATTTGCATGGAATATGTTTTTCCATCCCCTCACTTTCAGTGTGTATGTGTCCCTAGGTCTGAAGTGGGTCTCTCGTAGACAGCATATATATGGGTCTCATTTTTGTATCCATTCAGCAAGCCTGTGTCTTTTGGTTGGAGCATTTAGTCCATTCACGTTTAAGGTAACTATTGATATGTATGTTCCTATGACCATTTTCTTAATTGTTTTGGGTTTGTTTTTGTAGGTCCTTTTCTTCTCTTGTGTTTCCCACTTAGAGAAGTTCTTTTGAAATTTGTTGTAGAGCTGGTTTGGTGGTGCTGAATTCTCTTAGCTTTTGCTTGTCTGTAAAGCTTTTGATTTCTCCATCGAATCTGAATGAGATCCTTGCCGGGTAGAGTAATCTTGGTTGTAGGTTCTTCCCTTTCATCACTTTAAGGGTATCATGCCACTCCCTTCTGGCTTGTAGAGTTTCTGCTGAGAAATCAGCTGTTAACCTTATGGGAGTTCCCTTGTATGTTATTTGTCATTTTTCCCTTGCTGCTTTCAATAATTTTTCTTTGTCTTTAATTTTTGCCAATTTGATTACTATGTGTCTCGACATGTTTCTCCTTGGATTTATCCTGTATGGGACTCGCTGTGCTTCCTGGACTTGGGTGGCTATTTCCTTTCCCATGTTAGGGAAGTTTTCGACTATAATCTCTTCAAATATTTTCTCAGGTCCTTTCTCTCTCTCTTCTCCTTCTGGGACCCCTATAATGTGAATGTTGTTCTGTTTAATGTTGTCCCAGAGGTCTCTTAGGCTGTCTTCATTTCTTTTCATTCTTTTTTCTTTATTCTGTTCCGCAGCAGTGAATTCCACCATTCAGTCTTCCAGGTCACTTATCCATTCTTCTGCCTCAATTATTCTGCTATTGATTCCTTCTAGTGTAGTTTTCATTTCAGTTATTGTATTGTTCATCTCTGTTTGTTTGTTCTTTAATTCTTCTAGGTCTTTGTTAAACATTTCTTGCATCTTCTCGATCTTTGCCTCCATTCTTATTCCGAGGTCCTGGATCATCTTCACTATCATTATTCTGAATTCTTTTTCTGGAAGGTTGCCTATCTCCACTTCATTTAGTTGTTTTTCTGGGGTTTTATCTTGTTCCTTCATCTGGTAGATAGCCCTCTGCCTTTTCATCTTGTCTATCTTTCTGTGAATGTGGTTTTTGTTCCACAGGCTGCAGGATTGTAGTTCTTCTTGCTTCTGCTGTCTGCCCTCTCTTTGTATATCTTTTCACATTTCTTGTCCCACTGAACTGATTTATGTCCTCCATTTCTCCTTGTGTTCCTGAATTTCAGGCTGCATGGCCCTGGATTTCAATAGGTATGATGACTTCCTATCCTACAGTAAGGTGTACTGTAGCATCATTATTGGAAATTAATTTTAACCATGACCTAGTTTTAAAACACCTCTAGAAAAACCAGTTTCTAGAAATTGTAAAAGGAGAAAGAAAGAGATAGCAATGGGGAGAGAAAGGAAGGAAGGAGAGAGAAAGGAAGAAAGGAAAACTGGATATGGAAAAGGCAACTTTAATGGACATTAACAGACTTTCCTGCCCCCCCGCCCCCAGGAGTTATTATTTGGCCTCTCAAATGGTAGCACAATTTAGTAGAGTTACTTTATAGCAGCATATACATTATTTGATCCATAATGATGCATATGCTACATCACTCCTTATGATACTATAGTGACATAACATTCCTATTTTGCCAATTGAACAACTGAGAGGCCATGAAATTGGTGGTAAGACAATGATAATGTCAGATTTGAATATTGGACCCATAGACCTTACAGTGGACTCTGCTGGATTTCTAAAAAATTAACATGTAAGTCTATCTTATATAATGCTTTCATGTTGAGAAATTATTTCAAAGATATCTTATTTAATCTCTGTTCCAGTGTCTTTGGTAGTAATTTATTCTAGAATTTATGCAGGTCCTAAACTTCCTCAAAGAACGAAAAAGAAGGAAATCTTTGTGATGTTCAAAAACCCACCTTGCATACATTCTTTTTTCCTCCCTTCCTCTTCTTTCCTTTATTTTGTCATTCTTTTTTTTCTTTCCTCTCTCCTTCCTTCTACACATGCTATTGAGTTTCTTCTATGATCCAGATGCTACAGTAAACATTGCTCTTCTTCATGAGGGGCAGGTCTAGGCAGTTCTTCCTGGTTTCCTGAAACCTATACTCTTAGAACCACAGCACCCTTTTGGCTCCACAATCCCAAACATTTTTATGTAAAGCATTAAGGCAAAGTAGCATGAAAAATATTTATTGGCTAAGCTTTATCCTCATTGATTTTCATCTCATCCCATCTTCTAGGTGGGTTAGGAATGAGAACAAGCAGAGGCAAGCTAGCTATATTATTTTCTCTAAGAATTGTCTAATATTAATAAACGACACATATAGTGAAAGAAAAATAGAAGGTTGATTATACTAAATGTCATATTTTTTGAAAATGGATATGTCAAGCAGAGTAGAGAACATTGTGGTACTTACTACAGTGGTGTGAACACAGGATCTTTTACAAATATTACTTCATGAATGTTGCCCTTCATATATTAGCCACTTAAGTAAGTTATTTCTAATTATATGCACTTCCTTCCAATTAACAAAAACTGACAATGATGTAGTCTTGTAACGTAGGGTTTTATTGTCCCAGCATTTTTCACTCTTCATTTTCACTCTTTTTCAATGGAAGTTTTCCTTATTTCCAATAATTACTCCTGTGTTAACAAGAATCAACTTCCTGAGAAACAATGAGCCACTGGAGAGACTAGATATAATACTCAAGAATCCTTTAGATTACAAACAACAGACAGTAAGTTTAACTATTTATTGGAAGGGTATTGGGGGTTCTGAAGATTGTTGGGAGATTGGAGAAACAGCTTTGGAAAATAATCAGGAAAAAGTAGCTTCAAATGCTGTGAATTTGGAGGCTCAGCCATCAACATTAGTTGGAAAGACCAGATCAGAACAAAGGGGCTTCAATTAATTCATCACCCCTTTGACTTTGAGTCACTTGCTCGAGGCACAGAACCCAACGTGGGGCATTCAATTGGCTGATCCTAGACCACTGGTTAGTGCCCTGGCTACCAATAGTGGGCAGTAGAAGATTTCAGCTTCTAAAGAGGGAGGAAGAGCATTGCCTTCAACCTACTATGGTAAGAAGTGGGGGCAGTGACAATCCCTACAAGAGAAAGAAAGGATGGATGCTAACAAAAAGGACTACTTAGGAGAACCTATTAAAAATACGAATACCTAGAAGTGACAGTAAACTTACTATAATTTTTAGAGGGTAACTAAAAGAGATAGATAAGGGGACTGTGGAAGGTAGCAGAGACCAGAGATTGCTAAGAGATCATAGCATCCTAATTTGTAGAGTCTTGGAGCTAGTGGGAACTGAAGAGAGCCTGCCATTCACAGTAGTAATTTCATTGATGATTAATCATTTGTTTGGAATGAAATGATTTTAAATTGTCAATAGATTGTTTCAAGACAAGGCTTGAGTCCAGTTTTGTGGCATCTCTCTTAAAGTTTATTCACATTTCCCCACAATATCAGTCTCACCTTGATACAAAGAACCACTCCCAGGGTCTCTCCTCACTCATTCAGTGCTACTAATGAATCTGTAGTCTTACTTATTGAATCTTTAAGAATTCTTTTAAAGCAGCAACCAAAAGGAGATTTGCTGATTGTAATCAATAAAATTCGAGGGGGATATGTATAATGGTTAGGTTTACACACAAACCCAAGGTTTTATCATGTTGATTAACTGACAATTTAATAACAGGATATTACTGTTAGTAAACTATTAATTAAAATCAGACTCATGCTTTTCAACTGCTATATTGTAACTCCATTTATTTCTTTGGGGTATTAAAAATGTTACCTCCTTTACAAGCCTTTCTTTATTCCTCTAAATAGACAACTTCTCCTGGAAACTTCTTATTTTGTTTCTAGCCTGTGTATCCAGGCTTGAGTCCAGGAAGTACATCTTACTTATGTCTGCATATTTGCATTTCTCTCCCTCTCTCTTTCTATATGGCATATAAGCAACTTTCCCAGCACCCCTTTCTACCACCACTATAAACTAGAGAAAGATACACAGACGTTGTTAAGAAATCCATCAAAACCCCCAGTAGTATTCAAGCATCAATCTCCTATGAAAATGGAAAACAAATGTTGGATACTCATGGAACGTTAGCAAAGATCCAGGATAATTGTAAAATAAAGGGACAATTTGTACTATTGATAAAATTATTCATTTTTGACCCCTTAGTTGACCCAAATTTAAGTAAAACATTAAAAATATATGATGAGTAGAAAACAGGTCCTCTCATACTGTTTTAGGACATGTAAATTTCTACAACAGTTTGGAGGGAGATTTATCAAAATTTAATGCAATTATAATATGCTTCTCCCTTGACTCAGCAAATCCATTTCTAGGAATTCATCCTACAGAAATTCTGGCATCAGTGCACAAAGATAAAAATATAAGGAGATTCACTAAGACATTGTTAGTAATGTCAAAAACTGGAAACAATCCAAATGTCCAGAAATAAAGTAATAGCTTAATGAATGTGGTATATTCTCAAAATAATATGCAGCATTTAAAAGAAATTGTATAGATCTCAATGTACTGATTTGGAAAGATGAACAAAATATATTGTAAAGTAAAAACACCACAATAAAAAACTATCTATATGGCTATATATGTAAAGGAAATATTATGTAGACATATATAGAAAACTGAAACAAACTTTCTTTGAGGAAAAGATTACTTGATTATATTTATTTACATTTTTGTATTTTGCTAAAATTTTTCAAATACATGGTATTACCCTTACAATCAGAAAAGTTTAAAAACAAACAAAAGAAATCATAGATTATCCTTTTTGCATGTGTAAAGTCACACATGCATGAAGTTTTAAAAGCTTATGTGTAAAGGGGAAAAATCAGATTATAAGACAATGAGCATAATGTATTCATAATTTTGTTAAAAATAGGCTTATTTAGAAAAAAAGTTAGCAAGGTATAATCAAAATTTAACAATGTTAATTGCTGATGGGAATATGTGACTTTTATGCTTCCCTATATTTTTAAAAATTTCTACAATAGACCTATGTTGTTTTTATAATCAGAAACAGACATAATAGCACGTCAGTTATAAATGGCTTAGCTGTTACTGTTTAATGCATGTTATGAAAAGATTTTCAGTTCAATTAATTGTAACAATCACATTGAAATTCAGAGAAAATTTGAGGAACTCATCATAATTTTAAAATATTTTTTATTAAATACTTATTCTGATTTATTTACAATATATACAAAACAATTTACATAAAACAAATCTCAGTATAAATATCAGATAATAAAGGTTAACATACATAAATTTAGATTGATGGTATGCTCAAGAAACTTGAAAATTATACTCTTTGCTATTTTACAAAAAAGTAATTCTCATTTTTTTATGGGGAAATGGAGGAGTGAGAAGGCAAACATTGAATATGATGGTGAAGTGAAAAAGGATGATGTCGGAAAATAAATGTGTACATACATGCATGTATCATTCACATGCATAAGCAATAACTATGTATCAGTATTGTTCTAAGCACATTATAAACATTGAGTTATTTCATCCTTATAACAATCCTAAGAGTAGGTATCATTAGAATTCCTATTATTTTAATAACAGAGAAATTAATTTCTCAAGATCAGGATATCTACTCAATACAGAGAAGTTTTAGTCAAAGACTTTGGTAAAATTTGATACCCTAAATTTCTTCATGTGACTATGATGCTTCACAAAATCTGTGCTTTGGGTCATTTAGGTTACCCACCAGTTCCTTTTCAGTCTCATATTACAAGCTGATCTGTAAGACGAGAAGCTTTCTAATTTATAAGAATTCTGAAGTTTCTACCACCCTGAGCTATAATCCCAATATATCTTTCCTTACTTAATTCAAGTTTCTGAAATATATGGATTATAAAGTTGAGTGAATATTTCAAATACTGTGTATAATGGTGTGCACCCAAGCCAGGCCCACTCAGGAGATAAAGACTCCATCTGATATAGCTCCTTTCAGTCATTTTTTTCCCCCGCTAAATTCTGGCACTTCTTTCTTTTCTTCAGTGTTTATTTAGTGCAGCATTTTCTCAGCCGCAAGTTTTTAGTTAGAGATCAGCTTGGATAAGCCTTTAAAATATTCATTAATAAGCTACTTTTCTTTCATATGTATACATTTGAAATCATATGTAGAACATTCAAAGATGAAAAGAGAACTTAAAATTAATGACTTTCTAATGATAACACTTTTTGTGACTGTGGGATGTTTTGGTATAAAATGTTTTTCCTGGCACGCTATAAAAACTGCCATACAAGCAAATCTTGATCATATTCTCAAAGGAATCTTATTTCTTTATATTTAATTCCTAGCAGAGTTACAGCATGAATATATGTCCCCAAAAAGTCTTACAATGCAGAGGAAAATTCTAATATTTATTCAAATGCAGATATATTAAAATGAAGTTGTAAAACTTGGACAATGTCTGATTAGTTCTTTCTCTCCGGCACTTCTATTTACTACCTCTTCCCTCATCCCTAATCTCTGCAAAACACACATCTTATGAATGGACTGTAAAGTAAAACTATTTGGTTTGAAACCTACCTCCCTTTCATATTGGCTGGGTAGCATTAGGCAAGCTCTTTAACCTCTCAGTGCCTCAGTTCCCAACTATAAAAAAGAAATAATAATAATAACCCTATCAAAGGGTGCTTGTGAGGATTGAACAACTTTATACAGATAAAATACTTAGAAGGGTACCTGGCACATGAAAGAGTCATATTATGTCTTGTCATTGTCATTTTTAAAAGATTAAACCAGGCATGCTGTAGTTTAATGTAGTTCTATAGACACTTTTTATTTTTTTTATTTTTTTAATTTAATTGGTTTAGGGTGGCACCCTTTCATGATTTTGTTTTTATTATTTATTTATTTATTTATTTATTTATTTATTTATTTATTTTTGGCTGTGTTGGGTCTTCGTTCTTCTGTGCGAGGGCTTTCTTCAGTTGCGGCAAGCGGGGGCCACTCTTCATCGCGGTGCGCGGGCCTCTCATTATCGCGGCCTCTCTTGTTGCGGAGCACAGGCTCCAGACGCGCAGGCTCAGTAGTTGTGGCTCACGGGCCTAGTTGCTCCACGGCATGTGGGATCTTCCCAGACCAGGGCTCAAACCCGTGTCCCCTGCATTGGCAGGCAGATTCTCAACCACTGCACCACCAGGGAAGCCCCGACACTTTTTTTTAAGTATAGATTTTATCATAAAATCAATACATGTTCATTACTGAAAACATAAAAAAAAAATACACAAGGAATATAAAATTCACTCTAGTTTTTTTATTGCCAGCTAATGTCTTACTTTTTATATGCACATATGACATGCATCATATGTAAACATGCAAATGCTATATATATTTTTTCTGATTATAAATAAACACAACTCTAAGGAGACTTGGTTCAAGGTTATGAACTGAGTATTGGCATCTACTTCCCTTTCTCCTATGCCTTTCTGTCCCCAAATATCTTAAAATAATCTGGAAAAAATACATCCATGTATTAATAGTCTAGAGAAATAAGTACTGTGCCAAGAGCTATTATGATGAGTTACTACAGATAGAAATAAAAGGGATTGAAAGACTAGAAGAAAAGCACAGCCCTCTATGCAGTATACACAGGAAAACTACTGAGAAGGAGGGACTATAACCAGAGAAGTTAAACATGTGAAATCAACAACTATACAGAAAAAGATGGATCCCAAAATAGAGAAATTGCTTTAAATTCTGTATTCAGAAGAGTAGTCCTACCTCTATAGTCCTAATGACATCACCAACCAAAGGAGCAGCAGGCCCCAGAGACATTTGATCCTGAGACCTGGGTGGACAAAGTGAATTGCTTCTCAGGTGGTCACCCCTGTGAGTGAGAGAGAATCTTTGGTTCATAGATAGTACATGAAGAGAAACCTCCATGAAGGAGAGAAATACTTGACTTCCTCCAATATCAAGACAAGTCATGGTCACTTTAGAATCTGAAGGATTCTAAGTGCTAGCTATCTCTACATCTAAGCACCCTAAAGCAAAGCCTGTAGGTCATGATGCCCACTCCATCCTTAGAAGGAGCCTTTAGGCACCCATCCCATTTATGGAATAGTCTATTTTGGAACACTTCAATAAACTTCAAAGGAAACCAACACCAAATACCCATGATAACCAACTGAGTTCATCATTCATAGCTATGAATATTATAGAAACAAATCTCTTAAAAAAGAGAAGGACCAAAATGAGCATATAGAATAGCAGATATGTGCATCAGGAAATATGCAATAATTAAAATGGGAGCAGGGCACTATGAAAAGGAAATATTTAGAAAGCAAGAATGTGACTAGAAAATAAAAATTAAAACAAAATCTCAATAACAGAATGAACTTACTTGACAACATATATCTTTGTATTGAAAAGGTTTCTTAAGTGCCGAGCAGGCTGAATTTAAATATGTGCTTAGACATCTGAAATTTCTAAAATTACTAAAAGCTTTCAAAGAAAGGGGAAATAGAATAAAGGTCAGACTTCTTATGATAGATGAGGGATGACAGTATCTAGAAATAAGATCCTGTGGCACAGTGCTTTAAAACTAAAAACCACAGGCCTAATTCAAGTTAAATTAAAAACAAAGGGCAAAATAAAAACATTTACACCAAGATTGCAATAAAAGTATCTCCTTCCAAATTTATTTATCTGAAATAATTATTTAGGATGCACTGAAGCAAAGTGAAAAATACATACAAAAAATAAAAATGTGTGACGTTCAAGAAGCAAAACAGAAGTACAAGTACTAAAAGATTTCAGCATTTACAACAAAGGCACAATGCATGATTGTCTCTGCCACAGATTAGGCAAATATATATGCCACAAATAAAAGCTTACTTTTACTACATAAAGAGTTTCCTAAAAACAACAAAAAAGACAACCCAATAGATATATTTTTAAATGGTCAATGTAGCAATTTACTTGATAAGGAATACAAATGGCTATAAATAAATGAATATATGTTAAAATTCAATAGTAACTGGGATTGCAAACAAAAACCATGTTATTTCATATAATTCCATGAAAATGGACAAAAAAAATTCATATATCTGACAATATCCAACGTAAAAGAAAAGGCACTCAATATGGTGGGAGAAAAAATTAGTTACGATTCTCGAAATATCTATTAGTATTCAAAATATACATACCCTGGAACCCAGGAACTACACATCTGTGTATCTACCTCAAGAAATATACTTGCAAGCACCAGGATATTAATTTCTACATTGATTTCAATAACCAAGTATTGTGTGCCACCTAAGCATCTAACAAGTTAAATTTAAGCATTTACCAAGTTAAATTAATGATGTTTCATTAATAGAATTGAATAATCCACATAAGTTAAAGATAGATCTATATATGCTAAAATGAAGATATCTTAAAAATGTCATTAAGTGAATAAAAACAATTTGAAATTGAATACCTTATGATGTCATGTAAAATAAGAAACAGCTATAGTTTTAAATGTACCTAGACACCTTCAACTAGGAATTCAGATCAGCTTCTTGCAACAGAAAACATAAATAATATTTGCTTAAGCAAGATAGGGGCTTACTATTCATTATCTTGTCACATAGAACAAAATGCAAAGATAACCATTCAGTATTACAACAATATCTGCAAGAGTCCAGCTTTTTTAGGTTAGTTTTTTGTTTTGTTTTGTTTTGACTTATCGAAGGGTATGGCTCTTGTTATTGTGTTTGCAAAACAGGCTGCTACCAACAACCCCTGCCCCCCAAAGCACCTTGACAGCTCCAGACAAGAAAAAGGGAAAGATGAGGGGTAGAGGGGGTATGCCCCTTTGGGTATGTCATACTTTAAGAAGTTTCCCAAAGCCCAACAGAAGGACTTCTGCTTCTATTTCATTGACCAGAGGATGTCACACCCCTGTCTGCAAGGAAGCTGGAGGAAAGATTTTTTTTTTCTCTATCTTGAGAGACTGAATAAGGAATAGCTAACCTGTAGTCTCTCCACACATAGTATATATGAAAAAAAGTAGAAAATAAAGGTCTGGGTGGTGCTCACAAATAATTAACATCAGTTGCATCTGGGAAAACATTGGGTTATTGGGGTTAGAGGTCAGAAGGAGGATGGGAAGTGTAAAGACATCAAGAAAAATTACCTTAAGCTTTTACTGTATTTTTGTTGTTGAAAAATTTTGAAACATAAACAGATTTTTGTATTGCTTGCCTAAAACAAAAATAATTATTCACATTGTATAAAATTTGAAGGCTATAGAAAAATCTAAAGAGGTAATTAGAATCCCACAAAAATCCACTGCATCTCAACGAACTGTTTTATGTATCATTTTAACATTAATCATAGGTGTGTGTGCATACATGTAATGCACATGCTGGATTTTATTCACAATAAATGCATAGGCTTTTGAAAGAACATGATGTATAAAGGTTCTTGATGGCAGGTAATCTTTGCCAATTAAAAAAAAAACTATTTTCAATGATTTTTAAAGATGTAAAGATGTATCGTTCAAGCTTCCTGAAATAAAAAGTCATTATGTTGCTCTAAGCAATTTTGCTTTGGTGGGAGGGGTAGATACTCATTCGTTTGGTAATTCCACATATAATGCCTCAACTGTGTAAATAGGTAAATTTTAGTCAATAATAATTTGGGACTACAATAAATATTTTAAAAAGCTAAATCTCATGCTATCAGGATGCAGGACACTCATTTTTTAAAAAGTGTTTTGAAGTTTAATTTTACATCAGCTGCAAGGGATACATGGAAGAAATTTTAATTTAGGTCATCATGGACAGTTGTGGTCACTTTAATGTAATTTGTTAATCCCAGCACTGGGGTATTTTTCTCCACCTTGGGCTCTGCCCAGTGTGTCCAGTATAAAGGAATTAAGGGTGTGATGGTTAAAGTATAGCAAGGTATTACAAAGTCACTGTAGCCTGTTTTCTTTCTTCCCTCTTATCCTGTTCTCTTAAAATTATCTACTAAAGATTTATTTTTAAATGTTTCTCTTCCTCTTAAGCTAGCTAGTCATTTAGACTTCTAAATACTTCATTTGAACAAGAGATGTGAAAGTAAGAAAGTAGAACTGGAAAGATGTACTAAAACTCTATCTTATTTCCATCTATCATTCTACCCATCACCACCACCCCACCTAAGCCTCAGTAAGTAACAAATGGAGTGCTGGAGCTTAGCACAAGAATTTGTCTTTCTACTATTAACCTAGTAGGTGAGGTTGAACTTAAAGCCAAAGGAATTTAAAGAGACCACGTATGCATGCAATTTTTGATCTGGCCATGTGTGGAGGGATGAGCCCTCTAGGATATGTTTAATAAGGAATATGTATAAATTATAACTGTGTGATCAGTTCTTGGCAGGGTAGGACAGACTAGGCAGTTGATACACCTTTGGTTATTATATTAATTAACCTTAATTTTCATTATACATGTTAGCTTTTTGATTCTTTAGATGGGAGGTATGTGTGTGTATGTGTCTGGGTCTGTGAACTGTTTATATAGGAGAGACATGGGAACTTAAGCCATTTCTTCCTACTGTGGTCATATTAAAAAACAAAACAAAACAAAAAATAAAAAAACCTAGCAATGCAATAGACTTGCAAAATATTTACTGCATATTTACATAACATTGAAAACTTTACCTATGTTTGCATAGAATTCTCCTAAACTTAACAACAAATATTTCATTCACATGACTGTAATTAATTGGTATACATAGAAACAGTAAAGAAAATAGCCCCTGACCCTGATTCCTGACTGTCACTATTGTTTTTGTTCTGGATTTTAATAATGGATCATTATGGTTCCATGAGATAGAATATTCCTGAAAGGACATTTGCAAGTGTTTTTATTAGGGGAAATTTTAACTGCCGTAACAATACAAAGCATAAAATTCTGGATGAGAAATTAGAATATATATTTTAACAAATTATTGACAAATCATGCTTTCACCAGTGTTCAATATTTTGAAGAGGAATCTGGGAGATAAAAACATATGATCTTTATCTTTCTCTGATTATTGTCTCATTCACAATTTTTAAAATATACCCAGTAACTTCATGATTCAGAAAAACATTACCAAAAGTGAATTCATTTTTTATCTTTTAAACTTGGACAGTTCCTTCAATACGTACTGTAAATATTGAGTTAATGCTTTTTATCTCATAGGTGAGAAAATGACATACTTTGCCAATACTATATTTTAACATGAGTTCAGTTACATCAATATTATTGTAATTAATGATTACATCATGTTTTAGAAGGGAAGTACAGAGAAGGTTGGTATTAACATGCACGGCACACCATTGTGATATCAATACTCATTTTACTGTTCAGATTTTTTTTTAAGCTAATAGCTGTCAAAAATACCCATTATAGGCTAGTCTATAATTTGTAGAAGTCAAGTAATACATTTTTTCTGAAGGTATAATGGATGCTCCATGGAGCAATTATTTTAGAAAGACAACTTCATCTCAGCTGTCTCGTGCCAGCAGAACTATTTAAGAGCCTGAGATGCATAATTCAACATGGAAGGGCTGTCAGAGTTGAGAATACCTTTAAATTATAAAAACTTAGCACCACGAGTCAGTTATAATTATAATGGAAATGTAGTTTTCTGTCATTTTATCATGGCAAACATCTCTCAAGAGCAATTTCGCGTGTTAAAATATTTTGGCAAACTGACTTTTGATTCCAAAGGGATACAGATTATCTGGTTTTATACCTGAATATTTTTCTTACAAATTGAGTTTAACAGCCTGTACTGCTTAAGATGGCAAACATAAGAGTATTACTAAAATCCCATTGGAAAATCTCAGGGAGACCATAAGCTACAGTAACTCACTAAGGCAGGTCTAGTTATGCACCGAAATATATTATTTTAATAGCAAAATATGACAGGCAGTTTCTCATCTGACATCCAATTATTTTACATGGCAAATATCTGAATATAAAAATGGCTGCCATTTAGATAGTCTTTTTTCCTAGCAAGTATTTTCATGATTAAAAATAAAGTAAAAGAGTAATAGTTCAAGATCTTCCTGGATTCTTAGATTCATTGCCTTTGATGATGTACCTAAAACTTTCTCTCTCCAGATGGTAGCTCTTGTCTTCCTTTTGTTCTAAAAAACTTTTATTATTGTGGGAGATTAAAAGAAAATTTATATATATATATATGTATGTATATATTTAAATTATATGTATATATATTTAGGAAATAAGAAGAGGGTAGCATAATCAAACTTCAAGTATGTCAATTCCAAAAGATGAAATGTTCATATGAGTTCAGAATCCACAGTTGTATTCTATTATTTTGAACAACAAGGGTTATACTGAGCACTCAATTTTGCAAATTGCCAATACAAACTCTTCTCTAGGACAATGAGTATATTTGTTAACTTTATGTTATCATTCTTCTCATATTGGTAAATATTATTTACCAATAAATATGGTAAATATTTATTGGTAAGTAAATTGGTAAATATTCTTTTTTCCAAATAGTTTGAATAAACTTTGAATGCTTGATTTATTTCCAAAAAATGTGTAGGCTGATACGTTAATTTTCTACTATATACATCACCTTTTCCATTTTGTACTTTAAACTAAAATGAAGATAATTGTACATTATCATTGAAAATATTAAATTGTCTATTTTTAAAAATTAAAAAAATTTTTATTGGAGTATAGTTGATTTGTGATTTATTAGTTTCAGGTATACAGTAAAGTTAATCAGTTATACATATACATATATCCACTCTTTTTTTAGATTCTATTCCCATATAGGCCATTACAGAGTATTGAGTAGAGTTCTTGTGCTATAGAGTAGGTCCTTGTTAGTTATCTGCTTTATATATAGTAGTGTGTATATGTCAGTCCTAATCTCCAAATTTATCCCTCCTCCCCTGTTCCCCCCTGGTAACCATAAGTTTAACTTGTCTATTTTTAATAAAACCAAGTCAGGACAGTTATTTCCAATTAAAATGGATTGAGGGAAATGGGTAACAGCTCAAACTTGATTGCATTTTCAATTCTATAAATATTCCTTGAGTGCATAATGTCTGAGGTGTTTTTTCTAGCCACCGGGGATATAACAATAAAGACCAGAGACAAAAATTCTTTTTATCATGTGGTTTACATTACTCATTTAAAAGAAAAATAGAAAATCCAGTTAGCTAAATACAAATCAGAGATAATATATTTAATATATTTAACTTAGATTATTTTATCATAAGGCTTTTCTACTTTCTAGAAATGAAGGTATAACTCAATAGAACTAAAGAGAGTCATTTTTTAAATTTTATTTATTTATTTTTGGCTGCGTTGGGTCTTCATTGCTGTGCGCGGGCTTTCTCTAGTTACAGTGAGCGGGGGCTACTCTTTGTTGCGGTGCGCGGGCTTCTCATTGGGGTGGCTTCTCTTGTGGAGCATGGGCTCTAGGCGCCCGGGCTTCAGTAGTTGTGGCGTGCGGGCTCTAGAGCACAGGCTCAGTAGTTGTGGTGCACGGGCTTAGTTGCTCCGCGGCATGTGGGATCTTCCTGGACCAGGGCTCGAACCCATGTCCCCTGCATTGGCAGGCAGATTCTCAACCACTGCGCCACCAGGGAAGTCCAAGTCTTATTACTGTTCTTATTTCAAGAGTTAAGAAAATAATTACCTTAACACATATGAAGTCCCTGAAAATAAGGTCAAAATGATCTTCTGAAAGAAAGGGGGCAAGAAAGAGAGAAAGGTGTGTTGTATATTCATGCTAGTTGCTTTAACTTTTATTATATCCTTTAATCCACACAATAACATTGAGGAGTGTAGTCTCCATTTTTTAGTTAAAAACTGAGAATCATAGAGTTAAGTAACATTCTCAAAAATTTTTAAGATTAAAAATAGTAATCACATCCAGGTATTTCTAACTCTCCAACTTAAATTATTTTTAGGAAATTTTCACAGATAAAACAAACTGAAATGATATTTAGAGATGCGTTAATTCATTTCCCTGCCTCTAGAGAAAATCCATCATTCCTAAGGAAAATGAGTTCTCCAGGAGAACATTTTATAAACTACTTCAATATTATTTTTGGTCACATCTGGAACATGTCCTTTTCTATCTTGTGTTGAACTTTTGCCTACACGCACACACATTCATCTTGAAAAACATGTCATCAAGGACTTAAGTTAATTTTGCAATGCCAAACTTTTCCCCACTATCCCCTACTTTGCCTATTGTAATTCAAGATAGTACACACTTGCAATGAGTAGCAAATTTTTCCATATTAAGATATAGAAAAATGTATAAATGGTATATTCTTCTTGTCTAGTTATGATATAGTCTTATAGATACTGTAATGCACTGATTTCTTACCATTACCAGAATTAAATGTATTTTGCTGAAAAATTGAATGTAGTGACAGTATTATATCATTGTATCACAGAGGCAATCATTATCTAGAAAATAGGAAAAAATGGATTACAGTAATGCACTACACATATGATTACTTCTAGTATAATGCAGTATAATGCTTAAATTAATTCTAAGCAGCTTCCTAATTTTATTTCAGTACAACCAGATCACAAGTCATAGGGAAGTTGAATATAAAACTTAACCAATATTTTATTTGATTCATTTTGACTGAATCACGAACTGCTATAATGCATGAAGTTTCTGAAAACGTTAACTGCTTTAGAAGGAAATTTAATAATTTGTCTTTGGTGATCACTGTGAATAAATGAATGGAATTCAGAACTGACATAGTAATATGCAAAGTTCTACTTGTATGGTAGTAGGGTGGAAAAAATTTAAAAGGAATAGGGAGAAAAATTTAAAAGGAATAGTGAAAAGGAAATGGAGAGAGGGCAACAGAGAGGGAAATAGATGAAAACGAAGTAAAAAGTTAAAGGAATTTAGAGAGGGGTAGATATGAGGCAAGAAGAGGAGAGAATATGTGTGTTCAGCAAATTGGAAAACTAGGCAAAGCTCTGAGTTTAATTTTTAGATTTACCTTTTTTGTTTTCTTCTCTAATATAGCAGTTCAAATGGGGACTTAAAATTAATGCTATAAATACAGCCTCTTAATACAATGTTACATTGTGCAGATTAACAAATTAGGTCTTTCTAATGAGTCAACAAAATTTCTACATTGCCCACTAATACTCTAAAATTAAAAAATTTAATAATAATAATAAATATATGCATGTTAATAGAGGAAGATTTAGTTGTACAACTTTTATGATGCCAGGCTTTGCATTCAGCTTAAACTGCAAGGCAGAGTGTTTGTGGTATGAGATCTTGGTAACAGTATTTTTCCTTTAGAGGACACAGAGACATTTTGAAGTTGATTCATATTCACATCAACTAAAGGGACAGTGTGTCAAGCTTTTGATCCAGGCATAGGATTCTGCCTAATGTTGCCAGTGTGACTTTCTCTTTCTCTCTACCTCTCTCTGTCTCTCTCCATCTCTAACTCTGCCTTTCCATCTCTCCCTCTCTGTATCTCTCCCTCCCTTTCTTTCTCTGACTTAAAGATCACTAAAATAAAATCTAACGATTAATTCAGTAGAATTATTTACATTTACTATTCTATGTCTGAAGTCATTAAGTGAGAGGTAAATATTTTTTTTTATCCTGCTTTACTTGTGAAATTTGTTTTAAAGCTGTAACTATGTGGTTAAATTAACCTTAAAACATGTTTCGCCACAGTTTATTTAGTATTGTAGATGCCATATATTGTAAGGTTTAAAATAGCAAATGATAAAAATAACAAAGACATATTATTGATGAGAGAGTGATATTTAAATCACAGAAAATTTTAAAATGCTAAACATGGTAGAAACTACCTGAGTAGTACCTTATTTTGGATGACCTGTTATCATAAAGCACTCATCTCCTATGACCTTATCACTGTACTCTACTATACTTTTCTGTTAAAGTAATGTAGGCACTTTCAAAGTTTATTTCTTCACAAGAATATTTCTGAGTTTTACAAAACGCCAGAAAAATACATATTCAAGCAGACAATTGAGAAAACATACAAAAGCACAAAGGCAAGTATCCCCAAGTCATTTGATATCCCACTAACCTCCCAAATGTAATAATATAGTCCTCTAATTGAGTTTTCTATGCATGTATCATGTATGGATATGGGCTTATACATATATTTCTTACATATCTAAGAACTTTTTGAAAACTGGAATTCTGTAGTGCATAGAGAAAAATCATGAAAATAAAATAATACTTATTTAAAATCAGCATTTGAATGAATGTAAAGAGATGGAAACAGTATTTTACTGTTGAATGGAAAATATTGAGAAGAATTAATACTCAAACCAAGTTTAAAGTGTATTCAACATATAGGACATAATATGGATGGGAAAGGAGTGGAGACTGGTTAGAAAGAGAAGACAGT
Organism: Balaenoptera acutorostrata; assembly: GCF_949987535.1. Classification (NCBI taxonomy): domain Eukaryota; kingdom Metazoa; phylum Chordata; class Mammalia; order Artiodactyla; family Balaenopteridae; genus Balaenoptera; species Balaenoptera acutorostrata. The sequence continues at coordinate 9,283,028 of NC_080071.1, forward strand.
AACAGATACAAACCTTGGATTCTTAAGTTTACTATGGTTTTTTTTGTTGTTGGTGGTGGTGTTTGATTTAAAGATACCATTTTGTAAATGAAGCGGATGTGGCAAATGTTCTTTGTTGTACTTCACTTTCTTTATATCCCAGAATTTTACCAGGCTCAGTATGACGTTTAGAACTTTCTCCCCTCCCAGACTCCACTTTCTTTGTCTCTCTCCATATACATACACTTCATAAGTCCACGTAACTTTTTAATATGAACTGTAACAAAAGCTACAAATATCTAACTCCTTTGTAGCCCAAGGACTGATAAAACAGTTATGTAGGCTGCATTGAGGGAGCAGACCCATCTAAAGAGAACTCTATGCCAATCTACTGTTCTAAAATCAGTAGTTTTAACCTGAGTTTCATTTTATTAGACTGTGTTAAAGCCAAATCCCATCCTAGTCAGGTCTAGCCTTTCCCTTTCTTTCCCTTTTCAGAGAGGCTTTATGATCTAAAAAATGTCTTGGTCCAATATTCGTGAATTCTATTAGTGAAGGCATTCTTGCAGTTACGTCAAGTTATACTGCATATAAATGGAGGATAAAAGGATTACCAGATTATAAATCAAATGAGAGTTTCTGGCAATATAAATCTCAGCTATGTCAGGCTCTTGTGTTAATGGAGTTGCAGAATTCCATTGGCCACTAAGAATTTAAATTTTGTGTTAGAGACCTTGGTAATTTTTCACAGGACTCCTTCAGTAAAACACTAAAAAGTAAAATGGTAGGTTTGCAAGCAAATTTGTATCAGGTCTTAAAATTGTTTTTTAAGATAGTGCCAAAAATATTATTGGCATTTGAAAATGTATTATAATACACATATTATACAATTCTAAGGCTTGGAACTTATCAGCACTTAAATCACTCAAATAAATGCAGCCAAATTGTGTTAAATGCAAAATAGATAGTATATTTAACATTGAGATATATGATGTGATTTGACCAATGAATTAGAATCCAATAAGATAGTGTCTGGCTCAGTTAAATGATAAAACTACTTACATTCAAGCTAATCAATCGATTCAGTCAAATAACTGGGAAAATTTGTATTTGTGATAATGCATTTTTATAGACACAGAAGTGCAGAATCAACTAGTTGGAATTAACATGGGTTAAGCAGTTGTATTTGGTTAAGTAGTAATTAGCTTTATCTATAAATATATATCTCATATGACATGTGTGGAAATATTAACTTGATTCATATTTAATATGTGGTGGCTATATATGGGAATGGATTTTTAGGTAATGAAAACATTCTTTTTATATGGTAACTTTGAAACATTAGTTTTTCTTCAGTATAGTTTGGGTATATTCTATATGTTGAGTATTGATTCCTTCATGAGACTAATATTTGTTGAGCATCAAGAATGGACATAGAAGTGTGTTAAGGATGGAGTTTTAAAGCATAATAAGGTAACAGGTCTGCCTATGCAAAAGGGCAGGGGCAGATTATTAAGGTTGTCTCAGTAGGTATTGAAGGAATTATTTTTTCCATGTAAGCAGTGATGGTCAGAAACAATGTCTCTTCCACTCAAATTTTTTAATCCGAATTTCCTCTAAGGCTAAGCATGTGACAGTCCACTGTTGATCAGCACAAAGTTACTCCACATCTTTTCATTTTATTTGTCTTAATATATTTCTGCCTTTATTTTCCCTCTGATTCTTGATGCTATATCATATGTCTGACCGAGATGTACACTATAGCCCAGATCTTTTGTGCTTAGGAACAGTGTCACAGATGTCAAAAATTCATTTATCTCAGAATGGATCTCAGAATAAAAACTTTGCTGACTCCTTGCCTCACAATACCCCTTAAAAAATTTTTTTTAAAGCCTGATTAAAAATTTGGGCAGAAAACATTCATTACTTTAGGTCCAACAATGAGTCATGGATGTCAAATGCTTTAAGAGACTCCCTCTGACCTAGTGCTCTATCCCAAGTCCCAAAGGACCATTCCTCCAAAAGTGGATGTTTCAAAACAGTTTCTGTAAACACTTACAATGAATTTAGAAGTATAGATTATATTTTAGCAGACTTTAAATGGGACTTTTGATATGGACTTTCAAGAGTACACCAGACATTGAAAATGGGGAAAGCATTGTAAGCCAAGGAAAAAGAGTAAGCAACAACATGGAGGTAGATGCCAAATTATGGAGGACTGTAGTATGTGAAGGAGCCGTCATGTGGATGGAACAGAAAGGGGTATGTTACAATTCGTATTTTACAGAGCTGAATCCGGAAATAATATAAAATTGATACCTGAGGAGCTCGACTCAAAGAGCAATTGGGCAGTTATTGCAAGAATTCAATAAAAAGAGCCTGACAGTTGGAGTGCAAATGAAAAGGAGTTAGATTCAAGAATTAATTCAAAAGAGGAACTAAGAGTGATACTTTCACTGTTGTTCTATATTGTTATTTGTCTGTTGATGTGAGAATGCACCTGACATAGGAGTCAACTTAATATATTGATGGTACTGCTTACTAGATGTGTAATTTTGGGCAAGTTATTTAATCTTTCTAAAGTTTCAGTTTTATTATAAAAATGTGAAGAAAATAATAAATCCCTAATTCATATAATTTTGGAAATTTCAAACAAATTCCATAAATGGTAGATATTGGATTTAGATATTAGATTTTTTTAGATATTAGATATTAGATTAGATTTTTTTCCTGCTATGAGCATCCAAACTTGAATAGTAGTAGCAAGAAAAATTATAACTGTTTTTAAACTTAGTAGGTTTTTAAACAGTATATTTTTGACATTACTTTTTCAGAGGAATCATATATACTGATATATGTGTGTGTGTATATACATATACACACATACATAGAGAGATTAACTTTAAATAGAACATTTGATAGAATTTTAATAGAATATCTAAATAAAATTTATACATATATATTTTCTATTTAGTGAAAGTTGATTTTAATCTGGAAAACATTGGAGAACAACACATTATATGTAATGGTATCATTTAGGCTCCAAGTTGGTGGTTCTCAGTCTTAGTTACATATTGGATTTACTGGAAACTTTTGAAAATAGAATTCCTAGGATAAAATCCAAACCAATTGAATCAAAATATCTGCAGATGAAATATAGGTGTCATTGTTTTTATATCCCAGGTATTTCTAGTACACATCTTAAATTAATCACCACTGCTGTGTTTCAGGTCAGCACTTCTCAAAAAAAAATTTTGTTTAACATCTTTATTGGAGTATAATTGCTTTACATGGTGTGTTAGTTTCTGCTTTATAACAAAGTGAATCAGCTATACGTATACATATATCCCCATATCTCCTCCCTCTTGCGTCTCCCTCCCACCCTCCCTATCCCACCCCTCTAGGTGGCCACAAAGCACGGAGCTGATCTCCCTGTGCTATGTGGCTGCTTCCCACTAGCTATCTATTTTACATTAAGTCCATTCCACTCTCTCACTTCGTCCCATCTTACCCTTCCCCCTCCCCGTGTCCTCAAGTCCGTTCTCTACATCTGCGTCTTTATTCCTGTCCTGCCCCTAGGTTCTTCAGAACCACTTTTTTTTTTTTTTTAAAGATTCCATATATATGTGTTAGCATACGGTATTTGTTTTTCTCTTTCTGACTTACTTCACTCTGTATGACAGACTCTAGGTCCATCCACCTCACCACAAATAACTCAATTTCATTTCTTTTTATGGCTGTGTAATATTCCATTGTATATATGTGCCACGTCTTCTTTATCCATTCATCTGTTGATGGACACTTAGGTTGCGTCCATGTCCTGGCTATTGTAAATAGAGCTGCAGTGAACATTGTGGTACATGACTCTTTTTGAATTATGGTTTTCTCAGGGCATATGCCCAGTAGTGGGATTGCTGGGTTGCATGGTAGTTCTATTTTTAGTTTTTTTAAGGAACCTCCATACTGTTCTCCATAGTGGCTGTATCAATTTACATTCCCACCAACAGTGCAAGAGGGAGTAAAAATCACCTAGGGAAATTGTTGAAATGTAGATTCTGATTCTGTATGCGTGGGTGGAGTCTGAGATTCTGTGTTTCCAAAAGGATCCCAGTGGATGTCTTACAACTGATGAGTAGTAAGGATCTGGATGATTGAGATCGGATAGGCTGCTGTAGACAGGTAAATTTTTCTGAAGCTTGGGTCAAGAATGGCTTGTATTTCAATGGTTGATGAAGGATGAGGATTCCATTTCAGTTACCTAGACCAGGAAGAACAAAAGGGCAAACATAGAGGACACATGGAAGACTGCATAATTGATACACAATTAGCTTTGAGGAGCAGTAGAAGCTAAAGCTGGAGCATGAAAGATGCATGAGACGTAACTGAGACCTTGGAAGCTCTAGAGAGATACACCGGATTTTACTTCTGATTTAGACAGAAACTTGGAGGGAGCCTTGAAACACATTGATATGAAGGGAGAGCTGGGGTTTAGGAAGATGCCTCTGTGGGCAGGTTATTTATAACAGAGTCAGAGTAAAACTGAGCAGCACCCTGTGGGGCCTTCCTCGGACAGACCCCCTCCCCCTGGTGTCACCCATCTCTTGTTTGTAAAAAAAAAAAAAAAAAAAAAAAAAAGCTTTAGCCTCCTAGACCTTCCCCGGGTTCCAAAGAGCAAATTTAATCAAAGAAGTGAGAAAAATGCAGAAACAAAGGAAAACAGTCAAGCACGACAAAATAATAGTAGTTTAGCCATAAAAGAAAGTCAAGAGTCTTTAGTTCCTTCTCAAGGTATGTAGATAATATTCTGAGTCATATCCTTGAGTTGTTTTGCAGCCACCAGGTGGAAGAAATTAACTACATGCTGACCACAAGCATGTAGACCCCAGACCAGTTGGAACTAGAAGGTAGATGATATTATATCACCTGGTTACCTCCCACCAGCCAATCAGAAAAATGTCCACGAGTTGATCAGGCACCCTGCCTTCAAAAACCCTTCTCTGAAAGCCATTGGGGAATTCAGGTCTTTTAAGCATGAGACGCTTGTTCTCCTTACGGCCCCATGTTGGGTGCTTTGCAAAAAATGCTGTACTTTCCTTCACCACACCCAGTGTCAGTAGACTGACTTTACTGTGAGTCTGGTGAGTGGATCCAAGTTTGGTTCAGTAGCAAGAGCTGAAGAATGGAGTAAGGGATGGGCAAAAGGCAGTCCTGACCCTAATAACAAAGGGCCTGGGGCAAGAGTACAAATGGAAGTAAAATTTAAAAAAAACTAGTTGTAGTAGTTATAATAATAAATAAAAGTAATTGGTTTTATATATGCCAAGCACTCTGCTAAATACTTCATGCCGATTATACAATTTCTTTCTCATAATAGTCCTATGAGGTAGGTATCAATACTATTGTTCCATTTCATTGGTTGTAAAACTAAAATAGAAAATTAGTATCTTGCCCAGGATCACAATACCAGTAATAGAGAGCCAAGTAGTCTGCTCTTTCATTTGTTAGTTTTTTAAAATCATCACACTACTATTCCTACTTAAAAAAACCCCAAGTTGCCATGTTTATAGTTGTATATTTGTGTATTGCTGAAACAGAGTTTTGGTGTGTTGGTTCACAACCTTTTCTGGTGAATTCTGAAACCAACCTCCGTACTCAGAGGTGGGGTAGAGTCCAAAGAAAGAAGCAGACCATTCCAGATAGGTAGGTGGCAGGTTTAATAAGCATGAGAACATACTTACGAGGTTTATCTTGGGTGGCTTCAAGATTAGTAGATTCTCACCTGTCCACCAAATCTTACAAGTTTATATAGAGGCATAGCTGAGTTCAGTCAGTATACCATCCAGATGGTCTCAACAACACATTGCTCACTCAACGTACATTCCAAGTACAGGGGAGGGAGTCAGGAGCTTTTGATTGACCAGTTTTAGTTCTTGGGTCAGCTGGTAGTCACCTCCTCATTACTTTCTCCAACACTCCATTCGTTGTGACTGGCTTTTATAATCTTTATATGTCCTCCTCTTTTGCAATACATCCTGCGTGGCCAGCAAGGGGTTTCACTAGCATGGAGATTGTTCATTTGGTGGCTATCTGGCTGCGTTGGAGACAGATGCCACAGCAACAATGCAAGCATGTGTAAGAGAAAACAAAGATTGAGACAACAATATTTTAAATTAGTGGTACCTTTTTTTTATATATTTTACCAAGAGCCCCATGAGCCAAACCATTGATTTACTAAGTCCCCTAGGCTGGGCCCCAGATCACTCAGGGTATTCACATATGTTTTTATGTGATTTATTAAAGATAACACATTAATAGACTCATCAGGGATGAAAACACAACATTTTTATTGGGATAATGGTTCAGATGGCTCCTTTTGAGGCACAATAATGTCCAAGGCCATTTTATTTTGGAGGAGAGCTCCAGTGTTCAAGAGGAACAGGCTTCGCTGGCCATAATTTAAGCCTTTTTGTGAATGTAGCAAGGGCTATCATGTCCTCCAGGCCAATGGAGGGAATAAACATGGCAGCCAAATGATCATACCAGTGGGAAACCAAACGTGCCCACCTGGCCTTGAGGAGAGGAAGGTTGGCAGCTTTAGGAACTTGACTTGGTTGTATGTACCATACACATTGGTCGGGGGAGGCAGCACTGCCAGGCAGGAGAGAATGGATTGGAAGCAGGATATGCCAGGCCAAAACTTCTTGTCCTCTCTTTTAATGATGTGTGTTCTACTCCAGGTGTAATGTGTTTTGATAGGTCCAGCTTGTAGCAGGACAACGGGATACCAGTGGAGACTGAGTGGTTCCCCCGCATCCAGGGGTGCCAAGTAACTCATCCATCCTGGCAACGTCTCACTGTAAATTTTAGTAAATAAATTTTAGTAGATAATTCCTTTTCCAGGTATGACAGAGCTTGGTGTTCTCAGCAGCATAACACATTGATCTATGGTGAAATTCAGGGCAATGGCTCTTTGCCATGATTTTTATATTTTATGGTTTTAGGTGCCTCTGCAGCGTCTTCAGTCTGGCATATGGGGCAGCAGGCCCTATCGGTTGATGATTCAAATGTATTAAAGCCTGGGACATTATTTTAGTCCACCTGGCTGAGGTGATATTACCTGTTAGGAATTTAATCTGCTGGTTTAATGTAGTATTCCATTTTCCTTTCTATCAGTCCTGCCTCTTTCAGGTTATAGGGGAGATGGAACCTCTATTTAATGTCATGTTCATTTTTTTCCCCCAGTCTTGCATTTCTTGCATGAAATATGACAGTCACTTCCATTTGATGAGCGTATTCATATATGATACTCAGCCTCTCTAATACCCTCATAGTGGCAGCCTGGTTTGTACAGTGACAGCGTAAAGCTTGGGCTAGGCAAGATTTGGTGTTTGTACAAACCAGGGTATATTTAGAACCTTCACTCAGAAGGAGCGGGTCAATATAATCAATTTGCCAACCTCTCAATGGTTGGGAACTCCAGCGAACGGCCCCAGACTCCTTTGGAAGTTGCATTGGGTGTTGTTTAGAACACACAGGACAGGGAGTTCCCTTGTGGTCCAGTGGTTACGACTTAGTGCTTTCACTGCCAGGGCCCCAGGTTCAATCCCTGGCTGGGGAACTATCCTGCAAGCCGTGCGGCACAGCCCCCCCAAAAAAGAACACACAGGACATATTGTTACTGCATTAACCAAGTCACTGTATTTTAAAGGTAATCCAGCATCTTTGGCAATATGCCATCCTACCTGGGTGCTGGGATGGTAACTTTTTTTATGTACCCAAGCTGTTGTATCCACTGAAGGGTCAGTTGCTAGGACATCAGCTTCCTGATTGCCAAGGGATGTCGGTGCCCTATGAGCCAGGCTATGGAAAACAGTGAGGGCTGCTCAGGCTCTTGCAGGCTAACCTAAATGTCCCTCCATATATCTTGACTCCATAAGGGCCCACTCATGAATCATCTATCCCTTGGCTTCCCATTGTCCCAACCATAGGGTTAATCTCTTTAGAACAGCCCAACTGTTAGTGTAAAGGGTTAATGGCCAGGGCTCGTGAGTGATCACCAGCCAAACCGCTCTGAGTTCAGCCTGTTTGCTGCCGTGGTGTTCCTGAGAGGTTCAACCTTCCTGAGAGGTTCCACCTTTAGGAGTGCTGTGTACACTGCTAGGAATTGTTGCTCTGTTTGGGTATATTAGGTTTTTGTCCCCTTTCAGAGCTGGGACCAAAATTCCCGGAGTATCTCCCCTTCTGTTGTCTCTGCCACAGTGCCTGACTCATACGTTCCAAAGTCACAGACGTGCCTAACTCGAATGGGAGCCCTGCTTGGGGGGGATGCCCAGAAGTTTAATTTGCTTTACTAGTACTTTTGCCTTCTCAGAGTGGCTTGCTGCTTTGATTCTCAGTCCCGTATGTCCCCTTTCTTTATTAGGGATGGAGGCAGTGTGCCAGGTAGAGAATAAAAGTCCTTTAAAACTCCCAAATCCCTGTAAAGACTTTCATCTTCTTTACTTTTTTAGGGGTTGGATAGGCTTGTATCTTATTAAACAGCTTTTGGGACAACACATGTCTTAGCTGACAAAATGATTTCTAAAACTTACAGTAGTGCCTGGGCCTTGAATTTTCTGTGGTTTTACCACCCATCTTCTCCCTTGAAGGTGTTCTAGCAAAGTCTGCAGAGTGTCCTGTTGCAGGGGCAAGTCTTTACATGTTAACATTATATCCTCAAATTTACTGATGTGGCGAAGGAGAACAAGGACAGCTCTCAGGTTAGCACCCCATGACATATGGTGGGGCTGGGCAGCTTGGGAGCTTGGGGAAGCACTTGACAGGTCCACTGTTGCCCCTCCAGAGAGAAGGGAAATTTATCTTGTGACTCAGTGGCCAGGGGTGTACTGAAAAAGACATTTGTTAAGTCCAGTATAGCATAGTACACTCCTAGGACCATGGCCAAGGTATCTAAGATGGTGGCAATGTTGAGCACAGCCCCATGGATGGGGGCGGGTGGGTACTACCTTGTTCAATTCTTGGGAGTTCGCCGTTATATGTCATGAGCCATCTGTTTTTTTTTTTTTTTTTTACTAGGCTGTTGAAAGCACGATGGGAAGGGTATACGATACCCACTTGGTGCAATTCTTAGATAGTTTCTCCTATTTCCTTATGCCCGCAGACATTTATATTGCTTGAAAGCTACCATTCTTCACAGGGGTACCAGGTTTACTGGTTCCCAGTTGGTGTCCCCCTTCAGCACTGGTTTGATTAACCTGGAGCTCAAATTCACTGATAGAGGTTTGCAGAGTTGACCTTGTAGGATATCAATGCCCAATATGTTCTCTGGTATTGAAGAGATTAAAAACCTCATATTTTTGGCAGTGGGGTGACCCCCAACTTGCAGTGTCAAAAATACCTTCCTGGTCGTAGCTGTTTGCCCTCCATAACCATCAATGTTGCTGAGGGGACCAGAAAACTCTCGAGGGTTACCTTGTATTAGAGAACATTCAGCTCCAGTGTCGACCAGAGTCATTACCTTTTGTGTATGTCTGGAGGACCAGTGAATAGTGAGCTCAACATGAGGTCTCTGATTGCCTCCAGTGGGCCTTACCTAGAGGCAGTCTTGGCTGGCATCCTATACCCCTGGGCAAGGGGGGAACCTATCCTGAATAGGACTGTATCCCTGAGGCCTCTGCTGAAGCAGGTGGGGATTAAGGATGGTAGGGGCAGATAAGGAAGTCTAAACTATTGTTCTGGTTTTAAAACATTTCAAAAGCTGACCAACACAGCCTTGGGTTGTTAGTCTACCGGTTCAGGTGGAGTCCCCACAGCAATGAGGTCAAATCATATTTGCTTTTGGGTTATTTTTACTGGACCTCCTATAGCCTATTGGGATGGTTCCTTGGCTTTCTGAGCTCCTTCCCTCTTTCAGACAGCTCATACCTGTTCCCAGGATTTGTTAGTTTTCCCCAGATCAGCAGTGGATTGCCCAACATCATAAATATCTTTTCCCATAACTGGGCTCAGCATGGATATCAATGCCCCACTTCATATCAGGTGTTGGGGTTGGACTGGAGTATCTTAACTTTCATTTCTGTAGTGAATGTGGCCCAATCAGGTTCTTCAAAGATGGGGTATAGGTTGCCTGTTTCATTCCCAATTCCAGAGTCCCACATGACCAGGGAGATCCCCCTCATTAGGCCAAGCCTCTCTTCAGAATAGACTAATCCAATCTATAAGGGAGTGAGTGTCTTGAATCCCCTAAGCACCCTGCAGACTCTATCAGAGGGTAGTGTATGGTGATGTTGCTCTTTTTTTGTTTGTTTGTTTGTTTGCCTCCTGCCTGATCAAAGAAATGTCATTGCCCACCGTATCTCATAGTCACACTAACTGTGCCTGGATACTTTCCCTGGCCTTTTGTTGCAACTTGACAGCTATGTCAATAAGCTCAGCAAAAGTAAATTCTATCATCATAAATGTTTCCTCAATTGGGGGCTGCCCGGCTGGCTCAGAATGTGATTTTGCTTTTCTTTGTATTAGTCGTCAGATGGCGTGGGGTGTTTTGTCCATTTCCTCAACAATCAATAACATTTTCTTCTTTTTTCTCAACAGTCTTTTAGGGATTCTACCTTAGGTCCCTATCAGGCTTTGTCACAAGCGCTCCAACCTTAATCTAAGGCATCATGCACTGCTCTAGTTTTTGCACACTCTAGTTTTGTGTGCACACAAAATGGCACACTAAGGTCTTGTCTACAGGCTGTGAAGCTAGCAGAATAGTGGACAAAAGGAACGTCCTTCAACCTCAGCTCTTTCAACATTTTTATTTGAGCTCAGCCTCTCCTTGGGCTTTGGTGGTGGATGAAACACCCACAGTAGAGCCAAGTCCACTGTGCAGCCATTCATTTTTCTTTTTGGCCACAGTGCACTGTGCATAGTTCCTCAAATAGCACATTAAAGCATCTGGTGTATCCCCAGACTTATGCAGTGCTCCACAAACATCTAACAAATGGCCCACTCCTCCCAACATAGACGTTGATGGCCAGCTTGGCATTTCACTGAGGATGCCTCTTTCCTAAAGCCCATTTCTTTGGTCTCCAGGCTGACTCTCCAATTGTTGGTTCTCAAAATTATCAGGAACTTCCTGGGTGAAATCTGAAACCAGCCTCTATACTCCAAGGGCAAGCACAAACCAAGAAAGAGACAGGCCAGTCTAGATTGGTAGGTGGCAGGTTTAATAAGCAAGGGGACTTTGAGGTTTATCCATGTTGTAAAATATTTGAGTACTTTATTTGTTTATATTGCTGAATAATATTTTACTGTATAAAGGTGTTAGGTGTATCCATTCATTAGTCAGTGGAAATTTGGGTTCTTTACACATTTTGGCTATAGAGAATAATACTGCTAGGAACATTTGTGTATAGCTTTGTGTGTGGACACATTTTTTTCATTTCTTCTGATATCTTCGAGTGGAAATGCTGGGTTATATGACAAACTATGTTCAAAATTTTGAGGAACTGACAAACTGTATTCCAAATTTTACATTCTCACCAGCAACATATGAGAATTCTACTTTTTCCACTTCTTTACCAACACTTGTTATCTGTCTTTTTGATCCAAGGCATCTTAGTAGGTGTGAAGTGATAGCTCATTGTGGTATTAATCTGTAATTTCCTAACAACTAATGATATTAAGCATTTTTTCAGTGATTATTGGTCATTTTTAGATCTTCTTTGGAAAAATGTTTATTCAAACACTTTGCCCATTTTTGAATTGGGTTATTTCTCATTTTATAATTAAATTGTAAATGTTCTTTATGTGTTCTGGTACAAGTTCCTTATCAGATATATGATTTGTAAATATTTCCTCCCTGTGGATTGTCTTTTCACTTCCTTGGTGGTATCCTCAAGGTACAAAGTGCTTTTTAAATTGATAAAGTCCAACTTGTCAATCTTCTCTTCTATCATTTGTGCTTTTGGTGACACATCTAAGAAATTGTTGCCAGATACAAGGTCACAAAGATTTACTCCTGTTTTTTTTTCTAGGACATTTATAGTTTTAGCTCTTACATTTAGGCTTATGATCCACTCTGAATTTTTTGAGTATGGTGTGAGGTAGGGAGAAAGCTTATTTTTTAAAGTTTGTACTCACGACGTGCAAAAATGTCAGTGACTTTACAGTAAAATGTACATTTATTACTTTATTCAAGAGCAAGACTTGAAACAACCTAGTGCCCTGGAGAATGTGTCCTTAAATTTCCAGCATGTGTATATTGACCCAGGAATGTGATATTACCCAGAATAAGATAAAATTACCTTAAATAATTTCATTTGATTGGTTGCAAGACCCAGGAATCCAAAGGAGTTCTTTTATGAGAGCCCTGTGCAAATAATATGGTACTCCCAAAACCCACTTTGAGAAAAACTAATTAGAGTGAATGAATTCTAGCAAATAGTGAGAACTTTAAGATACTTTTTATAATATTTTTTGAAAAACTTGATAAACATAAGGGGGCTGTAGACATCCTGGCCCTGAGGATTAATTTTAAAAAATGAAAGGAAAAAAAAAGACCTTTAACTACACAAAGTGTACCCTCTGTCTACCTAAATCTTGCCTTCAGTGGCTATACAGCAAGAATGTAACCAGTGTCATTTTCCTATACTAGAACAGTCCACAGACCATTCTGGCTCAGGATTACAGGGAAAACAATTTTAGAAAGAAATGTTTCCAGAGAACTGCAGAACATGCCAGCACAATGCACATATTTTTATGAAAAATTTCTTTTGGTCAATCCAACTCTGTCATTAAAATGCAATTTTACTGTCCAAATATTATGTATTTTATATGTTTTCTTGCCATTTCCCACTATCCCCCAACCTCCTTCAGTATGGTCTTAGTCAAAGACAACATGCTGGGAAGAGCTGTCTTGACAATTGTCATTAAACTAAAATCTGCATGCTGTGGATCTCAGGCAAAGCAAACGTATTATTTCTAACTGCTTTTGAGGCATGTGTATGGAAAGGAAAGCAGTCCCCAGAAGGCCCCCCCAAAAACCAAAATGGTAACATCATAAATATGAAATTGGAGAGAAACTTTCATTTATTTAAAAATGTACAACATAAGTAAAGACAGATGCTGGTCTAAGGGCTGAGCAGGTGTGATTCTGTAGTGTACTTTGCCAAATGTAGGACAAGACAATTGTTAAACTCATTCTTCCCTGTGAACAGTTTATGTGGAAACTGAGTAGGATTTTCTTTCCGAAATTTATCCATTATTTTTAACAAATGGGAAGAAAGAGACGAAGCTGAAAACTTTTTGCCTGTCTCACAGCAATTGTTTTGAAAATATATAATTATTTGAAACTTGAAAACGGCAGAGTACAGGAAATTGTCATCAAACTGTGAGCTATACCTTTCTCACAACTCACAAGGCCAAATAATATCAGATGTTGAAAACCCAAAAATAAAAGTAAAAGGGAAATCAGTGGATTTCTTTTCAGGAAATTCTCAGGATGATAAATTTGACACTTCTCAAAATCACATCGTAGGGTTTTTAGGAAAATATCTGACAGCTTAAATGATACTTGAAAGAGAAAAAAATGGAAAATATCCCCAGGAAACAGAAAAAGACAAATATAAAGTAGTGACTCAAGGGCAACCTGAACTTATTGCCTTCTGATTTTCTTCACAAGAATACTTTTTTGCTGATTATTATAAGAAATAAATGTCAATGAGACAGTATGGCAGAAGTTGATTCTGCTAGGTTGGTAAAAATGTGAAGGATATTTTGTCTCTGAAATGTTGGCTGATAGTTTATAAATATGGTTTCTGGACAGATTGAAAACAAATGAACTTCAGTGTAAGATGTTTCAAGGTATGTTTCATGCTTTCTGGATCTATGAACAATCAGGTATTTAATGTTTAACCAGCCATGTACTATTTATTGGGGTAGAGGGGAAAAATCAAGTCTTTAATTCTGCTTTATATATTATTTTAAAAAAGGAATGAGAAAGCCCTTTGAGTGCTGTAATATGTACAACATATTTCCAACAAAAGGGTTTGGGTATGAACTTATAAACATGTGCTATATGTCAGGATATCCTATTTGAAATAACAGGAATGCATTGAGAAGAGTGACACTAAGCAATGTGGGGGAGGGGAGTGGAAGAGAAAGGTGGCATGGAAGATATTAAATCATGCTTCCTTCAGTCATTGCCAATTACATATTCAATTTCCACGTCAATGTTTAATATATCATCAGAGCAATGCATTATAATTCTAGGATCGTTGGTACAGTCATAGTAACATCACTCTGATATCATCTTAGACTCTGGCAAAGAGCCACATGTGCATGAAAGTTTAGCTATCCTGAGAAACATTTCTTGTATTTTTTAAATAATTAATGATTAATATTAAGCCAAACTCAAGAAACAACTCATTTGAAGAAGTGGAGGTCATTTTCCAACTGTTACTTCGTAGTGTACGCTGGCATCATGCCAGGGAGACAGAGGGAAAGTCCTGTAATAAAATATGTTTTAATAAATTATTAATTTTTCATAGCCAGGCTAAAGATTTAGAGGAAGGATGGCATTTTCTAACTAGGGCACAGGCTTTTTGAGGTTAAAACTCTTTTTCTTTTGCCCAGCATTGCAATATGGATGAGCTTTTGCTCTAGCTTATTGTAACTACACTGCACAATCGATATTTAAATCCTGAAAGATCAGCAATAATGGATGCAAACTGAACAGATCAATATTTAGCCTTTTGTGGACTATAACTTTTATCTTAGCCCCAATTACTCTGTGGCACAGGGGTTGATTTTTAATGTCTTGGGTGTTTGGCATCTCACTAATATTAATTATTTTAAAAGGTAAAAAATGCATTGTGAGACACCTGTAGAGAGAAGTGTTGATAAAAATTATTCTAAAACTATGCTTAAATAGGTTCATTCTTTCAAGATCATTTGGTAATGATAAATTTCAATTGCGACATATATATTGGATTTTTAAAAAATTTACAAGGGATCAGATAATTTTAAAATTCATGAAAAGATATTTCCTTGGAATGTCCTTCAGCAATATTGCATGACCACTTGAAAGATGTTTGGCCAGTATATCTTTTTAGAATAAAAGCTAATTACAAATCTGATAAAATGTTGGCATTAAAATATTGTTTAATTTATTCAGATATCACAGTATAATCAATTATGATAATTTGTCTCTGAAGTTCTATAAAGGGTTTCAAGGAAATCAAGATTCTGGAAAAAAAAAAACACCACACACTTTCTTTAGAAATAGCAATGTCAATTTATCACTCTTGAGACAATAAGTGCTCATAAACATGATCTCTGTTCCCAAAAGCCCAACCCGATCTAATGCTAACAACAACAAAAACTGTATCTTTAGCAACTAAGTAAATTAGAACATTTTAGAAATATACAGGAGGAATCCTTTTTTGTAGAACTTCTATTTTTACAGTCTGTGTGTGTGTATGTGTGTGTGTTGCCTCAGAAATAAAAAGGGAGAAGGTAAAACTTCTACTTGGAGTAATCACACTGCAGTTGATTACTACTTAAAACTGGACAAAATACAAAAAGCAATTGCTTGAGGAATCTGAAAAGTAAATAAGAACAAGAAAATTGGGAAAGACGTTAAAACTTGAAGAACAACTAATACAGTCTTTTTATGTTTCTCATTTTTGTTTCTTCTTTATCTCCCCACGGTGAGACATATTAAACTGTATGATGGATACCATCATCAATATCTCCTATAATCCCTCTTTCTGGCCAGAAGTCCAGGAAAAAAAGCCACCTGTGAGCTCAAGAATGTAAGGATAATTCTTCTTTTTCTCCTTTTTGAAATTCTTGTAGCCCTGCTCCTTAGCCAGCCCCATTGCAAAACTATGATACTGCAGAGCAGAAGTGGCACAGGTACCTAAAGACTGGAGAAAAACTCTCAGCACTCTGGATTCAGGAACAGAGAAGAGGGGTCCTTTTATACAAAGAGTGTAGGAGAATTTTCAATATATGTTTTTTCTATCTCTTCTCTCTTTACTTTGCCCCAAGGGCGGGCCCAGATGTATGGAACTGCACAAGAACATGAGAGGCCAAAACACTGAGAGAATCTCATCTTTTTGGCCAGAGCAACCAAAAACAGTACCCCCCAAAACAAACAAAATACCAGCCCACAGAAGCTGCAGAGTGTCAGGGAAATCCCACAGAGGAGTGAGCTGGAGAATCTATATTTGGGTATGAACTAATGTAAGTCCTAAGCTCACCCCCAAGTGTCTAAGTACAGAACACACCCAAGAAGCATAGCCAAGGGTTTGAAAAGTGAACTACTATACAAACCACTGCCCAAGTCCCAACTCATGCTCTGAGTTGCTAAGGTAAAAGGTACACTCAAAGAACATAGTAAAAACTTTGAAAACTCAACTTAACATTAGAATCACCACCTGCAGAAGGCAGTCTGACTGCATTCTGTACATGAGTTGATTGCCTATTAAAAGAAACAAACAAAAATCAGTTGTCTCCTGGATTTTAAGAAGACCCAATTTCTTACAACATAGTTTCCAAACGTCCAGTATAGAATTGAAATTACTCAAAATATCAAAACCCAGGACAATATGACCAAGAGCCAGGGAAATCTGACCAATTTTCAACAGAAAAGGCAACCTACTGAGGAGAATCCTGAGATGACACAGATGTTGGAATTACCACATAAAGACTTTAAAGAAGTTATTATAATCATGCTTAATGAGGTAAATATAATCATTATTGAAATGAATGGGAAATTAGACATTCTAAGCAGAGAAATAGAAGCCATAAAACAGAAGCAAATGGAAATTTTAGAAAAAAATTTCTGAAATTAAAAAAATCACTGGAAGGGGTCAATAGTAGAATGCAGATGACAGAGGAAAGAGATAGTAAATTTGAAGATAGAACAATAGAAATTATTCAATGTGAACAAAATCAAAAACAAAACAAAATGAACAAAGCCTTAGGGTCTTGTGAAATAGTACTTAAATGTTTAATATTTTTGTCATTGGAATTCCTGAAAGAGGAGAAAGAGTTGCATAAAGCATATCTGAAGAAACAGTAGTTGAAAGCATCCCCAAATTGGTGAAAGGCATGCATTCACAGATTCAAGAAACTCAGTAAACTCCAAATTCATGACAGTCTTAAAAGTATTTATACATAGAGAGCTCCAGAATAAAATAAATATTAAAAACTGATATAAAAAAGAAATAGAAAAATCGACAATTATATTTCAACACTCCTCTGTAATTGATAGAGCAGGTAGAACATTAGCAAGGATACAAAAAAAATCTTAATACCGTCAACTAACTAGAAAAGGAGTTGACAAACTATGGCTTACCAATAAAATTGGGACTACCACCTTTTTTGGTATGGCCCACGAGCTAAGAATATTTTTTTATACTTTAAAATTGTTGCATTTTAAATGGTTACAATGTCCTCAATATTGCTCCCTGGTCTGGAAAGTCTAAAATATTTACTACTTTTCACTTTAATAAAAAGTTTGCCAATCTCTGAACTAGAAATTAATTGACATTTATAGAACCCTCTACTCAACAACTACAGAACAGATATTGTTCCAAGTGTTCATGGAATATTTACTAAGACCATATTTTGGACCATAAACCAAACCTTAAAAAAATCTAAAAGAATGGAAACCATACAAAGTATGTTCTCTGATAATGTCAGGACTAACATAGAAATTGATAACAGGAAGATAACTGGAAAATTTTCAAATAGGTTGAAATTAAACATTCTACTTCTATATAACTAATGGTTATAAGCATGAGTCACAAAGAAAAATAAAAACATTTTTAATAGAATTACTATACATCAAAATTTGTGGAATGCAGCTAAAGTAGTGCTAAGAGGGAAATTTATAGCAGTAAATATTTGTATTAAAATAATAAAGATCTTAAATAATCAGAGCTTTCACCTTGAGAAATTGGAAAAAGAATAACAAATTAAATAAAAAGCAAGCAAAAGGAATTAAAAAATAAAGATGAGAACAAAAATAGTTATGTTAAAACAGAATAGAATCAGTGGAGACAAAAGATGGTTCTTAGAAAATATCAAGAAATGTATAAACCACTACTTAGACTGACCAAAAAAAAAAAAAAAGAAGAAAAGACTGAAATTAACAATAATATCAATAAAAGAGAGGATATTACTACAGATGTTAAAGATATAAAAGGTGAATATGGGAATAAAACAAACAAATCTAGGAATCATTGTTGGAAGAAATTAAAAATTTAAATATTTGCCAAAAAGGCCATGTCTATAGATCAAAAGACTTAATGTTTAAGGTGGCAATACTACACAAACTGACCTACAGATTCAGTGCAATATCTATCAAAATTCCAGATTTCTCTTTCAAAGAAATTGACAAGATTATCCTAAAACTCTTATTGAAAATCAAAGAACCCAGAATAGCCAAAATTCTGAACAAGAACAGAGGTGAAGTACTCACACTTCCCAATTTTAAAATTTGGTATGAAGACACAGTAGTCAAAACAATGTGGTGCTGGTATAAGGGTAGACATATAGATAAATGGAATAGAATTGAGAGCCAGAAATAAACCTTCACATATATAGTAAATTGATTTTGACAAGTGTGCCAAGACAATTTAATTGGGAGAGAATAGTCTTGAAAAATTGTGTTGGGAAAACTGGATATCCACACGCAAATGGTTGAAGTTGAACTCCTTATACAATACACAAAAATTAATTCAAAATGAAACATGGATTTAAATTTAAGACCTAAAACTATGAAGTTTTGGAAGAAAATATAGTAAATCTTTGTGTCCTTGTTATAATCAAAATCTTCATCTATAGACATCAAAGGAACAAAGGACAAAAGAAAAATATAGAAAAATTGAACTTCATCATAATTAAATTCTTTTGCTCCAAAGGATATCATTAAGAAAGGGAAAAAGACAACCCATACAATGGGAGAAAATACTTGGGTATTTTATACATTTGTATCTGATGAGACTTGTATCTGGAATATTAAAAGAACTCTTACAAATAAATAATAAAAAGACAAAAGAAAAACAGCCCTTTTTTAAAAAGTGGGCAAAGATTTAAGTATATATTTATCCAAAGAAGATATACAAATGGCTAAAAAGTATGTGAAAGATGCTTTACATCATTAGCCATAGGGAAATACAACTCAAAACCACAATAAAATCACTTTACACCCACGAGGATGGTTACATTAAATAACTCAGAAACAAACCAGTTGTTACAGAGAAACTGGAACCATCATACATTGCTGATGTGACTGTAAAATGTGGCAGCTCCTTTGGAAAACAGTTTGACAGTTCCTCGAAATGTTAAACATAAAGTTACCATTGGGTGATGAAAATGTTCTAAAACTTATTGAGTTGATGCTTGCACAACTCTATGAATACACGGAACATCAGTGAACTGTACATCTTAATGCATGATTTGTATCTATGTGCATTATCAATAATGTTCTTATATAAAAATGAAACAAAATCTATACATGGTGTGTATAGAAGTTTCATTTGCAATCACTAAAAACTGAAAACAACCCAAATATCCCTGAACTAAGGAATGCATGAACAAACAAAAATAGACAAAATAAAAATAGAAAGGAAGAAACTATTGATACATGCAACCACACGGATGAGTCTCAAATGAATTAGGCTACATGATAGAAGCCAATCACAAAAGTCAGCGTATTGTGTGAATTGATGTATATGGCACTCTGGAAAAGACAAAGCTACAGTGATGGAGAATAGATTAGTGGCTACAAGGGTTATAAATCAGAAGAAGCTTTGATTGCAAAAGGGTAGCATCAGGGATTTGTGGGGAGGTGATGGAACTCCTCTGTGTATTGATTTTGCTGGTGATTACACGACTCTATGCATGAGTCAAAAATTATAGAACTGTACTCCCCAAAGAGTTTATTTGATCATAAATAAATTTAACAATTTAATTAAAAAATACATGGTAAGTAAGTAATACATGGGAATGTAATATTTTTCTGTCCTTAATATGTGCCAGGCATTCTGTTAGTTTCCTTAATGTTGCTAGTCCTATTGATGACAATATAGTGTTAGATACTATTATTCTCATGTTCCTTTCACAGGTGAGAAACTAAGGGTTTGAGAGTTTGAGAAACTTAATCAAAGTCACAAAACTAATACCTGTTGGAGCAGGGGATTTGAATCCAACCAATGTGATACTATGTCTTAGTCTATTTGGAATTCTGTAACAATATACCAGAGACCAGGTGGCTTAAAAACAACTAATATTTATCATAGTTCTGGAGGCCGGGAAATCCAAGACCAAGGTGCCATTAGGCTCAGTGTCTGGTTAGACCAGTTTTCTTCATTGACAGCCCACTTCTCCCTGTAACCTTACATAGAGGAAGGGGCAAGGGAGCTTTTTTGGGGCCTCTTTTACAAGGGCCTAATCTCATCCATGAGGACTCCACCCTCATGACCTAGTTACCTCCCAAAGACTCCACCTGCTAATACCATTTGGGGGTTGGTATTTCAACGTATGAATTTTGGAGGGACACAAGCATTCAGAACATACCACACTAGACATGAGACTCTTAAGCCTTATGCATAATGTCTTTCCATACACTGTCTTTTTTTATTTGTTCAGGAAAATAAAATGCCCATGGAGTAAGTGGTTGGAATAATTACTGCTCCATGGTTAGGAACTACAAAATCAACAAGAAAATCTGTAATTTTGATAAGTTATATAAAGAACCTTGCAAAGAATGCAATTGACCTGTGTCTGTGTGCTCCTCTGTCCAACAAATTGATACGGATGTTCAATGAAGAATAAACATCTACTAATGTGATGCTAAGATCACAGAGTCCTACCCCCTTTTTTAATTAAATTTTTAATTTATATTAGAGTATAGTTGATTTACAATGTTGTGTTAGTTTCAGGTGTACAGCAAAGTGATTCAGTTATACATATACATATATCCATTCTTTTTCAGATTCTTTTCCCATATAAGTTATTACAGAATATTGAGTAGAGTTCCCTGTGGTATACAGTAGGTCCTTGTTGATTATCTGTTTTATATACATTAGTGTGTATATGTTAATTCCAAACTCCTAACTTATCCCTCCTCCCCACCAATGTTTCCCCTTTGGTAACCATAAATTTGTTTTCGAAGTCTGTGAGTCTGTTTCTGCTTTGTAAATAAGTTCATTTGTGTCGTATTTTAGATTCCACATATAAGTGATACCATATGGTATTAGCCTTTCTCTGTCTGACTTATTTGACTCAGTATGACAATCTCTAGGTCCATCTATGTTGCTGCAAATGGCATTATTTTATTCTTTTTTTATGGCTGAGTAATATTTCATTGTATATATGTACCACATCTTCTTTATCCATTCCTCTGTTGATGGATATTTAGGTTGCTTCCATGTCCTGGCTATTGTAAATAGTGCTTCAGTGAACATTGGGGTGCATGTATCTTTTCAAATTATTGTTCTGAGGAGTGGGTTTGCTGGATCATATGGTAGTTCTATTTTTAGTTTTGTGAGGAACCTCAATACTGTTCTCAATAGTGGTTGTAGCAATTTATATTCCCACCAACAGTGTAGGAGGGTTCCCTTTTCTCCATACTTTCTTGAGAATTTATTGTTTGTAGACATTTTGTTGATGGCCATTCTGACCAGTGTGAGGTGATACCTCATTGTAGTTTCGATTTGCATTTCTCTAATAATTAGTGATGTTGAGCATCTTTTCATGTGATTTTTGGCCATCTGTATGTCTTCTTTGGAGAAATGTCTATTTAGATCTTCTGCCCATTTTTTGATTTGGTTGTTTGTTTTTTGATATTGAGCTGCATGAGGTGTGTGTATGTTTTGTAGATTAATCCCTTTTTGGTCACTTTGTTTGCAAATATTTCCTCCCATTCTGTGGGTTGTCTTTTCGATTTGTTTATGGTTTCCTTTGCTGTGCAAATGCTTTTAAGTTTAATTAGGTCCCATTTGTTTATTTTTATTTTCATTACTCTAGGAGGTGGATGCAAAAATATAATTGCTGCGATTTATGTCAAAGAGTGTTTTGCCAGTGTTTTCTTCCAAGAGTTTTATAGTATCCAGACTTACATGTAGGTCTTTAATCTATTTTGAGTTTATTTTTGTGTACGGTATTAGGGAGTGTTCTAATTTCATTCTTTTACATGTAGCTGTCCTGTTTTCCAGCACCGTTTATTGAAGAGACTGCCTTTTCTCCAGTGTATATTCTTGACTTCTTTGTCATAGATTAGTTGACCATAGGTGTGTGGGTTTATTTCTGGGTTTTATATCCTGTTCCATTGATCTATACTTCTGTTTTTGTATCAGTAGCATCCTGTTTTGATGTCTGTAGCTCTGTAGTATAGTCTGCACTCAGGGAGTCTGATTCTTCCAGCTCCATTTTTCTTCCTCAGTATAGCTTTGGCTATTCGGGGACTTTTGTGTTTCCAAACAAATTTAAAAATTTTTTGTCCTAGTTCTGTGAAAAATATAATTGGTTATTTGATAGGGATTGCATTGAATCTGTAGATTGCCTTGGGTAGAATAATCATCTTGATTGTTCCGGTCCAGGAACATGGTACAACTTTCCATCTGTTTCTGTCATCTTCGATTTATCAGTATCTTATAGTTTTCATAGTATGGGTCTTTTGTCTCCTTAGGTAGGTTTATTCCTAGGTATTTTATTCTTTTTGATGTGATGGTAAATGGGATTGTTTCGTTAATTTCTCTTTCTGCTTTTTCGTTGTTAGTGTATAGGAATGCAAGAGATTTCTGTGTATTAATTTTGTATCCTGCAACTTTACTGAATTCACTGATGAGCTGTAGTAGTTTTCTAGTAGCTTCTTTAGGATTTTCTAGGTATAGTATCATGTCGTCTGCAGACAGAGATAGTTTTACTTCTTCTTTTCCAGTTTGGATTCCTTCTATATCTTTTTCTTCTCTGAATGCCTTGGCTAGGACTTCCAAAACTGTTGAATAAAAGTGGCGACAGTGGACATCCTTGTCTTGTTCCTGATCTTAGCAGAATTGCTTTCAGCTTTTCACTATTGAGAATGATGTTAGCTCTGAGTTTGCATTTTTGGCCTTTATTATGTTGAGGTGAGTTCTCTCTATGCCCACTTTCTGGAGAGTTTTTTTTTTATTTTTTTATCATAAATGGGTGTCGAATTTTGTCAAAAGCTTTTTCTGCATCTATTGAGATGATCATCTGGTTTTTATTCTTCAGTTTGTTAATGGGGTGTATCACACGGATTGATTTGCAGTTATTGAAAAATCCTTGCATCCGTGGGATAAGTCCCACTTGAACATGGTGTATGATCCTTTTAATGTATTGTTGGATTCAGTTCACTAGCATTTTGTTGAGGATTTTTGAATCTATATTCAACAGTGATATTGGCCTGTAATTTTCTTTTTTTGTGGTATCTTTGACAGGTTTTGGTATCATGGTGATGGTAGCCTCATAGAATGAGTTTGGGAGTATTCCTTCCTCTGCAGTTTTTTGGAAGACTTTCTAAAGGAGAGGTGTTAACTCTTCTCCAGATGTTTGATAGAATTCACCTGTGAAGCCATCGGGTCCTGGACATTTTTTAATCACTGTTTCAATTTCAGTACTTGTGATTGTTCTCTTCACATTTTCTATTTCTTCCTGGTTCAGTATTGGAAGGTTGCACCTTTCTAAGAATTTCTCCATTTCTTCTAGATTGTCCATTTTATTGGCATATAATTGCTTGTAGCAGTCTCTCATGATGCTTTGTATTTTGTGGTGTCCATTGTACTTCTCCTTTTCCATTTCTAAATTTATTGCTTTGAGCCCTCTCCCTTTTTTTCTTGATGAGTCTGGCTAAAGGTTTATGAGTTTTGATTATCTTTTCAAAGAACCAGCTATTAGTTTTATTGACCTTTGCTATTGTTTTCTTCATCTCTATTTCATTTATTTCTCCTCGATCTTTATGATTTCTTTCCTTCTACTAATTTTGGGTTTTGTTTGTTCTTATTTCTCTAGTTGTTTTAGGTGTAAGGTTAGATTGTTTATTTGAGATTTTTCTTATTTCCTGAGGTAAGATTGTATTGCTATAAACTTTCCACTTAAAACTGCTTTTGCCACGTCCCATAGGTTTTGGATCGTCATGTTTTTGTTTTCATTTGTCTTTAGGTACTTTTTAATTTCCTCTTTGATTTCTTCAGTTATCCATTTTTTTTGGTAACATATTATTTAGCTTCCACATGTTTGTGTTTTTTAAAGCCTGTAGTTGATTTCTAATCTCATAGCATTGTGGTTGAAAAAGATATTTGATATGACTTCAATATTCTTAAATTTCCCCAGGCTTGATTTGTGGCCCAGATATGATCAATCCTGGAGAATTTTCCATGTGCACTTGAGAAGAAAGTGTATTTTGCTGCTTTCCGGTGGAATGCGCTATAAATATCAGTTAAGTCCAGCTGGTCTAATGTGTCATTTAAGGCTTGTGTTTCTTCATTCATTTTCTGTCTAGATGATCTGTCCATTGATGAAAGTGGGGTGTTAAAGTCCCCCACTATTAATGTGTTACTGTCAATTTCTCCTTTTATGGCTGTTAGCATTTGCCTTATATATTGAAGTGCTCCTATGTTGGGTGCATATATATTTACAATTGTTATATCTTCTTTCTGGATTGATCCCGTGATAATTATGTAGTGTCCTTCCTTGTCTCATGTAACAGACTTTATTTTAAAGTTGGTTTTGTCTGATATTAGTATTGCTACTCCAGCTTTCTTTTGATTTCCATTTGCATGGAATAACTTTTTCCATCCCCTCACTTTCAGTCTGTATGTGTCCCTAGATCTGAAGTGGGTCTGTTGTAGACAGCATATATACAGGTCTTGTCTTTGTATTCCGTCAGCCAGTCTGTGTCTTTTGGTTGGAGCATTTAATCCATTTATATTTAAGGTAATTATTAATATGTATGTTCTTATTGCCACTTTGGTAATTGTTTTGGATTTGTTTTTGTAGGTTTTTTTTTTCTTCCCTTCCTCTTTTGTTCACCTTCTCTTTTGATTTGATGACTATCTTCAGTGTTGTGTTTGGATTGCTTTTGTGTGTATGTGTGATTGTAGATTCTACTGTAGATTTTTGGTTTGCAATACCCATGAAGTTTTGATATACTAGTCTATATATATACAAGATCATTTTAAGTTGCTGGTCTCTTAATTTCCAATGCATTTCCAATGTCTTGCATTTGTACTCTCCTGTTCTCATGATTGCTGGTTTTGATATTATATTTAAATGTGGATGATTTCCTACGTTTACTTTATGTTTGCCTTTACTGGTGAGCTTTACCATTTGTAATTTTCGTGTTTCTAGTTGTGGTCTTTTCTTTTCCACCTAGAGAAGTTCCTTTAGCATTTGTTGTAAAGCTGTTTTAGTGGTCCTCAATTCTCTTAGCTTTTGCTTGTCTGTAAAGCTTTTGATTTCTCTATTAAATCTGAATGAGAGCCTTGCTGGGTAGAGTATTCTTGGTTGTAGGTTTTTCCCTTTCATCACTTAGATATATCGTGCCACTCCCTTCTGGCCTGCTGAGTTTCTGCTGAAAAAATCAGCTGATAACCTTATGGGGATTCCCTTGTGTGTTATTTTTGCTTTTCTCTTCTTGTTGCTTTTAATATTTTCTTTGTCTTTAATTTTTGTCAACTTGATATGTGTCTCAGCATGTTCCTCCTTGGGTTTATCCTGTATGGGACTCTCTGTGCTTCCTGGATTCGAGTGTTTCCTTTCCCATGTTAGGGTAGTTTTCAGCTAGTATCTCTTCAAATATTTTCTCAGGCCCTTTCTTTCTCTCTTCTCCTTCTGTGACCCCTGTAATGTGACTGTTGGTGCATTTAATGTAGTCCTAGAGGTCTCTTAGACTGTCCTCTTTTCTTTTCATTCTTTTTTCTTTATTATGTTGTGCGGCACTGATTTCCACCATTCTGTCTTCCAGCTCACTTATTTATTCTTCTGCCTCATTTATTCTGCTGTTGATTCCATCTAGTGTATTTTTCATTTCAGTTATTGTATTGTTCATCTCTGTTAGTTCTTTAAAGCTTCTAGCTCTTTGTTCAACATTTCTTGTCTCTTCTCAGTCTGTGCCTCCATTCTTTTTCTGAGTTCTTGGATCATCTTTACTATCATTACTCTGAATTCTTTTTCAGGCAGATTGCCTATCTCTACTTAGCATTATTCCGTGGTTTTATCTTGTTCCTTCATCTAGAACATATTTCTCTGCCATCTCATTTTGTCTAACTTTCTGTGTTTGTGGGCTCCATTCTGCAGACTGCAGGATTTCTACCCCTTTTTTGATCTTACCTCATGATAGGAATTTTGTGAAATTGTACAAATTCTAATTCATAGATTGGGATACACTCTGCATTGTTTATGAATTTTTCTAAGGTCATCTCCCTAAACCCCACAGAAAATCTTTTTTTCTAATTCAGAAATATGTCATCTCATAATCTATACAGTCAGTCAAAAGTTCTTCGAAAGAATTAAACTGGCACATATACTAGCTTTTTATTCCAGGTGTTTTGACAAGCACATACTACTACAGTTATCCTTAGTTAGTTGAACGATACTATCCACTATAGCAAACTGTATCCTCCTGTTGACTTACCAGTAGTGAGAAGAGATAAACTTTCTGTCAACCAAAGTTAATGTCTTCAGTCATTCAGGAAAATAATGTCTGATTCCTTCTTCTGTTAGGCTGAATTGAATACAATTTATTTTAATTGTTCATTTATATGAACCCATTGTTTCCAATATAATTTGGCCTTTAAGTGGATTAGACATTTGTTGTATTTTGATCAACATATAAGTGTTCAGAACATATTAGCATCTTAATCAAAGGTGAGGAGAGAACAATTAAAAAGAAAACCTCAGAAATGATTTTTATGAGAAGTTTCTGACCTGTATTATTTTCCATTCCACACTCTTAATCTAATATAATCGTGATTGAAAAAAACTATATCATTTTCACATTTCTGGAGACGAACTACACCAAAATCAAACAAATGTTCATGGGAATGTCTAATGTTTGTTTTCTTCCACCAAATAAAATCATTCACATTTTGTCAGCAATCTCTTTTTCACTTTTGGGTTTACATTTCATTTTTCAGCAAGCTTCTTTATGTGTCAGTTAGTGGGATATTAACATGTGGAAGTGAAGTTCAATAACTGCTAACCTTCTTAAATAAGGAAGATGATACATTTTAAGGAAATAAATTTTAAAAAAACTATTTTGAATTTCTTATCACTTTATGGCATATAATATTAAAGGATTATTTTTGAATGATTTACCACCAACAAAAATGTTATATGTTCTTGAATATTTGTTATTCATTTAATGCTAATTAGATGAGTAATGCTTCCTCTGTATTCATTGGGTATATTACAGATCTTTTCAAATTAACTCTCACTTTCGAATATTCTAGTAATTTAACCATGAATCAATCCATACATTCTTTTATTTGCCAAAACAGCATAGCTCTTTCCATCCAATGAAAGAAGACTAGCTTCATTTATATATCTTACCACTGGATTTCATTGATCATAATTATTTTTTTATGACTAAATTCAAAATCATTTCTTAGTTTTCTACATTTATTTTGTGGTCATTTGGAATTTCTCAAGCAATGTAACATCCAAGTATATCATTGATCCTGTGGGAAACCATCTTCAATTTTCTTAAAATATAAACCTAGTACATTTAAATAAGAGAGATATATGGACTGTAAAACTTGAGCTTGCCTTTATAACTAAATATTCTCTCTCTATGGTTACTACTAAAACCAGGTGGTATCCATTCTCAGAACTTAGTACTTTCTCTTTTCTCCTTCAGCAACATGTCTAAATGTTGTATCACCACATTTTATTGTGTTTACTCCATAAGCTGCCAGTACAGTGAAGATGACAGGCATACACAAGGAAGAGGAAAACAAAAGAAATCTCTAATCACCTGAATATTTAAGGCAAAAAGGAAGTTGTGGTTAAGTATGTTTCTTTTATAATTATCAACTCCTAAAGAGTCCCTGATGCCTCAGCTTACTGATGACCATCATTTACATTCTATTACTCATTCGGATTTCCCATTGGGGTAATTCACATTAGGGTTACTGAAAGACCCTCTTGTCCGTATCTCCGAGAGTTCTGTGGTTAGAGCATATCATGAATCTCTCTCTCCACTGATTACTCCCTTTACGGTCTAGGCTGGAAATTTTTTGAAACTTGAGAATGTTTCATTCCACAAACCACAACTGTCATTAAGTAGAATAAATAGGAACCAGAAAAACAAGCACTGAGATTTTCTTGAACGTGTCTCAGAGTCTGGTTCTTAATATACTTGTCAGTTTCTTTTAGTTTTCTGGACCTTAATAACTTGAAACTCATATACCAGTGAGAATATTAGCAGCATGAAGAAATGTTGACTGTGATAAGGTAACTGAGTAGCTGGAGCCTCTTTTGTGTAAGAGTATTGTATTCCTTATGATCACCCTGATTATCAATATAATTGGCTTATGTAGTTATCCTGTAGTATATAAAAAGTCAGAATTCTGTTCTATATCTCTGTCTTCTGTAATTGTTGGAGAGAAATGCACTATAAGCTCAAGTTTCAACTCTTCAATTTGAGAACTGTTATATATTATTTTTAGTTTGAGCTACAGTTCATATTACCTTAAACAATATTCTTTAAGGATATAAGAGGTTTGAGGGACTGCTGGAATGTCTTCCTTGAAACCCTGAAACTTTCTCTATTTCTCTCTCTCTGAAACAAAATCCTTTATCACATTTTCCCAATTAATTATAAAAGTTAAAAATTAAATCTTACTTTTGTCCCCCACATTAATCCTAAGTAGATCAGTTATTTTGTCCATATTAATGGAAGCATAGCACTAGTGAGATTTAATTTCAAACTTTTGTAATTATAGCTAAAATTAAATTTTACCATGGATGAATTGTCCACGTCCTAGATGAAAGCCGACTAGGAGGATTAGCAACTGGACCTCCAGGATGACTTATGTTATCTCTGATAATTAATTAAAATCAATGTGTAGAGGCCTATATTTGGAAATTAAAGGAGTTTCCAAGCAGGGATTTTTCAAATTCCCTTACAAGTTTGGCGTAAGGGGTACAAGAGGGAATAGTAGTACTTTGAGGAAACTCCAAAAGATCATAAAGTAGTATGGCGAACCTTTGGTCCTTATTCTGCTTACTGAATTACATAGGATTAAGTGCTCTTCCTGATGTACTGGAGAAATCTCATAAAGTTGTTGACAAAAATGATTTTTACTGCCCTTAAGTCTAAACAGTTGAGATGCCACTATTGGGAGTAAGAAGATTGGATAATTTGTCCTTATATTTGAGCCTGTATAGAGAAATATAGGAAAATGGGGAGGATCCTCATTAACCTTGAAGAATCTAAGTGAAGGAAAATACAAACACAAATTTCTGGTTAAATCTTAAAACATAAATGTTTTAATTCTAATGCCAAAGTAGAGAAAGGTGCAGTGTAGTTAGAGTGTAGACACCTACTAGCAAAACAGGATATTATGTTAAAAGCAATGCCCAGAGAAAGTTTTTGAAACATTCAAAGAAAAAGGTCTTATAAATTTCCAAAGTAGTAATCAGAGCAAACATTAACAAGTCCAGTCACCTAAGCAACTGAAGGTTTTCCTGGGTTTTTTGCTTTTTTATAAAAGCCATACCAGATCTCAGTGCTTTATATAAAATTGTCACACCATTAATAAGTCCAGCAGGGCATCTGTTTCCTTTTCCCTGGCAGCCCTATGTTTCCAAGTGCAAGGTTGTACTTAGAACAGCAGCTTCCCCTTTTACAGCCAGTTCTGACATGTTCATATGTGTGTCTCCCTTTCAGTGATAGCACCTGTAGTGTGGATGGAAGTACTTTCTTGCCTTTCTCCTCAACATCTGTCCAGTCTTGAAGTATACACTCATCCTGATTGTATCTTAAGAGAGAATATTTTTGACACTGCTAATGAGAAATTGAGTGTTTTTTCTATAAATTAAATAGACTATGAATGACAAAAAGTGTAAGATTTATGCCTCATCTATAATCTCATAGCAATTGTGTTTGTGTGGGGAAGGGATAGAATAAACCTTTATCTTGCTCATTCTATCCTAATACATATTTACTGTAGATTTGATGGATTTCTTTCCTTCACCTCCTTCCTTAATATTTTCTTTATGTTTAGCTCTGACCGTTTGAGTTTTCAGAGTGGGCTGAGCCACCCTCTACTATCAACCAGGCTAGCCTTGAATTTAATTTGAAAAATAGGTAAAATGTTACACATGCTACTTCTAAGCCCAGTCTTTTGTTAATCTGGCCTACATTAGGAAACTTGTCCTGCACTCTTTTGCCTGAGCTTGTGCTCATGTTGTCCACGCTCTTCTTTTTCTCTCAGTCCTATGACAGTTGTAGCCTCAGCCCACTCCTGTGCACTGCAGTCTTCTCTGCTCTGCATTCATAGCATTTTATGCCCTGGTTCTTCAAATAGAAACTTTATTTTGAATTGCTCTGTGGGCTTTCTTGTACTGTTGAATTAATATGTGATGTTGGCATTTTACTAAGATTTCCAAGTACATTTAGTTCATCTGTATAACTAGACTATAATGTACACAATATGCATTTTTGTATCCTGCCCATCTTTCTTTCGCCCTCTCCCCTGATGCACTAAGATAGTATCTTGACTGCAATAGTTGCTCAGTACATTTTTGTTAATGCACATTTTGGTTGCCACTTCTAAGTAGAGAGATCAAATCTAATTCCTCTTTTATAATGGCTTAGATGTTTTTAATAATTTGATCAGAACTAGCAGATATATGACCAAGGAGAATTGAGGGAATGAAAGTTGAAAAAATATTCTGTTGTGGAGCACTAACTGAGTTGGTGTCTGCTGCTATTTTGTCTGAGTGGATGATGATTCAGTGATCATCTATCATTCCGGGAAAATAGGTTCACTCATTTTGTCCTAGAATGTAGTAATAACATAATAGCTTCAATAACATTTTTTTTTTCCAAAGGAGAAGCAACATGTTAAAAGCCAAATTCACAGTGGAGAGACCATGGCCTTCCATAATTATCATCATCTACAATATGATCTAAATTATCAATGTTGCCACTATTAGGCCACTAATAATCAACAGTTCATAGTCACAAATTTCCTTTGACAGAACCGCATGTCGGACATCTGTTACAACTGCACGCCATTGCTTCTGCATATTTATATTAACCTCCTTATTGACCTAATATCTGTCTTCTGCTTCCAGACACAACATAAGGAGGTGCTCTGAACTCCGTTCTGAGAGCTGCAGGGCTCACCACCATGTTAGGCAGCAGTGTATGTCCTGAGATCCTGTGCCCATCAGCCAGTTGAATCTCATGTTAGATTTTATGCCACATAGCTAGAATTTCACTCAAAAGCTATTGAATGCATTAGAAAGATTACTTTGCCCCTTCTGACTCTAGCAGAAGCAGTCATCTAGAACACTCTGGAAAGGCTATGAATTGATAGCCCCTGAGCTTAACAGTTGGAAATAACAAAGGACAGGCTGGCTGTTATGACAGTGTCCAACACTGAAAGTCCACAGGTTCTCAGGTTCTCTGTACAGTTTTACTTAGAGCACACATCTTCCTTTTCAGTCATAAGAGAGCATTGACTTTATGCTTGTCTTTGACTCTACAAGCCCCTTGGTCATACTAACCAGTAAAATACACACCCCCAAATGCTTCTTTAGGTTTTTCTCTACCCTTTCCAGAGGTTTCTAAATGCTCTTAGATTGGAACTGACTCTACCATGAAGCTTTCATTTATTTTTTAAACTTTAACTCTTCTGCTTTTGTCAGCAGAAAGGGAATGTGATATCTATATTTTAAAAAGTGACCTATGGAATTTTCTTTTATTTTAGGTATCTGAATAAAATTCCTGAGTGGGATTATCACTTTTATCATTGTCTTAGTATATGACCACTCTCTTACGTTTGCCCAGAAATGCATATAATAAACGATAACTTTCTGTGCTAACTCTATTATTTCTTCTTTTAACCTATTGAACATTCCCTGTATGCCAGAAGAGAGTTCACTGTCTCTCAGTTTTTCCCTCCCTTCTCAGTTATTCAGATTGTATCACAACTGTAGACTATGTTTATGTCCTTACACCTGAGACTCTCCCTCCTACACATTTCCCAGGGTGCTTTGTCCTTTATAAGAGTCCCAATGTGTCCCAGATAATGGAAGGAAAACGGTTGGGAGGACGGGGGTAAAACCTCCAGACGAAATGTGCAAAGAACTGATTTTC
Source organism: Balaenoptera acutorostrata (assembly GCF_949987535.1). Taxonomy (NCBI): domain Eukaryota; kingdom Metazoa; phylum Chordata; class Mammalia; order Artiodactyla; family Balaenopteridae; genus Balaenoptera; species Balaenoptera acutorostrata. The sequence continues at coordinate 9,315,363 of NC_080071.1, forward strand.
ATGGTTTAATGCAGTTGTCTACACTATGCATCCCTAAGACCTATCACAGCTTTGGGATGAGGTCAGAAATGGGATGACACAGAGAAATATCATAAGCCTCCAAATAGAGATAAGAAATACATGGCAGTCATTACCACACTCCATTCTGCACCAATAATTATCACTCTTGTTCAGAGAGCTACTGGGAAAAGAAACCGACTTTGCGGCAGGAAGGTGAGCACCAGATGTAGGACATTTTTCTGAGTTAAATAAGGTGGGAAGGATGGGGTTATATCTAAAGGAGACAATAAGCCTCTCTTGGTGAGATAATGTAATCAGTTTTTCTAATCATAGGAATTTGGGCAGAGGTAGGTGTAAAATGTTTAGTAAGAGAAAAATTTGCTAAATTGTATGGCCTTTTAGAAGGGGAAAGTTTAATAATAAAAGGAGTGCTAACTTAAAAGCACCTCTATTAGTATAGTTTATGAAGTAAGATATCACCTGACATGAACAATTTCTTGGATTTCATTAGGCATATAATAATCACTCCTTTTGATACTCGCCTATGGGAGAGGGGCTAGGGACAGTTAAAAAATACACATATACTATGAAAATCACGCCACAACTTTAGCAGGTGGGTGCCCCATTTTAAAGAGGAGGAAAATTAAACGTGGGGATGTTAGGTAATTCATTTAAGGTCACAGAGCTAGTAAGGTGGTGGAGTAAGTAAGTTTCCCCTGTCACCAAAGCTTTCCATTGAACTAATGCAATCACATCTTGTGATTTAAAGCCAGCTAATGGCTGTTTGTTTTCACTTTAACTAGGGCATTAACATATTTTACATGATTTTTTTGGATTAATATCTTGTAGATGAAACAATATGCTTGCTTTGGTGCTGGCATGGAATTAGAAGATCTTTTATTTCCTCTGCACAGTCTAGGAAGTGTTAAGAGAAGGGAAGATATTTTCCCATGCACTGTGTTATTAGGTGCACTGTCTTTGGAGACCAATAAAATTTTTTTGTTTTCTCCAGAGAAGACACAATGATGCAGGATTTTCAGTTTGAACAATCCACACACAAAAGAAACAACAGTGGTTTCCATCTGTGTAAACTAGATGACAAACAACAAGAATCATTGGAAGCCAGGTACTTCCCAGGTTTAAATCACTAGAAAAGTAAGATTCTGTCATGTCTTGATAAAGTGTGTCTTTAAAAATAACAAATGCAGTAGCTTCTGAAGAGAATTATATTAGAGGAAACTCAAAGAGATAGGATCTAATACAAAGCCTAAAATACTGAACCAGGAATGTACGTTGTGTAGGTTGACAAATACACTAAAAGTTGACACTTTATTTTACTTGGTCACCCTATGTGAGAGTATATATGCATCTCAGTTGTATGGGGTTAGCTGAGTTTTTATCCTTTTTAATTTTGTCCCAGTATTCTCTCTAGATGAATAAATTGTGTGTGTGTGTGTGTATCCCTAAGGGACCTGGGGGTACACACAGCTTTCAGTGATAGATTTAAATGGCCATGAATTTACATTGACCTTACCATGTCCCTGTTTATCCTGAAGTGCACATACCATTTTCCCCCTTTGGTGCCTTGATTAATGACTCTTTCTTCTTTTCTGTAGTTTCTCTTTTTTTAACTTCCCTGTTGATTGCTATGTTTCAATTGAAAGCAAAGTGTCGCCCTAGAGTTGGGGGTCACTTCCTGTTGGTCTTAGTTACTTGGAATTGCCAGCCCCATGGGTTTAGCTTTTACTGTGCTACAAATATTTCATCTCGGTGATGTAGTCCATGTGACTGGGCCACATTGTCTATTATTTCAGATTGAGTGGCCCATGTTTCCTTTTTTGTATGGCACTTGAGTAACATTGTGACTGCTGACCCTAAAGAAAATGAGATGTGTCTCCCACAAGACAAGAACTGAGCACGAAAACTTCTAAATAATGTTTAAATAGAAGTCAGTGCACTAACTCTGGCTTGTAAATCTCCGCATGCTTTCTAAGTTCCCAAACTTAATTTTCCTGACATGCCCCCTGTGCCAGTTTCACTTGTGTTCAGTCCTGAAAACTATATGATCTTTAAGTACTCTGTCCCTTTTAAGCATTCAGGGGCACAGACCTAATTTTATCAGAGAGTTAACGCCTCTAAAAAATTAAAGCTCAAAATGAGACTCTAGCCTGGCCAGATTCAAGTACTTGGTTGCAGCTGTTTTCCTCATGCATAACAGAAGCACCACATCCCTCAGGTAAAACTTGAGGTTTCTGGTATTTTTCATAATCGGATAAAATGAAAATGAACTGCAAGTCCTTGTTCGTTGTATTATCAAATACAGCGTTTGACGTAACTTGAGAATAACAAAGGTGGCCTGCACTTGGCTATGGAATGCCTCTCTCTCTCTCTACCCCGCCCCCAGCCCGCTATCCCTCCCCTCCATGGAATATGCAGTAAGAAAACAAATCTCCACCGCACAGTTTGTAACATTTTTTCCCATGATGCAGTCTATCATTATTTGGATGACTAAAAGCTTTAATTGTTTACTTTTGGGAGTCCCTGACACTCATGTCATCGCAAATACTGAAGAATTTTCTGGGAAAGGGTTTGAAACACTTCCAGTTAAAATCTTGACTTAATATCTCAAGAAGGAAAAAAAAATAATGTTTCTACCACACATTTTATTAAACCCTTTAGGTCCTTTTACAAGAGAGGAAATACCAATTAACATATAATTTAGCAGAGCAAAATATTATCCCATTTCAACCACTACCCACTTCCTTGAAGTTTATTCAAGCATTAATAACCATTTAATGCAATTTAACTACACTGAGGTATCCATTACATTAATATAATATATCCATCAGGAAATTAGAGTTTTGTTTCCATGAATTTTGTATTACAAGAGGGTTTTTATAATTCTGCATTTTATGTTGCTTAATTTCAACTCCTCAGTCTGTTACAATGTGAGATGATCAAAATGTTCCTAAGGTTAAAAGATTACAATTACTTGATTTATTGAGCCACAAATCACCAAAGATTTGTGTGTGCGTGTGTGTGTGTGTGTGTGTGTGTGTGTGTGTGTGTGTGTATACATATATATAGTTAACATATTTAAGAATTTAACCATTTAGATGTGCAGGATCATCAAATCTCATTAGGAATATAACAATGTGACTGTGTTCTTGAGAACTGATCATTAACAGTGATCCTTTTAAAGCATACACATTGTGATGATGTCCATAAAGTAACATCTTCGTGGTCTGGTGTCCTATACGGTGTTCTCAAGGATAAGTTATATTACCTATGTGGACAATTGTATCAGTAGATATGCTCTCATGCTTTAGCTCAGGAAGTATCTGATCATGGAACTTTAGCTATGTTTCAATATTCAAGGAAACTGTAATCACATGACAGCATATGTTAGAATATTAGAAATTTGGGGGACTTCATAGGTCTTTCACTGGACATCTTTAAGTGCTTAGGGAGCTAAAAAAAACTTGATCACAGCAACTTGGCTACTTAGTGTCAGGATGAGAGCACAGGGCTCTGTGTCCAGGTTAAAGCATTCCCTACAAACTAGTAAGCTCTCATTTGGATCAGTAATAACATGTGCAAACAGCAATGGAACACACAAATTTGTCTTTGGAGTGCCTCTGCTTTCAGATTCAGAGGATTGAGGGGATATTCCATCCGACTTCCTGGACCCTTTGCAACATTTCTCCATAACACAACAGCATAGAAACATACTACATTGTCAAGGGATCACCCTATCTCTGTGTAGAAAGGGTTGTGAACCCAGGTGAACCATATTTGTCCTTCCAAGTAAAATTTGAATCTTTATCTGAGGATTTTTATTCTTTTTGCCTAATCATTATAACCTACTATTCACCTTTTCTATGATTACATAACATTAGCTTAAATGGTGTCTACAAAAAGAAGAATTTGAAAGTAATTGTCTGGAAGGAAAAATAAAAGAGGGGGAAGGAAATCCTAGGAAAAATAAAAGGAGATGTGGGACTCCTAAAATCTTGCTAAGTGAATTTCTGAGGTCATAATTTGGTTAACTTAAGAAAAAGTTCCTGTTACTGAGGAGGTCAAAAATGTGTTTACATGGAGAAAGTGAATATAAAGCCAGGCAGATATTCTGCAAATTTCAGCACCAACCATATGAAACAATCCGATCAATCATCTGTTCTAAAGTTGAAACTTTAAGAAACAGAATAATTTCCTAAGTTTTCCTGCCTTCATTTCCTAATTGATTCAGTTCAGGAGGTTACTCATAAGCCCTGTTCTGAGAGCTAAAAGGCAAACAAGTGTAAAAAAGATAAATGTATTTTCCCAGTGATTTTTAGCTAAGTCCATATGAATAAGTGTTATATGTCCTAAGCTATCTTTTCCTGTTCCATCTTTGTAATCTACATGCCTTGTAATGAAATAACGTGACATCGTAAACATACGTTGTTGGGCTCTATTCATCTTACTGATCCAACAGTTAGGATGAGGTCCTTAAGGAGTAATGCCTCAGCAAGACTAGATCAATAGCTTTAAATTCAATGAGTAGGGCTTTCTTCCTAGAGGACAACACTAAGTACAGAAGAGAATGAAGGGAGGCAGCCAAAGTATTTGCTTCAGCAGAGAAATGGCTCCTGGAATGGACTTCTGATAGAAGGTGAGTCTAATCTGTTTTTGTCATTCTTTCCCTATTGTTTCACATTTTCTTTCCTTGCTCTTTTTTTCTATTCTCATATCTAGCTTCAGGTAGGTAAGCATAGAATTTCTTCCCTTATTATTCTTTTTTTAAAAATCTGTGCTTATCAAACCTGTAAGCAAACTTTCATATTCATTCAGTAAACATGTATTAGGCGCCTACTGTGTGCCAAACATTGTGCTCTGCATTTATCTTCTGGCCCTGGCACCTCTCCTTGGTCTCCGCATCTGCCTCCTGGCTTCCCCCCATCCTGGGTATGTGCTAGGATGCTGATGCTGGATCTGCCCTCTATCTAAACTTCTTGTCCAGGAGTCCAGGCACTCAGGTGCTGTACATGACCCAGAACACCCAACTCCAAAATTTTCCTCACACTTTATCAATTTCTCAGTTGTACAGAAGTTAATCTTAGACTAAAAAAAGAAAATTGTGACTTATTCACCTAAAATAAGGTGTGAATGGCATATAAAAATCCTTATGAAGGATATTTGCATTTTAAAATAAAAATTGTCTCAAACCATTTTTATTTGTTTTATTTTATTTTTTGTTTTAACTATTTATTTATTTATTTTAACTTTTGCGTTTATTTATTTATTTATTTATTTATTTTATGGCTGTGTTGGGTCTTTGTTTCTGTGCGAGGGCTTTCTCCAGTTGCGGCAAGTGGGGGCCACTCTTCATCGCGGTGCGCGGGCCTCTCATTATTGCGGCCTCTCTTGTTGCGGAGCACAGGCTCCAGACGCACAGGCTCAGTAATTGTGGCTCACGGGCCTAGTTGCTCTGCAGCATGTGGGATCTTCCCAGACCAGGGCTCGAACCCGTGTCCCTTGCATTGGCAGGCAGATTCTCAACCACTGCGCCACCAGGGAAGCCCCTTAACTGTTTATTTTAAACTGGAATAGAGTTGATTAACAATGTTGTTTTAGTTTCAGGTGCACAGCAAAGTGATTTGGTTATACATATATATGTATCTGTTTTTTTTCAGATTCTTTTCTCATTTAGGTTGTTACATAATATTGACCAGAGTTCCCTGTGCTATACAGTAGGTCCTTGTTGATGAATCTTTAATTAATTATCACAAAGTTTTAGAATCTCTCACCCACTCACCTGTCAAATCCTAGACTCCCTTTCCTAATCTTTTGAATCTGTCTCCTCTGCTCAAGATCCAACTTGACCTACTAAGTCAGCCATTTTGGCCGGCTACACACAGAATTGACAAACTGATTCCCAACCTATCTGATTATCTCACATGGGGATGGTATGGTCTCAATTTGATAGAAGGTAATAAAAATAGATACCAGAATTAGTTTCTTATATAGAAGACAAGGATTGATGAGGAAAACAAAACACAAATGTGCAAATATTGGTCATATTGATAAAAATGTCCTCTCACATGACTGTTTTTTTGAGAATGTCTGTGTGACTATATACCAGTAACACTCATGTTACAAGGATTGCGTATTCTTTTTCATGACTGGTTGCATTTCTTAAGACAAGTTTATTGGAACCCATGATATGTATTTAATATTTATTATTTCAGTGTTTCAGAATGCTGACAATTCTGAATTCAATCACTTGTATTCACCACGAAAAAATATTAACAATTTTGCATCCACCAATAGAATAAACAGGTAGAAAGGGAATAACAGACCAATACTTGAATCTATATTTGACCAAATCAGTGGGGAATCAATGATTTACTAATAGTTTTATGATGATGAAATTGTCTTTAACAAATGTAAAATAAGGATATTTACCAGTAAAATATTTCTTTTTAAAAAACAAAATGCCTGAAATTTTAGTTTTAAGAGGCAGAATACTTAGAGATTTTATGTTTAATTTGACATGGTCTGTTTTGATTTAACAGTAAATTTCCAATTAAATTTAACACTGAAACTTCCTTCCTCCATGACCCAAAACATAAGGTTGCAGTTTGAATTGTGTGAATTTCAGCTTGTCCAAATTAAACAACAAATTATAGTCTAAAAAAAATTAAAAATAGCATTGGGACAATGTCTCTCTTTTTTTTTTTTTAACCAATAGCATTGGTAAAAAGTAAACTTTTACTTTTTATGCTAGTAAATACTAGCCTCCAAAATTAACTCAACTCCTTTTTTTTAACATGTTAAAAACCATTCATTTTGTCAAATAACAGATATTAAGTTCACAATAGCCTAAATAAAGCCCTTCACAATGCACTGCATAAACCTAGATCAAAATACAGATTATAAAAATTCAGAAACATTCTTGGTCTTCTGATATAATTATCTGAGAATTTCAATTTCTACAGTTTTCAAAATAGAGGCTAAGTATTTAGTAAACATGGTATACATTAATTTTATAACTGTTTAGGGAAGGGTTACCTATATTTTTCTTGAATATCTGTGATGAAGTTTTTATTTCAAACATGTCAACTAATGTTAATGATTTCTATTGCTTTTATGAAGATACATTGGGATTTCTTTTTATATTTGATATTTAATGAAATACCTACTTTCTCTGAAACTATTTGGCACATATGGAACTTCTTTTGTAGCAGTCATCACATCACTTTCTTCCTTGTGTTGGCTATTTTTTTTTTATTGGAGTATAGTTGATTTACAAAGTTGTGTTACTTTCAGGTGTACACCAAAGCGATTCAGTTATACATACATTCATTCTTTTTCAGATTCTTTTCCCATATCAGAAATATTGAGTAGAGTTCCAGGTACTATACAGTAGGTTCTTGTTGGTTATCTATTTTATATACAGTAGTGTGTGTATGTTAATCCCAAGCTCCTAATTTATCCCTCCATCTCCCCCACCACCATTTTTCCTTTGGTAACCATAAGTTTGTTTTCTAAATCTGTGAGTCTGTTTCTGTTTTGTAACTAAGTTCAATTATATCATTTTTTAAAAAATTAGATTCCACATATGAGTGATGTCATATGATATTTGTCTTTGTCTGACTTACTTCACTTAGTATGAAAATCTCTGGGTCCATCCATGTTGCTGCAATGGCATTATTTTGTTCTCTTTATGGCCGAGTAATATTCCATTGTATATATGTATCACATCTTTTTAATCCATTCCTCTGTTGATGGACATTTAAGTTGCTTCCATGTCCTGGCTATTGTAAATAGTGCTGCAATAATTATTGGGGTGCATGTGTCTTTTTCAATTATGGTTTTCTCTGGATATATGCCCAGGAGTGGGATTGCTGGATCATATAGGAGCTCTACTGTTAGTTTTTTAAGGAACCTCCATACTGTTCTCCATGGTGGTTGTACCAATTTACATTCCCACCAACACTGTAGGAAGGTTCCCTTTTCTCCATAACCTCTCGAACATTTATTATTTGTAGACTTTTTGATGATGGCCATTCTGACAAGTGTGAGGTGATATCTCGTCACGGTTTTGATTTGCATGTCTCTGATAATCAGTGATGTTAAGCATCTTTTCATGTGCTTTTTGGCCGTGTGTATGTCTTCTTTGGAGAAATGTCTATTTAGATCTTCCACTGCTTTTTTCATTGGGTTGTTAGTTGTTTTTTGGGTTTTTTTGACATAGAGCTACATGACGTGTGTTTGTATATTTTGGAGATTAATCCCTTGTCAGTCACTTCGTTTGCAAATATTTTCTCCCATTCTGTGGGTTGTCTTTTTGTTTTCTTTACGGTTTCCTTTGCTGTGCAGAAGCTTTTAAGTTTAATAGGTCCCATTTATTTATTTCTGTATTTTTTAAAAAATTATTATTGGTGAATAGTTGATTTACAATGTTGTGTTAGTTTCAGGTGTACAGCAAATGAATCAGTTATACATATCCATATATCCACTCTTTTTTAGATTCCTTTCCTATATAGGCCATTACAGAGTATTGAGTAGAGTTCCCTGTGCTATACAGTATGTCCTTATTAGTTATCTATTTTATATTTAGTAGAGTGTATATGTGAATCCCAATCTCCCAATTTATCCCTCCCCTCCCCTTCCTCCTGGTAACCGTAAGTTTGTTTTCTACATCTATGACTCTATTTCTGTTTTGCAAATAAGTTCATTTGTACCATTTTTCAGATTCCACATATAAGCAATATCATATGATATTTGTCTTTCTCCGTCTGACTTACTTCACTCAGTATGACAGTCTCTAGGTCTAGCACTGTTGCTGCAATGGCATTATTTTGTTCTTTTTTATGGCTGAGTAATATTCCATTGTATATATGTACCATATCTTCTTTATCCATTCCTCTGTCTGTGGATGTTTAGGTTGCTTCTATATCCTGGCTATTGTAAATAGTGCTGCAATGAACATTGGGGTGCATGTGTCTTTTTGAATTATAGTTTTCTCCAGATAAATGCCCAGGAGTGGGATTGCTGTATCAAATGGTAGTTCTATTTTTAGTTTTATAAGGAACCTCCATGCTGTTCTCCATAGTGGATGTACCAATTTACATTCCTACCAACTGTGTAGGTGGGTTCCCTTTTCTCCACACCCTCTCCAGCATTTATTATTTGTAGATTTTTTTTTTTATAATGACCATTCTGACAAGTTTGAGGTGATATCACATTGTAGTTTTAATTTGCATTTCTCTGATAATTAGTGATGTCGAGCATCTTTTCATGTGCTTTTTGGCCATGTGTATGTTTTCTTTGGAAAAATATCTATTTAGATCTTCCACCTATTTTTGGATGGCGTTGTTTGCTTTTCTGATATTCAGCTGCAAGAGGTATTTGTATATTTTGGAGATTAATCCCTGTCGGTCGCTTTGTTTGCAAATATTGTCCCCCATTCTGTGGTTTGTCTTTTTGTTTTATTTATGGTTTCCTTTGCTGTGCAGAAGTTTTAAGTTTAATTAGGTCCCATTTGTTTATTTTTGTTTTTATTTTCATTACTCTAGGAGGTGGATCATAAAAGATCTTGCTGCAATTTATATCAAAGAGTTTTCTACCTATGTTTTTCCCTAAGAGTTTTATAGTATCTGGCCTTACATTTAGGTCTTTAATCGATTTTGAGTTTATTTTTGTATGTGGTGTTAGGGAGTGTTCTAGTTTCATTTTTTTACATGTAGCTATCCAGTTTTCCCAGTACCATTTATTGAAGAGACTGTCTTTTCTCCATTGTATATTCATGCTTCCTTTGCCATAGATTAATTGACCATAGGTGTATGGGATTATTTCCGGGCTTTCTGTCCTATTCCATTGATCTGAATTTCTGTTTTTGTGCCAGTTCCATACTGTTTTGATGGCTGTAGCTTTGCAGTATAGTCTGAAGTCTGGGAGCCTGATTCCTCCATGTTTGTTTCTCAGGATTGCTTTGGCTATTTGGGGTGTTTTGTGGTTTCATATAAATTAAAATTTATTTTGTTCTAGTGCTGTGAAAAATGCCATTGGTAATTTGATAGGGATTGCATCAAATCTGTAGAGTGCCTTGGGTAGTACAGTCATTCTTCCAATCCAAGAACATGGTATATCTATCCATCTGTTTGTGTCAACTTCTATTTCTTCATCTGTGTCTTATAATTTTCATAGTACCAGTCTTTTGTCTGCTTAGGTAGGTTTATTCCTAGGTATTTTATTCTTTTTGATGTGATGGTGAATGGGATAGTTTCCTTAATTTCTCTTTCTGATCTTTCGTTGTTAGTGTATAGGAATGCAAGAAATTTCTGTGTATTAATTTTGTATCCTGCAATTTTACTGAATTCATTGATGAACTTTAGAAGTTTTCTGGTAGCCTCTTTAGGATCTTGTAGGTATAGTATCATGTCATCTGCAAACAGTGACAGTTTTACTTCTTGTTTTTCAATCTGGATTCTTTTTATATCATTTTCTTCTCTAATTGCCATGGCTAGAACTTCCAAAACTATGTTGAATAAAAGTGACGAGAGTGGACATCTTTGTCTTTTACCTGATCTTAGAGGAAATGCTTTCAGCTTTTCACCATTGAGAATGAGGTTAGCTTTAGGTTTGTCATATGTGACCTTTATTATGTTGAGGTAAGTTCCTTCTTTGCCCACTTTCTGGCGAGTTTTTATCATAATTTTGGTGTTGAATTTGGTCAAAAGCCTTTTCTGCATCTATTGAGATGATCAGATGCTTTTTATTCTTCAGTTTGTTAAGGTGGTGTATCACACTAATTGATTTGGAGATATTGAAAAGTCCTTGAATCACTGGGATAAATCCCCCTTGATCATGATGTATGATACTTCTAATGTGTTTCTGGATTTAGAGTGCTAGTATTTTGTTGAGGATTTTTGCATGTATCTTCATCAGTGATACCTGTAATTGTCTTTTTTTATGGTATGTTTGTCTGGTTTTGGTATCAGGGTGATAGTGGCCTCATAGAATGAGTTTGGTAGTGTTCCTTCCTCTGAAATTTTCTGCAGTAGCTTCAGAAGGAGAGGTGTTAACTCTTCTCTAAATGTTTGATAGAATTCACCTGTGAAGCCATCTGGTCCTGGACTTTCGTTTGTTGGCAGTTTTTTAATCACTGTTGCAATTTCAGTACTTTTGATTGGTCAGTTCATATTTTCTATTTCTTCCTGGTTCAGTTTTGGGAGATTGTACCTTTTAAGAATTTGTCCATTTCTTCTAGATTGTCCATTTTATTGGCATATATTTGCTTGTTGTAGTCTTTTATGATCCTTTGTATTTCTGTGATATCTGTTGTAACTTCTCCTTTTTCATTTCTAATTTTATTGATTTGTGCCCTCTCCTTTTCTTTCTTGATGTGTCTGGCTAAAGGTTTATCAATTTTGTTTATCTTTTCAAAGTACCAGGTTTTAGTTTGATATTTTCAATTGTTTTCTTTGTTTCTAGTTCATTTATTTCTACTCTGATCTTTATGATTTCTTTCCTTCTACCTACTTTGGGTTTTGTTTGTTCTTCTTTTGCTAGTTGCTTTAGGTGTAAGGTTAGGTTGTTTATTTGAGGATTTTCCTGTTTCCTTATGTAGATTGTATTGCTATAGCATCCCTCTTAGAACTGCTTCTGCTGCGTCCCATAGGTTTTAGATCATCGTGCTTTCATTTTCGTTTTTCTCTAGGTATTTTTTTATTTCCTCTTTGCTTTCTTCAGTGATCCATTGGTTGTTTAGTAACATATTGTATAGCCTCCACATGTTTGTTTTTTTTATAGTTTTTTTCTTGTAGTTGATTTCTTATCTCATAGTGTTGGGTAGAAAAAGATACTTGATATGATTTCAATTTTCTTAAATTTATTGAGGATTGATTTATGGCTAAAGATATGATCTACCCTGGAGAATGTTCCATGTACACTTGAGAAGAAAGTGTATTCTGCTTCTTTCGGATGGAGTGTCCTAAAAATGCCAATTAAGTCTATGTGGTCTAATGTGTCATTTAAGGCTTATTTCCTTGTTAATTTTCTGTCAGGATGATCTGTCAATTGGTGAAAGTGGGGTGTTAAAGTCCCCCACTATTATTGCATTACTATTGATTTCTACTTTTATGGCTGTTAGCATTTGCCTTGCATATTGAGGTACTCCTATGTTGGGTGCATATATATTTACAATTGTTATATCTTCTTCCTGGATTGACTCCTTGATCATTATGTAGTGTCCTTCCTTGTCTCTTGTAGCAGACCTCATTTTAAAGTTGATTTTGTCTGATATTAGTATTGCTACTCCAGCTTTCTTTTGATTTCCATTTGCATGGAATAACTTTTTCCATCCCCTCACTTTCAGTCTGTATGTGTCCCTAGATCTCAAGTGGTTCTCTTATATACAGCATATATACAGGTCTTGTTTTTGTTTCTCTTCAGCCAGTCTGTGTCTTTTGGTTGGACCATTTAATCCATTATATTTAAGGTAATTATTAATATGTATATTCTTAGTGCCACTTTCTTGTTTTGGATTTGTTTTTGTAGGTCTTTTTTCTTCCCTTCTTCTTTTGTTCATTTCTCTCTTGATTTGATGATTATCTTCAGTGCTGTGTTTGGATTGCTTTTTCTTTTTTGTGTGTGTATCTATTGTAGATTTTTGGCTTGCATTTCCCATGAGGTTTTGATATAGCGGTCTATGTATATACAAGATTGTTTTAAGTTGCTGGTCTCTCAGTTTCCAGTGCATTTCCAATAACCTGCATTTGCACTCTCCTCATGATTGATGGTTTTGATATCATATTTGTGTGTGTATGATTTCCTACCGTTACTGTATGTTTGCCCTTACTAGTGTGCTTTTCCATTTGTAATTGTCTTGTTTCTAGTTGTGGTCTTTTCTTGTCTGCCTAGAGAAGTTCCTTTAGCATTTGTTGTAAAGCTGGTTTGGTGGTGCTGAATTCTCTTAGCTTTTGCTTGTCTGTAAAGCTTTTGATTTCTCTGTTAAATCTAAATGAGAACCTTGCTGGGTAGAGTATTCTTGATTGTAGGTTCTACCCTTTTTTCACTTTCAATATGTATGCCATTTCCTTCCAGCCTGCAGAGTTTCTGCTGAGAAATCAGCTAACTACCTTATGAGAATTCCCTTGTATGTTATTTGTTGCTTTTCCCTGGTTGCTTTTAATATTTTCTCTTTGTTTTTAATTTTCTTCAGTTTGATTACTATGTGTCTCAGCATGTTCTTCCTTGGGTTTATCCTGCCTGGGACTCTCTGCACTTCCTGGATTTGGACTGTTTCCTTTCCCATGTTAGGGAGGTTTTCAGCTATTATGTCTTCCAATATTTTCTCAGGTCCTTTCTCTCTCTCTTTTCCTTCTGGGAGCCCTATAATGAGAATGTTGGTGTGTATTAATGTTGTCTCAGAGGTCTCTTAGAGTGTCCTCATTTCTTTTCATTTTTTTTTCCTTATTCTGTTCTGCAGCACAGATTTCCAGCATCCTGTCTTCCAGCTCACTTATTCCTTCTTCTGCCTCATTTATTCTGCTATTGATTCCTTCTAGTGTATTTTTCATTTTAGTTATTGTGTTGTTCATCTCTGTTTGTTCTTTAAAGCTTCTAGGTCTTTGTTAAACATTTCTTGTATCTTCTCAGTCTGTGCCTCCATTTTTTTTTTTTTCTGAGGTCTTGGATCACCTTTACTATCATTACTCTGAGTTACTTTTTAGGTAGATTGCCTATCTCCACTAAGTTTTTCTTGTGGGTTTTTATCTTGTTTCTTTTTCTGGAATATATTTCTCTTCCATCTCATTTTGTTTAACTTTCTGTGTTTGTGTTCTCTTTTCTGCAGGCTGCAGGATTGTAGCTCCTCTTGCTTCTGGTGTCTTTGCCCTGGTGGGAGAGTTTAGTCCTTGGGCTTGTGCAGGCTTCCTGGTGGGAGGGACTGGTGCCTACCCACTGGTGGTGGAGCTGGTTCTTGTCCCTCTGGTGGCAGGGCCATGTCAAGGGATGTGTTTAGAGATGGCTGTGAGCTTGGTATGGCTTTAGGCAGACTGTCTGCTGATGGATGGGGCTGTGCTCCTATCCTGCTGGGTGTTTGGCTTGAGGTTTTCCAGCATTGGAGCCTGTAGGTTGTTGGGTAGGGCCAGGTCTTGGTGCCCAAATGGTGACCTTCTGGAGAGCTCATGCTGAACAGTATTACCTGGGGCCTCTGCCACCAGTGCCCTTGCCCCTCAGTGAGGCACAGACAACCCCTGCCTCACCAGGAGACCCTCTAAGACTCATAGATAGGTCCAGAAGTCTGAGTTCTTATGCCAGTGTTCAGTACATGTGCCATGTGACTTGTTCCACTTCTAGATGTATTTTTAATGTTTGTTGTGGGAGAAGGTGAACTACATGTCCTACTCCTTTGCCATGTTGATCATGGGCCCAAAGTTGACTCAACTATTAAGTCATTTTTATAAAATAGTAACTTTTATTTATTAGAAGTATAGTTGATTTACAATGTGTGCCAATCTGCTACACAGCCAAGTGACTCAGGTATACAAATATATATGTTCTTTCCCATTATGGTTTATCCCAGGAGACTGGATATAGTTCCCTGTTCTATACGGTAGGACCTTATTGTTTATCCATTCTAAATATAATAGTTTGCATCTAAAACCCCAAACTCCCAGTCCATCCCTCTCTCTCCTTCCCTCCCCCTTGGCAAACACAAATCTGATATCTATGTCAGTGAGTCTATTTCAGTTTTGTAGACAGGTTCATTTGTGCCATATTTTAGATTCCACATATAAGTAATATCATATGGCATTTGTCATTCTCTTTCTGTCTTACTTAGTATGATAATCTCTAGTTGCATCCATGTTGCTGCAAATGGCATTATTTCATTCTTTTTATGGCTAAGTAGTATTCCATTGTATATATGTGCCATATCTTCTTTATCCATTTATCTATTGATGGACATTTAGGTTGTTTCCATGTCTTGGCTATTGTGAATAGTGCTGCTATGAACATGGGGTGCGTGTATCTTTTTGAATTATGGTTTTGTCTGAGTATATGCCCAAGAGTAGAACTGCTGGATCATATGGTACTTCTATTTTTAGTTTTCTGAGGCACCTCCATATTGTTTTCCATAGTGGCTGCACCAACTTACATTCCCACCAACAGTATAGGAGAGTTCCCTTTTCTCCACACCCTCTCCAGCATTTGTTATTTGTAGACTTCTTAATGATGGCCATTCTGACTGGTGTGAGGTGGTACCTCATTATAGTTTTGGTTTGCATTTCTCTAATAATTAGTGATGTTGAGCATCTTTTCATGTGCCTATTGGCCATCTGTATGTCATATTGGGAGAACTGTCTATTTAGGTCTTCTTCCCATTTTTTGATTGGGTTGTTTGTTTTTTTGTTGGTGAGTTGTATGAGCTGTTTCTATATTTTGGAAATTAAGCCCTTATCAGTCACATCATTTGCAAATATTTTCTCCCATTCTGTAGGCTGTCTTTTCATTTTGTTTATGGTTTCCTTTGCTGTGCAAAAGCTTGTAAGTTTGATTAGGTCCCATTTGTTTATTCTTGTTTTTATTTCTATTACCTTAGTAGACTGACCTAAGAAAACATTGGTACAACTTGTGTCAGAGAATGTTTTGCCTATGATCTCTCCTAGGAGTTTTATGGTGTCAGTGTCATGTCTTATGTTTAAGTCTTTAAGCAATTTTATTTTTGTGCATGGTGTGAGGGTGTGTTCTAACTTCACTGATTTACATGCAGCCTTCCAACTTTCCCAGCACCACTTGCTGAAGACACTTTTTCCCAATGTATATTCTTGCCTCCTTTGTTGAAGATTAAATGACCATAAGTGTGTAGGTTTCTTTTGGGGTTCCCTATTCTGTTCCGTTGATCTGCATGTCTGCTTTTGTACCAATACCACACTGTTTTGATTACTGTAGCTTTGTAGTATTGTCTGAAGTCTGGGAGAGTTATGCCTCCTGCTTTATTTTTTTTCCCTCAGGATTGCTTTGGCAATTCTGAGTCTATTATGGTTCCATATAAATTTTTAAATTATTTGTTCTAGTTCTGTGAAAAATGTTGTGGGTAATTTGATAGGGATCACTTTAAATCTGTAGATTGCTTTGGGTAGTATGGCCATTTTAACCATATTAATTCTTCCAATCCAAGAGCCTAGGATATCTTCCCATTTCTTTGAATCCTCTTCAATTTCCTTTTTAAATCCTTTATAGTTCTCAGCCTATAAGTCTTTCACCTCCATAGTCAGGTTTATTCCTAGATATTATTTTTTTGGTGCTATTTTAATTTTTTTTTTTTTTTTACATTTCCTTTCTGATATTTCATTGTCATTGTAAAATAATGCAACAGATTTCTGAATGTTAATCTTGTATCCTCCTACTTTGCTGAATTTATTTATTAGATCTAATAGTTTTTGTGTGGAGTCCTTATGGTTTTCTATATATAGTATCATGTCATCTGCATGTAATGACAATTTTACCTCTTTCCTTCCAATTTGGATACCTTTTATTTCTTTTTCTTGTCTGATTGCTGTGGCTAGGACTTCCAATACTATGTTGAAGAGAAGAGGTGAGAGTGGGCATCCTTGTCTTGTTCCAGATTTTAGTGGGGAGGCCCTCAGCTTTTCACTGTTGAGTATTATATTGGCCATGGGTTTGTCATAAATTGCTTTTATTATGTCGAGATATGTTCCTTCATACCCACTTTGGTAAGAGTTTTCATCATGAATGGATGTTGAATTTTGTCAAATGCTTTTCCTGCATCTATTGAGATGATCATGTGGTTTTTTACTTTTATTTTGTTTATGTGGTGTATTACATTGATTGATGTGCATATAAAATAATCACTTTTATGCTCTGAATGTTTCCACTGTATCTAGAATTGTGGAAGATACTATCAACAAATTAATCCACAACATGTGAAAGAGTTATTATGATCTCTAATTTCCCGCATTCAAAGATAGAACTTCAATGATGTAAAATAGGTTAACCTAGTATATAATGTTATAAAGTGTAGAATCTAATAACTCATATCTGGACCAAACCGATTCTACAGCTTGTGTACTTTCTATCAAGCCAAACTTGGAGAATTTCATGGCTGTGGCTATGGAAAGTTAGGTCCTGTCTTTATTCTAATTCTAATATATTGTTTATTCAATGTAAATCATGAGTGCATACGTAGCCAAGCTAGTCTTTATGAAGTTGTATGAAATTGCAAATGTGAAACACTGATGCAGAATGTATCTTCTGTCACTTGAAATCATTTTGAATACAGGTGTTGGGATTTATGCTTTCTTTAGTTTATGAAAATATATAATTGAGAGGTTTATAATTGTCTATAATGTTTAGTAAATGAGTCAGTGCATATCTTCTAATCATGTTTATTGATAAAAAAGAATTTAGGTGAGAAATTCTGAGGAAAAGATGATCACAACTCACAATGGCCAGGTATAGACCATTTCATAATACATCTTAGCTTGAAAAGGATCATTTATGGCAAAAGCAATTGCCCTTATGATTTGATGGTAACAAGCATATTAAGTGGAAAAGTAATCTGAGAAATGCATAGATACTGTTTGTTCATACTCTCCGTACTCTTTCATCAAGTAAGTGGATATTTGTTCTGTAGCCTTTAGCAACTTTTACAAATTGCCTTTACTACTTAGACACCTCACCATTTTTTTAGTGCATTTTACAATTGTGCCCTTAATACACATAATTCATTATTGTACTCTGCTTCCTACTTCTTGTTTCAACTAGATAATAAGTTCCTGGGGGACAGAGGCTGTGTCTTATCCATATTAATCCAGCGTAGACCACGATCTCCACAGTGTTTAGCAAAACACATGCAACTAGTCTTTAGCTAAGAAACTTAAGATTTCTAGCCCTAGTAAAACCTGTGGGCATATGGACTCTGGTGCACTTTAGTGAGAATATAAATTGGCACAACCTTTCTGGAGGGTAGTTTTTCATTATGTATCAAAATATAAAATGTCCAAGCCTTTCAACTTAGAGATCCCCCCCACCAGAACACTTTTCTTAGGGCTTTTCTCTGTGCATCATTTTCCCCTTACCACCACCACCTCATTTCCCACTTCGCCATACTTTTCTGTTGGCTAACTCCTGTTATTTCTATTTTTTTTTTTTTAATTCTTATCTTTTTTAAATTAATTAATGAATTAATTAATTTATGGCTGTGTTGGGTCTTCGTTTCTGTGCGAGGGCTCTCTCCAGTTGTGGCAAGCGGGGGCCACTCTTCATCGCGGTGCGCGGGCCTCTCACTATCGCGGCCTCTCTTGTTGCGGAGCACAGGCTCCAGATGCGCAGGCTCAGTAATTGTGGCTCACGGGCCCAGCCACTCCGCGGCATGTGGGATCTTCCCAGACGAGGGCTCGAACCCGCATCACCTGCATTAGCAGGCAGACTCTCAACCACTGCGCCACCAGGGAAGCCCTCCTGTTATTTCTTAAATCTCAGGTTCAATGCCACATCCTATGAGAAGCTCCTCCTAATGTTAAAAATGTTAAGTAGCTTTATTTTGGATTCCCAGAGCCCCCAGTATATCTCAACCTAGCATTCATTTACACAAATGTTGTATCCTTATGCCCAAGTGTGTCTGCCAAATTGTATGTACTTAATGGGTGGCCATTAAATTAATGAGTAAATGATTAAGTAAATGAATGAATAAATTCCTGTGTTTGGACCCATGATGTAGAAAATGTTTGTAAGTATTTTAAAAATTACATCATTAAAATTTACCAGCTACCATAACAATATTTTTTCATAGTAGAATATCCTCATTTCTTTAAAGAATTATTAAAACACAAAAGCAAAGAGAAACCTAATTTGATATTCTCATTCTATAGTTCCTGCATTAAAGAATGATCCATATGCTTACTATAAGCCTCCTCTCAAAGTATGATACGGAGCTCTATTAAACAGAAAATGTATACATCTGGGGTTTCTATTAGGGCGAATCATAGAAACTGAGAATGAGCTACCCTGTGATCTCTGAATTTGTTATATCCATACTCTATTATAGTCCAAATTAGCTTGAATTTATTCCTCAAGAACACTGTACAGTAGCATCACTAAGGAGAGAATCCTCTTGGATCATTCCAGCAAAAAAAGAACATTTTCTTTCTACCACCTTTTTATCTTACTAAGAATCCTTTAATAACTAATCCTTTCATAAATATGCAGTAAGGATAAAAAAGGGAAGAAATCAGCTATATGAGGGGAAGTTTATTTTGTCCATTCATTCAATTTGCTGTTTATTTGCTGTACATATTGAAAAAGAATCAGTTAATTATTTCTGTTTTTCCCTAAAAGGAATATAAGATTCCATGTTGCAATGTATTAGTCTATCACTCCTCATATACATATACACATTTATGTATAGTTTTCAAACAAAAATTAAACTTCTCTCATCTAATCATTAGCCAATTAATTTAAATGACTTTAGATCTATCCAGCCTCTTAGTATTCATTTCATGCAACTACCTAAATACACAAGTGGAGGAACTGAATTACAGAGAGGATTTTTTTGTGTCTTCTGCAAGGACTGAACATAAGCACCTGACAGAGCCGGCAATGGAACTACCTCTTCACACCCAGTCTAAGGTTCCCAGCCCCCTTCAAATCACCTCCCACTTCATTCAGTGTATTACTTTAAAGTGGTGTTAATGACATTTTGGACCCTAAACTGTAAATATCAACGAGGTAATCACTTATCCCTTACTCATCCTCCAAAAAGCTCACAAGTTGAAAAATAACATTTTACAATTTGTATTATATCTATTTGCCAAAAATAACACAGCGGTAACCAAAACACACACACACACACACACACACACAACTAAACTAAGGCTAGTAACAGTTTCTGTCTAAAAGAAAGAAAACTAAAAAAAAAATCAGTGATTTTGCAGGCAAATATTTCCTATGACTCTCTCATGCCATTCCCCCACCCTCCCCCACCCCTTGGTGAGATTAATCGTGTGAGAAATGACATGAGATGGCCTTATGAAATTTCGTCTGGAGCAATTTTTACTGCTAATGGAAATTATAAATAATATGTGCCTTTCGTCAACTGCATTCTTCAGTAATCTAATTGTATCAAGCTAATGAGACCTGGGTTAGGAAATGTTCTGAGGTTCCCATGCCCCAGGTCAGGGAATGCAGAAAACATCTCTGAGCAGATGTGCTTAGTCTCATGCGGATGGCAGCTGGAGCACTTGGTCACTCCACAGAGCACTGGCTGTGTGGGGGCCTGTGCACTTGACCTTGTTGCTAGAGGTAAAGAGCCTTCCTGTTGGTTAGCTGCAAAATCGAAGAGGGAAGGAGGGCAGAGGGAGATAAAAGTCTCCTCTTCACCCTCTGTCCCCCCCTCCCCACCTTTTCTTTCAATAACAGTGTAGAAGTTTCTCTTCCTTTTCTTCTAAGGGAAAATGGCTGTAAATGATGCCTGTTCAGAAACTAGCACATGTGTTGGCATCTGTCTGTGTTGAAGGTGGCCAGAGGGCCTGCGAAGGGTTGCATGAGAATGAAAACACCTCTTTTCTCTGTTTCTCCAAATCAATATTGTTTACTCCACATTTACAAAGGTTGATGTGACACCACTCCAGGCTGTTATAGACTTAAACTGCTTCAAAGATGATTTTATATTATGGTTGGATGAGAGGCGTTTAAATAAAAAATTCCAACGTACTCCAAAAGTGGCATATGCTATGACCACCCCCTCCTAACCTTGAGGTTAGGAACTGTGGGTGGCAGAGCTGAGATATAATTACCTACATCCTCTGAATGATGTCATGAGAGGGCAAGACAAACTTAGGAGTTGATTCTAATATTTTGGTCAATCTCCAAAATTCAATAGGAGACTTGTTTCCCCTTAGTTACTCATAAGTTTTTTTTTTTAATTGTCCATTTTAATGCAGCTGGAAAATATTTTTTCTTTTATTTTTTCTTTGTCTATTTTTTAACCAAAGTTCGACTAAACTCACTCCCCCATTCTTGCCCAATTCTATACACCATGTAAGTGAGTACACGCACACACGCACACACTCACACACACACACATACCTGTGCTTCCTTTTTTCCCTTGATCCAAGGGACCACTGATTCCATAACATCACACCAGCAAAGAATTATTCCTTCAGGAAGCCTCCCTGAGGTTTTATTTAGGATGTTTCTAATTTCCCAGGAATGAAGAGGCTCACTGATTTTCTAAGGATGTGATCGGTTCTCACAGTGAGCATTTTCCCTCTCTTTTTATGTTTAACTCAAATTCTTTCCTTTTAGTCTTTTGTGCTGTCCATTTGCATCCTGCCAAATTTGCATCCTGCCAAATTCCTCTCCTGAGGTGTTTACATCTCTCACATATTTGGAGACTGTTATCATGCTCCGTTTAGCAATCACTTAGCCAAAATATACATTACTCTGTGCTCTTTTAATCTCGCCACATAAATCAAGCCCTCGGTCCCCAAATCATTTTGTTTTTCTTCTATGAAGTCACTCCAATTTGGCTTTGTGTTCTGAGGTGACAAAAATGGAAGACAGATTTCCTTGTTTATACTCAATTCTGTTATGTTGAGAAACCATCACCTTATGCTCATAATATGAAGCTTTTTCGTATGCCAACTAACTCAACGCTCCTCTCATATTGTTGGATTATGTGGCTGTTACATCCTTTTCTCCCTGGAGATCTAATCTGGTGGGAACCTTGAAGTGTTTTATGATGTTATTTTTGAACAATAATGGGAGTAGAAATTACACTTATTTTTGATAAAGTCAGCGGAAGCAGGCCTCCATGTCCGCACCCCAAATGTCCCAAGCATTTACTGGATGTATGGATTTTTCACATTTTTCCAGGAAGTTTCCATTAAGAATAAAATGAGACATGGAAATTTCTAGGCCCCAAAAGGAAAAAAACTTAGAAGAGGAAAGCAGAAGTTTATAGTGAAAATACCTCTTACAACTTTACCAAATATGCTTTGATATAGGCACAGACTCAAAAGTAGTTTATTTTATAAGCCCTAGCTAAATTTCAGAAAGAAAATCAAATGAATCCTGAATACTTACGAAGTTCTTCAGAGGCATTTTCTTCCAAAAGTGTATCAGATTGCTGTTTTTAACTTTGTGTCATTCAGTGATAATCCTACAGCTTCCTGATTGGCTAAGGTATTTGGAACTGACTGGCCTTTGAATCACTCTTTATGTTGAAGGCGGGTGTGGATGTTAATCCATAGGTCATTAACACCTCATATATGTTAGTTCAGAGATCTGGGGTGTGCCTGTGTTTGCACTGCCAACATGCATAGCATTTCTTAGAAATTCAGAGGCTTTGTTTTCCGAGGGTTTGATTTGAAATATTTTCCACATAGGCATTTTCACTCTCACTCGGAGTAATCACTTTTTTGGAATATGGTTTTATTTTAATTCTTCTTTTCTGAACTCATCGATTAGCAGTGATACGCACCAGCTGGAAAGTCAGAAGAGGAGGTACAAGGTTTGCTTAATTGCTCTCTGGAGATGATATCTTGGGTAAAATAAGCACATCATCCTTTCAGCTCCATATTAATCCTGATTCTTAATCTTTATCTACAACAATATTTCCATGCTTATGAAATTTACAAACTCCCAATCTGACTCTCTTGATAAATCTCAGACTTTACTTTTCTATTAACATTAGAAAACTGAGTAAATTATCCTTCTCATCTTCTCTTCAGCATTTGACCTTAGATGCCACCTCCTAGATCATCATACCTTTAATCAAAATATTATATGTAAGAAAGATATATTTATATATGTATGTATGAATATGTTCCTTAGTTTGACACTTTGTCATATATATTCATACATGCAGAAACATATGTATGTTTGAATACATATATACATAGCCTTGTTTTTGTAACTCATATGTATGTACATTAATGAATAATTTTTATTTCTGATTAGAATATATGCTCAAAAGCATAATGGTCAATGCAAAATTCTTGCCTACTTTGCCTGTCACTTCTCAAAAAACAAAAATTATTGGGAAAACCATCTATTGGAAAAAAATCAAGATAATTAAAGTTGAACACATTAGAGAAAAGGTTGATTTTGGAATTTTCAGTGGTCCATTTGTTTTTATGATGTAGATAAGTTGTATAATACCAAAGGAAATAATACAGAAAAGAACAAATAAAACCTCAAATCCTCCTTGCAGCAAGGTAGTAATCCCAGGCACTGAGTCTTTAAGGCAGTGTTTCTGCCACCAAGCCTTTGCAGTTGCTATTCCTTCTACCTGAAATGTTCTTCCCTCAGGTACATGCATGGCTTATCATTTTTGCTTCCATCACATTTTGT
Organism: Balaenoptera acutorostrata; assembly: GCF_949987535.1. Lineage (NCBI taxonomy): Eukaryota > Metazoa > Chordata > Mammalia > Artiodactyla > Balaenopteridae > Balaenoptera > Balaenoptera acutorostrata. The sequence continues at coordinate 9,338,730 of NC_080071.1, forward strand.
TGAAACCTTCCTTTCTTCCTGAGGCCTCTTTTGACCAATCAGTCTAAAATTGGAGCACTCATCCAAGCACTTGCTATCTACCTTCCATGCTGCATTTCTTTTCTCTATCAATCATTTATTAACATTGAATATACCAGATATTTCACATTTTCATGCTGCTAAAATGTAAGCTCATAAAGGCAGACATTCATGTCTCATTGTCATATCTTCAGAAACTACGGTAGGCATTGTTATATCTTCGGCCTGCCATAGGCATTCAGTGAATATCTGCTGAATGAATAAATTAAAATAAAATTCCAACAGAACCAAACAAAATAGAAAGTACTTTGCAGTTTATTATAACAGACTGATGTTTAAAATATACCTTTCTATAAAGCAGAATTAAAAATGAGGTAAATATAATTGAAATAGCAGTGTTGAATTTAAGGGAATTAATGTGTGATAGGAAATTTTTATGTCCTGCTTATGTTTGCATACATGCACACACATATATTCAACTTGCAAATATATCATTAACTTCTAAGTGATGTTGTAATGGAAAGAGACATGCAGTTCACCCTTAATGTCATCTCCACAAAGGTTCTATAAGATATAAAATAGAGAAGAGTATTGGTTTAATTAGGAGCACTTACACAAAAATAATGTTTTCCAAATCCTCTCTGTGCTTCAGGGACTAAATTAAATCATGTTTCTTCCATAAAACCACTGCCAACTGTTCTATTCCATATACGTCACTCCTGTCTTTACATTCATATTTCCAGGTTAATAGTTTTTGAGAATCGTTTTGTGCCAGGCACCACCCTAGTGCTGGCAAGACACAGCTAAGGAGATAATGTCAAGAGACAGTCTTGTTTAATCCAATTTTGCCATGATCATTTAAAAAACATAATCTCACTTCCAATTCACTTCCCCTGCTCTTTTTTTTTGTTTCTTCCTCTCTTGCACATACTACTATCCAACCACATATTTTACTTATTTATCCTATTTGCTGGTATCTCTTCTACCAGTATGGAAAGAATGCAACCCCACAGCATATAGGACAGGACAACGTTAAGCACACAGGAAGAACTTCTTATCCTGCCTTTCTTTGACATCATCTAAGAATATAATAAGTGGACTCCTGTATGTTAGAATCCATCAGAAAAAGACGAACCATTCTGAGCAGCTAAAACAAAAGAAATTTAAGGCTGGTTATTTGTTACATCAGGATTTGGAAGAGGCTGCAAAGGCAACCAGGGTAGAGTGAAGCAACTTAGAGATTATCTTGGACCAAAAGCATAGTGATTTTCGGATCATGAGGAAGAAACTTCTGTAGGCTTACAGTTTTACAGGGAACTTAACAGAAATTGATGTTGACGAATCAATTTTTTTCCTACGGCTAATACACTTTAAAATTTATTATTACTTATTCTTAATTTATTAAAACACATTCTATGTATAGTATCATGTCATCTACAAACAGTGACAGTTTTACTTCTTTTCCAATTTACATTGCTTTTATGTCTTTTTCTTTTGTTTATTGATTTCACTAATTTTATTTTTCTTTTTGTGAAAGCTTCTAGTTTTGGTGCAAGAGCCTGGAGTTTATGATTACTAATCAATATTTAGATGTAATGAAAGATCCCATATTTTTCCCCCAGTGTATCATTTATTGATCATTTTTGTAGCTCAGACAGTGGCCTGGGTGGCTTCCAATGGATTGTTCTGTTTACTCATATTATTCCCATTTTACCAGTGAGGCAACTGTGTCTTCATGATGTGAAGTAACTTTCCCAGTGATTTGGGTATTAAGTAAAAGAAGCAAAATTCCCACCCAGTTTTGTCTGGTTCTACCATCCATTCTCTGAGCACTAATATCTTAGTTCCAGATACTTGATGGCTAATGAAATAATGAAATGTAGTTGAGTTTGAGATGACTCTGGTCTGGGAATAGCTCTTATTTTGGCTGATGCTGTTGGGTGTCTTTCACAGTTGCTGAACACATTATCTGTTTCAGATTTATTTTGAGATTAATTAATTAATCCTTAAGGGCTTTTCCCATTGTGTCAAGTTCAAACAAAAGAAAGCAATCCCACTACTGGGTATATACCCTGAGAAAACCGTAATTCAAAAAGAGTCATGTACCACAATGTTCTTTGCAGCTCTATTTACAATAGCCAGGACATGGAAGCAACCTAAGTGTCCATCGACAGATGAATGGATAAAGAAGATGTGGCACATATATACAATGGAATATTACTCAGCCATAAAAAGAAACGAAATTGAGTTATTTGTAGTGAGGTGGATGGACCTAGAGTCTGTCATACAGAGTGAAGTAAGTCAGAAAGAGAAAAACAAATATCGTATGCTAACACATATATATGGAATCTAAAAAAAAAAAAAATTGGTCATGAAGAACCTAGGGCCAGGACAGGAATAAAGATGCAGACCTACAAGAGAATGGACTTGAGGACATGGGGAGGGGGAAGGATAAGCCCGGAAAAGTGAGAGAGTGGCATGGACATATATACACTACCAAATGTAAAACCGATAGCTAGTGGGAAGCAACCGCATAGCACAGGGAGATCAGCTTGGTGCTTTGTGACCACCTAGAGGGGTGGGAGGGAGGGAGACGCAAGAGGGAAGAGATATGGAGATATATGTATATGTATAGCTGATTCACTTTGTTATAAAGCAGAAACTAACACACCATTGTAAAGCAATTATACTCCAATAAAGATGTTAAAAAAAAAAGAAGTAAGCTCATTAAAAACAATAACATTAAAAAAAAAAAAAAAGGACTGACACACTCCCATTATAAATTGAAAGTATGGAACAAATAAACAGCACAAACCCCAACAAGAACTAACAGTTGGCAGGTTTAGCATTTGCTCCACTAAAGCCTAGGCCAGTGTCAGCAGTTCAGTTGTGTTCTCAGAAATATCATGGAAGTGGGGGAGGGTGATGGTGTGGTCACATGTCCAGGTTTACTACTGGAAAACCATAGCTGTATTTTCCTTCATTCTGAAAGGCATGGAGGAGATTTAGTGTTTTTTTGGTTTTTGTTTTATTTTTATTTTATATGGGAGTATAGTTGATTGACAATGTTGTGTTAGTTTGAGGTGTACAGCCAAATGATTCACTTATATATTTACAAGTATCCATTCTTTTTCAAATTCTTTTCCCATTTAGGTTATTACAGAATATTCAGCTGAGTTCCCTGTGCTATACCATAGGTCCTTGTTGGTTATCTACTTTAAATATAGCAGTGTGTACATGGCAATCCCAAACTCCTAATCTGTCCACCCTCTTTTCCCCTTGGTAATCATAAGTTCCTTCTCTAAGTCTGTGAGTTTTTCTGTTTTGTAAATAAGTTCATTTGTATCACTTATTTTAGATTCTGCATATAATCAATATCCTATGATATTTGTCTTTCTCTGCCTAACTTACTTCACTTAGTATGATAATTTCCAGGTCCATCCATGTTGCTGTAAATGGCATTATTTCATTCTTTTATATGGCTGAGTAATATTCCATTATATATATTTACCACATCTTTATCCATTCCTCTGTTGATAGGCATTTAGGTTGCTTCCATGTCTTGGCTATTGCAAATAGCACTGCAATGAGCAATGGGGTGCATGTATCCTTTCAAACCATGGTTTTCTCTGGATATATGTCCTGGAGTGGGATTGCTGGATCATATGGTAGCTCTATTCTTAGTTTTATAAGGAACCTCCATACTGTTCTCCACAGTAGTTGTACCAATTTACATTCCTACCAATAACATAGGAGGGTTCCCTTTTTTCCATACATTAGGTCCATATTAGTTCTCTATTTTATATATAATAGTGTGTATATGTCAATTCCAATCTCCCAATTTATCCCTCCAACCTCCCCCCTTTTCCCTCTAGGCAACCATAATTTTCTATATCTGTGACTCTATTTCTGTTTTGTAAATAAGTTCATTGTACCATTTTTTTTTAGATTCCACATATAAGCAATATTATATATTTGTCTTTCTCTGTCTGATTTACTTCACTCGGTATGACAAACTCAAAGTCCATCCATGTTGATACAAATGGCATTATTTCATTCTTTTATATGGCTGAGTAATATGCCATTATATATATTTACCACATCTTTATCCATTCTTCTGTTGATAAACATTTAGGTTGCTTCCATGTCCTGGCTATTGTAAATAGTGCTGCAATGAACATTGGGGTGCATGCGTCTTTTTGAATTATGGTTTTCTCTGGATATATGCCCAGGAGTGGGATTGCTGGGTTGTATGGTAGTTCTATTTTTACTTTTTTCAGGAACCTTCATATTGTTCTCCATAGTGGTTGCACCAGTTTACATTCCCACCAACAGTGTAGGAGTGTTACCTTTTCTCCACACCCTCTCCAGCATTTATTATTTATAGGCTTTTTGATTATGGCCATTCAGACCAGTGTGAGGTGATATATCATAGTGCACTGATTTGCATTTCTCTGATAACTAGTGATATTGAGCATATTTTCATGTGCTTTTTTGGCCATCTGTATGTCTTCTCTGGAGAAATGTCTATTTAGATTTTCCACCCATTTTTTTTTATTGGATTGTTTGTTTTTTTTGAGATAGAGCTGCATGAGGTGTTTGTATATTTTGGAGATTAATCCCTTGTCAGTTGCTTCATTTGCAAATCTTTTCTCCCATTCTGTGGGTTGTCTTTTCATTTTGTTTATGGTTTCCTTTGTTATGCAAAAGATTTTAAGTTTAATGAGGTCCCATTTATTTATTTTTTTATTTTCATTGCTCTAGGAGGTGGATCAAAAAAGATCTTGCTGCGATTTATGTCAAAGAAAGAGTGTTCTGCCTATGTTTTCTTCTAACAGTTTTATAGTATCCAGTATTACATTTAGGTCTTTAATCCATTTTCAGTTTACTTTTGTGTAGAGTGATAGGGAGTGTTCTGATTTCATTCTTTCACATGTAGCTGTCCAGTTTTCCCAGCACCACTTATTGAAGAGACTGTCTTTTCTCCATTGTATATTCCTGCTTCTTTTATCTTAGATTAATTGACCATAGGTACGTGGGTTTATTTCTGGGCTTTCTATCCTGTTGCATTGATCTATATTTCCATTTTTCTGCCAGTACCATACTGTTTTGATGACTGTAGCTTTGTACTATAGTCTCAAGCCATGGAGCCTGATTCCTCCAACTCTGTTTTTCTTTTTCAAGATTGGTTTGGCTATTCAGGGTCTTTTGTTTCTCCATACAAATTTTAAGATTTTTTTGTTCTAGTTCTGTTAAAAAAAAAAAAAAAGATGCCATTCGTAATTTAATAAGGATTGCATTGAATCTGTAGATTGCCCTGGATAGTAATTTCGACAATATTGATTCTTCCAGTCCAAGAACATGGTATATCTTTTCATCTGTTTGTGTCACTTCCATTTATATCATCAGTGTTTTATAGTTTTCAGTGTACAGGTCTTTTGCCTCCTTAGTTAAATTTATTCCTAGGTTTTTTATTCTTTTTGATGTGATGGTAATGGGATTACTTAATTTCTCTTTCTGAGCTTTCGATGTTAGTGTATAGGAATGCAAGAGATTTCTATGTATTAATTTTGTATCCTGCAACATTACCAAATTCATTGATGAGTTCTAGTCATTTTCTGGTAACATCTTTAGAATTTTCTAGGTATAGTATCATGTCATCTGTAAACAGTGTCAGTTTTACTTCTTTTCCAATTTGGATTCTTTTTCTTCTTTGCTGTGGTCCAGGACTATGTTGAATAAAAGTGGCAAGAGTGGACATCCTTGTCTTGTTCCTGATCTTAGAGGAAATACTTTCAGCTTTTCACCATTGAGAATGATGTTAGCTGTGGGTTTCTCATAATGGCCTTTATTATATTGAGGTAAGTTCCCTCTATGCCCACTTTCTGGAGAGTTTTTTTTTTCATCATAAATGGGTATTGAATTTTGTCAAAAGCTTTTTCTGCATCTATTGAGATGATCGTATGATTTTTATTCTTCAGTTTGTTAATGTGGTGTATCACACTGATTGATTTGCAGATATTGAAGAATCCTTGCATCACTGGGTAAAATCCCACTTGATCATGGTGCATGATCCTTTTGATATTTTGCTGGATTCAGATTGCTAGTGTTTTATTGAGGATTTTTGTGTCTATATTCATCAGTGATATTGGCCTGTAATTTTCTTTTTTGTGTGTGTGGTATTTTTGTCTGGTGTTGGTATCAGGGTGATGATGGTCTCATAGAATGAGTTTGGGAGTGTTCCTTCCTTTGCAATTTTTTGGAAGAGTTTGACAAGGATGGGTGTTAGCTCTTCTCTAAATGTTTGATAGAATTCACCTGTGAGGCCATCTAGTCCTGGACTTTTGTTTGTTGGCAGTTTTTAATCACTGTTGCAATTTCAGTACTTTTGATTGGTCAGTTCATATTTTCTATTTCTTTCTGGTTCAGTTTTGGGAGATTGTAACTTTCTAAGAATTTGTCCATTTCTTCTAGGTTGTCCACTTTATTTGCTTGTTGTAGTCTCTTATCATCCTTTGTATTTCTGTGATGTCTGTTGTAACTTCTCCTTTTTCATTTCTAAACTTATTGATTTGAGCCCTCTCCCTTTTTTTCTTGATGAGTCTGGCCAGAAGTTTATCAATTCTGTTTATCCTTTCAAAGAACCAGCTTTGAGTTTCATTGTTCTTTTCTATTGTTTTCTTCTTCTCTATTTCATTCATTTCTGCTCTGATATTTATGACTTCTTTCCTTCTTACTTTGGGTTTTGTTTGTTCTTTCTCTTGTTGGTTTAGGTGTGATGTTAGGTTGTTTACTTGAGATTTTTCTTGTTCCCTGAGGTAAGATTGTATTGCTATAAACTTCCATCTTAGAACTGCTTTTGCTGTGTCCCATAGATTTTGGATCATCGTGTTTTCATTGTTATTTGTCTCTAGGTATTTTTTGATTCCCTCTTTGATTTCTTCAGTGATCCACTGGTTGTTTAGTAGCATATTGTTTAGTCTCCACATGATTGTGTTTTTTTACAGTTTTCTTTTTTTTCTGGTAGTTGATTTATAGTCTCATAGCATTGTTGTAAGAAAAGATGCTTGACATGATTTCAGTTTTCTTGAATTTACTGAGACTTACTTTGTGGCCCAGCATGTGATCAATACTGGAGAATGTTCCATGTGCACTTGAGAAGAATGTGTATTCTACTGCTTTTGGATAGAATGCTCTATAAATATCAGTTAAGTCCGTCTCATGTAATGTGCCATTTAAGGCCTGGGTTTCCTTATTGATTTTCTGTCTGGATGATCTGTCCATTGATGAAAGTGTGGTGTTAAAGTCCCCCACTATTATTATGTTACTGTTGATTTCTCCTTTTATGGCTGTTACTATTTGCCTTATATATTGAGGTGCTCCTATGTTGGGTGCATATATATTTACAATTGTTATATCTTCTTGGATAGATCACTTGATCATTATGTGGTGTCCTGCTTTGTCTCTTGTAACAGTCTTTATTTTAAAGTCTATTTTGTCTGATATGACTATTGCTACTCCAGCTTTCTTTTTATTTCTATTTGCATGGAATACCCTTTTCCATCCCCACACTTTTAGTCTGTATGCATCCCTAGATCTGAAGTGGTTCTCTTGTAGATGGCATATATACAGGTATTGTTTTTGTATCCATTCAGCCAGTCTATGTCTTTTTGTTGGAGCATCTATTTCATTGACATTTAAGGTAATTATTGATATGTATATCTTACTGGCATTTCGTTAATTGTTTTGGATTTGTTCTTGTAGGTTTTTTTTCTTCCCTTCCTCTTTTGTTCTTTTGTGATTTGATGACTAACTTTAGTGCTGTGTTTGGATTCCTTTTTCTTTTTTGCATGTGTACCTATTGTAGATTTTTGGCTTGCAGTTACCATGAGGTTTTGCTGTAGCAGTCTGTTTATAAACAAGATTGTTTTAAGTTGCTGGTCTTTTAAGTTCAAATGCATTTCAAATATCCTACATTTGTGCTCTCCTCTTCTCACAGTTGCTGGTTTTGATACCATATTTGTGTATGGATGATTTCCTACCTTTACTGTATTGCCTTTACTGAAGAGCTTTTCCATTTGGAATTCTCCCATTTCTACTTGTGGCCTTTCGTTTTCCTCCTAGATAAGTTCCTTTAGCATTTGTTGCAAAGCTGATCTGGTGGTGTTGAATTCTCTTATCTTGTCTGTAAAGGTTTTGATTTCTCTATCAAATTTGAATGAGAGCTTTGCTGCTTAGAATATTCTTGGTTGTAGGTTCTTCCCTTTCATCTCTTTAAATATACCATGCCATTCTCTTCTGGCCTGCAGAGTTTCTGCTTAGAAATCAGCTGATAACCTCATGGGGATTCCCTTGCATGTTATTTGTTGTTTTTCCCTTATTGCTTTTAATATCTTTTTCTTTTTCTTTAATTTTTGTCAGTTTTATTACTATGTGTCTTGGCATGTTCCGCCTTGGGTTTATCCTGCCTGGGACTCTCTGCACTTCCTGGACTTGGCTGACTGTTTCCTTTCCCATGTTTGTTAGGAAAGTTTTCAGTATTATCTCTTCATTAGTCAATATTCAATATTTTCTCAGGTCGTTTCTCTCTCTCTTCTTCTGGGACCCCTATAATGGGAATGTGTGTGCATTTGATGTTGTCCCAGCAGTCTCTTAGATTGTCTTCATTTCTTTTCATTCTTTTTTCTTTATTCTGTTCTGTGGCAGTGATTTCCATCATTCTGTCTTCCAGCTCACTTATTCATTCTTCTGCCTCACTTATTCTGCTCTTGATTCCTTCTAGTGTAATTTTCATTTCACATATTGTATTCTTCATCTCTGTTTGTTTGTACTTTAGTACTTCTAGGTCTTTGTTAAGTATTTCTTGTATCTTCTCTATCCTTGCCTCTATTCTTTTTCCAAGATCGTGGATCATATTTATTATCATTATTCTGAATTATTTTTTGAGTAGATTACCTATCTCCACTTCACTTAGTTGTTCTTCTGGGGTTTTATCTTGTTCCTTCATCTGCAACATAATCCTCTGCTGTCTCATTTTCTCTAACTTTCTGTGATAGTGGTTTCCATTCTGCAGGCTGCAGGGTTGTAGTTCTTCCTGCTTCTGCTATCTGCTCCCTGGTAGGTGAAGCTGTCTAAGAGCCTTGTGAAGTCTTCCTGGTGGGAGGAACTGGTTCTTGGTCATTGGTGGGTGTAGCTGGGTCTTGTCTCTTTGACAGGTATGGCCTTGCCAAGGGGCATGTCTAGCTGGCTGTGGGCTCAAAAAATCTTTAAGCAGCCTGTGTGCTGATGGGTGGGGCTTTGTTCCCACCCTGTTGGTTGTTTGGCCTGAGGCATCCCAGCACTGGAGACTGCAGGCTGTTGGGTGGGGCCAGGTGTTAAGAAAATGGCAACCTCCAAAAGGCTCATGCCAATGAATACCCGCCAGAACTGCTGCTGCTAGTACCTTTGTCCCCAGAATGAGCCACGGCTGGCCCCCACCTCCACAGGAGACTCCCCAATACTAGCAGGTTGGTCTGGCCCAGTCTCTTATGAGGTCCCTGCATTTTTCCCTAGGTCCTGGTGCACAAGAGGCCTTCTGTGCACCCTCCAAGAGTGGAGGTTATGTATCCCCCATTCCTGTGGAATTCCTGCAATCAAACCCCACTGGCCTTCAAAGCCAGAATCTCTGGAGGCTCCTCCTTTGGTTGCCAGACCCCAGGCTGGGGAGCCTGATGTAGAGCTCAGAACTCTCACTCCTGTGGGTGAGCTTCTGTGGTATAATTATTTTCCAGTTTGTGGGTGGTCCACCCAGCAGGTATGGCATTTGATTTTATTGCAGTTGTGTCTGCTCTACCATCTCTTTGTGGCTTCTTCTTTGTCTTTGGATGCAGAGGATTTTTTTGGTAGGTTCCAGCATTTCTTTTTGGCTGAGCTGGGTCTTTGTTGCTGTGCGCAGGCTTTCTCTAGGTGCGGGAAGTGGGGGCTACTATTTGTTGCAGTGCATGGGTTTCTCATTGTGGTGGAGTCTCTTGTTGTGGAGCATGGGCTCCAGGCACACAGGCTTCAGTAGTTGCAGCGTGCGGGCTCTAGGGCACATGGGTTCAGTAGTTGTGGCTCACAGGCTTGGTTGCTCCATGGCATGTGGGATCTTCCTGGACCAGGGATCAAACTTGTGTCCCCTGCGTTGGCAGGTGGATTCTTAACCACTGCACCACCAGGGAAGTTTCAGCAGTTAGTTGTGATTTTGGTGTTTTTGTAAGAAGTGATGAGCTCACATACCTTTACTCTGATATCTTTTTTTTCTTTCTTTTCCTGTTTTATTTTTTTCTTCTCTGAGTGCCATGGCTAGGATTTACAAAACTATGTTGAATAAAAGTGGCAACAGTGGACATCCTTGCCTTGTTCCTGATCTTAGAGCCAATGATTTCAGCTTTTCACCAGTGAGAATGATGTTAGATGTGGGTTTGCATATATGGCCTTTATTATGTTGAGATGAGTTCCTTCTAGTCCCACTTTCTGGAGTGTTATTAACATAAATGGGTGTTGTATTTTGTCAAAACCTTTTTCTGCATCTATTGAGATGATCATATGATTTTTATTCTTCAGTTTGTTAATGTGGTGTATCACACAGATTGATTGATTAATTTGCAGATATTGAAGAATCCTTGCATCACTGGGTGAAATCCCACTTGATCGTGGTGTATGTTCCTTTTAATGTATTGTTGGATTCAGTTTGCTAGTATTTCGTTTAGGTTTTTTGCATCTATGTTCATCAGTGATATGGGCCTGTAATTTTCTTTTTTGTGGTATCTTTGGTTTTGGTATCAGGGTGATGGTGGCCTCATAGAATGAGTTTGGGAGTGTTCCTTCCTCTGCAGTTTTTCAAAGAATTTCAGAAGGATAAGCGTTTTCTCTAAATGTTTGTTTCATAGAATTCACCTGTGAAGACATCTGGTCCTAGGCTTTTGTTCATTGGAAGTTTTTAAATCACTGTTTCAAATTCAGTACTAGTGATTATCTGTTCATATTTTTTATTTCTTCCTGGTGCAGTCTTGGAAGGTTGTATCTTTCTAAGTATTTGCCCATTTCTTCTAGGTTTTCCATTTTTTTCGCATATAGTTGTTTGTGGTAGTCTCTTATGATGCTAATGATGTTATCAGAAAACTGCTAGAGCTTAACAATGAATTTGGTAAGGTTGCAGGATACAAATTTTATGACCAGAACTCTTTTTCATTCCTATACACTAACAAACAATGAAAGATCAGAAAGAGAAATTAAGAAAACAATCCCATTTACTATTACATCAAAAAGAATAAAATACCTAGGAATAAACTTAACTAAGGATGCAAAAGAAAGACTTGTGCACCCAAAACTATAAGATGCTGATGAAAGAAATCGAAGATGACACAAAAAGATGGAAAGATATACCATATCCTTGGATTGGAAGAATCAATATTGTCAAAATGGCTACACTACTCAAGGCAATCTACAGATTCAATTCAATCCCTATCAAATTACCAATGTCATTTTTCACAGAACTAGGACAAAAAAAATTTAATGTATATGGAAACACAAAAGAGCCTGAATAGCCAAAGCAGTCTTGAGAAACAAAAATGAAGCTGGAGGAATCAGGCTCCCTGACTATAGACTATACTACAAAGCTACAGTCATCAAAACAGTATGGTACTGGCACAGAAACAGAAATATAAATCAATGGAACAGGATAGAAAGCCAAGAATTATACCCACACACCTATGGTCAATTAATCTATGATAAAGGAGGTGAGAATATACAATGGGGAAAAGACAGTCTCTTCAATAAATGGTGCTTGGAAAACTGGAAAGCTACATGTAAAAGAATGAAATTAGAACATTCTCTAACAAACACCATACACAAAAATAAACTCAAAATGGATCAGAGACCTAAATGTAAGGCCAGATACTATAAAACTCTTAGAGGAAAACATAGGCAGAACACTCTTTGACATAAATTGCTGTAATATTTTTTTGATTCACCCCTTTGAATCATGAAAATAAAAACAAAAATAAACGGGACCTAATTAAACTCAAAAGCTTTTGCACAGCATAGGAAACCATAAACAAGACAACCATCAGAATGTGAGAAAATATTTGCAAACAAAGCAACTGACGAGATTAATCTCCAAAATATACAAACACCTCATGCAGCTCCATGTCAAAAAAACAACAACAACCCAATCAAAAAATGGGCAGAAGATCTAAATAGACATTTCTCCAAAGAAGACATACAGATGGTTAAAAAGCACATAGAAAGATGCTCAACATCACTAATTATCAGAGACATGCAAATCAAAACTACAATGAGATATCACCTCACTTGTCAGAATGGCCATCATCCAAGAAGTCTACAAACAATAAATGCTGGAGAGGGTGTGAAGAAAAGGGAATTGTCTTACACTGTTGGAGTGAATGTAAATTGGTACCACCACTATGGAGAACAGTATGAAGGTTCCTTAAAAATCTATAAATAGAACTACCATATGATCCAGCAGTTCCACTCCTGGGCATATATCTGGAGAAAACCATAATTTGAAAGTACACATGCACCCCAGTGTTCATTACAGCACCGTTTAAAATAGCAAAGACATGGAAGCTACCTAAATATTCATCAACAGAGGAATGGATAAAAAAGATGTGGTACATATATACAATGAACTATTACTCATCCATTAAAAAGAATGAAATAATGCCACTTGCAGCAACAAGGATGGACCTAGAGATTATCATACTAACTGAAGTAAGTCAGAGAGAGAAAGACAAATACCATATGATATCTCTGCTTTGTACAATCTAAATTTAGAAAATGATAAAAATGAACTTATTTACAAACAGAAACAGACTTACAGATCTCAAAAACAAACTCATGGTTACCCAAGGGGAAGCAGGGTGCGGGGTGGGGGGGATAAATCAGGAACTTGGGATATAAGGTAGGCCAACAAGGACCTACTGTATAGCACAGGGAACTCTAACTCAGTGTTCTATGATGACCTATATGAGAAAATAATCTAAGAAAGAATGAATATATGTATATGTATAACTGAATCTGTTTGCTGTACACCTGAAACTAGCACAACATTGTAAATCAACTATACTCCAATAAAATTTAAATAAAAAAAATTTTTTTTTAAACATTTAAAAAATTTCTTTCTTTCATGTGGGATGCCCAAGGGTCCAGTAGGGGCCTGGTCTAGGTAGGTGGAGTGTAGGGTTCTCCAGGAAGGTATACAGGGCACAGTTGGAGCCCACAGTGTGTGCTTTGTGACTTTGGGTGTGTGTGGGGTGTAAGTCTGGATCCTGATTGAGGGGCAAAGCAAAGATGGGCTGAGTGTTAGAGGTGGCTCAGAAAGTAGAGGAATCAGGCCCCAGGCACTGGCACCATTACCACACTTCTCAGAGGAAGCTGGATCTCACAGAATCTATGGTGGCTGCACACACCACATACAACATAAACCCCAATGCTGGTGGATGCCTCACCCACTGCACCCACCCTCCTACCCACTCAGAATCCCAGTGTGGTGGCACCTGGCCCCAGAGGCCGGGCAAGGTCTGCGGAAGGGCTCTGGCCCAGAGTCTGTGCAGGGGAGGAACCATCCGAGACAAGAAAGGGGCCTTAAGCAACGACAGAAGTTGTCCACCACCCCTACCCTTGAGGGACAAGGGGACGGGCAGATTACTCGAGCTCAAGGCCGCATTCACATGGAGGAAGCTGAAACCATTTCCCACTCTTCCAGTAAGAAATGAACCACAGAAGGGTCAGTGCCACTGCGGGAGATACGTTTCAGGGAAGAGCAATGAAGTCACTCTGCTTTCCCCACTCCTGCCCTCCAACCTTTCAACAGTGCCTGCCACTGGTGAAATCCAGTCAAAAGTCAGCTAAGAAAAACACCCTGCAGGAGTCAGGCCCCACTGCAAGACAGAACAGAGCAGACCAAAGGGGCGGGGTGGATGCCTCTGAAGGCAAACAGGCCTGGCAACTAGAAACACCTAATAAGAAAAATCTTCTCACAGAACACATTTTTGAACATCTAATTCAATAAAGCTTTTTTTCTGTTTTTTTGGAGGTATTTTTTTGCTTGTTTTTTGTAGGATTCTGGAAACTGGGACCAGCAAATATTTTAAGTATGAAATGGTGATTCAAACATGGAAAAGGCTTTATAAGGAATTCTCTGGTACATGACTGAACTAGATATTTGCAGTTAATCATGTGGATAAAGAAGAGGTTTGATTCAAAAGGGTAAAGTTGTGGCAGTGGAGGAAGGGAAATACTTATTGGAAAATTATCAGAGGATAATTTAGAAATTGACATTAAGAAAGAAATGTCCTATGGTTTAATCTCTTATATTTTTTGCAAAGCCCAACATTACCCAAGGAACAAATTTGTTTAAATTGGTAGTTATGTTTTCTATGTAAGATAAATAAGGAATAGAAAACGATTGCACTCATTCGACTTTTTAGGTGAATTATTAGGAATAAAAAGGAAATGTTCTTTCTGTCCTCCTGAGAAGACAGTGCCCTTCAGGTAGAGAGAGAGAGAGAGAGAGAGAGGGATCGGACAAAACCATATCAAATAAGAAGCCTCTGTAAATATAAAAGCTTAGTTGGTATTTTTCAAACTCCTTAATGCTGCTGACTGGACATCTTTACATGACAAACACCAGATGGAAAAATCAGTTGAGAGTCACAAGCCAAGGATGATTTCATTATTAAATGATCATTTACTCATAATTATCCAGAAAAGCCCAAAACCCTATAGTGCTTTCATAATAACATTTATGTTACCAAAACATAGCAAGAGTATACTTTTGCTAAAAGTTTACAGTCTAATCTGCAGGAAAAACTTAATTATTCTAATATGATAAACATATAAAATCCCTGTCTAATTTTAAAATTGGAATTTCAATTTCCAGTAACACATTTCCCCATAACACCATTTGCAGTATTTCTCCTAAACTACTGTCTACAAAAATGCTGTAATAACACAGCTTTTCTGATTAACCAAACAACTGATGATCAAGAAGACAAAGTGACTGATTTACTCTCATCCTTATGTAAATAAAATCTTATTTTTTTCTCTTTAGCTGCACGTAACAATAAGATGCTTTTAATAAGTTTTAAAGACTTAGAACCAAAAATCAATTTAGCAAATGCCTCTTCCAGTGACCACACATCATGACGTTTGCATTGTTATTTGGTGATAAACAAAATAAAAAGATCTGTCATTGAAACTTAAATAAGGGAGATTGGTTTCATAAACTGCAACATTCTAAACTTCAGTGCTGTAAAATCAACAGCTTGAAGCAGCTCTCCCAGCTAACACAGTTGGATTGTGAAAGATTAATAGCTACAAATCATGACCTTTCACTTTTGACATAAATTCTAAGAAGTGAAATGCAATTGGAAAAACTGGTGAAACCTTAAATCATTGCCATAGAGCAGAATAATAACCATAGATCTACAATAACTAAATATATACACCCAATTTTGGGTCACACATTTCCTCTTGAGCTTATATTATAGCAGACCCAATGAATGTACAGTTTCATGCTTTCATTCCCACTGTACTTCTACAAAATAAAGCCTCAGTTGCTGACTCCCTAGATAATGCAAATTGTTTACAAGCATGATTTCCAGAGAAAATAAACCTTTATAAATAAAGAAAATTTGTTACATCTGACATTTTAATAGGCCTTACTTAGAAGCCACTTTGTACAGGCATTACTTCATAATATTACAATTCCAAATCTTCTTGAGGAACACATACCAATGACTTCCACTATATGTTTAAGTTGATAAAATTAGAAAATGATCATAAAATGTTGCCATATGTGTAAGTTTTTTGAAAGAGAAATGTGTATCTTTTATTATGGACCATGACCTTTAGCAATAATTTATCACATTATCACTACTAAAATACAAATGAATTTATAACAATTATAATACAATATAATGCCATTATATCATTCATAATCCATTTATGATTATAATAAAATATCAGACATATGCAACTACCAGAAACAAGTCAAATCAGTAATATTTTAATTGCCTTCAACCATGCTTCCGATAAAGGAATAATTAAATTAATACCTGTGTACCAAATGAGTTTGCAATAAAGAGTTAATTGCCCTTTTCATGATAATGTAAAAATGGAAATCCAAATAGTGTTCAGTGGCACAGAAGCAGCTCATCAAGCTGCACTCTTCATAGCCCTTTAGGAATAAGAGCTATCATATTATAAATTCTGGAGAAAAAAGATCCCAGGATGAGAGAACTGATGAGTAACAAGCCATATACTGATGCCTCAGATAAAAAGCTTCCTGTAAAACAATAAAACACCCTTTTTCATAAATCCCATAATCCTGGCTAAACCTTTGCAATGAAACATGAAAAGTATCTTTAGTTTCCAAAACAAAGGGGAAACACACACGCAGACACACACTCATTTAGTTCATCTTTATGATCCTCAGATTCTAGCCCTGAAACATGACTCAGCCTTTGAACTTCAAATATCACGTCCATTCATTGGTTACGGGCATGTCATCACATCCGTTTACTGGCTGTGGGCATGTCTCCGTTTTAAAATGAAAAGAAAACCTTAAAGAGGAATTTCTATTTGTTGGCCTTCTCTTAAAATTTATCATTTTGTTCACAAGAGAATTAAGATAACTCGTCATAATTCTCTTAGGAAAAAGAAATGTTTCATTGTTGTTCATTTTAAATGTGCATGTCATTATTTCAAGATAATGAGCTGTTAGAAACCTGAGCATTTGCCTATCTCTTTTGACTTTCAAGATGATATACTTGAAAATGGACTAATATTTTTTTTTCTTCCTGAGGGCTATATAAAAAAAGACACAACACATACAAAATGAATAAATGCAGAGAACCAAAGAGGACACATGGATATCAGTATCATCACAGATATTTCAATGAGGTTTTGGGAGACTGAAAGTAGAGGGAAATGTTTAAGTCAAAGAGTAGAGCAGAATTTGCTGTGAAAAGGCTCCTGTCTCTGAGAGATGAGAGTTGATTTTCCCATCAGACCATTGAAGTGGCTTTGGGATCTGAGGAGATTATACAGAGGGAGAAAGTGACAAGTAGGTCTGGAAAAAAACAATCATTTAAGGGTCAGTATTTGAGGTGGCTGTGCCAAGTAGCACTGTGAGCCCCCCACACAGAGCCTGGACAGTCCAGAATTTACCTTTGTGGGGAAAGAAACAGCAGGACACTTTTTAATAAAGAAATTAAATGAGATATCTGGGGGGAGAAACAGTAAAAAGACTACGTGGATATTGAAACCCTGAATAAAGATCTGATTGTTTTGATATGTGACATGTAGCCCAACACCTTGCTTGGTAAATCTATGAAGATGCCTGCCAGTTGACCTGACTTACTCATGTACACAAGTCCTACTTTCTGTTCAAGGGAGGGGCATGAGTAGAACTATTTGTATGTTTACAAATTTGCCAAAGAAAACCATATCTGCTAACCATTCTTTGTTCTTAAATATGAACAAATAAGATCATCAGATCTGTAAAAAATCAAGAGCATCAAAGAGAAATACCAAGATAAATATAAAAGCTGACTGCAGAGGAAAGAAAGATAACAGGTAATTCAATAAATGAAAGAGGAACAAACAACAAAAACCTCTCTTGTATAAATGGAGAAATTAAAGGTGATGCTGTGTCAGTATAACAGAAACATGATAATATGGAAAGGGAAAGAAAAAAAAATCTGAGATATAAATAAATGTGCTTAGGTGATTAGAGATTTAAAATTTGGTACACAAAGAAGTTGTGTACTTCCTTCTTTGGTACACAAAGAAGGAAGAAGAGGAGAAAAAGGACAAGGAGGAGGGGGTCTGTCCCAATATGTAGAGCAGAAAGATTAACAAAAACTGTGAGAGAAAAAATACAGAGTTCTAGAAAAAGGGAATTGAGAAAAAGGCTGGGAAGAAATTATCCAATAACAGAAGGAAAAAGGGAGAGAGAATTTAAGTCAGGAATCTAGATTTACTGATTCAACAAGTGCCCAATACCCAATGAAATATATTTTTTCAATTATCCTTGTGAAAATTTAAGAATGCCAAGGCTAAAGGTACTGCAGTTTTCCAAAAGCATGAAACAGCTTATTTAAACAAATAAAACTGAGACTGAAACAAGAAAAATCTCAAACAACCTTACCTACCACTTAAAAGAATTAGAAAAAGAAGAAGAAAAGGAAGAACAAACAAAACATAAAGTCAGCAGAAGGAAGGAAATAATAAAGATGAGAGAGGAAATAAATAACAGATTAAAAAACAATAGAAAAAAATCAATAAAACCAAGAGCTGGTTCTTTGAAAGGGTAAACAAGATTGGCAAACTTCTGGCTAGGCTCACCAAGAAGAAAAGAGAGAGAACCCAAATATACAAAATAATAAATGAAAAGGAGACATAACAACCAATACAGCAGAAATACAAAAAACAATAAGGGAATACTATGAACAACTATATGCCAACAAATTTGACAACCTAGAAGAAATGGACATGTTTCTAGAAACATATAGCCTACCAAAACTGAATCAAGAAGAAATAGATAATTTGAACAGACATCACTAGAAGCAAAATAAAATCTGTAATTTAAAAACTCCCTACAAACAAAAGTCCAGGACCAGATGGCTTCATGGATGAATTTTACCAAGCATACAAAGAAGTACTTATACTGATCCTTCTCAACTCTTCCAAAAGATTGAAGAGGAGAGAACACTCTCAAAGACATTCTATTAAGCCACCATCATCCTGATACCAAAGCCAGACAAAGACACCACCAAAAAAGAAAATTACAGGCCAATATCTTTGATGAATATAGATGCAGAAATTCTCAACATTAGCAAACCAAATCCAACAACACGTAAAAAAGATCATACTCCACGACCAAGTGGGATTCATCTGACTTTGAATCTTTAATTCATTCATTAAAGATGGTTCAACATATGCAGATCAATCAATGTGACACACCACATTAATGAAAGAAAAAACAAAAGCCACATGATCATCTCAATAGATGCATAAAAAGCATTTGACAAAATTCAGTATCCATTCATGATAAAAACTCTTACCAAAGTGGGTTTAGAGGAAATATATCTCAACAAATTAAAGCCATTTATGACAAACCCACAGCCAAGATAATACTCAACAGTGAAAAGCTGAAAACCTTCCCACTAAAATCTGGAACAAGACAAGGAAGCCCACTCTCACCTCTTCTATTCAATATAGTATTGGAAGTCCTAGCCACAGCAATCAAACAAGAAAAAGAAATAAAATGTATCCAAATTGGAAGGGAAGAGGTAAAACTGTCATATGCAGATGACATATTATATATAGAAAACCCTCAAAACTCCACACAAAAATAGAACTGATAAATTCAGCAAGGTAGCAGGATACAAGATTAACATATAGAAATCAGTTGCATTTCTTTATACTAACAATGAAATATCAGAAAGGAAATGTATAAAAAAAAAAAAAAACAACCTTCTAAAATCACACCCCCCAAAATAAAATACTTAGGAATAAACCTGACCAAGGAGATGAAAGACTTATATGTTGAGAACTATAAAACATGATAAAGGAAACTGAAGATGATTCAAAGAAATGGGAAGATATCCCATGCTCTTGGATTGGAAGAATTAATATTGTTAAAAATGGCCGTACTACCCAAAGCAATCTACAGATTTAATGCAATCCCTATCAAATTACCAATGACATTTTTTCACAGAACTAGAACAAGTAATCCAAAAACTTATATGGAAACATCAATGATCCAGAATTGCCAAAGCAATCCTGAAGAAAAAGAATAAAGCAGGAGGCATAACCCTCCCAGACTTCAGACAGTACTACAAACTACAGTAATCAAAACAGCATGGTATTGGCATAAATACAGACACATAGATCAATGGAACAGAATACAGAGCCCAAAAGTAAACTCATACACCTACAGTCAGTTAATCTCCAACAAAGGAGGCAGGAATACACAATAAAAAAAGTCAGTCTCTTCAGCAAGTGGTGCTGGGAAAATTGGACAGCTGCATGTAAATCAATGAAATTAGAACACACCCTCATACCATGCACAAAAATAAACTCAAAATGGCTTTAAGACTTAAACGTAAGACATGACACCATAAAACTCCTAGGAGAGATCATAGGCAAAACATTCTCTGACATAAGTTGTACCAATGTTTTCTTAGGTCAGTCTCCTAAGGCAATAGAAATAAAAACAAAAATAAACAAATGAGACCTAATCAAACTTACAAGATTTGTCCCAGCAAAGGAAACCATAAACAAAATGAAAAGACAGCCTACAGAATGCAAGAAAATATTTGCAAATGATTGACTGATAAGGGCTTAATTTCCAAAATATACAAACAGCTCATACAACTCAACAGTAAAAAAAGCAACCCAACTGAAAAATGGGCAGAAGACCTAAATAGACATTTCTCCAAAGAAGATATACAGATAGCCAAGAGGCACGTGAAAAGAGGCTCAACATCGCTAATTTTTAGAGAAATGCAAATCAAAACTACAATGAGGTACCACCTCACACCAGTCAGAATGGCCATCATTAACAACTCTACAAATAACAAATGCTAGAGAGAGTGTGGAGAAAAGGGAACCCTCCTACATTATTGGAGGGAACGTAAGTTGGTACAGCCACTATGGAAAACAGTATGGAGGTTCTTCAAAAAACTAAAAATAGCATTACCATATGATCTAGAAATCCTATTCCTGGGCATATATCCAGACAAAACCCTAATTCAAAAATATACATGCACCCCTATGTTCATAGCAGCACTATTAACAATAGCCAAGACATGGAAACAACCTAAATGTCCATCAACAGATGAATGGATAAAAACATGTGGTACATATGTAAAATGGAATACTACTTAGCAATAAAAAAGAATGAAATAATGCCATTTGCAGTGACATGGATGCAACTAGAGATTATCATACTAAGTGAAGTAAGTCAGAAAGAGAAAGACAAATACCATATGATATCACTTATGTGTGGAATCTAAAATATGGCACAAACGAACCTATCTACAAAACAGAAACAGACTTATGGGCATAGAGAACAGACTTGTGGTTGCCAAGGGGAGGGCGTTGGGGCAGGGATGGAGTGGGAAGTTGGAGTTAGCAGATGTAAGCTATTATTTATAGAGTGGATAAACAAAAATGTCCTACTGTATAGCACAGAGAACTATATTCAATATCCTATGATAAACCATAATGGAAAAGAATATAAAAATAGAATGTATACATGTATAACTGAATCACTTTGCTGTACAGCAGATATTAACACAACATTGTAAATCAACTATACTTCAATTTAAAAACTTGATAAGAAAATGTTGGAACTAGAAAAAAAAATGAGATTGGCATTGGAATTCTTCTTAGCAATACCAGAGTATAGAAAAATTATTACTCAAATGTATGGGCCAAATAAAGATATTTTCAAGCAAACAGGGTCTCTAAAAATTTACCTTCCATATATCGTTTTCTATATAGTTATTGGATTATGTGCTCCAGAAAAAAATATCTGAAAAATAAGAGGAGGAAGATACTGGATGTAGGAAAGGGCGGTTAGAGCCCAGGCAATCCCTCTGTGCAAGTCTGAGCTGATGGTTGTCCATCAGGTCTAAAAATAATCTGGTCCAAATTGGAGCATGTAGGTAGAGGCCCTCAGGAAAGAGGCTTCTAGGAAAAGAGAAAAGGGACTTCACAAAAGGTAGTATGTATGAGAGGATGGAAATCTTGAGATTTTGATAAATATACAGTGTCATTAAAGTTTTCAAGAAATAAAAAGATGACAAAATACCAGGGTGCAAATATAAGCCAAATAAAATGCACCATGATTTTTAGCACTTGACGGCACATAGAAAATAAGAATCCAGGTGACCTTAGTATTAGAAGTATTTTCCTTTAAGTGGCCCAGGCATCATAGAATTAGACCCTTAGGAAAAGAAATTTAATCCTATTTGCTCTGGCAGTGAACAGTATTTACATGGTCATATTGATGCACACAGTATAAATTCACCTCCAACTTTAAAAATCAACCTTTGGACAAAACATACAAGCATTGCTTATGTGTTATGAAGAGAATCTAAATATTAACCACTTGCTAAATTAAAGTAAATGAAAAGAACTTCATTCTTCTAAGGAAAGGTGGAATAAAGGGTAGTTTAAAATACTGACTGGAGTTGATGGCTTAATAAGTATAAGTACATGCATATTATTCAAAGTTACAACATAAAGGATGGAAGACCTCAGAGTAATGATAAAACTGTCAAACTCTGGGAAGAGGATGGGGAGGGAAAATGACATAGAGTGAGATAAATCCTTTCTTTCTTAGGAAGTGAACAGACATTGTCTCAAGTTGGAAAATTAAGAAATGAAGATATAAACATAGGTAGTGTTAGGAAGATAACCTACAGAAGAATGAAAACAGAAATGGTCAGAAAAAAATTGTCCCTGGAGATTGAGGATGGGAATAAGAAAATAATGAGATGGGTGACTGCTTTTTGTTAGAAACCCATCTGCACAGACAACCATGATAAAATTTCAAAATAAAAGTAAACATTGCTTCTTTTAGAGCACTTCCAACTAGTTGTAAGTGACCCAGGAAAAAAAATGTTTTTTAATTCTTAAAAATAATTTACCAATTAAAAGAAGTCTTTGGGGCTTCCCTGGTGGTGCAGTGGTTGAGAATTCGCCTGCCAATGCAGGGGACATGGGTTCGAGCCCTGGTCTGGGAAGATCCCACATGCCGCGGAGCGGCTGGGCCCGTGAGCCACAACTACTGAGCCTGTGCGTCTGGAGCCTGTGCTCCGCAACAGGAGAGGCCGCGATAGTGAGAGGCCTGCACACCGCGATGAAGAGTGGCCCCCGCTCACCTCAACTAGAGAAAGCCCTCGCACAGAAACGAAAACCCAACACAGCCAAAAATAAATTAATTAATTAAAAAAAATAAAGAAGTCTTTGTCAAAGCAACCATTACCTCCAACTACAATATTATTTCAACTAGAAACTTGTTTCAGAATGTAGAAGAGAATAATAATACAGGAACACCAAATTTAGCTATGAGTTAAACAGAGTATAATTTGTTTGCATGCTTGGAAGCATGGTTGATATGGTTAATTTTTTCCCCCAACATCTATTTGCATACTTGTAAACTTTTTAGCAAAACTGTGGAAATTATTACATTATTTGAAATTATTTCACTGTACAAACTTTGCTTCTCAATTGACAGAGAAGGCTGTGATGATTCTCAAGGATTTGGATGATTGCCAAGATCTTTAATTTGTGAATTAAAGAGGATTTGTGAGCTACATTAGCCAACTAAGCCTAACAGGTCAAAATGCACTCCTTTAAAAGTTTCGAAGTTTGGAATTGAGTTAATATAAACATTTTCCACATTGAGCACACAGCTGTTATGTGGTCTTTGAATCAGGAACATACTGTCAAGTGAATGGAGCAAATTTTCAAATAAGCAAAATATAGAAACTTTATACCATATATATTTTTAAAATATATACTTGATATACTATTAACTGCTTTAAGCCAATGGCCACTCTAAACTGGATCCATGTAAATGATTTCAAGAACTGTCCTAACTATGATGTTTGGTCAAAATTATTGGTCTAGTACATGATACAATGAGTGTTACTGATTCATTTCCAGTCTCTCCTGATTTCACCAGTGGTTAGAAGAAATGGAGTTCATGTATGTGTTGACCATTAGTCCTATTATATATATATATATTATAAAACATGGTCCTATTATCTATTTAACAATTTCCTGTTAATCTGCTGCAATGACTCTGGAATCCATATATGAGTCTTGAGAACTTACAAAGTAGAGCCTAGTTGCATAAAAACTAGTGTTCTCCAGAGCAGAGCTGCTCAATGCACTTTTGTAGTATATAAGGTATGAGAACAATTATAATCCAATGGTATATTTGAAGAAATAAAGACCATTTTTTTCAGTTCTGGCTTCTTTTCATTTTTCTTCCACTTCATATTCTTTATTTTTTAATGTTTTCTTTTTTTTGATTTGAATTTTATTTATTTTTTTATACAGCAGGTACTTATTAGTTATCTATTTTATACATATTAATAGAAATACGTCAATCCCAATCTCCCAATTCATCTCACCACCACCACCCCCACCACTTCCCCCCTCTTGGTGTCCATATGTTTGTTCTCTACATCTGTGTCTCTATTTCTGCCCTGCAAACCAGTTCATCTGTACCATTTTTTCTAGATTCCACATATATGCATTAATATACAATATTTGTTTTTCTCTTTCTGACTTACTTCACTCTGTATGATAGTCCCTAGGTCCATCCATGTCTCTACAAATGACCAAATTTCATTCTTTTTATGGCTGAGTAATATTCCATTGTATATATGTACCACATCTTCTTTACCCATTCATTTGTCGATGGGCATTTAGGTTGCTTCCATTACTTGGCTATTGTAAATAGTGCCGCAATGAACATTGGGGTGCATGTGTCTTTTTGAATTATGGTTTTCTCTGGGTATATGCTCATTAGTGGGATAGCTGGGTCACATGGTAATTCTATTTTCAGTTTTTTAAGGAACCTCCATACTGTTCTCCATAGTGGCTGTATCAATTTATATTCCCACCAGCTGTGCAAGAGAGTTGCCTTTTCTGCATACCCTCTCCAGCATTTGTTTGTAGATTTTCTGATCATGCCCATTCTAACCAGTGTGAGGCGATACCTCATTGTACTTTTGATTTGCATTTCTCTAATAATTAATGATGTTGAGCAGCTTCTCATGTGCTTCTTGGCCATCTGTATGTCTTCTTTGGAGAAATGTCAATTTAGATCCTCTGCCCATTTTTTGATTGGGTTGTTTGTTTTTTTAATATTGAGCTTCATGAGCTGTTTATATATTTTGGAGATTAAGCCTTTGTCCGTTGATTCCTTTGCAAATATTTTCTCCCATTCTGAGGGTTGTCTTTTCGTCTTGTTTACAGTTTCCTTTGCTGTGCAAAAGCGTTTAAGTTTCATTAGATCCCATTTGTTTATTTTTGTTTTTATTTCCATTACTCTAGGGAGTGGGTCAAAAAAGATCTTGCTGTGATTTATGTCAAAGAGTATTCTTCCTATGTTTTCCTTTAAGAGTTTTATAGTGTCCAGTCTTACATTTAGGTCTTTAATCTGCTTTGAGTTTATTTTTGTGTATGGTGTCAGGGAGTGTTCTAATTTCATTCTTTTACATGTAGCTGTCCAGTTTTCCCAGCACCACTTATTGAAGAGACTGTCTTTTCTCCATTGTATATCCTTGCCTCCTTTGTCATAGATTAGTTGACAATAGGTGTGTGGGTTAATCTCTGGGCTTTCTGTCATGTTCCATTGATCTATATTTCTGTTTTTGTGCCAGTACCATATTGTGTTGATTACTGTAGCTTTGTAGTATAGTCTGAAGTTAGGGAGTCTGATTCCTCCAGCTCCGTTTTTTCCCTCAAGATTGCTTTAGCTATTCGGAATCTTTTGTGTCACCATACAAATTTTAAGATTTTTTGTTCTAGTTCTTTAAAAAATGCCACTGGTAATTTGATAGGGATTGCATTGAATCTGTAGATTGCTTTGGGTAGTATAGTCATTTTCACAATATTGATTCTTCCAATCCTAGAACATGGTGTATCTCTCCATCTGTTTATGTGATCATTGACTTCTTTTATCAGTGTCTTATAGTTTTCTGAGTACAGGTCTTTTACCTCCTTAGGTAGTTTTATTCCTAGGTATTTTATTCTTTTTGTTGCAGTGGTGAATGGGATTGTTTCCCTAATTTCTCTTTCTGATCTTTAGTTGTTAGTGTATAGGAATGCAAGCGATTTCTCTGCATTAATTTGTATCCTGCAACTTTACCAAATTCATTGATTAGCTCTAGTAGTTTTCTGGTGACATCTTTAGGATTATCTATGTATAGTATCATGTCATCTGCAAACAGTGACAGTTTTACTTCTTCTTTTCCTATTTGGATTCCTTTTGTTTCTTTTTCTTCTATGATTACTGCGGCTAAAACTTCCAAAACTATGTTGAATATAGTGGTGAGAGTGGGCAACCTTGTGTGGTTCCTAATCTTAGAGGAAATGCTTTCACTTTTTCACCATTGAGAATGATGTTTGCTGTGGGTTTGTCATATATGGCCTTCATTATGCTGACATTGGTTCCCCTCTATGCCCACTTTATGTAGAGTTTTTATCATAAATGGGTGTTGAATTTTGTCAAAAGCTTTTTCTGCATCAATTGAGATGATCCTATGGTTTTTATTCTTCAGTTTGTTAATATGCTGTATCACATTGATTGATTTGCATATATTGAAGAATCCTTGCATCCCTGGGATAAATCCCAATTGATCATGGTGTATGATCCTTTTAATGTGTTGTTGGATTCTGTTTGTTAGTATTTTGTTGAGGATTTTTGCGTCTATATTTATCAGTGATATTAGTCTGTAATTTTCTTTTTTTTGTAGTATCTTTGTCTGGTTTCAGTATCAAGGTGATGGTGGCCTCGTAGAATGAGTTTGTGAGTGTTCCTTCCTCTGCAATTTTTTGTTAGAGTTTGAGAAGGATCAGTGTTAGCTCTTCTCTAAATGTTTCATAGAATTCACCTGTGAAGCCATCTGGTCCTGGACTTTTGTTTGTTGGAAGATTTAAATCACAGTTTCAATTTCATTACTTGTGATTGGGCTGTTCATGTTTTCTATTTCCTCCTGGTTCAGCCTTGGAAGGTTATACCTTTCTAAGAATTTGTCCATTTCTTCCAGGTTGTCCATTTTATTGGCATAGAGTAGTAGTAGTGGCTTGTAGTAGTTTCTTATGATGCTCTGTATTTCTGCTCTGTTTGTAGTAACTTCTCCTTCTTCATTTCTAATTTTATTGATTTGAGTCATCTCCCCCTTTTTCTTGATGAGTCTGGCTAAAGGTTTAACAATTTTGTTTATTTTCTCAAAGAACCAGCTTTTAGTGTTATTGATCTTTGCTCTTGTTTTCATTGTTTCTATTTCATGTATTTCTGCTCTGACCTTTATGATTTCTTTCGTTCTACTACCTTTGGGTTTTGTTTCTTCTTCTTTCTCTAGTTCCTTTAGGTGTAAGGTTAGCTTGTTTGAGATTTTTTCTTGTTTCTTGAAGTAAGATTGTATTGCTATAAACTTTCTTTTTAGAACTGCTTTTGCTGCATTGCATAGGTTTTGGATTGTCGTGTTTTCTTTGTCATTTGTCTCTAGGTATTTTTTGATTTCCACTTTGATTTCTTCAGTGATCTCTTGGATATTTAGTAACGTATTGTTTAGCCTCCCTGTGTTTGTGTTTTTTACGTTTTTTTCCCTGTAATTGATTTCTAATCTCATAGCGTTGTGGTTGGAAAAGATGCTTGACATGATTTCAGTTTTCTTAAATTTACCAAGGCTTGATTTGTGACCCAAGATGTGATCTATCTTGGAGAATGTTCCATGTGCACTTGAGAAGAAAGTGTAATCTGCTGTTTTCTGATGGATGTCCTATAAATATCAATTAAATCTATCTGGTCTGTTGTGTCATTTAAACCTTGTGTTTCCTTATTAATTTTCTGTCTGGATGATCTGTCTATTGGAGTAAGTGACGTGTTAAAGTCCCCCACTATTATTGTTTTACTGTCGATTTCCTCTTTTATAGCTGTTAGTAGTTGCCTTATGTATTGAGGTGCTCCTATGTTGGGTGCATATATATTTATAATTGTTATATCTTCTTCTTGGATTGATCCCTTGATCATCATGTAGTGTCCTTTCTTGTTTCTTGTAACATTCTTTATTTTAAAGTCTATTTTATCTGATATGAGTATTGCTACTTAGCTTTCTTTTGATTTCCATTTGTATGGAATATCTTTTTCCATCCCCTCACTTTCAGTCTGTATGTGTCCCTAGATCTGAAGTGGGTCTCTTGTAGACACCATACATGTTGGTCTTGTTTTTGTATCCATTCATTGAGCCTGTGTCTTTTGGTTGGAGCATTTAATCCATTGACATTTAAGGTAATTATTGATAGGTATGTTCCTATGACCATTTTCTTAATTGTTTTGGGTTTGTTTTTGTAGGTCCTTTTCTTCTCTTGTGTTTCCCACTTAGAGAAGTTCCTTCAGCATTTGTTGTAGAGCTGGTTTGGTGGTGCTGAATTCTCTTAGCTTTTGCTTGTCTGTAAAGCTTTTGATTTCTCCATCGAATCTGAATGAGATCCTTGCCAGGTAGAGTTATCTTGGTTGTAGGTTCTTCCCTTTCATCACTTTAAATATGTCATGCCACTCCCTTCTGGCTTGTAGAGTTTCTACTGAGAAATCAGCTGTTAACCTTATGGGAGTTCCCTCATATGTTATTTGTTATTTTTCCCTTGTTGCTTTTAATAATTTTTCTTTGTCTTTAATTTTTAAAATTTGATTACTATGTGTCTCAGTGTGTTTCTCCTTGGTTTTATCCTGCCTGGGACTCTTTGTGCTTCCTGGACTTGGGTGGCTATTTCCTTTCCCATGTTAGGGAAGTTTTCAACTATAATCTCTTCAAATATATTCTCGGGTCCTTTCTCTCTCTCTTCTCCTTCTGGGACCCCTATAATGCGAATGTTGGTGCGTTTAATGTTGTCTCAGAGGTCTCTTAGGCTGTCTTCATATCTTTTCATTCTTTTTTCTTTATTCTGTTCCGCAGCAGTGAATTCCACCATTCTGTCTTCCTGGTCACTTATCCGTTCTTCTGCCTCAGTTATTCTGCTATTGATTCCTTCTAGTGTAGTTTTCATTTCAGTTATTGTATTGTTCATCTCTGTTTGTTTGTTCTTTAATTCTTCTAGGTGTTTGTTCAACATTTCTTGCATCTTCTCGATCTTTGCCTCCATTCTTTTTCTGAGGTCCTGGATCATCTTCACTATCATTATTCTGAATTCTTTTTCTGGAAGGTTGCCTATCTCCAGTTCACTTAGTTGTTTTTCTGGGGTTTTATCTTGTTCCTTCATCTGGTACATATTCCTCTGACTTTTCATTTTGTCTGTCTTTGTGTGATTGTGGTTTTTGTTCCACAGGACTGTAGTTCTTCTTGCTTCTGCTGTCTGCCCTCTGGTGGATGAGGCTATCTAAGAGGCTTGTGCAAGTTTCTTGATGGGAGGGACTGGTGGTGGGTAGAGCTGGGTGTTGCTCTGGTGGGCAGAGCTCAGTAAAACTCTAATCTGCTTGTCTGCTGATGGGTGGGGCTGGGTTCCCTCCCTGTTGGTTGTTTAGCCTGAGGCGACCCAGCACACCCATAGGGTCCTTGGTGGGGCTAATGGTGGACTCCGGGAGGGCTCACGCCAAGGAGTACTTCCCAGAGCTTCTGCTGCCAGTGCCCTTTTCCCCACAGTGAGCCACAGGTGCCCCCTGCCTCTGCAGGAGACCCTCCAACACTAGCAGGTAGGTCTGGTTCAGTCTCCTATGGGGTCACTGCTCCTTCCCCCTGGGTCTTGATGTGCACACTACTTTGTGTGTGCCCTCCAAGAATGGAGTCTCTGTTTCCCCCAGTCCTGTCAAAGTCTGCAATCAAATCCCACTAGCCTTCGAAGTCTGATTCTCTGGGAATT
Source organism: Balaenoptera acutorostrata (assembly GCF_949987535.1). Classification (NCBI taxonomy): domain Eukaryota; kingdom Metazoa; phylum Chordata; class Mammalia; order Artiodactyla; family Balaenopteridae; genus Balaenoptera; species Balaenoptera acutorostrata. The sequence goes on from NC_080071.1 coordinate 9,368,406, forward strand.
CCTCCTCCCGTTGCTGGAACCCCAGGTTGGGAAGCCTGACATGGGACTCAGAACCTTCACTCTAGTGGGTGGACTTCTGTGGTATAATTGTTCTCCAGTTTGTGAGTCACCCACCCAGTGTTTATGGGATTTGCTTTTATTGTGATTGCACCCCTCCTACCATCTCACTGTGGCTTCTCCTTTGTCTTTGGATGTGGGCTACCTTTTTGGTGAGTTCCAGTGTATTGCTGTCAATGATTGTTCAGCAGTTAGTTGTGATTCTGGTGCTCTCACAAGGGGGAGTGAGTGCACGTCCTTTTAATCCACCATCTTGAACCAATCACCTTGTAAAGACATTTAAAAAGATGAATTTAGCCGTTATAGAGTTCATTTTTTTTGGATGATTCCATATTTAGCCTTATGTAAAGATGTTAGCAGACCCTTTCAAACATGAAGGATTTTCAAATACAATGTCTTCTTTTTGGAATCCAGACAGTGCTATGTAGATGAATTTTGTGAGGTATATATTAGAACTAGAATTCCAGTTTAGAAAACCAGACACCTTCTTATTCACTGAGATGGTTCACACAGTAACAAGAAGTTATTTCCAGTATGTAACTGACCACTCTCATGTTTCGGTAATCTACCACTAAAAACCGGGACATAGAAGGACTTATAAAAATGAAATAGGAGGAATTATTAAAATGGTCTACAGTTTGCAGTTTGCTAAGGACAGTGCTATGCACTTTGCATGCTTTATCTCATTTAGTCCTCCCAACAAACTCCTGAGGTGAATATGGTTTGAAAATTTCACACATCAGGGAAAAAGGCCACAGACTAGTAAGTGACTTGCCCAGGCCGTACACAGCTGGTATCTGAAACAAGATTTTTAAATTTATTTTTACAGTTCAATAGCCATGGACAACACCTTTAAACCAAACCAGATATTGATGCCAAGTGGAAATGGTTGGGAGAAAGTGGAAAGTTCCCCACAATGTATCACGACTCTGGGAAAGAAACACTCGAAGACTATACCTAACAAAGGCATACAGAGGGAGCAGGAGGTACACCAGTTTGCAATAAAGGCAGAATGTTTACTCTAAATCCTTGTATGTCTTTACATTGTGGCTACAGTAGCCAGCAACATGATTTTGCATTATCATATCTATGTAAAAATGCATTTCAATTCTTTATACTATTAGAAGGATCTATCTATCTCAGCACCAGCCTAATATTAAATATGTCATTTTCCTTCCTGTTTCCCACTCTTTTCTTAGAATTTGCTGTATTTTATACTTAGTAATGAAGGTTTCTTAGAACATGCTCCTATAATGGAAAACTATATTCTATGCAATTTTTCTTTGTACTGGAATGTTTTAAGTGTTTAAAATATTGAAAATACATTGAAAGCCTATGCTAGCATATCAGCACACAAGATAAGGCCACTGGGGCGGTGGACTTTTGTTTTTTCAAAGATGTATCATATAGCAATGGTACATGAAGGACATAATTTCTCACACAGTTGAGACTAAAGGATTTGAAATGAATACTGCTTTATGGTGGGACTTTAAGTACCATAAATGTAACTAAGATTTCTATTCCATTTGCCCAATTTGATCAACTGGTGAAATTTACTAGCTGATCAGAGAGCTAAGAAAGAGTAATAATTACTATTAACAGCAACAAGAGAGTTTCAGAGAAACTAAACAAAATGAAGTACACTTTAAATTAATTTGATGTTGCTCTAAAGTCTGGAAAAGTAAGGAGTGTATATTTATGCTGGCTGAAAAATGAGACAAAACACTACAACCTTCCTCAGTCAATTACATTATAAAATAGAATATTTATAGTAACATTAAGATGCTAGTACATGCTACTTAAATTAAAATCTCACATTGTTACATGGTACCACAATCTATAGCCCTACAGCAAAACAACTAAAGGTAAATCACTAAAATCTCCAAGAGTCAAGATGAAGAATTACATGGTGAGGTTCATGAGAACCTGTACTTTGTCACCTCAAAAGTTGTGATTTCATTCCTACTGCTAGGTCTGGAAGCAAGTAAGTGTGCAGTAGACACACACTGTTTGAATGAGTGTTGACTGCTATAGTCATATGTCTCATAACCAGAGTTTCAATGTACGCCTAGGTCCGATTCCTGAACTCAGGATTTACTATGATTAACTGTGACTTTGAGGAAACAAATGAACATTTCTGGGCCTTGGTTTATTGTAGAAAAGAGAACATAATAGTTCCTACTGCCTTGGGTTGCTGCAAACATTACACAACAAAATCTTCGAAAAGTTCTGAATTCATACCTTGCACATAGTAAGCACTCAAAAAATGTTAAATGCCATTTCTATTCATACCCAAGGCCAAATATTCTCAGCACATTATCACTAAGTTGTATACTCCATCTTTTGAGTTGTTTATTTAATGATAGTGGTTAATGATTTTGCTTTGTCCCTGATACCTTTGTCCTATTATATAGAAACAGGCTCGGAAACTCCAAAAACATGCCATGCCTGCATTTAGGTTCACACCAAATTTGGTTTGTCTATATGGGCATTCTCTTTCAGTTATCTCTTTTAGAATTGACACTATGACTACTTTTATTGCCACTAGACACCTTGGTGACCTAGTGTAGAACATATAATGACTGACAGGATTCTAGGTGAATGGGAAATTTCAATTTTAGATACTTCATTGCTCAGTGTCCATCTATAACTAAGATATAGTTAAGTAGAATGTAACTAATCCTTACAGAGGTACTTTTTTTTTTTTTTTTGGCCAAAAATTATCTACTCTCAATTTCCATTGCTATGCCCATTTTTCCATTTCTTTCTTTCTTTATTCATTCCTTTCATTGCTCTACACATATTAACTGAAAACAAATATTACATATCAACTCATAATTAAGACAATTCAATAACTTCCTACTGCTCTAAAGCTAAACACCAAAGTACTTATTTGATCCTGTAAGACCCTGCAGGTCTGCATCCTTCCAGGTGCTCTGGCTTCTGGAAAGAGGATCCCCACTGCTTCCTGCTCTTAGCCTCACTAGCTCCCCTTCAATTCCTTTGGCCCACTGTGACCTTCATGCCACCAAATTTTGCAAATGCTCTTCTTTCTAAGTTTTCTCACAGCTCTTTTCTTCTTCCTCCTCTACAAGCTCATATTCCATAAAACAAGCAGTGGCAACACTCTCTGACTCTCCTTTATATATACATATATTACATTTATTTTATATTTAATGTACTTTATTTAAAAGATACCATTACCTGTAAAACACACTGCTATTGTAAGCAAACACCAAGAAAGAGAAAAGAGTGCTAATTTTAGTTGCAAGACTCCATGAGTTGTAAGAGGTATCCCAATTTCGGCTTCCCTGGTGGCGCAGTGGTTGAGAATCTGCCTGCCAATGCAGGGGACACGGGTTCGAGCCCTGGTCTGGGAAGATCCCACATGCTGCGGAGCAGCTGGGCCCGTGAGCCACAATTACTGAGCCTGCGCGTCTGGAGCCTGTGCTCCGCAACAAGAGAGGCCGCGATAATGAGAGGCCCGCACACCGCGATGAAGAGTGGCCCCCACTTGCCGCAACTGGAGAAAGCCCTCGCACAGAAACAAAGACCCAACACAGCCATAAATTAAAAATAAATAAATAAAGAAAGAATCCTGGTCAAAAAAGGTGATGATTTACTTAAAAAAAAAAAAAAGATTCTAGGGTCCACAGCTGGGTTGATCCTTTAAAAAAAAAAAAGAGGTATCCCAATTTCAGAAATGTCAAAATGTAAAAATAATTGCATCTTAAAAATAATGAAATATGGTGTTTCTGTAATCATCTGATTGAGAGTGGTCCCTCCGCCCTGCCCTATTAAACTGTAAGCTCCATGAAGGCAGAAAGTGTGTCTATCTTTGTGTTGCCTTTTTATATTCATCACATGGCATAATCGTTGGCATGTATCAATACTAGCAGTTAAAAAACTGTATTGAATAATCTGACAATATATGCTAGACATGTTAATTACTTTTTTTTTCTTAACATGGAATGTAAACACCTCCAAATGCCTTCTAAATATCTTCACTTTACTTATAAATTCCTCAAGCAGAATGTATATGTTATTTACTTTTGTTTACTCCACCTCAGCTAAATAATATCTTTCACATAGCAGATCTTTATTAGCTGCCTTATTTATGTTCCAAATAATGTGGAGGTAAATATATAAGCAAAACAAACTCAGTGCATGGTAAATTTTAATAAATACCTTGCAAATTTGAAGCACATTTTTTGCCACCACAACTTGTTAAACATATTCCAGAAAAGTTGCCTTATCAATTTCCTTATATCTGCCAAATTACATCACCATTTGCCTGGTCAATTAGAATTCTGAACATTACTTTTAACTTTTTGTCTTGTATTTAGCCTCATAGTCGGTCAATAATTATGTTCAAACATGATTTCTCTGGAAAAAATTTTATCTTTCTCTTCATCACCACTTTGTCACTTTATAGATGCTCAACACCTCACACTTGGAGTTTTGAAAGTCTTTTTTTTTTTTATCCCTTAGCCATAGGTTGTACCTATTCATAGCTATTATTTTAACCACTTCAGTTTAAATTTTCATAGAAGTCAATTTCAACACGCTATTCTGCTAGGAAATGTTCACGATGTCTTATATCTAATTTCATAAAACCAAAACACCTTTTGCTGATTTTTAATGCCCTCTGAGTCGTCCTTCCTCATGGTAGATACCTTCCACTATTCAAGACAGAACTTTTACCAACATGCTACTCTTATTCATGTATCTATGCCTTCACTCCTATACTACTTATTACCAATGTTCTCCTTTTCAAATCCTTAAGGGCACAGATTTATGTCTTCTCCTGCAAGAGTTGTTCTCTGCCCCCTACAATCCTCACTTCAGTCTCCTCTGAAAGTTCAGAGAACAAACCTCACTCTATTATATGTTATTATCTTTTCAAAATTGTCCCTCTTTTATCAACCATTCATATGCATGGTCAAAATATAGCTTGTTATCACCATTAGAACGCATCTGCAATCTCAATTTTCAGCACCCAGCCCTAAAACCATCACATCCTGTATCTTAGCTATCTCCCATTAATATTTTTCTCCAACAATTGTTCAACCTCACTGGGAACTAAACTCCATGAGTCCAACCAATTTTTCATGGGCTATCACTTTGCTTCTGTGTTTATTTCCTACCTTCATCTATTAAATTCCACCATTTGTCATTATAATTTACCCTGGGAATCTGAGAATACACTCTTGTCTTAATCTTCCTTGTAGTACTAATCTGGAAAAACCCCAAACTTGATTAAATCCAAACCTCTGCTAAGTCTTCGTGTGGTAGATTAAAGAGATCCCTATGTTCTTCCCTTCCCTTGAGAGAACCTGAGTGGTTTGCTTGCCCAACAGAAGTGTGATTCTTAGTCTTCTGAGGCCAGGCCACAGGAAACCTTGCAGCTTTCCCCTAGGTCTCTTGGAATACTTGCTCTTGGAAGCCAGCTGCCATGATGTGAGAAAGCCCAAGCCACCCTCTGGAAAAGCCCACGTGGAGAGGAACTAAGGATCCAACCATCAGCCCACAGAGATCCTGGCAGGAATCATCTACTCACCAGTCTTGAGTAAGCCACCTTGGCAATAGGTGCTCTGCACCATTTGGACTACCAAAGTTGATGTTGCATGAAGCAGAGATGAGCAATACTTTCTGAGCTCAGCTTAAAATTCATGTCCGCAAGCAAAATAATGATTGCTGTGGTTTTAAGCCATTAAGTATTGAAGTGGTTTGTTCGGTATTAATCAATAACCAGTAATACCTTGCCTGCACACATGCAGATTAACACCACTAGAGAAAAGCACAATCATGCTGACTTGCTTTGATTTAAATCTTGCTCACAAAACTCAGGCAGCTCTTAAGGCTTTCCAGCAGTCATACTATATTTCGTCATCCATTCACTTTCTTACTCTCTTGGAAGACTATATCTTTCATTTTCCTCTTTCCTCAATCCTGAAACACCTTTCTCCATCTTTTCCTTCAGTTGCTAACCTTGTTTCCTATTTTCTGATAAAGGAAAAGCAATTGGGATATAATTTCCACAACCTCCTATCATAACCTTTACCTCCTAGTTGCTTGTAGAACAAAATGATCTTCTTCCTCTTAATATCTCTGCTCCTTCTCCGTCTGCTTTTTTGTTCCACCTCATCTCCCTTAACTTTTATCTTTAGAATTCCTCAAGGATAAATCCATGGACTCATTTTCTTCTCTATTTATACTCACTCCCTTGGTGTCCCCATTCAGTCTTATGGTTTTAAATGCCAATTGACTGACACAGCTTCATTTACAGACATGCCATAATTAAAAGTACTTTAGTGCTAAAAAATGCTAACAATCATCTGAGTCTTCAGCAAGTGATAATCTTTTTGCTGGTGGAGGGTCTTGCCTCAGTGTTGATGGCTGCTGACTGATCAGGGTGGTAGTAGCTGAAGGTTGGGGTGGCTGTGGGAATTTCTTAAAACAAAACAACATTAAAGTTTGCCACATCAATTCACTCTTCCTTTCACAAAAAAATTCTGTGTAGCATGCAAATGCTGTTTGATGGCATTTTACCCACAGAAGAACTTCTTTCAAAGTTGGAGTCAATCCTCTCAAACCCTGTCCCTGCTTTAGCAACTGTTTATGTAATATTCTAAACCTTTTGTTGTCATTTCAACAGTCTTCACAGCATCTTCACAGGAGTAGACTCCATCTCAAGAAACCAATTTCTTTGCTCATCCATAAGAAGCAATCCCTAATCCGTTCAAATTTTATCATGAAATTGCAGCAATTCAGTCACATCTTCAGGTTCCACTTCTAGTGTCTTTCCATTTCTACCACATCTGCAGTTACTTCCTCTACTGAAGTCTTGAACCCTTCAAAGTCATGCATGAGGGTTGGAATCAACTGCTTCCAAACTCCTGTTAATGTTGATATTTTCACCTCTTCCCATGAATCACAAATGTTCTTCATGGCATCTAAAATGGTGATTCCTTTCCAGAAGGTTTTCAATTTACTTTGCCCAGATCCATCAGAGTTATTGCTAGTTATGGCAGCTATAGCTTCACAAAATGTATTTCTTAAGTAATAAGACTTGGAAATCAAAATTACTCCTTGATCCATGGGCTGCAGAATGGATGTTGTATTAGCAGGCACGAAAACAACATTAATTGCGTTGCACATCTTCATCAGAGCTCTTGGGTGTCCAGGTGCATTGTCAAAAAGCAATCATAATTTGAAAGGATTTTTTTTTTTCTGAGCAATAGGTCTTAATAATGGGCTTAAAATATTAAAATATTCAGTAAACTATGTTGTCGACAGATGTGCTGTCATCCAGGCTTTGTTGTTCCATTTATAGAGCACAGGCAGAATAGATTTAGCCTAATTCGTAAGGGTCCTAGGATTTTTTAAATTGTATTTGATCAATGGCTCAACTTAGTCACCAGCTGCATTAGCCCCTAATAAGAGAGTCAGCCTATCCTTTGAAGCTTTGAAGCCAGGCACTGACTTCTCCTCTCTAGCTATGAAAGTCCTAGATGGCATCTTCTTCAATAGAAGGCTGTTTTGTCTATATTGAAAATCTGGTTTTTAGGGTAGCCACCTTCATTAATGATCTTAGCTAGAACTTCTTGATACCTTGCTGCAGCTTCTACATCAGCACTTGCTGCTTCACTTTGTACTTTGATGTTATGGAGACAGCTTCTGTCCTCAAACTTCAGGAACCAACCCCTACTGGCTTCAAACTTTTTTTCTGCAGCTTCCTCACCTCTCTCAAGCTTCATAGAATTGAAGAGAACTAAGGCCTTGCTGTAGATTAGCCTGTGGCTTAAGGGACTGTTGTGGCTGATTTGATCTTCTATCCAGACCACTAAAACTTTGTCCATATTAGTAATTAATAAAGCTATTTCTCTATCTTACTATTTGTGTGTTCACTAGAGTAGCACTTTTAATTTCCTTCAAGAACTTTTCCTCTGCATTCACAACTTGGCTGTTTGGCACCAGAGGCCTAGTTTTTGGCCTGTCGCAGCTTTTGACATGCCTTCCTCACTAAGCTTAATCACTTCTAGCTTTTGATTTAAAGTGAGAGGTGTACAACTCTTCCTTTCACTTGAACATTTAGAGGCCATTGTAGGATTTTAGTGAGCCTAACTTCAATATTGTTGTATCTCAGGGAATAGGGAGGCCTGAAGAGAGGGAGAGAGATGGGGGAATGCAGTGGAGTAGTCAGAACACACACAACATTTATCAATTAAATTTGCTGTTTTATATGGACATGGTTCATGGTGCCCCAAAACAATTGTAACAGTAACATCAAAGATCACTAATCACAGATCAACATAACAAATGTAACAATAATGAAAATGTTTAAAATATTGCAAGAGGGGCTTCCCTGGTAGCGCAGTGGTTGAGAGTCTGCCTGCTAATGCAGGGGACACGGGTTCGAGCCCTGGTCTGGGAAGATCCCACATGCCACGGAGCAACTGGGCCCATGAGCCACAACTGCTGAGCCTGCGTGTCTGGAGCCTGTGCCCCGCAACGGGAGGGGCCACGATAGTGAGAGGCCCGCGCACCGCGATGAAGAGTGGCCCCCGCATCACGATGAAGAGTGGCCCCTGCTTGCCGCAACTAGAGAAAGCCTTTGCACAGAAACGAAGACCCAACACAGCCATGAATAAATAAATAAATAAATAAATAAATAAGTTTAAAAAAATATATTTCAAGAATTACACATGACACAAATATGACACAGAGACATGAAGTGAGCAAATGCTATTGGAAAAATTGCACTGATAGATTTGCTCTAGGCAGAGTTGCCACAAGCCTTCAAATCTAAAAAATGCAATGTCTGTGAAGTGCAATAAAGCAAAGTACAATAAAAGGAGATATGCCTGTATATCTCCAACCTTGATCTTTCCCCTAAATTCCAGCCCACTGAAATATATGCACTGTCTACTTTACATCTTCACTCTGATGACAAACCTGCAGCTAAAACTTAACATGCCTTAGCTCAAACTCTTCATGATATGCCTCTCAAAACCTGGTCCACCAGCTTTCCCCATCTCAGTCAACTACAAATTCTCTTCTCATTTCCTCAGGCCTATCAAACTTGCCGTTATCTTTGACTCTACTCTTTCTTTCCTGTCCAATAATGAATCCAGCAATGAATCCTGTTGGCTTGATCATAAAAATATATACAGAATTTCACCATGTCTATGTCTACAGCTACCACTCTGTCTTAAGGTACCATCATCTTTGTCTCCTCATTGGTCTCTGTGTTTCCTGTCTTAGGCTGTTAGTAAGGGGTTGAGGGGAAGGCAAGGTTTTTCTCAACAACAACAGGCCATGAAATCCTTAAAAAAATTGTTAAGTCAGATCAGATCAGATCTTCCCAACACCCTCCAGTGACTCCCTACCTTGGTAAAAGCCAAAGTCCTAAAATGTCCAAAAAGACCACATGATCTGTCCCCTTCTGAGTCATATCCCACTTAGGCTTCCCTTCACCCACTCAAGTCCAGCTCTGTTGGCCTCCTTGCTTTCCTAGAATTTCCAAGTTCTATATCTTGAGCTTTTGTGTTTGCTATATTCTACTCAACCTATAAACTTTTACTGGCTGCTGGCTTCCTCACCTTCTTCAGGTCTTTGTTCAAACATAAATTCCAGTCACCCTATTGCAAATCAGAACATCCTCAAGCCTTGCTCTCTCTAGTAGCCTTCATAGGTTAGTTTTCTCCATAACCCATATCCCCATGTGGTATTAAATATTTTATTTTTCATCCTCCCAACTCCCTAGAATGCAAGCACCATCATCTGTTTAGTCTGTTCTATTAACTGCCAAATCCCCATCATGCAGAGCAGTGCAGGTGCACAAAAGTATCTGCTTAATAAACGAATGTACATATATCAGTCTTGCCTTCCTAATTACAAATCAAGCTCCATGAGGATTGGTCCTATGCCACATGCTTCACCAGTACCCTCATGCTATCTAGCACACATTTAAGGATATGGTAGTTTTATAAAAAACCCTTGATGATTGATTGCAATTAAACAAAAGGTTCCTCAGCAAATTAGTAGGGCCCACAGGACACTATTAATAGGCTTTGAAGGCGTTTAGTACTGCATCAGTGCTCATTTCCAAGCAAAATTATTGTCAAAATCACAAAGCATGCTGTCTGATTATAACATTTCTCAAATTAACCCCAAGACTACCGTGAGTATACAAAGTAATGAGGGTGAATTTTGTTTCAAAAATCAAAAATTTACACTTTTTACTAAAACAATGTGAGATTATTCCCATTTATTTGAATTATTGAGACTTAGATCTTTGACAAATTAAAAATACTGAGTAATTTTTATACATACGAAAAACATTATTCTCATTTGTTTCTAAAACTTTCTATCACTTGGATTTTAGATCTTAAATACCATAGGAAATTATAACCCCCAAAAGTATTTCTCGCTATATACCTGTCTAATAATAGGTAGGCTTAGAAGTAGAATTGAGTATTCATGGATACCTTATGTTTTTAAAGGAATTCAAAAGTTTTCTGTGTTCAATTTCTGGGCAAACAGAATTTATTTGTGCATATCTACTCTTCTGTAGAGACAGGAATGGACATAATGGAAGGAGTAGAGTTTGGTAGATTACTGAAAGCTTGGTCTAAGGTCACAGAAGAAATTAGTAGTAATAGTAATTGATAACATTTAAATCATAAACACAAATGTGTTTGTTATTGTGTGTTATTTTGTTTTGCTGCAGGGTTGTAAGCACCTGTTATGTCTTAACTCATTTAATGCTCACAACAACATAGAAGAAAATACTATTCCTATCCGAAATTCACAGATGAGGGAACTGAAGCACAAAGAGTTATGTATCTTATTCAAAATCACAGAAAATTAAAAATGGCTAGGTTAGAATACAAACGTAGAGAGTATGGCTCCAGAGACAATGATCTTAAATATTATACTATGTTGCTACTCTAATAGTAAATACACACACAACACACCTCACACACACATGAACACAAAAGTATACAAAGCTACATTCATCAAAACAGTATGGTACTGGCACAAAAGCAGAAATACCTTTGTGTGGTCAATGGAGCAGGATAGAAAGCCCAGAAATAAACCCACCTGCCTATGGTCAATTAATCTACAATAAAAGAGGCAAGACTATACAATGGAGAAAACACGGTCTCTTCAATAAATGGTGCTGGGAAAACTGGACAGCTACATGTAAAAAAATGAAACTAGAACATTCTTTAACACCATACACAAAAATAAACTCAAAATGGATTAAAGACCTAAATGTAAGGCCAGGTACTATAAAACTCTTAGAGGAAAAAATAGGCAGAACACTCTTTGACATAAATTGCTGTAATATCTTTTTCGATCTGTCTTCCAGAGAAATGGAAATAAAACCAAAATAAACAAATGGGACCTAATTAAACTCGAAAGCTTTTGCACAGCAAAGGAAACCACAAAACAAAAAGACAACCCACACAATGGGAGAAAATATTTGCAAATGAAGCAATGGACAAGGGATGAGTCTCCAAAATTTACAAACAGCTCATGCAGCTCAATATCAAAAAAACAAACAACCCAATCAAAACATGGGCAGAAGACCTAAATTGACATTTCTCCAAAGAAGACATACAGATGGCCAAGAGGCACATGCAAAGATGCTCAACATCACTAATTATTAGAGAAATGCAAATCAAAACTACAATGAGATATCACCTCACACTTGTCAGAATGGCTATCACCAAAAAAATCTACAAACAATAAATGCTGGAGAGGGTGTGGAGAAAAGGGAACCTTCCTACACTATTGGTGAGAATGTAAACTGGTACAGCCACTATACTATGGAGAACAGTATGGAGGTTCCTTAAAAAACTAAAAATAAAGCTACTGTATTATCCAGAAATCCCACTCCCGGGTATATATCTGGAGAAAACCATGGTTTGAAAGGATACATGTACCCCAATGTTCACTGCAGCACTGTTTACAATAGCCAAGACATGAAGAACGGATAAAGATGTGATACATACATACAATGGAATATTATACAGCCATACAAAAGAATGAAATAATGCCATTTGCAGCAACATGGATGAACTTGGAGATTATCATACTAAGTGAAGTAAGTCAGACAGAGAAAGACAAATATCATGATATCGCGTATATGCAGAATCTAAAAAAAAGTGATACAAATGAACTTGTTTACAAAACAAAAACAGACTCCCAGATGTAAAGAATGAACATATGGTTACTGGGGGGAAGGGTAGGGAGGAGGGATAGACTAGGAGTTTGGGATTGACAGGTACACACTGCTATATTTAAAACAGATAACCAACAAGGGCTTACTGTAAAAAAAAAAAAAAATTAAAAAGTATATATAATTTCTAGGAATAAGTAAAAGGGATATTTATGCATATTTTTTCTAACTGCAGAGTTATTGGCATTTTAAGAAGGGCAGAAATGGCCCATGCACACAGGATACCTTCTATCCATGGTGACTATCCACTGCATGATGGAGTTTTCCCTTCAGCCATCATCAGAGCTGACAGCCCCCTCATATTTACAAATGCTTCTGGGATGGAAAATGCAGTGAAGCCCCAAGGGTGGGAACCAGCTCATTTCTCCATTCCTTATCAAGAAATTGCCCAAGTGAAATGTACAAGTCAACATGAGTCTGTCTTAATTTTTAAAAACTATAAAAAGCAAAGATTTCCCACATAAATACTACTCAATGTTAAATAATCCTCACAGTTGGGTATTTCCAGTTTTCTCTATTGAGTCCATTCTACTGCAGCTAATTGCACTTCCTTCTCCTCTATTTGTAGTGAGATGGAAAACATAAGATGAGCATTGTCCTTTCATGAATTTCATACCCATAGCATACTGTCTAATCTTTGCATCTATTGTAAGTCCATATTTCATATGAAAACTTTCTATAATCCATAATCCCTCTATCAAAAAATAAAACAGCTTATCAGAATAAAGAATAGAATTGTATTTGCAATTAAGCATCAATCCAATTAGGTAAGTGGGGTCGGGAAAGAAATATAGTTTAACAAACACCTCAAATGGTGCTTAAAACAGATTGGGCTGACAGTTCTTACTACCTTGGTGTCTCATTCCAAGATTTACAATGGCATAGCTCCCCTTTTTAGCAAATTAAACCTTATGTCAAGGCTTCAAATTAAATCCAAATCCCCTCTCCTTCCCCTGCAGAAGGAACAAATTCGCCCCACATGCTGGTAGTCGAGGGGGGCTGATAGGAAACAGAGTAAAGTGAGAGCTCCCCAACCTGGAAGGCGTCACATGGCCAAATCAACTGGGATAAGCAGTCAAGTCCACTTAAGGTTTTACATAAAAAGACTGGTAAAATACAGAGAATTTAAATATAAGAACTTTTTATACCACATGAAACTGACGGGGTGCCAAAATTTTACATTTCTGTGCTGTGCAAGCACTTTATAGGGAATGTGCTTTTTATTCCATTTTTACATGTTTGTTATGGGTCTGTTTTGCAAAGATTGCTCCAAGCCTAGGTAATAAAACTAAAAAATGCACACAAATGGCCATGATTAACGCAGAGGGCAATCTATGCTTCTATATATATGAAATGCATAATATCCCTCTCTGGATATTTCAGTGTAGCAAAATGTGTGGAGGTCACTCTAAGTTTCACAAATTTATTGTAACAGCAGATCTTGCTGTGGAATTATTCTAAAATCCTAGAACACAAAGTGCTTAGTTTTGTATACTTATTTTGCCTGGAAAATATTGTGAATCTCTTTCTTATATGTTGCTTGGCATTAATGTCTGTATCAAGGATTAACAGGAATTGCTTCCATAGGAATCTGAGGATATGGCATGCATGTGAAACATTTCAAAATATATTATTAGAATATTATCTTAATATGAGTTGTAGTATATTGATCACTACCAAAATAAAACTTTCTGATTTTAGAGGACACCTTGATTACCAAATATTTGTGACGCTCTCAGGATTAGTCATTACTTTGTAGAGGGTTTTATTTTCAGGATATACTTCAAAATATGAACGTGTTTCATCACCATTACGATAGTAGGGAGAGATATGCAAACTCTTCATGGAAAACCTGAGGTATAGAAAAGTAAACAGTCTAAAACAGCTTGACACAGGTATGGTTGTCCAAATTAGGTACTGCACAATTCTAGGAAACTGTGTGTGAAAACACACTAATACGTGTTTTCAGGGAATTCCCTGGGGGTCCAGTGGTTAGGACTCCGTGCTCTCACTGCCGAGGGCCTGGGTTCAATCCCTGGTCGGGGAACTAAGATCCCACAGGCCACATGGGTGTGGCCAAATAAAACGTGTTTTCATCATAGATTTGTATGTTTATTAAGTGTCTCGAGAAGGCAGGCATTTCAGAAGTGAGACAACTATCCTTAATGACTAAATGGATGGTGATAGATGAAATCAGAGCACACAAATTATTTTTTTGTTTGTTTGTTTGCTTTTGTTTGGAATGCTTTAAATAATCTGAGTAGATTTTTTTTTAATTCTCTCAGTGGCACTTTGGGATTCTGAGCTAAATTGTAAGAAACCAGTATCTAAAGGTGAGAGTTTAGGGAACAGGATATAGAAGAGAAAAAGGCTTTCAGCATATTATAAACATGAATTCTTACCCAGTTTCTTCTTTCAGATACTTTTGGCTTTCATTTGTAATTAAATTCCAGGTTTAGTTTATCCCAGCTCCACAACTGGCAGCATATTAAAAAGAACATGCCAGTTGCCAATTTATTTTGCAGCTATTTGGTTCGGAGTTACACATGGATTGCTATAAAGGTTGATCTCTTTGTGTTATAGTATGGTCTAAATTCAACTTCAGTTTCACAAACTCTTGGATAGAAAGCAACATTGGGTTTATTTTACTAAAGAAATTTCATTTTTAACAGATAAGTAGCAAGATGTTTGGAGAAAATAAAAAGAAATCTGATTCACCTCAAATCATGCAATTTCATGGATATGTACACACACACACACACACACACACACACACACACACACACACACACACACACACACATGCCCTTTTAGGACAAATTCAACGATGATATATTTGTTGTGGTCCACAACTTAAATCAGCAACAAAGAAGTCATCCTTTGGGGTTGCACCAATTTCTGAATTATTCTTGAACAAGTTACCCTGCAATTTCTTCCAGTCATTTCAGGGAATCCTGTGATTGAAACTGTCAGGAGTTCTGTGGACGATTATTTTTTGTGGCTCCACATCCCTGTACCCACTAAGCCAATTTTTTGTTCTTAATATTGGATCAGATCTTTTACATATGAACCAAAACTGCTTTAGAGGATCCATTTCAGTATAGCCCATAAGTTGAAATGAGAAAAAAACTTGTTGCCCTAGTTTCTTCTCTGTATTTTAGCTGGATAAGTCCTTTAAAAATCTTTCTAGGGCTTCCCTGGTGGCGCAGTGGTTGAGAATCTGCCTGCCAATGCAGGGGACGGGGGTTCGAGCCCTGGTCTGGGAGGATCCCACATGCCACGGAGCGGCTGGGCCCGTGAGCCACAACTACTGAGCCTGTGCGTCTGGAGCCTGTGCTCCGCAACAAGAGAGGCCGCGATAGTGAGAGGCCCGCGCACCGCGGTGAAGAGTGGCCCCCGCTTGCCACAACTAGAGAAAGCCCTCTCATAGAAACGAAGACCCAACACAGCCAAAAATAAATAAATAAATAATTTTAAAAAAAAACAAACAAAACTTTAAAAAAAAAATCTTTCTAACTTAGGAAGAAGGTAAAAAAAAAATCAAATCACATAGCAGAAAATAAACTCTTTACATTCCAATTAATTGGGTAGAAAAATATAAGAGGATGTGTCCTAACAGTATTAAAGAACAGGACATCAAGAGAAAACCAGAAAATGTGAACTTATGAATGAGATGCACCGTCTGCTGTTTCAGCTGGTTTTCCTCTGGATGTTCTTCCAAAGCATAAAATTGCTATGTCCCACCAATACAATGCACTGGCAGAGAAATTACTGGTTCAGTAAATATTAATGTTGGAACAGATTCTCATTTGACAACTGCATTATTTCAGCTCACTTTAGTTCCATCACAAAAAGTGAAGCAAAAAGCTTCCTTCAAACCAGACACAGGCCCTTAGATTTTTTAGTATTTCCAGAAGTCTGTGACTTCTTTTTTTTTTTTTTTGAATTAATATCAATTTAGTTTCAATATTTATAAAACTTCCTCCTATATAGCTACATCCCACCGTTATGTTGTTATTGTCTTTATACATATTTATACAGATTTTGTCTTTATACATTGTATAATCTATCAACCTAGATTTATAATTATGCTTTTTTTTAAATTGGAGTATAATTGCTTTACAATGCTGTGTTAGTTTCTGCTGTAAAACAAAGTGAATCAGCTATCTAACTAGACATCATCTGCTTGATTTCAAAGGGCAGTGAGTGACTGCCTACTTGGACTTTATGGATCTGGGAGGGAATCTTCTAAGTAAAAATCTCATTTAGGTTTGCATTCATTGTCTGAAGTACGTAAAAAGAATATTTTTTCAGAACAATCACAAAAAATGTCTTCCTCTATAAGACCTCAGGAATTAAAATATATGTTGAGTGTAAAGATTGGTGGCCACTTTCTGAAGGGAGGCATATCTATGAAGTAAAAATTTGCATAGAATTTTTCCTAAGACTAGTTGTTTCAGAAGAAACTTCAAACTTTATTGTTATTCATTAGTTCATTAAGATGTGTTTTATATTTTTAATTACTCAGATTTTGTTTCTTTATATAAAGCAGCAAAGCTAATATCATCAACAAAAGACTAAAAAGAAATGCAATTTTTGAATACCAAAGAGTTAGCTATGGAATATATGTGGGATAAGAGTCTCTATCAGTTTATCTTTCTAATATAACTATTAATTTTCTCAGAAATATATTTTAAATGGACATATCAATTATTATAACTGCAAGTATGTTTCCACATATAAAATGTCTTAATATGTAATATTCAATAATTTTGCTTTAATAATTATCACAATAAAGACTTTTTTATATGTTCTAGTAAATGTTCTACTTTAAAATAAATGCACTGTATTCCCCATTTTACAGATGGATAAATACAAATCACTTCAGTGCATTTACCAGAACAATACACTTGTAAGTATAATCAGAGCAACAAAATTTTCCATGACTCAAAAAAACTCAGACATAAAATTTATCATTTTCTTGTTCTCACATAAAAGTACAGTAATGGCAAAAGGATAGGTAATAGGATTTATCCTCTTGGTATTTCCCCCAATGTGTTTCCCTCTGAGAGAGAAACTTTTATCCATATACTCCGCACTCTGGTCACCAACTTTCTTCAATGTCCGATTAAAACAGTTTCTACTTGAAAAGACGATTTCATTGTTTTGAGTGAGCTGCCAAAATAGGCAAATACCTTTCTGTAAATAGTAAAATTCTATTTTAAATATGTTCTGCCAGGATCCAAGTAACTGTTTTAACAGCTAAGTTTCCAGGCAAGACAATACACAATTATTTAATCTCCGTAACATGACCCTAATATCAGGAGAAGGCTGCTTTAGTTTCAGTGCCACCAGAAAAAAAATTGCCTTTCTCAATTTGTCAACTTAAAAAAAAAATTGATTGCCATAGGGACTTCCCTGGTGGCGCAGTGGTCCCCAGTGCAGGGGACACGAGTTCAGTCCCTGGTCTGGGAAGATCCCACATGCTGTGGAGCAACTAAGCCCATGTGCCACAACTACTGAGCCTGCGAGCCACAACTACTGAAGCCCACGTGCTGCAACTTCTGAAGCCCACGCACCTAGAGCCCATGCTCCGCAACAAGAGGAGACACCACAATAAGAAGCCCACGCACTGCAACGAAGAGTAACCCCCGCTCGTCGCAACTAGAGAAAGCCCGCGTGCAGCAACGAAGACCCAACACAGCCAAAAAATAAATTAAAAAAAAATTTTTTTAAAATTGATTGCCATAAAGTGAAAATAATATTTTGGTGGAATACAATTTAAATAGCCCGTGGTAATTACCATGATAAAAATAATAAAACTATTTTGGCAATAAGGGTGTTTGAATATCTTTGACAATAACGAAATATAGTAGACAAGCAAAATAAGTTATGATATGATTTTGAAATCAGATTACTTCCTTTAAGTAATATTTGGTCGAGGTCCTTGCAGGAAATTGAGAACATTTAAAGAGAGTTTAATAAATGAACTCTTTTCAAAGATGTAGGCAAAGAGTAGTGTAACTATCAGGAAGAGTAGAGCCCTAGGGATGGTAAGAGCTAGTGAGATGCCCACAACCCCAGGCCTGAGGGGTAAAGGGGACAAGGTGGCTACTATATCTCAGAGGAGGGGTGCCATATGGAGAGGATCCCTGGACCTGCTGACCTCAGGGTCTGGAACCCCATCAGCCATGGTGCCAGTGAAATACATTTCCTGAGCACACTCTCTCCCCACTGGCTGACCTCACCTCAAGCCAAAGGGCAGAGACCCTGTTGATGTTGTCTGTATGGGCCATTGTGTTGGGTCTTAGAGCAGAGGGGAGAAAATAAAAGATTGGATCAGGAGGAACAAAGAAAGACTCACAGAACTGTTTGTTTTAGACTCATAGACATTTATATTCATAGATAGTTTAAGATCACTGAGAGTGATTGTTTCTTTTGATGTATGTATCTGAGGTTGATATAAATGCTCATTTTCATGTAGAACTTGCTACACACACTCCTGAGAAATTTACGTCTATTACTCTATTAAATCTTCTCTAGTAACCATGTTTGCTTATCCCCGTTTTCACCATCCCCATTTGGCAGATAAGGAAGTTGAGGCACTGGACAGTTAGGTCAGATTTCACAGCTAGGCTGTCCAGCTAGAACTCTTAACTATTACATAATAAATCCAGTCCATGCTCTGTAGTAGTTACCAAAGCCCCGTGAATATTCCATTAACCTAAGTGGATGTGATGGTTCAACATACTATCTGCACTTTTAGTCACTATTAGAAATACCTATATATGTTAACACAGTATTAATATTACATAAAATACATTTTTATTCAACAAAAAGTATTAATTATTTTTTATGTGCCAGAGTTTCCACTGGCTAATACGATTAAAAACTGAACACATAAAAAGTTCAAAGACTTATTCATAGGAGAGATATCAAATTTTATTTTAATTATTTGTTTTAGTTATAACTGGGAGTGTGTAAAATCATTGCATGGGACATACTTATATACTAAAAAAAAATTCAGTGTTTACCTGAAATTCAAATGTACCTGGATTTTTATTTGCTAATCTGGCAAACTGAAGATGAATAGAAGTCTGACCCTTGGAAAATGTGGGGGGAAAAAAAAACCCTCCAAGCAGAGGGAATACGAGCAAAGAGACCTGCACATAAAAGTGTAGGTGTACGCTGAAGTGTGTGTTTAGAGAAGAAAGAAGCAGTTTGGTTCAGTGAGGGGGGTTCATAATGTCCACAAGATGGAAAATCAGAAAATTTGACTGCAAATGTAGTTTGAGGTCAGATAATTAAAGAGTTACACCCTGTCAAAAAGAATCAGTATGAATCATGGAGAGATTTTAACTAGGGACAGGTCGAGATCATATTTGCATTTTTAGAACCATAATTTGATGGCAGTATGAAAGGATTAACCAAAGCAGAAAGGGGGAGACATTCCAGAAAGCTCTTGGAATCATCCAGAAAAGAGATGTAAAAAGCCTATAGTAGAATGAAAATAAGTTAATTTATTCTTTATATCAAACATGACAAAAGACTTTCTCCTTTTCCATTTCGTATTTTTGCCACCACAATTTTAGTTCACATGATGTCTTACAAGGTTTTTTTTTTTTGGTTTATTTAAAAAATTTTTTTATTACCGCAAGTCTTATAAGATTTGGGAACTGGCCTCCAGTGACTATAGGGACCCCTGAACTTTCTTGGAACCCTGAAGGACAAGACAAATCATCCCTTGATAGATGCACTTGGCCAAGGTGCTTGGTGAGTGCCATCTATCTGAGAGACAGTCCAGGGGCTAATACAGCAAGATGAAAATCTAAACAAATGATCAAATCTGTCAGTGTAGTTTTATCTCTGTGATATTTTAACTGTTAAGATGACTTCTTATAGGGGAGATTAACCAAGATGGCGGAGTAGAAGGACGTGTTCTCACTCCCTCTTGCGAGAGCACCAGAATCACAACTGGCTGCTGGACAATCATTGACAGGAAGACCCTGGACTTCACCAAGGAGGATACCCCACGTCCAAGGACAGAGGAGAAGCCACAGTGAGACGGTAGGAGGGGCGCAATCAGAGTAAAATCAAATCCCATAACTGCTGGGTGGGTGACTCACAGACTGGCGAACACTTATACCACAGAAGTCCACCCACTGGAGTGAAGGTTCTGAACCCCACGTCAGGCTTCCCAACCTGGGGTTCCGGCAACGGGAGGAGGAATTCCTAGAGAATCAGACTTTGAAGTCTAGTGGGAATTGATTGCAGGACTGTGACAGGACTGGGGGAAACAGAGACCCCACTCTTGGAGGGCACACACAAAGTAATGTGTGCATCGGGACCCAGGGGAAGGAGCAGTGACCCTGGGGGAGACTGAACCAGACGTACCTGCTGGTGTTGGGGGGTCTCCTGCAGAGGCAAGTGGTGGCTCTGTTTCACCGTGGGGATAAGGACACTGGCAGCAGAGGTCCTGGGAAGTTCTCCTTGGCGTGAGCCCTCCCAGAGTCTGACATTAAACCCACCAAAGAGCACGGGTAGGCTCCAGTGTTGGGTTGCCTCAGGCAAAACAACCAACAGGGAGGGAACCCAGCCCCACCCATCAACAGTCAAGTGGATTAAGGTTTTACTGAGCTCTGACCACCACAGCAACAGGGAGGGAACCCAGCCCCACCCATCAACAGTCAAGTGGATTAAGGTTTTACTGAGCTCTGACCGCCACAGCAACAGTCAGCTCTACCCACCACCAGAGCCTCCCATCAAGCCTCTTAGATAGCCTCAACCACCAGAGGGCAGACAACAGAAGCAAGAAAAACTACAATCCTGCAGCCTGTGGACCAAAAACCACAGTTACAGAAAGACAGAGAAGATGAAAAGGCAGAGGGCTATGTACCAGATGAAGGAACAAGAAAAAACCCCAGAAAAACAACTAAATGAAGTGGAGATAGGCAACCTTCCAGAAAAAGAATTCAGAATAATGATAGTGAAGATGATCCAGGACCTCGGAATAAGAATGGAGGCAAAGATTGAGAAGATGCAAGAAATGATTAACAAAGACCTAGAAGAATTAAAGAACAAACAAACAGAGATGACCAATACAATAACTGAAATGAAAACTACACTAGAAGGAATCAATAGCAGAATAACTGAGGCAGAAGAACGGATAAGTGACCTGGAAGACAGAATGGTGGAATTCACTGCTGCAGAACAGACTAAAGAAAAAAGAATGAAAAGAAATGAAGACAGCCTAAGAGACCTCTGGGACAACATTAAACGCAACAACATTCGCATTATAGGGGTCCCAGAAGGAGAAGAGAGAGAGAAAGGACCAGAGAAAATATTTGAAGAGATTATAGTCGAAAACTTCCCTAACATGGGAAAGGAAATAGCCACCCAAGTCCAGGAAGCGCAGAGAGTCCCATACAGAATAAACCCAAGGAGAAACACGCCAAGACACATAGTTATCAAAGTGGCAAAAATTAAAGACAAAGAAAAATTACTGAAAGCAGCAAGGGAAAAACGACAAATAACATACAAGGGAACTCCCATAAGGTTAACAGCTGATTTCTCAGCAGAAACTCTGCAAGCCAGAAGGGAGTGGCATGATATACTTAAAGTGATGAAAGGGAAGAACCTACAACCAAGATTACTCTACCCAGCAAGGATCTCATTTAGATTTGATGGAGAAATCAAAAGCTTTACAGACAAGCAAAAGCTAAGAGAATTCAGCACCACCAAACCAGCTCTACAACAAATGCTAAAGGAACTTCTCTAAGTGGGAAACACAAGAGAAGAAAAGGACCTACAAAAACAAACCCAAAACAATTAAGAAAATGGTCATAGGAACATACATATCGATAATTACCTTAAACATGAATGGATTAAATGCCCCAACCAAAAGACATAGACTGGCTGAATGGATACAAAAACAAGACCCATATGTATGCTGTCTACAAGAGACCCACTTCAGACCTAGGGACACATACAGACTGAAAGTGAGGGGATGGAAAAAGATATTCCATGCAAATGGAAATCAAAAGAAAGCTGGAGTAGCTATACTCATATCAGATAAAATAGACTTTAAAATAAAGAATGTTACAAGAGACAAGGAAGGACACTACATAATGATCCAGGGATCAATCCAAGAAGAAGATATAACAATTATAAATATATATGCACCCAACATCGGAGCACCTCAATACATAAGGCAACTGCTAACAGCTATAAAAGAGGAAATCGACAGTAACACAATAATAGTGGGGGACTTTAACACCTCACTTACACCAATGGACAGATCATCCAAAATGAAAATAAATAAGGAAACACAAGCTTTAAATGACACAATAGACCAGATAGATTTAATTGATATATATAGGACATTCCATCCAAAAACGGCAGATTACACGTTCTTCTCAAGTGCACACGGAACATTCTCCAGGATAGATCACATCTTGGGTCACAAATCAAGCCTCAGTAAATTTAAGAAAATTGAAATCATATCAAGCATCTTTTCTGACCACAACGCTATGAGATTAGAAATGAATTACAGGGAAAAAAAACGTAAAAAAGACAAACACATGGAGGCTAAACAATACGTTACTAAATAACCAAGAGATCACTGAAGAAATCAAACAGGAAATCAAAAAATACCTAGAGACAAATGACAATGAAAACACGACGACCCAAAACCTATGGGATGCAGCAAAAGCGGTTCTAAGAGGGAAGTTTATAGCTATACAGGCCTACCTAAAGAAACAAGAAAAATCTCAAGTAAACAATCTAACCTTACACCTAAAGAAACTAGAGAAAGAAGAACAAACAAAACCCAAAGTTAGCAGAAGGAAAGAAATCATAAAGATCAGAGCAGAAATAAATGAAATAGAAACAAAGAAAACAATAGCAAAGATCAATAAAACTAAAAGTTGGTTCTTTGAGAAGATAAACAAAATTGATAAGCCATTAGCCAGACTCATCAAGAAAAAGAGGGAGAGGACTCAAATCAATAAAATCAGAAATGAAAAAGGAGAAGTTACAACAGACACCGCAGAAATACAAAACATCCTAAGAGACTACTACAAGCAACTTTATGCCAATAAAATGGACAACCTGGAAGAAATGGACAAATTCTTAGAAAGGTATAACCTTCCAAGACTGAATCAGGAAGAAACAGAAAATATGAACAGACCAATCACAAGTAATGAAATTGAAACTGTGATTAAAAATCTTCCAACAAACAAAAGTCCAGGACCAGATGGCTTCACAGGTGAATTCTATCAAACATTTAGAGAAGAGCTAACACCCATCCTTCTCAAACTCTTCCAAAAAATTGCAGAGGAAGGAACTCTCCCAAACTCATTCTATGAGGCCACCATCACCCTGATACCAAAACCAGACAAAGACACTACAAAAAAAGAAAATTACAGACCAATATCACTGATGAATATAGATGCAAAAATCCTCAACAAAATACTAGCAAACAGAATCCAACAACACATTAAAAGGATCATACACCACGATCAAGTGGGATTTATCCCAGGGATGCAAGGATTCTTCAATATATGCAAATCAATCAATGTGATACACCATATTAACAAATTGAAGAAGAAAAACCATATGATCATCTCAATAGATGCAGAAAAAGCTTTTGACAAAATTCAACACCCATTTATGATAAAAACTCTCCAGAAAGTGGGCATACAGGGAACCTACCTCAACATAATAAAGGCCATATATGACAAACCCACAGCAAACATCATTCTCAATGGTGAAAAACTGAAAGCATTTCCTCTAAGATCAGGAACGAGACAAGGATGTCCACTCTCACCACTATTATTCAACATAGTTCTGGAAGTCCTAGCCACGGCAATCAGAGAAGAAAAAGAAATAAAAGGAATACAAATTGGAAAAGAAGAAGTAAAACTGTCACTGTTTGCGGATGACATGATACTATACATAGAGAATCCTAAAACTGCCACCAGAAAACTGCTAGAGCTAATTAATGAATATGGTAAAGTTGCAGGTTACAAAATTAATGCACAGAAATCTCTTGCATTCCTATACACTAATGATGAAAAATCTGAAAGAGAAATTATGGAAACACTCCCATTTACCATTGCAACAAAAAGAATAAAATACCTAGGAATAAACCTACCTAGGGAGACAAAAGACCTGTATGCAGAAAACTATAAGACACTGATGAAAGAAATTAAAGATGATACCAACAGATGGAGAGATATACCATGTTCTTGGATTGGAAGAATCAACATTGTGAAAATGAGTATACTACCCAAAGCAATCTACAGATTCAATGCAATCCCTATCAAATTACCAATGGCATTTTTTACGGAGCTAGAACAAATCATCTTAAAATTTGTATGGAGACACAAAAGACCCCGAATAGCCAAAGCAGTCTTGAGGCAAAAAAATGGAGCTGGAGGAATCAGACTCCCTGACTTCAGACTATACTACAAAGCTACAGTAATCAAGACAATATGGTACTGGCACAAAAACAGAAACATAGATCAATGGAACAAGATAGAAAGCCCAGAGATTAACCCACGCACCTATGGTCAACTAATCTATGACAAAGGAGGCAAAGATATACAATGGAGAAAAGACAGTCTCTTCAATAGGTGGTGCTGGGAAAACTGGACAGCTACATGTAAAAGAATGAAATTAGAATACTCCCTAACACCATACACAAAAATAAACTCAAAATGGATTAGAGACCTAAATATAAGACTGGACACTATAAAACTCTTAGAGGAAAACATAGGAAGAACACTCTTTGACATAAATCACAGCAAGATCTTTTTTGATCCACCTCCTAGAGTAATGGAAATAAAAACAAAAATAAACAAGTGGGACCTAATGAAACTTCAAAGCTTTTGCACAGCAAAGGAAACCATAAACAAGACCAAAAGACAACCCTCAGAATGGGAGAAAATATTTGCAAATGAATCAACGGACAAAGGATTAATCTCCAAAATATATAAACAGCTCATGCAGCTCAGTATCAAAGAAACAAACACCCCAATCCAAAAATGGGCAGAAGACCTAAATAGACATTTCTCCAAAGAAGACATACAGACGGCCACGAAGCACATGAAAAGATGCTCAACATCACTAATTATTAGAGAAATGCAAATCAAAACTACAATGAGGTATCACCTCACTCCTGTTAGAATGGGCATCATCAGAAAATCTACAAACAACAAATGCTGGAGAGGGTGTGGAGAAAAGGGAACCCTCTTGCACTGTTGGTGGGAATGTAAATTGATACAGCCACTATGGAGAACAATATGGAGGTTCCTTAAAAAACTAAAAATAGAATTACCATATGACCCAGCAATCCCACTACTGGGCATATACCCAGAGAAAACCGTAATTCAAAAAGACACATGCACCCGAATGTTCATTGCAGCACTATTTACAATAGCCAGGTCATGGAAGCAACCTAAATGCCCATCAACAGACGAATGGATAAAGAAGATGTGGTACATATATACAATGGAATATTACTCAACCATAAAAAGGAATGAAATTGAGTCATTTGTTGAGACGTGGATGGATCTAGAGACTGTCATACAGAGTGAAGTAAGTCAGAAAGAGAAAAACAAATACCGTATATTAATGCATGTATGTGGAACCTAGAAAAATGGTACAGATGAGCCAGTTTACAGGGCAGAAGTTGAGACACAGATGTAGAGAATGGACATATGGACACCAAGGGGGGAAAACTGTGGTGGGGTGGGGATGGTGGTGTGCTGAATTGGGCGATTGGGATTGACATGTATACACTGATGTGTATAAAACTGATGCCTAATAAGAACCTGCAGTATAAAAAAACAAACAAAACAACTAATACTAAACTTTCATTGGGTTATTTGTATGGAAATATGTTAATATAAATGTTTCAGACATTACATGAAATTTCTAAAAATCTTATATTTGTATTTGTATGGAAATATGTATGGAAATATGTTAATATAAATGTTTCAGACATTACATGAAATTTCTAAAAATCTTATATTTGTATTTGTATGGAAATATGTATGGAAATATGTTAATATAAATGTTTCAGACATTACAGGAAACTTCTAAAAATCTTATATGTTCTGGTATAATGTTATAAGTAATAAGCCTAGTTATTACTTTAAAATGTATATCTCAGAAATAACTAATTTTCTTGTCAACTGCATTATTATGAACTTTCATCAAATCTTTAACCATGGTCATTTTTAAGTCTTCTGTCATTTACAGACAGTTCTGGGTGTACTCTGATGATTTTGCAAATATGTTCCTATAAAAGGGTTTCATCTTCAAGAAATTCATGGAAAAGACTCTGACAAGTACAGGTTTCTGGTAACTGACTGTACTGCTGAACTGAATGAATAAGCATTTTCAGAACTCTAATGAAAAACTGATGAACTCATAAAAGTGCTAACAAAAGATCAAGATGAAAAAAAAAATTAATTACATGGGACTGAGTGAACTGATGAGGATGAGTATAATTTTTGTGACTTGCTGTCTGAATTAAAAAAAATAAAAAATCCCACAAGGAAAAAAAAAAAAAAAGATGACTTCTTATAAATCCATTCTGTAAAGGTAGTCTCACTCTTGTCAAGTATACCAAAACCTAATCCCCATTATTTCCACCACATGCCTTCTTGAATGGTCACAAAATAAGAGGTTATACTTAAATATAAGATTGATCATAAGAAAAATATTTTTAGAAAGAAATCTTTCATGTGAAATGGAAGCCGTTTTCTGTATTTTCATTTTCAATGAAGTAATCATTCATGCAAAATACATGCTCTTTTTTGGGCTTCCCTGGTGGCGCAGTGGTTGAGAATCTGCCTGCTAATGCAGGGGACACGGGTTCGAGCCCTGGTCTGGGAAGATCCCACATGCCACGGAGCAGCTGGGCCCGTGAGCCACAACTACTGAGCCTGCGCGTCTGGAGCCTGTGCCCCGCAACGGGTGGGGCCGCGGTAGTGAAAGGCCCGCGCACCGCAATGAAGAGCGGTCCCCGCACCGTGATGAAGAGCGGTCCCCGCACCGCGATGAAGAGTGGCCCCCACTTGCCGTAGCTGGAGAAAGCCCTCGCACGAACCGAAGACCCAACACAGCCAAAAAAAAAAAAAAAAAAAAAAAATACATGCTCTTTTTATATTACCTACACAATTGTTAAAAAGTCATAACTGGATGCAAAATACAGAAGTTGTTACAAAAACTTTATGTACTTACTTCATATAATATTAATTTCCACTATTGTTCTGTTTTAATCGGTGCTTTTAAAAAAGAATGAGAAATCAATGAAGGTCTTCTCAATGGTGAAAAACTAAAAGCATTTCCTCTAAGATCAGGAACAAGACAAGGATGTCCACTCTTGCCACTATTATTCAACATAGTTTTGGAAGTCCGAGCCATGGCAATCAGAGAAGAAAAAGAAATAAAAGGAATACAAATTGGAAAAGAAGAATTTTGGCAGATGACATGATACTATACAGAGGGAATCCTAAAGATGCCACCAGAAAACTACTAGAGCTAATCAAGGAATTTGGTAAAGTTGCAGGATACAAAATTAATGCACAGAAATCTCTTGCATTCCTATACACTAACAATGGAAGATCAGAAAGAGAAATTAAGGAAACAATCCCATTCACCACTGCAACAAAAAGAATAAAATACCTAGGAATAAAACTACCTAAGGAGGTAAAAGACCTGTACTCAGAAACCTATAAGACACTGATGAAAGAAATCAAAGATGACACAAACAGATGGAGAGATATACCATGTTCTTGGATTGGAAGAATTAATATTGTGAAAATGACTATACTACCCAAAGCAATCTACAGATTCAATGCAATCCCTATAAAACTACCAGTGGCATTTTTTACGGAACTAGAACAAAAAATCTTAAAATTTGTATGGAGACACAAAAGACCCCGAATAGCCAAAGCAGTCTTGAGGGAAAAAAACGGAGCGGGAGGAATCAGACTCCCTGACTTCAGACTATACTACAAAGCTACAGTAATCAAGACAGTATGGTACTGGCACAAAAACAGACATATAGAACAACGGAACAGGATAGAAAGCCCAGAAATAAACTCACGCACCTATGGTCAACTAATCTGTGACAAAGGATGCAAGAATATACAATGGAGAAAAGACATTCTCTTCAATAAGTGGTGCTGGGAAACCTGGACAGCTACATGTAAAAGAATGAAATTAGAACATTCCCTAACACCATACACAAAAATAAACTCAGAATGGATTAGAGGCCTAAATGTAAGACCAGACACTATAAAACTCTTAGAGGAAACCATAGGCAGAACACTTTATGACATAAATCACAGCAAGATCTTTTTTGACCCACCTCCTAGAGTAATGAAAATAAAAACAAAAGTAAACAAATGGGACCTAATGAAACTTAAAAGCTTTTGCAAAGCAAAGGAAACTACAAACAAGATGAAAAGACAACCCTCAGAATGGGAGAAAATATTTGCAAACGAATCAATGGCAAAGGATTACTCTCCAAAATATATAAACAGCTCATGCAGCTCAATATTAAAAAAACAAACAACCCAATCAAAAAATGGGCAGAAGACCTGAATTGACATTTCTCCAAAGAAGACATACAGATGGCCAAGAAGCACATGAAAAGCTGCTCAACATCACTAATTATTAGAGAAATGCAAATCAAAACTACAATGAGGTATCACCTCACAGTGGTTAGAATGAGCATCATCAGAAAATCTACAAACAACAAATGCTGGAGAGGGTGTGGAGAAAAGGGAACCCTCTTGCACTGTTGGTGGGAATGTAAATTGATACAGCCACTATGGAGAACAGTATGGAGGTTCCTTAAAAAACTAAAAATAGAATTACCATATGACCCAGCAATCCCACTCCTGGGCATATACCCAGAGAAAACCATAATTCAAAAAGAGTCATGCACCCCAATGTTCACTGCAGCACTATTTACAATAGCCAGGTCATGGAAGCAACCTAAATGCCCATCGACAGACGAATGGATAAAGAAGATATGGTACATATATACAATGGAATATTACTCAGCCATAAAAAGGAACGAAATTGGGTCATTTGTTGAGACATGGATGGATCTAGAGACTGTCATACAGAGTGAAGTAAGTCAGAAAGAGAAAAACAAATATCGTATATTAACGCATATATGTGGATCCTAGAAAAATGGTACAGATGAACCAGTTTGCAGGGCAGAAATAGAGACACAGACGTAGAGAACAAACGTATGGACACCAAAGGGGGAAAGTGGCTGGGGGGTGGGGGTGGTGTGATGAATTGGGAGATTGGGATTGACATATATACACTAATATGTATAAAATAGATAACTAATAAGAACCTGCTGTATAAAAAATAAATAAAATAAAGTTCAAAAATTCCAAAAAAAAAAAAAAAATCAATGAAGGTCTAATCCTTCTTTCACACCATAACAGAACAAAAAGCAATATGAAAACAAATGGATCAAAAATGTCAAATAATAGTAATAAAAGCATGCACTGCATTCAATCAATAATGGAACCAAGAGAGTTTTGTGTACTAAGAGCATGTAGAAAGAAGGAATTATATCCTATTAGTATAAAAGAATAGCTGAGCTTTCCTCCACACAGCCAAAACCAGTTAAGATTCATTGAAAATGACCTTGACCTTGCTGAACACATGAATGTTTCGCACAAGAAAAGAAAAATCCATAGTCCACCTATACAAACACCTGTCCATTCATTAAAAGAAACAAACAAAATAGGAACATATTTTGATATGATTCCATAAAGAATGATCCCTTGTTCTAGCCTGTCATGTAGCCATTTCTGTATGTGATGCATAAAAACATTAAGGATTCTGTACTAACTACGGGGTGCTTACTTTCCTTCAAAGATAATTGTCTTAATGCCTGTTTTAATCAGTATTAACTGCTAGCAATAACATGCTTTTAATTATGTTTTAAACGAGTCATTTATTAGGCTGTTTTGGGAAGCAAATTAGTCAAAAGGAGCTGTTAATCAAAAACGTGTTACTGGCACAAAATAAATGTTCATTTAAGGAGCCATGTGAAATAAACCTGGCTCATTGCCTCTGACAACCTGCAAGGACACCAGGGCCTCCCGAGGATAACTCCTTCAGTACTTGCCAGGATACGCCTTGCTGCTCAGAAGTTATAAGGAGAAACATTAAGCAGTTTAGGTCATTCATCAGCTAACTTTTACTACTGTACTCAAGAAAATGAGCCTCCTAGGAACTTCACAGCAGATCTATTCTTTCATTAGCTAAGTAATATTGAGAGAGATGTTCCTGTCACTGCGAATGAAGAAATCTATTGCACTGAATTTTAGTGGTATCCCTTTTGTCTATGAGCTGTCTTTGCAAATTCCAAGGTATTTAGGCTGAAAAACTAGCATAATTATCTCTGAACATTTTTGGTATATATTCATTCCCTTTTATTGAATGATCTCTGGCTGGAATGTACCACTGGGCAAGATTATATATTTTATGTTACACTCCAGCCTTAGGACTGGGCTTTCTCACTATTATCCTCTATTAGCAAGATGCAAATTGAAATACACCTTTGGAAAATATCTCAGAGCAATTGTTTTGATGATTTAATTCCTGAATTTAAAAATAACTTAAAACTATGTGATGTTAACTAGACTTTTTGTGGGGATCATTTTGCAATGTATACAAATATCAACTTATTATGTTATACACCTGAAACTAATATAATGTTATATGTCAACTATACCTCAATAAAAACTATTGGAAAAAATATGCCATTTTGCACTGAAAACAATTTTAAAGTCTATGTATATTCATTTGTTGGCTAGTCTACTTGCCCTTAGGATTTTTGTTTACAATTTACTATTCTTTTGTATCTTTCATGTTTGAAGATTAAGACTACTAAAAATTAGATGTTCCTCAGTAAATATTTTTCCACCATATCATAATACATTTTTGGAAATCCAACCTTCAAAGAAGACCTACTCCTTTTTGAAAAGCTTATTATGTATGTGGCCAGCAAGGTGATCTTTGCACAGCCAATTAGCTCACCACAAGGCTTGGCATGCAGTAAGCAAGAATAAATGTTACTGAATGTCTGTTCAACATATACATATATCAAGCACCTACTATATGTCAGACATTGAGTAAGGCATGAAGGATCCATAAGGAAAAAGACATGGCAAGCTCTCCTCACTGAGCTGTACGGTCTGACATAGGGTTTAACAGTTTCCTACTTTCTCAATATACAACACTAATCCAATATAGCACTAAGAAAGCTGAACAATACTGTCTGAGGGTGATACAATCTGTGGTATCTACCACTTCCTGGATTTCTAGAAAGTATTGATATATTCAGAGACTTTCCACCATGGATTTTTTTTTCTTTTTTTAATCGTTATTTTGTGTTTGTTTTCGTTTTTCTGTTTTGATATTCGGTCTTTGAAAGAAAGGAGTCGAACAAGAGTGAATGGTCTCCAATATCCCCAGGTGTGGCTCAGTATGCTGACTGGAAAGGGAAGGCTGAGAGTCCTGTGTGGGAGATAAAAGCTTGGCTCATATCCCAACATGGTTCCCTCTAAGGAATATAAAACATCAAGGCAGGTCTTATTCATTTTCTCATCAGGAGGGTGGCAGGAACCTAAGGCAAAGATACTCTAAAATGATTCCAGGACATGAAGATGTAGTCTGATCAAAAGATGGAGTCTGAGATGCTTAAATTCCCTGAAGTAATTTCCCCAGTCATATGAGGAGAAAAAAAAAAAAAAAAAAAATCAAGAAAGTTACTCTGAAAAAAGGAAAGGCAGTCAAGCCAAGACATCCCAGGGTCTGCTTGGTCTGCCCCAGAAATGACAGGCATGACAAGGAGAGAAAATCACTAACCGTATGTCCAAAGTACATCACAGTTGTAAAGAATGAAGTTTTTCATACTGACAATCAGACACCAGAGGCTCGGTGAACATGAGCTGGCCTGCGGGGATCAGGGGTAGAAGTCAGGGGTAGGGGTCAGGGGTGGAGTTGGGGTGGCTGTAAACCTGGATGAAGTTTTGCTCCCATAAAGACTAGAAGTGAGAGAAATACTTGAGACATCCTAAATGGGTTTATTATTACCTTACACCCTGGCCGTTCCCAGAAAAACAATGACTCACATTAATAGAGCTCATGCTGTGTGCCAGTTTGGTGCAGAGTGCTTTACATACATTATCTCATTTAATTTTCTCTCTAGGTAGCCCCTATTTTCATCCTCAAATTACAAGTGATAGAACTGGTAACTTAAAAGATTAAGTAGTTTCTCAGTCACACCTCAGAGATAGGACTTGAACCTGGGTCTCAAAATCATAGCTGGGAGAACAGTCAAGGGAAGCTGCCAGACCTCTATCAGCCTGTGAGGTGAGTTAGCAATAAATTTTGACTGGGTTATTCCAGTGGGATGTTGTGGTTGTGCTGACTGGAACACAGGCTATCTTATCCTGGATGATGTAGAAACTTCCACCAGATCAGATCACATACACAATACCCTCTAAGTATTTGTGAGCTGAATGGGTGGATGGATAAATGAGTAAATAAATATAGGCACCTACCAGGAGTTTAAATCTTTATTATCTAAAATATTGGCTAAATTTAATTATCATAACAACCCCGGGGGTGCAAACTAGTCCAGACTCTGTACTATAAAGACTTTTTCTGCTGCCTTGGCCATATATTACTTTCTAATGCCTTACATCGACATAGCACTTTTCCCATAAAAATCCAGTGATATAAATTTGACTATTAGTTATTGTTTGTTTTGTTATTGCTGGTGTGGAAACTGAGGCTTAGGAATGTTAAGTAACTTATTAAAAATCACATAATTATTAAATATCAAAGCCTAATTTTAAATGCAAATTTTCTTATCCAAAGTATGTTTTTTTTAATTTTTTGCACTATTAGAGCCTTCTCCAATTGTAGCTCTTGATAATCTGAACATCCTAGAAAATAAACGAAGCAAAGGTTCTCTTTTTCAAGCCTGGTCTCCATTTATTAACTTGCTAATGTTGCAATGTGAATTTGAGTGATTTAAAAATCATTTCTGTATATAATGGACAATTAATATATCAGAGGATTATATACTTAATCTGTACCATAACAGTTATTTTAATGAAAATATATGTTTCAATTTAAGTTATGTCAATTTAAATCATGCTCTCTATTGACTAACTCCTAACATAAATGAGGTACTCCTATCATAAGATTTTTTAAATAGTAGAACTCATTTCAAACTCTTCTCCCAAAAGGCTATATTCAGATGTGAAAGGAGGGCAGAAAACTCAAGTCAGACCAGTGAGAAATGGAAGGAAATAATCATAAAAACTCTATTAACTTTCCTTCTTGTTTTCATTGGTCCCAATTCTGACTTGTGCATGCCTCCCTCTCTCAAAGCTGTCCAAAATGGTGGAGAGGGAAAGGAGGGAAAGGGTCCTCCCATTCCTTCTGCAGCAAACCACATATGAGCAAAGGAGAAATGCGAAGTTGAGTTATTTTGCTGGTATCATGTAGCTGCTCAATTAATATTAGTTAATTGACTCAATATGAAAGAGTTAAGAATGGAAGGTCTGGTTTATCATGGGTGAATTGAGCAATACTGATTTTATTGTTTCCCACTAAATTCTATCACTCTGTGTCCAGTTGGAAAAAAATGCTTTTCATTATAAAACATTAGAAGTTTAATTCAGCATTAAGAATGACTCAATTTTACTATGTATTTAAACCCTCTGAAACATGTTCTCAGCCCAATATCTTAATAAAATTTAAAAAGTACTGATAGTATCTTACTATGAGTTATTTAATTTTTATTTTTATGAAAGATTCACAAACATCAACTGAAATATAATTTTAAATATTATTTTGTATTTGATATTTAAAAACTGATTGCTTTTTGGGATGAATACTTGAATATATCAAAAAGCGTTAGGGTTCTGTGGGTCTCTGCATGATGATAGAGACTGGCCACTTAACTTTTGAAATGACCATCTTCCTCATTAAGTGCTATGTTAGTGCCTCTCCACTGATTATCATGTTGCACAAGCCACAATAAGAGATTACTTCTGACCCCACTCCGTAACTAAAGGATTTTCCAGTTAATGATACAACCACAGTCTGCCTGTCTTAGAGTTCTGGAGTTGCAGAAATGTGATCTTTGCAAAATAAAGTAATTACCAACCTCCCTGTCTATATCATCTGGTACATTTATTTCAATCAGCGCTGATGGTAACTTTCTCCTGGTTCTAAACTTCTATCAAACTCTCCTTTTATTTGTGGTGGGTATAGAGTCAAACAGTTTTCACCAGAAGAAGAAGATAGGAAACCAATGACTAGACCCATGCATGTCTTAAATCAGAATCACCTAGCATCCATTTTGATAGCCAAGTTGAAACAAAACCTTATTTGGGAGTTTTTAATAACAAAATAACAGCTTTAGTTTTCAAAGTTAGATGTTTTGGCCCTTCTACATGGCACTTAGAATGGAACCAGATGTTATAGAAATTCATTTGTGAAAATCCTATACAGAACATTTTTTTCAGGCTGAGAAATTAATTTTTTAAATCTTACTGGTATAACTTGAATCACTTTTTAAAAAGTAAACACCCATGGTTTTGATGCCCTAAAAAGCTAAATTTAACTCTCAGGTTTAGAGTTATTTCAGGGATTTTCAAAGAGGGTGATATTGCCCTGAAGGGGCAAAAATTAGTTATTTGGGGATTGGGAAAAAGATAATTTTTTCAATGTATAAAGTACAGATATACATACAGTACATAATGAACAGTATATACACTAAAATGTCATGGGAGGATTACATAAAGATGTGTAAAGGCTTCTAAGGAAAGCAATAATAAACATGAAGCTGAGAAACACTATGATAATCTAATGCACTTGAAGGTCAGGAGAGAAGTCAACATATGATATAATTTATAGAACTATTCAGAGAAATTTATAGAACTATTCAGTTTCTAGTTGCTGTATTTTATAAATGAAGACAACTATTACTTCAGCTTCTTTCATTTTAAACTATTTTTTAATAAGTTACATTCCAGGAACAGAAACCTGCCAGCTCTAAACTATCCGTAAATATCTTCTTATTTTCTCCTATAGAACTTGGAGTTATAAGTGATATGTTTAGCCACCATGAAATGTTTTGCTCTTATCCTAGATACTCTTTTAATTGAGATATAATTGACATATAACTTTGTGTAAGTTTAAGGTGTACATGTTAATTTGATGCATTTATATATCACAATATGATTACCACTGTAGCGTTAGCTAACACCTCTATTATGTCACACAATTATTTCTTTTTTGTAGCAAGAGCAATTAAGATCTAGTTTCTTAGCAACTTTGATGTTCCTAATACAGAATTGTTGACAATAATCACTATGCTGTGCATTAGATCTCCAGGACTATTTTATCTACTAGTTACAAGTTTATACCCTTAAACGACATCTCCCCAATTCCCCTGTCCCTCAGGCCCTGGGGACCATCATTCTACTCTCTGTTTTTACTAATACAGCTTTTTAAAACTCTCTGCCTTTTAATGATAATTTAGAGTTTATAGGCATTTCCCCATCACCACCCTTTTTCCTAGATGGGTCACTTATTGACCCCAAATAAACACTAGACAAATGCACTTGTGGGTACCACTATTCTCTAACCAGGTGAGATCACTGATTCAGTATTCGGTTTTAAGTGATATGCTTACATGGGTGTCAATGATATCTTTACAATTCTTAGGCAATAGACTTATGCTTGCTTACTTCACAGAGAAAAGTCAAATATCAAAATAAAAACATGAAGGAGACATGTTACTACAACTAACTCTTTTATTTACTTACCTCTCAATATTTAAGCTTCTATCACATCTCAGAACAACCAAATCTCCAAGAGTAAAAATATCAAACAAGGGGAAAAAAAAACCCTGCATATCACTTTGGTAATGTTACCAATACTTATCCTAAGTCCAGGGATGAAATAGCTTAAATTCTAATCTAAAATAATAAAAAGCAAAATCAAGAATGTCTTATTTTATGTGCAATAGAAACATTAATACAAATAGCAACACAAATATATATCACATAAAATGCTGTAAGTGATCACTTACAATTTCTGTTAAAGTTAAGAAATGAGTAATTATGGGAAACACCTCAAGCTTTTCACATCAAAAACATTTAGAATATTCTCATAACAATGCTCATTTGAGGAAATACCACACTGTGGTTGGGGGGTGATTCAGAATAAAACATTATAGTGTTTTCTATTCTAAGTCCATATTTAAAATATCTAAAAGTAGTGTTGGTTGTGGATAAAATAATATTTTAACTCACAAAATTCTGAAAAGAACAGATTATTAAATGACTACTAACTGTATACATGTAGTATATAATAATTATATTAATAGAATAATATTAAATACAGTAATCAAGTCCAAAAATAATCAGAGCTCTCAATTAATCTAACATGCTTGTACCTAGTCTTACATGAAAAAAGACAAGGAATTAAAAAAAAGAAAATTTTTTGACTTTGTAACATATGTTATCAGTCTAGGATATGCCACACAGTCATAGACTAAGAAATATGCTGTCTCATTTTTTTTACCTTTTATATCTGCAATACACCATATATAAATATATAATTAATAAATAGGTAATATAATTAACATTATTTAAAAAGTAGGAGCAATAAGTATTATATCTGGTCAATAAAAGAAAAATGAAGATGAAAAAGTTGGGAGAATAAAAAGATTCCGTGTCTTAAAGACTGAAGTGATCACAGGTCAATGTGTTTTTTCAAATATCAAATCTTATACATGAAACTGTTTAAAAATCTAAAAATTAAAGAAAATGCATTGTTACCTCTGGAATTTTTAGAAAAGAATTTCTAAAAAGATGCATGTAAAATATTTTGCACCATATTATGTAGCAAAACATAAAGCATTTAAAATTGGGGGGAGGAAAGCCATTGATAAGATCAAAAACTTGGCAAGAAAGCAAGAAAACACTTTCCATGAGGTTCAATCTCATTTCATGATAAGCAGTATAATTTCATGGCAATAGTTTCTATACACAGCTGCTCTTTAGAGTTAATAATATTGTAGTATCTCCTTAAAGAAAAAAAGGACACATGACAAAATGCTAAGTGACTTTTGGTCTCTTTTGGACTCTTTTTCTTCAAACATTCATTACTTACTCTAGGCCATAATCAGGTTCAAGAACTGATGTAGGTGTCAGAGGCGGACAAATAACAATAGAAACAAATATCCATGAGTAGTTGTTGTAGACAAAATCATCTCTTTTTCATTATTAAATTCATAGGCTTGAATTTTCATGGACTGATTTTGTGTATGCCAAGGGAATGTGATTAAAGGGAATCTCAATGGAGCCATTAACCTTAGTGTAGGATTTGGTAAGACTTGGACACCATCCATAGTGTTTTACTGACTCAAGTACCAAAATTGCTCCCATATTTTGTACCATCTCATTAGTCACTAGGGATAACTTCAGAGGGTCCTCAGGGTATTAAGTAGGGACATCAGTTCAGTAGGAATAGATCTATTACATATATTGATTGAATAAGCAATTTATAATACACCAGAAAAATTATTACATATTTGACAATAACATTCTTTTGAATAATATTAGAAAATTAAATCAGAAAAATAAAGTTATAATTTGATAAAAGTACCAACATATATTCTAGGCTTTATAAAGCACTAATATCTGAAATAGCATTTAATGTAACAATAAATAGTATTTCAGGGGACAATTTCTTAAATTATTACCATGATATAACTAGTACTCCAAAATTATTCAGGGAAGTGATTTTTAGGAAAAAAACACAATAATCAAAATAAAGCCTCATGTTTCTATGTATCCTTATTTAGTTATTCTCATAATCTTGGAATCATATATATCATAATTTTTTAAAATTTTAAATTCTTATGTTTACACATGACAGGCTGACCAGTACTTTACAGTCCCTGGTTATGGTAAATAATCTCCAAATAATTTAACTGTTAAAATAAAATTATGAGTAGGCTTAGTAGAAAACTGACTTACCATGTTATAGACCATAGCCATGCCATGTAAGAAGCTATGAAAAGTTTATTCCAACCATAGTGGTGTCATATTGAATTACATTTTACTTAGTAAATTTTTCTGCCTAAAGCACTATTTTCACTTTGTATATAAACTGTATTCTAGGTCTTATTACCATTACATTATCTCACATAAATATTAGGACTAGGTATACTCAATGAGACCTTTTTTACTGAATGACATAATTTTTCAATCAAAATTTAATCACAATTTTCAGAGTTTGTTCTGATGGAAGAAATTAATGGAAAACTAATTTATTGGGAAGAGATACTGCTTGTTTTATTTACTTTGGTTTTAACTGGAACTTCCTATGTTACTAGTTAAACTTTTAAAGAAAAACAAGGGTATTAGAGAGGGAGGATAAAGTAAAAATTAGTTTCTGCAATGTACTGAAGATAAAAATCAAAGTTGTCATTTTTCATACCTAGTTTAAATGTTTTGAAAAATAAAAAGAATTGTATTATCTTCATGGTAATCTCCATTTTCATCCCTCTTCAGCTGTACTTAGTTCTAGCTGAAAGCAACTCAAATATAAATATAGTTAACCCTTGAAAAGCATGAATTTGAACTGTGCAGGTCCACTTATGAGTAATTTTTTTCCAATAAATATATTGGGAAATTTTGGGGAGATTTGTGAGAATTGGAAAAATCTCAGAGATGAATTGTGTAGCCTAGAAACATCGAAAAAAATGTAGAAAATTAGGGATGTCATGAATGCATAAAACATATGAAGATACTAGTCTATTTTATTATTTACTACCATAAAATATACACAAATCTATGATAAAAAGTTAAAATTTATCAAAACTTAATGCACACACTTGCAAAGCATACACGGCACCATTTGCAGTCTAGAGAAATGTAAAAATTAACTGTAGTACGTCCTGTACTATGGTAATAATTTTGTAGCCATCTCCTGCTGCTATTGCAGTAAGCTCAAGTGTTGTGAGTATCCACTTAAAATGCCTGTGACTCTCATCATCTCAACGTGAGCAGTTTCTCCAGTAAGTTGCATATCACAATAAAAAGTGATCTCTCTCAGTTCTTGTGTATTTTTCATTGTGTTTAGTGCAATACCATAAACCTTGAATAACACTCCAGGATCCATGCAAAGTGCCACTAGTGATGCTAGAAGGGCTTCCATGAAGCAGAGAAAAGTCATGACATTACAAGAAAAAGTTGAATGTTTGATATGCTGTAGATAGAGGTCTGCAACTGTGGTTGCCAGCCATGACAAGATAAATGAATCCAGAGTAAGGACCATTGTCAAAAAAAAAAAGAAAAGAAAAAGAAAGGAAATTCATGAAGCCATCACTGTAGCTATGCCAGCAGGCATGAAAATCTTGACTTTCTGAAAAATACATTTTTATCTCACAGTGAGAATGTAGCTTTTATGTGGGTGCAAAATTGCTATAAGAAAGGCATACCTATAGACTCTAATATGATTTGAGAAAAAGCAAAACTTAAAGCAAAAAGAAGGTGAAGGATCTAAAGCTGGAGAATTTAATGCCAGAAAAGGATGGTTTGATAATTTTAGAAAGAGGTTTGGCTTAAAAAATGTCAAGATAACAGAAGCAGCTTCTGCCAACTAAGAGGCAGTAGATGAATTCCCAGACATTACTGAGAAAATCACTGAGGAGAAAGGAAATCTGCCTGAACAGGTTTTTAGTGCAGATGAAAGTGCCCAATTCTGGAAAAAAAAAAAAATGTGACAAAAGACATTTATTAGTAAGGAAGAGAAGCAGATACCAGGATTTAAGGCAGGAAGGGACAGGCTAAATCTACTGCTGTGTGCAAATACAGTCGGGCTTATGATGAGGACGTCCCTTATCTATAAAGTTGCTAACACCTGAGCCTTGAGGGGAAAGATAAATACCAGCTGCCAGTCTTCTGGTTGTACAACAAGAAGGCCTAGACCACAAGAACACTTTTTCTGGATTGGCTCCATCGGTGCTTTGTCCCTGAAGTCAGGAAGTACCTTGCCACCAGTAAGAGACTGTTTTTTTTTATTTTCAACATCTTTATTGGAGTATAATTGCTTTACAGTGTTGTGTTAGTTTCTGCTGTATAACAAAGTGAATCAGCTATATGCATATGTATATCCCCATATCCCCTCCCTCTTGCGTCTCCCTCCCACCCTCCTTATGCCACCCCTCTAGGTGGTGGCAAAGCACAGAGCTGATCTCCCTGTTCTATGCAGCTTCTTCCCACTAGCTATTTTACATTTGGTAGTGTGTATATGTCAATGTTACTCTCTCACTTCATCCCAGCTTACCCTTCCCCCTCCCCATGTCCTCAAGTCCATTCTCTACATCTGTGTCTTTATTCCTGTTCTGCCCCTAGGTTCATCAAAACCATTTTATTTTTAGATTCCATATATATGTGTTAGCATAGGGTATTTGTTTTTCTCTTTCTGACTTACTTCACTCTGTATGCCAGACTCTACGTGCATCCACCTCACTACGAATAGCTCAATTTCATGTCTTTTTATGGCTGAGTAATATTCCATTGTATATATGTGCCACATCTTCTTTATCCATTCATCTGTCGATGGACACATAGGTTGCTTCCATGTCCTGGCTATTGTAAATAGTGCCGCAGTGAACATTGTGGTACATGACTCTAAGTAGTGGGATTGCTGGGTCATGTGGTAGTTCTATTTTTGGTTTTTTAAGGAACCTCCACACTGTTCTCCATAGTGGCTGTATCAATTTACATCCCCACTAACGGTGCAAGAGGGTTCCCCTTTCTCCACACTCTCTCCAGCATTTATTGTTTGTGGATTTTTTGATGATGGCCATTCTGACCGGTGTGAGGTGATACCTCATTGTAATTTTGATTTCCATTTCTCTAATGATTAGTGGTGTTGAGCATCCTTTCATGTGTTTGTTGGCAATCTGTGTATCTTCCTTGGAGAAATGTCTATTTAGGACTTCTGCCCATTTTTGAATTGTGTTTTTTTTTTTTTAATATTGAGCTGCATGAGCGACTTGTATATTTTGGAGATTAATCCTTTGTCAGTTTGTTCGTTTGCAAATATTTTCTCCAGTTCTAAGGGGGTTGTCTTTTCATCCTTTTTATGGTTTCCTTAGCTGTACAAAAGCTTTTAAGTTTCATTAGGTCCCATTTGTTTATTTTTGTTTTTATTTCCATTTCTCTAGGAGGAGGGTCAAAAAGGATCTTGCTGTGATTTATGTCACAGTGTTCTGCCTATGTTTTTCTCTAAGAGTTTTATAGTGTCTGGCCTTACATTTAGGTCTTTAATCCATTTTGAGTTTCTTTTTGTGTATGGTGTTAGGGAGTGTTCTAATTTCATTCTTTTACATGTAGCTAGCTGTCCAGTTTTCCCAGAACCACGTATAGAAGAGGCTGTCTTTTCTCCATTGTATATTCTTGCCTCTTTTATCAAAGATAAGGTGACCATATGTGCATGGGTTTATCTCTGGGCTTTCTATCCTGTTCCATTAATCTATATTTCTGTTTTTGTGTCAGTACCATACTGTCTTGATTACTGTAGCTTTGTAGTATAGTCTGAAGTCAGGGAGCCTGATTCCTCCAGCTCCGTTTTTCTTTCTCAAGATTGCTTTGGCTCTTCAGGGTCTTTTGTGTTTCCATACAATTGTGAAATTTTTTGTTCTAGTTCTGTGAAAATGCCATTGGTAGTTTGATAGGGATTGCAGTGAATCTGTAGATTGCTTTGGGTAGTAGAGTCATTTTCACAATGTTGATTTTTCCAATCCAAGAACATGGTATATCTCTCCATCCGTTTGTATCATCTTTAATTTCTTTCATCAGTGTCTTATACTTTTCTGCATATTGGTGTTTTGTCTCCTTAGGTAGGTTTATTCCTAGGTATTACATTCTTTTCATTGCAGTGGTAAATGGGAGTGTCTCCTTAATTTCTCATTGAGATTTATCATCATAAGTGTATAGGAATGCAAGATATTTCTGTGCATTAATTTTTTATCCTACTACTCTACTAAATTCATTCATTAGCTCTAGTAGTTTTCTAGTAACATCTTTAAGATTCTCTATGTATAGTATCATGTCATCTGCAAACAGTGACAGCTTTACTTCTTCTTTTCCTATTTGGATTCCTTTTATTTCTTTTTCTTCTGATTGCTGTGGCTAAAACTTCCAAAACTATGTTGAATATAGTGGTGAGAGTGGGCAACCTTGTCTTGTTCCTAATCTTAGAGGAAATGGTTTCAGTTTTTCACCATTGAGAACGATGTTGGCTGTGGGTTTGTCATATATGGCCTTTATTATGTTGAGGTATTTTCCCTTTATGTCTACTTTCTGGAGAGTTTTTATCATAAATTGGTGTTGAATTCTGTCAAAAGCTTTTTCTGCATCTATTGAGATTATCATATGGTTTTTATCTTTCAATTTGTTAATATGGTGTATCACATTGATTGATTTGCATATATTGAAGAATCCTTGCATTCCTGGGATGATCCCACTTGATCATGGTGTATGATCCTTTTAATGTGCTGTTGGATTCTGTTTGCTGGTGTTTTTTTTTTGAGGATTTTTGCATCTATGTTCATCAGAGATATTGGCCTGTAGTTTTCTTTTTTTGTGACATCTATGTCTGATTTTGGTATCCGGGTGATGGTGGCCTCGTAGAATGAGTTTGGGTGTGTTCCTCACTCTGCTATATTTTGGAACAGTTTGAGAAGTATAGGTGTTAGCTCTTCTCTAAATGTTTGACAGAATTTGCCTGTGAAGCCATCTGGTCTTGGGCTTTTGTTTGTTGGAAGATTTTTAATCACAGTTTCAATTTCAGTGCTTGTGATTGGTCTGTTTATATTTTCTGTTTCTTCCTGTTTCAGTCTCTGAAGGTTGTGATTTTCTAAGAATTTGTCCATTTCTTCCAAGTTGTCCCTTTGATTGGCATATAGTTGCTTGTAATAATCTCTCATGATCCTTTGTATTTCTGCAGTGTCAGTTGTTACTTCTCCTTTTTCATTTCTAATTCCATTGATTTGAGTCTTTTCCCTTTTTTTCTTGATAAGTCTGGCTAATGGTTTATCAATTTTGTTTATCTTCTCAAAGAACCAGCTTTTAGTTTTATTGATCTTTGCTATTTTCTTCATTTCTTTTTCATTTATTTCTGGTCTGATCTTTATTATTTTTTTCCTTCTGCTAACTTTGGTTTTTTTTGTTCTCTCTCTAATTGCTTTAGGTGTAAGGTTAGGTTGTTTATTTGAGATTTTCTTGTTTTTTGACGTAGGATTGTATTGCTATAAACTTCCCTTTTAGAACTGCTTTTGCTGCATCCCACAGGTTTTGGGCCATTGTGTTTCATTATCATTTGTTTCTAGGTATTTTTTGATTTCCTCTTTGATTTCTTCAGTGATCTCTTGGTTATTTAGTAGCGTATTGTTTAGCCTCCATGTGTTTGTATTTTTTACAGTTTTTTTCCTGTAATTGATATCTAGTCTCATAGAGTTGTGGTTAGAAGTGATACCTGATATGATTTCAATTTTCTTAAATTTACCAAGGCTTGATTTGTGACCCAAGATATGATCTATCCTGGAGAATGTTCCATGAACACTTGAGAAGAAAGTGTATTCTGTTGTTTTTGAATGGAATGCCCTATAAATATCAATTAAGTCCATCTTGTTTAATGTGTCATTTAAAGCTTGTGGTTCCTTATTTATTTTCATTTTGGATGATCTGTCCATTGGTGAAAGTGGGGTGTTAAAGTCCCCTACTATGATTGTATTACTGTCAATTTCCCCTTTTATGGCTGTTAGCATTTGCCTTATGTATTGAGGTACTCCTATGTTGGGTGCATAAATATTTACAATTGTTATATCTTCTTCTTGGATTGATCCCTTGATCATTTTATAGTGTC
The DNA here is from genome assembly GCF_949987535.1 of Balaenoptera acutorostrata. Taxonomy (NCBI): domain Eukaryota; kingdom Metazoa; phylum Chordata; class Mammalia; order Artiodactyla; family Balaenopteridae; genus Balaenoptera; species Balaenoptera acutorostrata. The sequence goes on from NC_080071.1 coordinate 9,412,741, forward strand.
CTTCTTTGTCTCTTGTAATACTCTTTATTTTAAAAAGTCTATTTTGTCTGGTATGAGAATTGCTACTCCAGCTTTCTTTTGATTTCCATTTGTGTGGAATATCTTTTTCCATCCCCTCACTTTCAGTCTGTATGTGTCCCTAGGTCTGAAGTGGGTCTCTTGCAGACAGCGTATATACGGGTCTTGTTTTTGTATCCATTCAGCCACTCTATGTCTTTTGGTTGGAGCATTTAATCCATTTACATTTAAGGTAATTATCGATATGTTCCTATCACCATTTTCTTAATTGTTTTGGGTTTGTTTTTGTAGGTCTTTCCCTTCTCTTGTGTTTCCTGCCTAGAGAAGTTCCTTTAGCATTTGTTGTAAAGCTGGTTTGTTGGTGCTGAATTCTCTTAACTTTTGCTTATCTATAAAGGTTTTAATTTCTCCCTCGAATCTGAATGAGATCCTTGCTAGGTAGAGTAATCTTAGTTGTAGGTTTTTCCTTTTTATCACTTTAAATATGCCTTGCCACTCCCTTCTGGCTTGCAGAGTTTCTGCTGAAAAATCAACTGTTAACTTTAAGGGGATTCCCTTGTATGTTATTTGTTGCTTTTCCCTTGCTGCTTTTAATATTCTTTCTTTGTATTTAATTTTTGATATTTTGATTAATGTGTGTCTTGGCGTGTTTCTCTTTGGTTTTATCCCGTACTCTCTGTGCTTCCTGGACTTGATTGACTATTTCCTTTCCCATGTTAGGGTAGTTTTCGACTATAATCTCTTCAAATATATTCTCAGTCCCTTTCTTTTTCTCTTCTTCTTCTGGGACCCCTGTAATTCGAATGTTGGTGAGTTTAATATTGTCCCAGAGGTCTCTGAGACTGTCCTCAATTCCTTTCATTCTTTTTTCTTTATTCTGCTCCCTGGCAGTTATTTCCACCATTTTATCTTCCAGCTCACTTATCTGTTCTTCTGCCTCAGTTATTCTGCTATTGATTCCTTCTAGAGTAGTTTTAATTTCAGTAATTGTGTTGTTCATCACTGTTTCCTTGCTCTTTAGTTCTTCTAGATCCTTGTTAAATGTTTCTTGTATTTTTTCCATTCTGTTTCCGAGAGTTTGGATCATCTTTACTATTTTTACTCTGAATTCTTTTTCAGGTAGGTTGCCTATTTTGTCTTCATTTATTTGGTCTTGTAGGTTTTTACCTTGCTCCTTCATCTGTAACATATTTTTTTGTCATTTCTTTTTTTTTTTGATGGGTGGTGCTGTATTTCTCTTACTGGTTGTTTGGCCTGAGACGTCCAGCATTGGAGTTTGCAGGCATTTGGTAGAGCCTGCCTTGGTGCCGAGATGAGGACCTCTGGGAGGCTTCACTCTGATTGATATTCCCTGGAGTCTGAGGTTCTCTGTTAGTCCAGCAGTTCGGACTTGGAGCTCCCACCACAGCAGCTTGGCCCCAACCTCTGGCCTGGGAACCAAGATCCCGCAAGCTTTGTGGCGTGGTTAAAAAAAATAAAAAAGAAAGAAAGAAAGAAAGAAAGAAAGGAGCAGCACAGTATCAAAGAATAAAATACAAAATAAAATTAGAAAGATAAAACATATATTAAGAAAAAAAAACTATAATTGAAACAACTGGTCGCTGGGAGTTCCTCCCGTTCCCCTTAGGTGTCCATGGTCCCCCACCGGTGCCTGCTAGGTGCCCTAGTTGTGAGGAGATGCGAATTCTGCATCCTTGTAGTACGTCATCTTGACTCCATCCCTCTAAAATTCTATGTCTTTTAATTGAAACTTTTTCAAGTATTTTCAAGAATATGAAGTTTTATAAAATTGTCTTTTTAAATTTTTCAAATAGAAGTCTTCACATAGGATTAAAAACTTGCTGTTAAGGAGAAACATAAAGCATTACCAGGAGCACGTGTCTTCAAGGCTGTGCTTCCAGGCTTAAGGATCTTTGTAGGGGCCTTAAACCCACCTGGTTTTAGCATACTCATTGTCCTTAGTATGTCAGAGCTGTTTTTCCTTTGCCTGTTGCCACTATCTTTCCCCAGTCATTGATACAACTGTGGGTGTTTCTATAGTGAAGTCAGTCTCTGGGTTAAATCACTTGCCGCTGCCTCGGTTGCTGCCAGTCTCCACCACCTGCCCCACTGCAGCAACAGCAGCCACGCAGCCGCCACCTCCCACCTCCTGGCTCGTCGGCTCCAGGCCAAGAGACTACTTTTAAAGTTCTTTTGATATTGGACAGTGTCCCCTGGCCACCCAGAATTGCATGAGTTCAACACCAAAGGTGTTAGTGGTCTACCTGTCCCCAAACACAACATCTCTAATTCAGCCTCTAGATCAGGGGGTCATAAGAACCTTTAAGGCTCATTACACACTGTAATCTATGGAAAGGATTGTTAATGCTATGGAAGAGAATCCTAAAAGAGGGACCATCACAAAAGTCTGAAAGGATTACACCATTGAAGATGCCATTGTTGTTATAGAAAAAGCTCTGAAAGCCAGTAAGCCCTAAACAATAAATTCCTGATGGAGAAAACTGTGTCCAGATGTTGTACGTGACTTCACAGGATTTGTGACAGAACCAATCAAGGAGATCATGAAAGATATTGTGGTTATGGCAAAAAGGTGAAGGGTGAAGGGTTTCAAGGTATGGATCTTAGAGGAATTCAAGAGCTAACAGACAGCACAACACCACACCAGAGGAATTAACAGAAGATGACTTGATGGATATGAGGGCTTCTGAACCAGTGCCAGACAATGAGGAAGAAGATGTAGAAGGAGCAGTGCCAGAAAACAAACTGACATTGAACAATCTGGCAGAAGGATTCCCATTATTCAATACTGATTTTTGACTTCTTTTATGCCATGGACCCTTCTATGATGCGGGCACTGAAACTGAAGCAAAAGGTAGAAGAAGGATTGGTGCCATAATGATACATTTTTAGAGAAGGGAAAAAGCAAAAATGTCAGACAAATTATGATGTAAAGTTACACTGAGGGTGTATGCCTCTGGTGCCTCCCCTTCTACCTTCTCCACCTCCGCCACCCCTGAGACAGCACGACCAACCCCTTCTCCTCAGCCTTCTCAATGTGAAGATGACCAGGATGAGCACCTTTACGATGGTCCACTTCCACTTAATGAATAGTAAGTAATCATCATGCCTACAGTATAAACTTATCTGTTGTGTATGTGTGTGTCTTTGTGTGAAAATCTATCGCTGGGTTGGCCAAAAAGTTTGTTCGGATTTTTCCATAACATCCTATGGAAAAACCCAAACAAAGTTTTTGGCCAACCCAGTAATTATATGGCAAGAACTACATGAGAGGTTTTGTGCCACCATCACCACCACCAACATCATCATCACCCAAGTATTCATCATGTGCAAGACTTGTACTGAAGTGGACAGCCTATCCTGACATAGACATAAAGAGAGTGATATTTAATATAAAATTAATAATATGTTAGCTTTCTTACTGTTTTATAACTTTGCTTTCAAAGAATTACATGACTATACAGTATGCCTCTCTCTCCTAATGGGAGAAACTGAGTATCAGCTGATCATCACAGGTAAGTGGTTTTAAAAAATGTAACAATGTTTCCAATACTGTATTACGAATATGACTATAGTACTGTATGCCATAAAATTTTTATAATGATTCATTCATTAGTGTATAGGCTAGGCTACCATGAAGCCATGGTATTGATTACACTAAGCTACCATAAAACAATTGTATTGCTGTTTCTTTGTTCTCAGTGAATGAATCATTTTACCTGTAAATAAATATAAATTTCTTTTTCACATTATCTTTTCACTTTTGATGTCTAGTTTAGCAATACATAATACATCTACAATGCTTGGTATCATGTAAGACACTATTGATGTAGGTACTGATGGACACACCATTCACCTTGTAAATGTACAATGTAAACTTATGGTATGTGCAAATACAATGCAGTACTATAAATTTATTTTCTCTTTCTTACAATTTTCTTAATAGCATTTCTCTTCTCTAGCTTGCTTTATTTTAAGAATACAGTATATAATACATATGATATACAAAATATGTGTTAATCCACTGTGACATTATCATGTAAGGCTTCCAGTCAACAGTGGGCTATTAGTAGTTGTTTTAGGAGAGTCAAAAGTTATATGTGGATTTTCAACTGTGCAGGAGGTCAGCAACCTTAACCCCTGTGTTGTTCAAGGGTCAACTATACTTTGATCACATCATGCTTTCACATTTTTTTAAGACATCAATTTCCACACTTAAAGAGTAAATATCTGGCTTAAATTATCTCCTTATGTCCTTTTTGTGCTAAAAAGTCTATATTCATGCAACCTTTATGCTGTCTTCAAACAAAAGATAATCACGTGAAAACAGGCATTTACTTCATACACCTCACTGAGAAGAATGCAAAAATCTACCAAATCCATAATATCAAGAATGGAGTTGAAGAGCCTAAACAGATGAAAGATTTTGATGAATTTTTGAAAGACTTAAAGCAGATAGCATATTACTGTAAAATAAAACAGAGTTGAGAAAGCTGAACCCCACACAAGAGAAGACTATAGCAAAGATGAGAATGTGACAACTGGAAAGAAAGAAATGTATTCTCAAGAGAGACAGTGACTTTATCTTTTAAGGTGGGAGACACTTGAGAATGTTTAATTATTGATGGGAAGCATCCAGCTGCAAGAGCATGTCCAAATAATCAGAATGCAAATTGAAAACCATTTGAGATTAGTGTTAAAGATGTTTGTGGTGACATTAATATATTCTGTTTACAAATTTCTCCACTTACACTTAGATACTCAGGGATGGGTGCAGAGAATAGAGATAGCAGGGTTCATCCAGGTTTGAGTTTTCACTGAATAAGTGTGATGAAAAGACAGAAATTGGTTACTGGCGGAATGTTCTTAAAATGATGGATCATGAGACCTATAGTGGATAAGATATGTAGGAAAAAAAAGAAGGGGTGATGGATTTGGACAAAGTAAAAGGGTTAATTAACTGAAGGTTTTTGCATGTGTCATTAAAGACTATAGTTACGGAGCAATTGAAAATGCAACTGAGAAGTTTCCATGACATTTTCAATCATGTATGAAGGCAAAATAGTGAGTTTCAAACATGCAACAATTTAGAAATTTTGCCCTAGTTTTACCTTGCTAAGAAACTCATTGGATGTCCTCGCGAACATTACATAAGGAGGAATATGTGGAAGTTATTATCGTAGGTTCCATGAAAAAACGGAACTCACCCAGAAATAAAAAAGGAAAAGAAATCCCAGGCTGTTGGTTTGACCACAGGTCTAAAATGTAGTCAATATAAATGAGAACAGGAAGCCAGGGGACTCTTAGTTAAATGTTTTCATGAAGAAAGAGGAAACTTAAAAAAAAAAAGTGTGATTAAGAATCTGGACATTCTTAGTTATATATTGAGCAAGACAACTTTCTTGTCTTAAAAATTACACAGAGAAAGAAAATAATTAAAATTACAGTCAAAAGAGTTGCTCAAGATGCATCAAATATGAATTGGATGGAAATATGGCACATTTTAAAACATTTAACATACTGCTTGTTTCTTCACTGAATAATAGGTAGAGCAACAATATCATACATAACATATACAGTTTTTCTTTTTTTTGTTGTTGTTGTTTTTGTTTTTTTTAAACATCTTTATTGAAGTATAATTGCTTCACAATGGTGTGTTAGCCTCTGCTTTATAACAAAGCGAATCAGCTACACATATACACACGTTCCCATATCTCCTCCCTCCCGCATCTCCCTCCCTCCCACCCTCCCCATCCCACCCCCCCAGGCGGTCACAAAGCACCGAGCTGATCTCCCTGTGCTATGTGGCTGCTTCCCACTAGCTATCTATTTTACATTTGGTAGTGTATATATGTCCATGACACTCTCTCACCCTGTCACATCTCACCCCTCCCCCTCCCCATATCCTCAAGTCCATTCTTTAGTAGGTCTGTGTCTTTATTCCCATCTTGCCACCAGGTTCTTCATGACCTTTTTTTTTTTTCCTTAGATTCCATATATATGTGTTAGCATACTGTATTTGTTTTTCTCTTTCTGACTTACTTCACTCTGTATGACAGACTCTAACTCCATCCACCTCATTACAAATACCTCCATTTCATTTCTTTTTATGGCTGAGTAATATTCCATTGTCATATACAGTTTTTCAATGTCTACAAAGTTAGAGTAACAAAATAATATATATGGTATAAAATTTGATAGGGTAAAGCTTTATGCTGAAATATGTCTGGACATGAAGAGGAGAATATAGGTAGATGAGATTGTAGTGGAAAATTAAAAAAAAAATAGAGGTTTGAATTATGACCTAAAATATAGATATAGTTACTAGAAAATTAAAAAATAGTAACATAACTAACCAAACATGAAGGAAGGGAGTAATGAAAGTAGGAAGTAACATATTCCATTAATCTTCCATGTAGATAATGTATAACACGATCAACTAGAATTCAGAGGTAAAAGAATAATATTTAGAGTTTTTTTGTAACTGACAGAAGAAGTAAAACCAGAAAATGCTTAAAGTTTTAACATTTTGGACACACGAAAGGAGACAAGGTGTGACAGCGAATACTACTTTCAATTAATATCTTTTGTACTCTTTGGGCATTTGTTTACAATCTATTTGTATATACTCTAGTATAAAGATAACATACTCTTTATTTCCTGGTTCCTTGAAACATTTTCACTCGATTTTAATTTATTGCAAGACATTCTCTGTGGGACCTTCCCATGAAGACCATCCAAAAATCAAAGGCAGGAAATGAAATGACTAAGTCATTGCTCAATGGTTTAAGTTACGTTAAAGCTCCACATTCCTTCATAATTGCCCATTTTACTCTAGATACAATTCAAGGTGTAAAACTATGTTTCATAAATCTCTAAATAACTGTGTACTAACAAGTTTTGAGACTGTGCTCCACAGTAGGCTCATTCGGAAAATTATGATTAACTATGCTGCCAGAAATTTCCAAATTTCATCCTTAGGGATATACACATAACATGTGAGAGAGAGAGAGTGAGAATGATTTCAAGGAATTGCTTCATGCCATTGTGAAGACTAGAAATCCCAAATCTACAGGGCAGGTGATCAGGCTGGAGACCCCTAGAACAGTAGATGCTGCTGCTTGAGTTAAAGGAAGTCTGGAGGCAGAATTCTTTTTTACTCAGGGGAACATCAGTCTAAGACCTTCAACTGATTGGATGAGGCCCACCCACATCAGGGAGAGTGATCTGCTTTACTAATATATACTGATAAATTGTTAATCTCAGCTAGAAAGTATCTCCACAGTGACATCCAGACTGGTGTTTGACCAACCAGACTGGTGTCTGACCAACTGGGTACCATGGCCTAGCCAAACTGACACATAGTTAACCATTGCAATGACAACTATTACTATATATGACTACTTTAATTCTTAAATTACCATTTAAAATATCCACCATAAAACTAAAATACTAGAAGATAAATTAATTATTGCAAATAGGGCATTTAATTTCAGCAACTATCATAGACAGTATTAAAATACCACATTCAATTTATATAAGGCTTGCTCCTGAATCTCCAATAAAGTATTTTTTTCTACCCTCCAAAATTATATTAGCCCTACTTCTAAAGGATTCTGGATAAATCTGTAAAGGTTGTTTGAAAATGAACAAAGTGAACAAATGGAAATTTGTTCCACTTTTTATTTCTTGCTGTAACTTTCTTAAGATTCCCATTTTTGATTTATCAATCTCTGTTTCTATACTGTGTGAAAAATTACCTAGTAAAAATGTCCTCAGATCAATTCTACCTTTTCACTTTATCTGTTTCCATATAATGCCACCTTAAAATGTATGTACTTAAACCAGAATATTTCTAGTATAGCTTAACTAACATATTGAATGTACATTGTACAAATAAATTTTCACTGTAAAATTTTTACTTATTAATGTGAAATGAACAAAACTGTTCCAGCAACAAGTGGCCATTGTTTTTTTATCCATTTTACAGTAAGACTGACAAAAATTCCCACTGACCTGCTGGCTTCATTTTATGTGCTAACACTGAAGCAGAGTTTGATTAGAGATTCTGAATTTATTTACTTTCCCTCATTGTTTATGTCTGTGTACACTTAAATGGCTGCATGTTCTGATTCTGGCTCAAGGGAATATGAGTTTTAGGAGAGTTAATGGGAGAAGAATGTATGTGCATGCAGCTAATGTACGCACATTCTGTGTGTGTATATTTATACACGTATCTATGAAATACTTGTGTAACTATACTTATAATTTACTTACCTACTCTCTCCAGCCTCTATCAGAAGATGCATGTAATCCATCTGTGTGTGCACATTTGTGAAAAAAGTCTCCATTCATTGTTTCAAATGATTCAAGAAAACATGAAATTAGTGTATAAACCTGTGTGAAGAGAAAAATAGAAGAGGCATCCCATCAGTTTCCTAATCTGGGTATGACATAACTTGAGAGATAAAATTATTCAGTGATATATTTATACAAGGTGGAAGTTTGCAGAAAATACACAAGATATCTTGGGGAAACCATTCATCTGAAGCCAAAGATTCTGAATCTTATCAAAGTTGCATGATCATATATGGAGTTAGTGGTAAAGCTGAAATTAGGGGTCAATTTTCTTGAAGATTAGCTTAGACCCACATCCTTGTTCTACTGAGACTCGGTTTTCATATTATGCTTCACACTAGGTAGATTCCTTCTGCAAAGAGATTTAGAATAATTCTAAAAGAACTTGGGAAGAAAGAAAATTTCCATAAGAACAGACAGGTTTGGGTTTTAAAAATAAAAAGCAGAACTCTAGCTACAAAAGTGGTCCGGAAATGTAGTTTTCAAATTTCTAAGTCTCTGTGGTATAGAAAGGCATCCTAGAAGGAGTGTAGAATAGAATATCTCAATAATTGCTACATCCTGTATCTTGGCTGCTCAAAATCCATGCACATCCCTCTACTTAAACTTCAAAAGAGAAACAGTACCAGTAACTATGTTTACCTACTATGCATAATTACATAATTATGAAAACACACCTAATCTTTTATCAGTAGGAGAGATCCATAATCATATCAGGAATTTTAGCCATCTCTAAGTGAGATTCAATACTCTTCTAGGTATCCTACATTACTATATTATAATATTCAGATAATTTTAGGTCACCTCTACCAACTAGGTGACCTCTGATTTAAAAAAATAAACAGATTGGCCAGATATATGAGACATTATTAATAGAAACTAGTGAAAATACTTGAGACATAACTAATAGAAAATATCCAAGTGGAAAGATTAAAACAAATCTTTTGTTTATGTTGTGTGTTCTACTGTGTTACAAAAACAGCAATGCATGATCTGACTCACAAAACAATGATACCATCCATTGCACTGAGTCACAGTCAGCTCTTTCATAAGAGGCATGGTGTTTGCAGTTCTACAGCCAAAAATTCATCTACAGTCAGAAATTCATCAGAAAGCGATAAATGTTACGATTAGTCAACAAATATATCTTATGTAGATTTTAAGCTCTGGATAAAACTTTCAGTAGTGATTTAATAATTATAGTTTTCAAGTAGACCTAGAGCTCTCATGAAGAAAATGGTGACCAGGTGTTTTTGTAATACCATTATAGGGCACTTTTTTTTTTTTTTTGTAAATATATAACATAATAAAACATGTTTAAGTAATACCCTGAGGGCTTTGTCAGTAATATGAAGAGATCACTAAGAGTGATATTTGTTATATGTTGACCTCACTGAAGAGAGATGATTCTTCTGAGCTTTTCAAAAATGGGAGAGAATCTTGGTGTGAGGTGGCATAAAATGATTTGCGGGAAAATGGTATGACAGATGCCTGCTCAAGGTCCTTTTGACTTTACGATTGCGCCATCCTTTAATAACACTATGTTTCAAGAAATGCTTTTCAAAGGTCTCAAATGGAAATTGAACTTAGTGTGAATTCAGGCAAGTTCTTAAAGTTTCTAAGTCCTGGGTTTTTCACCTGTAAAATGAAGAGATCGAGCTAGACTGGGATTTTCAAAATGTGTCCTATTTATCCACAGACTGAGGTATGCCACGGGGCCATATGAGCGAAGTTCACACACTCTCTCCTTTACCTTTACAGCCTGATTCTAGCTACTGGAAAAACTGATGTCTGAATTTCATTTGAGCAAAGATCTCCACGTTCCATTCTAGAAGCAGTAAAGCACAGTGAAATGAGTTCAAATGTACTTTTCAATGGCCTGAAATGGGGCGAGAGACTGAACCTCTTTAAATCTTGGTGTCCTTGCCTATAGATATTCATGATAGCATCTCTTGATGGCAAAATGCCATGGCAAACTGAGAATCTCTTGACTTCCAGCTTTATGATCTATGATGCATTTCTTCTGCTTTTTGCTCTGCTGAATCACTAACATTTTTCTCAAATGTGCAAGGAAGAAGTCTTTTTAGTCAACTGAGAAGAAATAAAAAAGAAAAAAGGGATTCAACACTTTCTATGATTACAAGATATGGAAAAACTCTTTCAGTTGGTATAAGAGTATATACCCAACCATGTTAGAACAGCTTTAAAATACATTCTTCGAAGTACTTTGAGGCCATCTTAAATATAATGCAAAGAAAAATCTTTGACTTAGCTATTGCAAACATTTTTTTCAACTGCAATGCAGTTATTACATGTATTATGTTACTATTTTATGTCTGTGTTTATACATATAATATATAGGTACACATATGTATGCTTCCTTATTATCTTTCACTTTATTTTCCTAATTATTGCTAAGTTGCCTAAAAAGCTAGACCTCAGCTTTTAAGTACCTGAAACAAAAGATAAGTAGACAGGGGAAAATGTATGTTATTGGCAAAAGTGGAAACCCTAGAGGAACTGTGCTCTTCCATCCTTTGTGTTACGTTTCTTCCTATCTCAAATCAGCTCTTAATCACTAGTTGTGCTTCACTAAAGGTCTTCTACCCCTGCTGAAGCTTGAGTGAGCCCTGAATAATCAGTGGATGCAGTCTCAAACATGAACTGACAAGGCAGAGGCTTCAAAGTTCTGAGCCACATGTTAAGTTTTAGTACTCCAAGCATTTTATAGACAGCAAAACCATCCTAAATAACTCCAAAAGATCATCATAAAAAACAAACGAAAAGCCCAAGGAGATTTTTTGTTTGTTTGTTTCCATGAGGGCACATATTTAATAGAAAATTAACAGAGGGCTGAATGAAATAGAATTCCTCTCGAACATCTATGTTTTCAGGAGGTGTAATGGAACCCTGGGTTCTTGGGACAACATACACTGGAATATTGGAATATCTGTTGACTTAGAATTGAATTGTGGTTTTATCTCCCCTACAGTCCATCTCACTATTGCAGATTGCTGGACTAAAATTTTTATGTGAATATGTTGATAAACATTTTTTGTTTGTTTGTTTTGTTTGTGAAGATTGAGTGTAGACAGATTTCATTAATAATATCTGACATAAGACAATTTTAACAGGATACTCTCATTTCTCTGTGTTTCCTACCTGGATTCTGAGGAGAAACTGATGTGAAAGTATGTGCAAATTCTTGCTGATAGTTCAGCTAAAAAGTCACTTCCATGGGAAACAGTATGGAGAGTCCTCAGAAAATTAAAAATAGAACTACCAAAGGATCCACCTATGCTACTTCTGGGTATTTATCTGAAGAATATGAAAACACTAACTCAAAAATAAATATGCATCCCTATGTTCATTGCAGCATTATTAGCAATAGCCAAGATATGGGAACAACCTAAATGTCCATTGATGGATGAATGGATAAAGAAGATGTGGTATACATGCATACAACGGAATACTACAGAGCCATAAAAAGAAGGAAATCTTGTCATTTGCAACAACATGGATGGACCTTGAGGGTATTATACTAAGTGAAATAAGTCAGGTGGAGAAAGACAAATACCGTGTGATTTCACTTATATGTGGAACCTAAAAAACTAGACAAATGAACAAACCAAACAAACAAAAAAACAAACTCATAGATACAGAGAATGGGTTGGCAATAACCAGAGGGGAAGAACATTAGAGGGGGGGTGAAATGGGTGAAGGGGGTCAATTGTTTGGTAATGGATAACAACTAGACCTATGGTGATAATCACTTTGAAGTATATACAAGTATCAAATTATAATGTTACACCTGAAACTTATATAATGTTATAAACCAATTTAACCTCAATTTTAAAAAAAGGTCCCTTTCCTACAACCACTTCAAATTCATTAAACCACGTATTCCTCGTTTCAGCACTGGAAAGCTCAGAGCCTGGCATATGGTAAGTGCTTAAAAACATAATTGTTGAGAATACAAGAAATTATTATTTTATCAAAGTTTTAGATTATCTTTCCTTGCAAAGAATTCAAAGCTAATTTTATTATATAAAAACTATATAACAACATCACAAAAAGAATTTAAAATAGAAAAAGGAGAGAAACCATTCATAATCTTGTTTGAATAAAAAAGTAGTGGGCTTCCCTGGTGGCGCAGTGGTTGAGAATCTGCCTGCTAATGCAGGGGACACGGGTTCGAGCCCTGGTCTGGGAAGATCCCGCGTGCCACGGAGCAGCTGGGCCCGTGAGCCACAGCTACTGAGCCTGCGCGTCTGGAGCCTGTGCCCCGCAACGGGAGGGGCCGCGATAGTGAAAGGCCCGCGCACCGCGATGAAGAGCGGTCCCCGCACCGCGATGAAGAGTGGCCCCCACTTGCCGTAACCAGAGAAAGCCCTCGCACGAACTGAAGACCCAACACAGCCAAAAATAATAAATAAATAAAAAAGTAGTGCACTTTTTGTTATTTGACTGTCAGTATTTTTTCATATGGCTATTTCCAGAGTAGAAGTGATAACACAGTAATATTTTATATTTCTATTTTCTCATGCTGTGATATCATTTCTATTGTTATCATTGAAATAAATGTATATTACTTCATTTTTATTATGCTAGTGGTGAATACAAGGTTGTTTATTTCACCATTTCAAAGAATATTGCAATGGATAGATATGTTCTTAGTTTGTCCCATTTTTACTGGTTTTTCCGTTGGATATATTTACAGAAGTGGAATAATTAGGTTAAAATGTATAAAATTTTATACGATTGATTATATAGATCACTGAATTATTTCAAAAAAATGTACACGATTCATCAGCAAGGTACAGAAATTCCAATTTCATAGCAACTTCACAAGTATTGGAAATAATAAACTTTTCTAATGTAATTGAAAAAAACTGTACTTTGTTATTTTAACTATATTTCTAGGATTGCTATAGAAGTAGAAAATATTTATGTTGTTAAGAGTTATACTTTGTCTATGATAATTCATATGAGTGAGTGGTGTGTGGTTACCAGAAAACAATAATAGTTAATATTTATGGTAAGAGTTTGGCATGTATCACCTCATTTAATCTTTAAACCCTATCATGATAGCATTTTTAAAACTCATTTTAATATATATGGACACTTAGGGAAGTAAGGTCACACAGTTCATACATGTTGCACCTAAAGTAATTCAAAATTATCCAAATATCTAGAGGATGGGATGGGAGATGTGAGTGAAGACATGCAAACTGAATGAGACTGCTTAATTCCTGGTGGAGTCCTAGAAGTCTCCCAACTTGGCTTGTATTGTTGTTGTTGTATTTGGCTTGTTAGTTTCATTGTTTTAAAATTACTGAACACTATACAATCATTTCTTGAAACTAATATGTCACTTGATATTTTGAAGAGACCACAATACAAAATTCTCTTTGTCTTCATAAGCAATACTGGAACAATCTATAGTGAACTTCTAGGTGACAGAAACCTTATGGGATGGTTAAAGGTCAAGGTCAATGTAGTTATGAATTTTTAGTTGAGTAACTTTAGACCAAGCAGGTCAACTGACTGGCCCAAATCTGTATTAGTAAGTAGCAGAGCTGTGACATACCCTACATTTCCTTGTACTATCTTGCTATTCATTCTTCTTTGTATGGAAATGTTTGCTTTGAGGATGGTAAACATAATGTCAGAGTCCTTTCTCTATGGCAGGAATTAAATTTTATAATCTCTTCCAAGGCCTCACCTGTGCATTAAATCCTCATGCAGAGACAGAATGTGAGAGTGCAGTACATGCTTCCAAGGATACAATTAACCCCATTCCTATTTGTACTGCATGTCACATGGTCACATTAAAAGATTTTATTGTTTTGCAGATAAAGATTGTTTGAGGCATCCTATGTTCATCTTGAATTATTCATGAAATATCATTATTTATTCATTAGTTCCTGAGCAATCTTGCTTAGTCCAAGTACCTGTACTCTTTTGTTTCTTATATGAAGATGTGTTAGGATAATAGCTTTGTATGAGATGTACAGTATTAAAGGGCAGCTTCTAACCATTTAACCTAGCATGGACATTTAGAGACAGAACAACTCACTGATAAAGAATACATAAGAAAATTAAGATAGGGGATGCTAATCAGAAACAAAGTCAAATCATTTTGCATTAATGGGCAATTGTTCAAATGCTAGTGTCTCACGATTAATAGTACTTATTTAGAATTTATCATCTGAGTCTCTGAAAGGACTCAAGAACTGAAAGAACTTAAAACATTAGTTTTGAACAATGAGAGTATTCAAAAGCCTTAGCTTAGAACGCATCTAAATGCTCTCAAATAATGCTTTATCAACCTGTTGATTTGAGAGTAGCAAAGGAACTCCCTGGGGAGAATATAAAGTAGAGTTTTATGAAGGATGATACACCAAGAAATGGTCTATGTGAATGATGAATTGAACAGTGAGAAGGAAGAGGATAAAAACAGAAATACAGGAAAAATGAGGTGGGAGGGAGCTCCAAAAGGTGTTTACGAGTTAGAAGATACCCCTGCTTGTGGGAATAGGAAGGACTTAAGAATGACTTACTCAAAACTAAGCAAATGAAATTACAGATGGAATAACCATATCATATATTTCCCAAACTAGTCCCTTTTAAGAGTGAAAGTGGGTTACACTAGGACAAGAAACATAAACTAAGACTGTATTAAGTAAATCAGGGCATGTCATTATCCTAAATATAGAGGACTTAAGTGAATACTTACAATGAAAAGTATTTTCTATTTATCATGCCACACTACAATCTACTCAGCCCTTTGGGGATACTGAGAAATAATGCTCAGTAGAGTGTGTTTAAAGTAAAAAGTCTAAAAAAGGATATACGTGAAATGACTGAAGGAACTCAAAACATTTAGCTTGTGTAAACAAAGGTATCAATAACTTATCATGATAGTTATTCTTAAGTAGTTGAAGGCATATCACATTATCTATGAGTGAGACTTACTTGGCCTAGCTGCACAGAATAGAACTAGAACTAATGTGTGAGTGATGACTGGAATATAAAAAGAGTTTATGACGTGGTGTCATGTTTTAGGGAGTTTGAGTTTACCTAGGTTGGAATCACAAATTGGTTGCCAATTATTTAGAGGAACTTAGAGAGTTCTTACCTCTGTGTCTCAGCTTTCTCATACTAAGGAATGACTTCTCTAAGGTTATGCACGTAGCCATCTCAGATTCCTCACTGCTAGTTGTGCAGGGAATATTCTTATATAAAGAGAGATAGTTAGAGCATCAACCCCCATTCTTGGTTAACAAGATATCCCTGGGAGGTCTCTCTCTAATTTCAGTTATCATCACACCTCTTTAAAGTTGGACGTATTGCTCTTCCTTTCACATTTTATCCTACGTATAGGTACATAGTTCAGGTGATACAGGTTGCACATCTATACAAAACTCAAGTAAGGGGTAGATGTTAAAACAGGAAAAAGGAATAACACGAACCAAGGTAATCTAGTTTTAGGAAATTGGATATAAGTTCAACTTGGAGTCTTACAGTAGAAAATTCATGACATGGCTTCATTGGGCAAGTGCCATCTTTAGCAAGCCTACGTCTACCTCTGGCAGTGGGCCCTTGCCCTCTAAGCTAAGAAAAGGGTCATTATTTCAATATATTATAAGGCAGAGTTTTACACACTTTTCCAACTTAGTATCTCTGATAGAAAGAGCAAGAGACAAATGGGGCTGTGTGTTTGTGTGCTCATACAAACTTTGGGGAAGGGTTATATGTGACAATATGTGTGTTTATTTATGTGCTATCTAGCTGAAATGGTCTATCAAAAGCATAATATTTCTTTGGATTCTTACAATTTTCTTTAAAATCCTTAAAAATATTGCATGTACTCTATATCTACCTTATTTTCAAATAAATATAACAGTATAAAATGAGTACAAAAAAAGTTGATGATGCAAGAAGATGTGCTGTTTTTCCCAGGGAATCTCATATACTTTATATTCCTCATAACTTGCATAATATCTGCTTAGTAAGTTAGGGTTGCTATAACAGAATACCATAGACTGGGTGGCTTATAAACTACGGTTTTCACAGCTCTGGAGGTTGAGAAGTCCAAGATCCAGACACCAGCAGATTTGGTGTCTGGTGAGAGTTCACATCCTGGTTCACTGACAATCATTTTCTCACTGTGTCCTCACATGGTTGAAGCAATAAGGAGCTCACTAGGGTCTCTTTTACAAGGGCACTAAACTTATTCTTGAGGACCCCAGTCTCATGACATAATCACTTCCTAAAGGCCTCACCTACAAATGCCATCACACTGCACATTAAAATTTAAGATATAAATTTGGGGAGGACACAAAACATTCACTCTATAGCAACATCCCCAAGGTTTTGTTTTTAATTGTGCTTTTATGAAACAGGCATGTACATTAACAAATAAAGAGGGCAGAAAAATCCCCTGAATGATATAAGCAAATATACAGCAAATATATATATATATATATATATATATATATACACCCAACTATCACTACAACTGTATTTTAGAGTACTTTCATGATGCTAAAATGAAACCTGTACCTCTTAGGTATCACTTCTCATTCCCACCTCCCACCAGCCCTAAGAAACTACTAATCTATTTTCAGCCACTATGAGTTTGTCTATTCTGGACATTTCATATATTTTTAAAAAATCATACAATATGTACTCTTTTTTGACTGGTTTCTTTCACTTGGCATACTGTTTTCAAGGTTCATCTAGGTTGTAGCATGTATCAGTACTTTAGACATTTTCATTGCTGAATAATATTCCATTGTATGATTATATCACACATTTTATTTATATAGTCATCAGATGATCATCTGGGTTGTTTCCGTTTTACACAATTATGAATAATGTTGCTCTAAATATTCACATACAAGTTTTTACATGGAAGTAAGCTTTTATTCTCTTGGGTATATATCAAGGAGTAGACTTGCTGAGTCATATGTTTCATATTTAACATTTTGAAGAAATGACAAACTGTTTTCCAAAGCATCTGTCACAATATAAATTTCTATCAACAATGTATGAGAATCCCAATTTCCCCACATTCTCATGAATATGTGTTTTAAAGCATCTTTTTGAGAAGAGCCAACCTAGTTGGTGTAAAGTGGTATCTCATTGTGGTTTCGATTAGCACTTCCCCAAAGACTACTGATTTTGAGCATTTTTTCTTGTATTTATTGGTCATTTATATATCTTCTTTGGACAATAGCTATTTAGATATTTTCCCCAATTTTACTTATCAGATATATAATTTGAACATATTTTTCCCACTTTGGATAGTTTTTTACTTTATTGACGATACTATTTAAAGCACAAAAGTTTTTATTTTGATAAAATCCAGTTTTTTTCCCTTGTCACTGTGCTTTTGGTTTTATATCTAACAAGACATCACCTAACCCAAGATAACAAATATTTACTTATATTTATGTTTGCTTGTAAGAGTTCTTACATTTAGGTCTACAATCCATTGAGTTCACTTTTGTATATTGTGTGAGATAAGAGTCCAACTCCATTCTTTTGCATGTAAATATACAGCCCCTTGCATTGATAAGCCTATTCTTTACCCACTGAATGATCTTGGCACTTTTACCAAAAATCATTTGACCATATATCTGACAGTTTATTTCTGGACCCTCTGTTCTATTCCATGGGTCTGTAAATCTGTCTTTATGCCAGTACCACAGTATTTTGATTATTGTAACTTTGTATTAAGTTTTGAAATTAGGAAATGTGAGACCTCCAACTTTGTTCTTGACTTTAAAGGTTGTTTTGGTTGTTTGGGGTCCCTTAAAATTCCATGTGAATTTTAGATGGAATTTTCTATTCCTGTAAAAAACGATGTTGGGATTGGAATAAACCTATTCCATTAAATCTGTAGATCACTCTGGATAGTATTGACATCTTAACAACATAAAGTCTTCTAATCCATGAACAAAGGATGTGTCTCTATTTATTGGGGTCTTCTTTAAGTTTTTTCAACAACTTTTTGTAGCTTTTAGTGTACAAGTCTCTTGCTTTTTTGGTTTTTTGCTATTTTTTTTTCTTGATGTCACTGTAAATGGAATTGTTTCTGTAATTTCTTTTTTATATTGTTCATTGAAGTATATAGAAATTGAACTGATTTTTAGGTGTGGATTTGTATCCTGAAACTGCTAAATTCATTTATTAGTTTTAATAGATTTGGGGAGAATCTTTAGGTTTTTGTACATAAAAGATCATGTTATCTGCAAACAGAGGTAATTTTACTTCTTTCTAATTTTGATGCTTTTTATTTCTTTTCTTGCCCAATTTCTCTGGCTAGGAATTCCAGTATTATGTTGAATAAAAGTGGTGAAAGCAGGCATCCTTGTCTTATTCCAGGTTCTAGAGGAAAAACTTTCAGATTTTCATCACTGAGTATGATATTAGCTCTGAGCTTTTATATATGGTCTTTATTAGATTAGTTAAAAATAAGAAAAAAAGTTTTTATTTTACCTTCTCTTATTCCTTCTGAAATGGTCTTCCTTATTTTATGCAGAACTGAGTTTCTAACCTATATTCTTTTCTGCCTCTCTAAAGAACTTCTTTTAACATTTCTTTAAAGGCAGGTATACTAGAAACAAATTTCCTCAATTTTTGTTTGTCTGAAAGAGTCTTTATTTCTCCTTAAGTTTTGAAGGATAATTTTGGGAATTGTTGGTTGGTGTTTTTTCTCTCAACCCTTTAAAAATTTTACTTCACTCTGCTCTGGCTTGAATGATTTCTGAGGTAAGTTGGATAAAATCCTATCTTTGCTCTTTTATAGGTAAGGTGCTTTGTTCCTCTGACTTTGTTCTGGACTTTTCCTTTCTCTTTAATTTTCTATATGTTGCGTATGATGTGGCTAGATGTATTTTTATTTTATTTATTTATTTTTTGATGTTTATCCTGTCTGCTGTTCTCTGGAGCTTCCTGGGTCTGTGGTTTGGTGTCTGACATTAGTCTGAGGAAATTCTCAGTCATTATTATTTTAAATATTTGTTCTATTATTTTATATCTTTTCTCTGGTATTCCTATTACAAGTATATTATACCTTGTGTAGCTGTACCATAGTTTTTGGATATTCTGTTCTATTCCTTTAAGTTCTTCGTTCTCTTTGCTTTTCAGTTTTCAAGAGTTCTACTGACTCCAGCTCAGAGATTCTTTCCTCATCTGAGTCCAGTCTACTAATGAGCCCATCAAAGTCATTCTTCATTTGTGTTACAGTGTTTTTACCTATAGCATTTCATTTTGGTTCTTAGGATTTTTATCTTTCTGCTTACATTGCCCATATGTTCTTGTATACTGTATACTTTATCAATTAAGGGCCCTTAGCACATTAATCATAGTTGTTTTAAATTACCCATCTGATAATTCTAATATTCCTGACATATCTGAATCTGATGCTTGTTCTGTCCCTTCAAATTATGTTTTTCTTTTTTTTTTTTTGTCTTTTGGTATACCTTGTGATTTTTTTTTTCTCGATAGGTGGACATGTTGTACTGGGTAAAAGAAAATTATATAAAGAGACCTTTAATAATCTGGTGGTGAGGTGTGGGGGTGGGGGAAGAGTTCTGTAGTCCTATGATTAGGTCTCATTCTTTTTGGTGAGCCCGTCAGTGGATTGTGAACTTCATAAGTGTTTCTCAGTCTCTATCGCCCACCTTAGGTGGAACAGGATGGATAGAGTGAGCTGGAGTTGGGTATCCCCTTCTCCCATATAGAAGGCTAGAGTAGGATGGAGTTGAGTATTTTCATTCCTCCAAATCAATTAGTGTCTGATAATACCCCAACAGGTTAGTCTCTGATTAACTGGATTCCCATGAGGGCAGGCCTTATTTAGAACAGTGCTGTGGTTTATTTCAAAATGCTTTTTTTCCTCTCCCCCTCCAGGAAGGACAAGGGGATTTTTCTCCAATATTTACTGTAGGAACCTGGTGAAGCTCTTGAAGATAAATCTCATAATAATGTGGGGACACCCTTATGATTGGTTTTCCCTGGAGTTTTTAACTCTCAGAGCTATCCTCACTAAGCTTCCAGCAATTTGTCAATTCAGGTTTTCCTGCCCTGGCACTGGTTCCCATGATAAAACACTTAATTCTGTACTCTGGTAAGCCATGACTCCCTGTCCATCTTCTTTGCCCATGGTCTCCTTTAGCTCCTTGTGCACATTTAAGACAGTTGACTTAAAATTTTGTCTAGTATGTCCAATGTCTGGGCTTCCTCAGGGACACATTTCTGTCAATTTGTTTTTCTGTAAAATTTCCCCAGAGTTTGCTGTTGTTGATTGTTTAGTGCTGTCCTTTTGTCGTGACTTTTCTAAACAATGTTTCAAAGAATATATTCACTGCATTTGGCGGTCACTGAAGTGTTTATTCCTATAACTCAGTGGTCAGCCAGTGGCCAGGCAGAGATTTTCTTAAATGCTTGAAGTCACAAAGAGAAAGAAAAGAATTCTACCCTTCCGTTCAATCATAGCATTGATACAAACTGGAACATCCCTTCAATGCTAAACAGGCTGCCTACAGCTTTGCCTTTTCTTGCCTCTCCTGCTTGTTTGGAACCTGCGGATCAGCCAAGGGTGCAAGCCTAGAGGTATTCCTAGATCTCTTTATGCATGAGTCTGGTTCTGGGCATAAATGTTGTCCTCCTTCTTCCCATGGTGTATGTGAGGGCCTCTAAGTGCTTATTCCTAAAAAAAGAGACTTCCTCTTTGTGCCTCCTCCTTCCATGGTTTTGGGTCTATATCCCTCTTATCAAGCAGTCCTCTGATTGCTGTAAGTTTCGGATTAAATTTCAGAGTTCTGAAAAATCAATTATGTCCATCTTTGCCAGTTCATGGTTGTTTCAGTGGAGTTCCCTACTCTACCATATTTTGTGACATCATTCACAGTACTGTTTTTGATTTACTCTCTTGGGAAAGGGAGGGATCTGGATAGTCTTAGAGTATTCCATATGACCTTTCCCACTATGATCACTCTTTCTCAACAGATTAGTGGCCCAATATAGGGTTACACTAACTGATAAGCACATAGGTTCTAATTAAGTTTTCAAGGATTGAGGAAATACCAGTATATAGGTGGTGGATCCAGTGGGTTTACTGGAAGGAGGACTTACTGCAGTCTAGTGTGAGTACTGGAAATAAATACTACATTTATTATCTACCTCCTATAGGCCCCCATTCTAGGGGAACTATGGTAATTCTTTGGGTATCCAGATAACAATGTCAACTTAGAACATATGTTCAGTAATCCTTGAAATGTCTGGACATTCCCCCTTTTCCAATTTATAGTTACCCAAGTAAATGATAAGTACTGAGGGTCCTTTGGGTAAGAATGGGGTAATCATCATTTTATATACCTGCCATGGTGTTGCCGGGTCCTTCCTTCTAGAGATCCAATGGACTCTGTGTATGAAAACTGGCTCATATCCAGAAACTGAGCAAAGGACCATGACTTTTAACTTAGGAGACTGATCTCACCCTCCTCATCCTCCATTCTTTTGTTTTGTTTTATTGATCAAAGATGTTAAGCAACACCCTTGTTGGACACCTATCACTTTATTCCCTAGATGTTCTATGATCCTTTTCCATAAAGATGTCTGTACAATCTTTCCGGTCTTTATGGTAATTGTGTCCTCTTGACTCTTCGTAGTTAAGCACAATTACTTCCCCTCTATTACTTTGTTATCATGGATGTTAACAAGCACAGCTTTATCTGACTGCCTTTCCAACTATCCTCCCCTGCAAAGGAGAACCATCAACAAACTTATCAGTGATGCAGGTGCCTCTATTATCAGCATATTCCTTATGAATTCCTTAGTGAATGTTGCATCCACTGAGTCTTCCCATTGAACATAATTTTTTGGTGAATCTTCTGCCCTTACATAATATAGTCATTCTAGAGTTTCCACCTACCCCAGCCTATTATTTTTTCTACCATCTGCCAGGGTAACGTAGACATTTCTACTTCACTGAAAGCTGACCATTATATTTCCAAGATTCTAAGAGCAACCCAAATGGCAAGTTTGATCCCATCTTGTGGGGTTTTTCCCAATGTACTAAATTCTGTGTCCTGAAAAAGTGTCACTAATTCAATGAAATCTTGCTGGTCTAATCTTACATTCTGATCCTCTTGGTCAAGTAGCCTTGAAGAACCAGTCTTAGGAGTACTTCCTTCATCCCTGTCAATACATGCCACCTAAACCTTGCAATTATTTAGAGTTATAGTCTCTATCCTCCCTTATCAAGCCCAGCACATCCTCAAGGCAAATTATGCTGAGATTTAACCCTAGGTTGTTGGGTTTTTTTTGGCCTGGCAGCAATGAGAGAAGGTAGGAACAGCTCCTGAGGGGCCACTTTTTGTCTGTGGGAGAGAGACTTCTGCAGAATCTTCCAGCACAGCTAGATGCTACATCATTTTTTAAAAGGGTGGACCATTTCTGGAAGCCTGCAAAGTCCAGGCAAGTTGCAGAGTCGATATCCTTGGGGATATCCCAACTTGTATCTCCATATCATATTTCAGGATATCAGATTCCTCTCACCCTTCACAGAACAGATCTGCTTTGCTGAGCAGTCAAATGTCTATAGAGTGCTTGAGCTCTTACAATTAGGTCTTCAGTCTGCTGCTCATCTGTGTCAGCCCTTCCAGTGCTGGAGATAATGCCTTCTGTGATTCTTACATTAACTGCTTGTTAAGAGGTCTCAGTCTTTCATTATCCTCTACAGGGCTTAAATACATCATAGCAGTAACCAGCCAACTCTGCTGTCTTTGTAGGCATTGTTACTCCTATATATTTCAACTTTCCACAAATTTATACCTACCATTGTATTCCCTCTATGGAGAAAATTTCCCAGATTACTGTTGGTAAAATTTTCAGCAATTGAAGCACCACATTTTTCTAAGTAAACTGCATGCCCTGCCTACCAACCAAATTGCCATCCTGCCTGTGAATGAGTCATTCCCATATCCCAATCTTGTAGTCTCCTTTCTCAGACTATCCCAGTAGCAGTATCATTTTTATTAAATTTAGGTCTTCCGAGAAGCAGGCATCAAGATGGGATTAAACATACAAGAATTTCAATAGGGGAAATGTCTGTGAGAGAAAACAAGGATGAAAATAGGAAAGGCTGATCCTGAGTGAAGGAGATAGGGAAGGAAGGTTGAATGAAAGCATCATATAATACCAGGAAGTATAAGAATGGTTTGGCAAGAATTTCAGGGAGAGTTTGAGCCAAAGTCCACCATCAGAGGAGTCTCCTGTTTCCAGGATTGGTCCAGTGTTATGATTGTATGATTGTATCCCTGCTACACTAATCATTGGTTGGTAAGAACCTGTGGCCTATGTGAAGCCTGTGCTTGTTATAAATGAGGCAATGAATTTCAGAGTGCAACTCAACCTTTAGACAATATTATTCCCTGGAAGTTGGAGGTCTGTAGGTATACTCATGGCTGCCACTCTATGTAAGATATCTTCAGTTCAAGTCTAGCAGTTTATTTTTTAAATTGATCAGGTTGGATTTATCATAAAAGTATGAGCCTATTTAAATTCTAGATAATCTATTAACGTATCTAATTAAATTCAGATATTAAAGAAACAAGAAAAGAATTTCTGCTACCATTATTTAGTGTAACAAACACTGTAAGAATAAAGAAAGTGAATATATATGGAAAGAAATAATTACACGTCATTATTCATAGAGGATAAAATCATCTATATAGATTATTAGGTTAATAAGAAAATTGAGCAGTTTTCTATTAGGCCTACAATCAAAAATTAAACTTGTTCCTTCACACACAAAACAATTAGAAATTGTAATTTAAATGCATGTAGAATTTTCAAAATAATATATAAATAATAAGTAATAAATACTAGAAAAATATTCAGAAATTTTATAGAAAAAATTTACAAATTTATTGAAAGATAAGAAGACCTAAATAAGTGGACAGGAAAACCGTGTTCATGAATGGGAATTTTTCATATTTTTAATTTCCTCAAATTAATCTCTAAATTCAATGTAATTCCAATAAAAATTACAATGGGAATTTTTTTATAAACTAACTTTAAATTTTATATAAAAACAATAGGGTTATGAATCAATGAAACAAAGTTTGAAGGAAAATGAAAGTGAAGAAATTCTCTATAAGTTACAAATATATTTATAAATCTATAGTATGAAGAGAGTGTGGAATTTATGTAGAGATACATAAATGGATCAATGAATCAGAACAGAACACCGTACATATACAGAAACTTTAAACATGAGCCATCTTCCACTCCTGGCTAAGAAACAGTACCAGGGAGTGGATTTATCCTCTGTGCCTAAAACAACCATAACACTGAAAAATTTATGAGAAAACTACTTTCAGACATTAGGCAGTGCAGGAAAGTGATCACTGAGAAAGAGGAAACAAACAAGGTGAGCCCTTTGATTGTCTAAACTTACTGCCTGGGGAAAATATGTAAGTCACAGAGGCAGCAAAAAACAAAAACAAAAGCAGAAACAGAAGGAGACCCTAGTAGATCCTAGAAGTCTCCCTGACTTGAAGAAATAAAGTTGTGAGTCCTAAGCGACCAAAGCAGTCTGAGTTCATAGGTCAGAGGACCAGAAAGGAGAAAGATACAAAAGATAAAGTTCTATAGGTCTATAGAAGGTCATTCTCAAGTCTTCAGCTTAGTACTGATTAGAATTTTGGAACAGAAATTTCCTGAGGTCCCAGAAATATCCATCTAAAAAGATTAGAGGAAAAAAAATCCTTAGAGCTGAACAGAGACTAGAACTAGTTTGTGTTTTCCACCAGCCAGAATGGAAAAACCTTGTAATTAATGAAAAACCAGGGAGTCTACTTAAGTATGGCTTAATAGTAAGTCAAATTTAGCCAAGACTATAGGCTTCTCTGATCTTGATCCTAACAGTAAACTTAAATGAAGGAACTTGAAAGGAGCAAAGTATTTTCAAGTAACTTAGCTGCATACCAAAAACAAAAGCTTAATAATATTTGTAGGAATACGAAAATACCTGGCACCCAACAAGGTAAAGTTCACAATGTTTAGAATCAAATAAAAAACTTCCAGGCATGCAAAGAAATAAAACAATATGACCCATAATAAAGAGAAGTTATTCAATAGAAATTAATTATTAGTTAAGAACATTAAAACAAAAAATATGAATTATATACTCCAAATGTTCAAGAAGTTAAAGATTGATCATGTTAAATTCAGACATAAAAGATATATAAAATATGACCAAATCAAATTTGTAGAGATGAAGAATGAATGAGATTAAGAAACACAGAGAATGAGATGAACAGTAGATTAGATTTACAAGAGAAAAGATTAGTGAAACTGAAAATAAAGTAATGAAAAGTGTCCAAAATGAGACACAGATAAAAGGGACTGAAAATAAATGAACAGATCATAGTGAGCTGTAGGACAACGTCAAGCAGCCTAATATACATGTAATGAGCTTCCCAGAAGATAAGATAGAAATTGGGAAATAGAAAAAAGTATATGAAGTGGTTGCTTAGGGGCAGAATGGACAAGGATGGTCTTGAGAGAGAGATTACAAAGGGACATGAAGAATTTTGGGGTGACAGGTTCTTTTTCTTGATTGTAGTGATGATTTTATCAGTGCATATATATATATAAACTTATCCGTTTATACAATTTAAACATGTGCATTTTGTTACATTTCCTTAAAACCTTCATAAAACTGAACACTTAGTGGGGAATAAATGGTCTAATGATTTTGGGAGAGCTTGTCGTAAGGAAAATAAAGATTTACTCACTACATTACATAGTATATGAAAATAAATATTAGACATAAGATCTAAGATTTAAAGGTAAAATTTGAAACATCAAGATAAAATGTTTTTATGACTACAAGATAGAGGTCAATTTTTTAATAAGACCTAAAAGCTAAAAACCATAAGCTTGAAAGACTGATACACTGAGTTATGTGAAATAAGGATATCCCATGCATCAAAAGACTTCACAAAAAGATGAAAAGATAGATTGCATAAAAACTATTTACAATCCAGAGGATTACTGCACAGAAGACAACTTCTGTCCAATTAATAAGACAAAGAAAACTTATTAGAAAAAAATGATAAAATATTAAAATAGTTGATACACAGTAGAAGAAATTACATTTCCAATAAACATTAAAAAAACCTCTGCAACCTCACTAGTAATCAAGAAACTGTAAGTAAAAATGACAGTGAGAATGAATCTGTATTTTCAGTAAGTAACAAAATGTTAAAAATCCTGATGTTACACATTGTGAAAAGAATTTAGGATAACTATAACTGACATTATTGTACACTGCTAGTGGGAATGTAAATTGTTTAAACACTTTGCAAAGCAATTTGTTGTTATCTATTAAAGTCAAACATGTATAATACTTACACTTTAACTAGAAATTCCACACTTAGTCTTTCACCATAGAGAAAATCTCATGCATTAATTACCAGAAGACACTTATTAAGAATGCTACTCCAGTAATATTTAGAATAGAGAAAAATTATAAAAACTCAATGTCCATCAGCAAAAAATGGATTTTAAAATTGAGTTTATATATATAAAAAATGTTATATGATAGACAAACTAGATGAACCAGTTATATATAACAACACAGAAGTCTCAAAAACATAACAATGAGTTCCCATAAACAAGTAACATAAGAATATGTAAGCAAAATAACAAATAAGTAATAGTTTACATTTTTCCCTTTATTTTTTGAAAGATATTTTTGCTAGGTATAGAATTTTGAATTGACAGTTTTTTTTCATGTTGGTACTTTAAATATTCATTTATTGTCATTGGGTTTGCATAGTTTCTAAGAAGAAGCCAGCTGCATTTCTTATTTTCATTTTCTCTCTGGCTGCTTGCAAGGTGTTCCTTTTATCTTTTCCTTTTTTAAGCAATTTGAAAATTTGAATATTATGTTTCTAAGAGTGTGTATGTGTGTTTTCTTATTTATCCTGCTTCGGTTTCCCTGAGCTTCTCAGGGAAATACCTGTTTTAATACCTTTCATTATTGTTGGACATTTCTTAGCTACTATTTCTCAAACCTTTCTTCTTCCATGTTCTTTCTCTCCTTTCCTGTGAGACTCTAATAACGTGTGTTAGACTATTTGATATTGTATTACACCTGTGTATGCTTTTGTTTGTTTGTTTTTTCATCTCATTACAGTTTTTGGATGCTCTGTTTTTTTTTCTTTTTTCTTTGTGATTATATTTTGATAATTTTATTGGTTAGCTTTCAATTCTTCAGCTGTTTTGAGAGTGAGCTCTTTGAGGTCGTTTTTTAACTTTTGTTGCCTTTTCCTTTCATTTCTATTTTTTTATTTAACTCTTTTTCTAGTTTTCATCTCTCTGTTGAATTCCCCATTTGTTCCTTCATATTGCCCATTCTGTGAAATCCTTTAACATATCACTCATGGTTATTCAGTTCAATAATATCTGGATAATATCTGTCTGACTTTATAACTTTCTCTCTTCACAGTGGGTGAAGAAAATTTTTAAAATTTTTCTTCCTTTTTTTGTCTTGTAATTTTTATTAAATGTTGATGATAAGGTATAAAAAAGTAGAGAATGAAGAAAATAATATTCATTCCTGCAATGGGCATATCTCTTCTTCTACCAGGCTGTTAGTACGGGGTTTTAGTTGGTTTGTTTATATCTTTCTCTCTCTCTCTATCTTGCTATGATAACTTCAGGACACAATAGGCTTCAAATTTCTTTAGTGGTGAGATTCTATTGGTTGAACTTAGGATGGTGGCCCCAGAGTTAGAAGGATTTTCTCATTGTCCTTGTTCTATCCTCAGCTTTACCCTTAACTACATGCTGTGCCACAGATGTGGTCTCCCCACTCTCTTGTCCACCCTCTGTTGATACACTTTGCTGCTGCTTGTTACTAGAGAGATTACTCAGCTGATGATGTGGGTCAGGACCTTTTATCTGTTACCCTCATTCAACCTGAGTCTAAGGCAGGCCATGTGTTCTTATGCTTTGAAAGGGTGGTTTTATACTTTGAAATATAAACCATAACACTACATGCTGTTTGTTGACAAATACACATATTTTGATTTATATAGCCATAAGTGAGATAGATTAATACTAAATATAGGATTATGGTATTCTTTTGCCGAAAGAGGATGGAGAATAAATTGGAGCAAGGAACATAGAAATATCAATAATATGTATATTATTTCCTAACCTGGTTAGTTGTTAAAAGAACATTATTTTATTATTGTATTTTATGTTTATTTTATGTGAATATTGGGCACACATAATTTATGTTTAATAAGATAAAAAAATCCCAAACTTAGCTTGAAATTTTATTCTAATTAGCTTTATTTTTCCTTTCTGCACAGACACAATACTTCTTTACCAAGACCACTCAGATTTTTGTAATGTGACAATTAGTAGAACATAAATTAAAAAAAAATTAATCATCTGGAAGAAGAATTATTTCTCTACAAATATTTATGATTTTATTAAATTGAGTTCTATTAATTGGGTAGGAGTCATAATTGCCACACAAAAAATGGGAAGCTATGACTAGTTGAAAGCACTATTTGGAACACAAAAACTAGACCAATCTAAAGGCTATATATATTTAAAGAAGAATGGCCTTTAAAATCAGCCTTAGCCAGGTTAGAATCTCATATTACCACTTGCTAGTTGCATAAACTTGGGCAAATTAAATAACTCTAAGCTCTTTTTTCCTCAAATATAAAATGAAGATAATATGCCTACCTTGGCAGAGGGATTAAATAAACAGGGCACTTATTTTAATCTGTACAGAATAAAAATGTGTTCTTAAAAATAAGAAACTACTTCTGTGATTTTAGGAATGTCACATTCCTTTTATGTACCAGTTTCCATTTTTCCAACTAACCATAATAGCTTTTTCCACCTACCTACAGAATTAAAAAATAAGGATAAAGTAAGATAACATATAAAACTTGCTCAGAAAAGGTATGGTACTGTAAAAAATTAAGTTACTATAGTGACTGGGTGTTTGCTTTCTTTCAGACAATTTAGTACCAGAATGGAAAAGCTCTAAACTGAGTGAGATTAGAGATTTACCATTCTTCAGTGATGAGGTAAGCACATAATAGCATGTTTAGCAGTCCAAAGGAAACAGAGCTGTGAACAAAGTTTTAAAAATTAATGATAACACACAAATCAGAAAAATAGCAAAATAACATAAATTTGGGGCAATAAAGCAATAAATTTTATTGCTTTTCTTGGCTTTTATTTTCAGTATCATGATTTTACTTTTTGCAAACAGGATTAATATCTTTTTAATTTGAATGACAGTATGATGTGTAAACAGGTCTATAATAAATATAAACCATGGATCAGACGATCATGTGTATGGAATTGTGAAACATAGTGTGGACAACTCAAATATACTGCAAACTGTAACATTTTTGAGCATCAGAAAAAGTTTTGACTGTATGGAATCAGTAATAGATTTATTTTAGAAGTAGTATAAATATACATCCTCCACACTTTTAATAAATTAATACTTAATAAAATTTGTGATAATTTTTCCACCTTATTCCATTATATTTAGTCCCAACAATATTTGAAATCTATCCTACAAGACTTTTTTTCCTTTTTCCTACTTAAAAGACAAATTGTTCTTACAAATCCAAATTAGTGTGTTTATAGAATTTATATAGTTTGTTTGCCTTGCTTTGATGCTTGGCAGTTGTCCACAAGTAGCTACTCTGACTAATCTCAATTCTATTCCATCTAAGATTTATAATGGTGGTGCTGAAAAGAGTTTCATGAGGCACATAGAGAGAATTGTTTTCCTTTTCTTAAAGTTGAAAAAAATCAAGACACACTTGCGATTTCACAAGATGATAGTATTGGTCATAACATGAGCTCATAGCTTCTCCTAAATGCAAACAATACATGCAATGACTGACATGGATACCATTTTTTAAAGAAGAGATAACATTTGATTGAACCTTGGATCAGATTTCAAACCAATCTGATTTATTCCACTGAAGAGAAAACCTGACTCTTGACGGGAAGAATTTAGTTTAATTATCTACCACTTATGTCAGGGGAAAATTATTATGAAAAATACGAACCTGTTTCTAAAGTTCACCATGAGGCTACAGTTGTAACAGGAAGAAAGCATTAGTGATTTGAAGCTCAACTTACTTAGTTTTCACTTATGGTGGGAATGTGTGCTGAAAGTTGAGACATTTGTTACCCTTTCAGCAAAATAACTGAGGTGCTGGCTTTTTGACCCTATTTGGGTACCCATAGATGGAAAGAAGAAAAGGGATTTCAAATCAGAGTCCCAACATGTGAGTATGTTTTTCTCCTTTCCCTTTTTGGTTCATGGCCCTCAGGCATCAAAAGCATAAGGTATCTTGGCCTCTTCTTTTCACAGCTTGAAAGTCAGTAAAGCTTTCAACAATCTCCTGTCCTTAATTGCTTTCTTTTCCATATATATTATATATATTTTTTCCCAAGCCCCAAAGCAGCCATTAAAATTCACCATCATCTATCCAGTTATAGAAGTAGCACAGAAAAGAGCTGAAGAGAACTATTAGTCATTGGCATAGAGCCAGGAGTTCAAGCCTGATTTTCTACTTCTATTTCTTGAATTTAAGAGAGTATGTCCCAAAGTAATTGCAGCTTAAGAGAAACTCTCAAGTCACACCATATATGTGTGTACAAGGAGAGAAAGAAATACATGTGAAATGGATTAAAAACTACCTTGATTCTCATAGTTTAAGACCCTTCGACAAAATGGATGAATTTCAAGCTCCTTTGCCCTTTCATACTAAAGTTTCAGTGTTGCAGGGTTTGTCTGCACCTGCTACAGAACAGGTTAAACCCAATGATTCAAAGTAAATTCTTTAGCAATCTTCAAGTCGGCTAAATAGCAGCTCTTTTAAATCAGATGAATACCCAGTAATCTATACCATCCCTGGAGCATGAGACAAAATGGTACTAAGGTTGACAGAGGGTCCCTTAAATACTCCTCAACTTTCCTAAAGATCTGTGGTTCTGCAACAAACTTGGCTCTATTTCCTGTCAAATTTTTGCTTGTCTTCTTTAGTGCTGAATTTATATTTCCTCAAAATATGCATCATTTGGACTCCCCAGTCTCTGACATCCGTTTGTTCTAGAGCATCATATGCCAGACGTGATCATTTGTGTTTTATTTTGCTGTATGTGTATATGTATATATGTATGTGTATGTACGTTGTATTGGCCCTTCCACTACCTACCAAGTATAACACTATCTTGAACATAAGAGAAATAAGGTACTTCTAAACTCTGTGCATTTATAGATATTTTCCATGATTTAAAAACAGTGTGATAATATTACTTATTATAAGAAACATAATTCTAAACTAGGTATTTCTATATTAAGGATCAGTTACTTCCCAAGTGATCAGTGCTAGTCTATAAGGGAAGATTTCAGGCTGCCTAATCCTCTGAGGACTGAACAATTTTCAGCCCGTATATACCAGCATCTAATCTGATCGTCAGTGTGTTTTTTCATACCAATTGCTCAGGAATGTGATTAATCTCGTAGAAATACTCATATTTCTCTACTATTCCCAATCCCTGGGCAGCTATGGGAATTATTAGTATATTACTTTGTTGTTGCAAATAGTCCTAGCCCATTTGACCCTAGATTGACTCAAAACCATGTATATTTGTTTAATGGGCACAGTACCAAACTGAGAGTTTTATTCAGTGTTTCATCCATATGGTGACATTCAAGAACAATTGGTAAATATCACGAAAGAGAAAATCAAGCAAAAAGATAGAACATTATCAAGTAGACCAGTTTTTAAATGTATCCCCCAAATAGGTCCAAATTTTATACTCCAGGGAATATAACTTAATCACATATAATTACTGAGGCACAACTACTCATGTCTCCCCACATGACATATGGAACATATGAAAGACTGCTAGTTTAGTGGCAATCTGGCCTCTTGTTTCTGAGCTATAACCTTAGAGGTCATTCTGTAAGATTTTCATACTCTAGGTAACATGCTTTATTCTTCTTATATGATATTAGGGCTGGATTTCCAGTAGAGTATATAAACTATAACATTTTTAAAAGAAGAATAAAAATCTACATATAGTAGAGGAATTTTTTCCCAAGTACTTTCTCATCATTAAATGTATGTTTTAACCCACTACAAAAATATTCAATTACTATATTGTATATCTGAAACTAATATAATATTGTAAATCAACTATACTTCAGTTAAATATATATATAATTGAAAGTCTAAATATTTCTTAATTAAAATATTTCTTTAATTGAAAATACTTCATTACGTGAAAAGAACTTAAATTTACAGAATACTTTCACATAATGAATCTGTCACTTGATAATAAGAAAGAAGCAGGAGACCAATTTGATGAACACAAATCCATGCATACAGAATGATGTTAAAGCTTATTTTTCCTTAAAAATTATGGCTAAAAAGTAAATCTTTCTACTCTAGTTAAGAAGTCATTATAATAAATTGCTAAATTTAACTGTTCTCTGTAAAGATTTCATTTAAAAAAATTTTAAATAATTGTCAAAAATGAAATAAACCCAGTTAACCATATAGAACAAATCTACTAAGACCAAGTAATGTCTCATTCAAAGTCTGAATTTATGTTTTCCTCAGGTGCTGTAAGACATCTCCAATATATATATTTCATTGCTTCCCACAAAACTATATGATAAATTTAAAAGACTGAAGCAACTAAATTCTAGTTTTGTTGTTTTATGTGACGTATTTCAAGCACATGTTTTGAAGTGAATGAGCTTGGGGTAGAGTGAAAAGAAATTAGAACAATTCCCTGGAACCAACATTTGTTTTGTATTCTAATCCCAGTTATAAAGTTAATGAGTCTTCTTAGGGAATTGGGAGTTCAAATAGTGGGTTAAAAGTTCACAGAAAGAACAAAGTTCAGGGGAAAATTCAAAGGCAGTCAAAAGAAGAATGAAGAAGGGCTTCCCTGGTGGCGCAGTGGTTGAGAGTCTGCCTGCCAATGAAGGGGAGATGGGTTCGAGCCCTGGTCTGGGAAGGTCCCACATGCCACGGAGCAACTGGGCCCGTGAGCCACAACTACTGAGCCTGCGCGTCTGGAGCCTGTGCTCCGCAACAAGAGAGGCCGCGACAGTGAGAGGCCCGCGCACCGCGATGAAGAGTGGCCCCCACTTGCCACAACTAGAGAAAGCCCTCGCACAGAAACGAAGACCCAACACAGCCATAAATAATAAATAAATAAATAAATAAATAAAATTAAAAAAAAAAAAAGAAAGAAGAATGAAGAAGAAGAGAAGGTGAAATGGAAAAGTCTAAAGGGAAAGGATGCTCTGAAATATGTTACACACACTTAAGAACAAGACTAAAAATCTCCAAAAAGAAAGGAAAATGAGGTCATTTGCCATTGTTCTCCATGGCAAGCACTATTGATGGAGGTTGCTTAGATGAATATCAAAAGCTATTATTTTTATTCAAATGCCCTCTCATCTTAACGTGAATAGTCACCTCCCCTTAATAACATTTTAAAATTAATTATATCAGTTCATTCAATTAAGGGGATACACTGACCATTTCTCTGGTTTCACAGAGGACATGATGAAGATAAACCACTATAATTTCTGTCTACATATTCTTTCCATAGAAAAATACAATAA
Source organism: Balaenoptera acutorostrata (assembly GCF_949987535.1). Classification (NCBI taxonomy): domain Eukaryota; kingdom Metazoa; phylum Chordata; class Mammalia; order Artiodactyla; family Balaenopteridae; genus Balaenoptera; species Balaenoptera acutorostrata. The sequence continues at coordinate 9,446,870 of NC_080071.1, forward strand.
GCTACATTTTAAATTCTAAAATTAGCTATCAGCACAACTCCCTGCTCCTTAACTAGAAATAGTTTCATTGATTGTTCTCCTGGGTTGATACCGGCTCCTTCACTTTGGTTTGTCTTAATGGTGGATCTTGACTGCCTGAAGAAGGAGCAAAGGACAGTGCCAGGAGTACTGAAATCAGCCTTGTGCTAGAGTTAACTGGCCCCAACTTGTGTACAAATCCAGTCAAAGGAAATTAGCTACATGTGAGGAAGAGCTCTAAATTGTTCTGACTGATTTTAAAAAATAATCCATATTTCATATATCCAGATCTGTTAGCTTCTTAAAAGTGTGGTTGTACATTTTTTCCAATTATCTTGCTATTGTTCAAGTATTCTAGTGCTTTCTTAAGGAACTGAGATAAAATTAATACCAGAAACTATAGTCTAAGTGAATTGTGATAATGGGCATTATTTTTATTTCTTTTTTTAGATAAAGAGATTGATACTCCATGAGGTTAAAACCTGTGATTTCTCTACCTTATAATGCTGAGTAACTGGGGACAAAACAGCTATATGACAGAGAAGAAGGAGAAGAAAAAGTGATAAATGAGATCTGAAGAAATTTACAAATGAAGCTCTAGCATTTTGATTGTACTAAGTATACTGAAAATACCTATATTGAAGGTTAACCCTATCTAAACTTTGTAAAATTTTTATATCTTTAAAAAAAAATCATCATTGCTATTCCATAGTCACACCTATTTAAGAATCAACTTGTTAGGAATTATACATTTTTATTGGATCTATAAGGTAAATATAACTTAAATTATCATGAAGTAAAGTAAAACACCCTGATTAATGTTTTCCCTCTTACACAGTGTACCATTTGTTTAAAATTCAGGTCAATATTTTTTATTCAGAACACAGTGAATCTAATTTTAAAGTAGCATTATTTACCTAACTTCCATGGACAATTTCCAATATTGTTCCTGCCCACTATAGATCCAGGACCATCAAAGATGCAATCCTGGGAGTATCTTCTGATTTAAAAAAAAAACAAAAAAGCTGTTTCCATATCATTTCTGCCTCTCTTATCCTTGTCTTATAAAGCAGTAGTTGCTGGGATTATATTCCTGCATTTTAAGGAAAATGAGGTACTGAAATGTCTGTTTGCTTCCTCTAACAAATTAGTTTACTGTCTTCAGGCTTTCTGAGTGGGCCTCAATAAATACCGACCTGAAGTAAATTAAGCTTCAACACATGGAATAATGTGTTTTCAGCAAATGAAAAAAAAATGCTGTAAATTTCAAGAGGGCACTGCATATAATGAAGTACCTTATGTGGACTTAAAGCAATAAGTGTAGCTATGGCAAAGACCTTCACCTAGGTATGAAGAAAACAGTGAAATGTGATACTAAATTTTTAAGTTCAAATCTAGGACGGTTTCAGTTCCAGGACACCAAGTCATTCAGAAACAACCTGGACATCAGCACACACAAAATAACCCACATGCCACCCAGAAATCTGAGTCACAAATTTTTAATATTTTATGATCGATAGATGTTGTGAGAATGTTTTAACTAATTATGTAGAATTTTCAGAATATCACATTTTGGAAGATTTACAGAATACAATATGCACACCACAGACACTAGGAAAAACTTGCATTAAATACTCTTTTCACTGTTAGAAATTTATTATAAACGCAAAATGATGTTTACCTACGCCCCTGAGTTTATTGATTATTATCCTGGTTATCTGCAAGCTAATTTTCACTGTAACAGAGATGGCCTCTTATCCCCCAATTCTCCAAATAACCAGAAATCTGGTCTTTGTAAGACAGAAAAATAAAACACATGACAGACATTAGGGAGGACTGTGAGATTCATTGATCCAGTATTTAAAAAATGCTTATTTACAGGTGTGGGCAAGTGTGGCCTAGAACCCATGTTCTTGTGATTTGGCGGGTGACAGAGTCTTGCATTCATCTAAATTGCAGAGAAGGTTAGCCTCTATTTACCTTAGTCTCTGCCTGATAGAAGTGTCCACTGCTTAGAAGAATCCAAGTGTACAGGACCAATATTTACTTCTGATGTGCTGAGAGGTGGGGAATTACAAAACTTGTCCCAGATGAAAGCAATTTTCCAGACATTTAAACTCAGTGTTAAATTCTTTATATATGACTATCTTCAACTACCTGAATCTTTTATCCTGTCAATAAGGTTAAACACTTTGATTTTTTTTTTTTTTTGGCTGTTCAAGTTTTAAGTTTACTTGGTCAAAAAAATTACATTCAGATCCAATACAAGAATTATATTATTTCATGTAACATCATAATTAGAATTTAAATTTTATATTAAACTAGGTTAGAAAAATATTTATTGTCAGAATAACTGAAGTATCCCAATAACTGTTAAACATTTTTCTAAGGATACATTTTTAACAAGTGAAAGTTTGGTATTCTGTAAAGTTTAACAAACTGGATACTGACCATATGCAAAATACAGTATGATTTGTTTCAGAGAACTATTTCTTCAGTTTACTTAATTACCTAAATATCTATAAATGTTTTTGGAGATGTGAGATTAACTAGATATCTACAGACTAAAATAAAAATGTGTGCAGCTTGAAAATAAGGAAGAAGTTAGCATGCCTTGTCTCTTAGCAATTTCTCTTGAATACCTACCTACAAGTGATGATCATTATCATTCATCAGTTTCTCAGTATGTATACCAATTTCAGATTCTCAATTTTGCCAGATAAATTTATAAAACTTACAAAAGGGAAGTGGAAGTTCCTGCATTGAGTAGATTAGAATTCTATTTAGCTTGCATATCCAGGGAAATTCACATTAATTTGGAGAGAGATTCATTTGTGATATATGTTGTCATGGGTTTTAAAAGATAAGTTTGAGGATGGAGTAAAGATTAAAATAGACCTCATATTTTACACTAAATGAAACACATGTTTCCTAGTTATAGGCTACTATTAATTTCCTTGCTTCTGATATACCCAGAAGGAAACTACAATCTAAAGGAATGTTTTAAAAACTTCTATATCCAATATAAATGCAGTGAAGTAAGCTGAACACTCAATGTAAGGAAAGCTCACACCTACAAATATTGCTGAAACTCCAGTTAGTCAAGGAATCAAAGAAATTAAAGCATTTATACAGATTTTATTGAAAATAAATCACTATCATATACTCCAATGTATGCATGATTTGTTCACGGAGATTATTTTTGATCCACTGTAGATTTTTTTTTTGTAGAGTATCTCCTGCCCTCTTTAGTCCAGATTTTATAACTACATTTAGGAAAGAGATCTAATTCTACAGCATAATTCTGACTTCAGCTTCTTCTATTGCTTGGTGAAAATAGGTCATTATTAGCCATTTCTGGCAGGAACAGTTGACAGGAAACAGGACAGGAAATGATATAATGATTCCAGAATTGTATATTTCCCCTATGCCCTGCTGTTTGGGGAATGACCTTACAGTTAACCAGGAAATTGGGCGGTGGTACTGAACCTCACTCATACTATTGAACTTTTTTGTCCCTCGCTCTTCTTTACTTAAAAAATAGATTAAAATTCTAGGACCAATAGACATAAAGAAAACTTAACAAAGAAAATATTTGTCTGTTAAATTATATATATTTCTAGATTTTTGAGCAGACTATTCAAATCAGACATTAATATCCAGTTAGCTAATAACAAATATAGCATATAAACCACTTAAATATTAAAAACAACAAACTTCTAAATGCTTTTATATTTATGGAGTTTATTTCCTCATGAAAATGCAACTTTGATGCCATTTATTATTAAATACATAGTTTTTTATTTACAGTTAAATCATTACATTTTAAAACTGCTTTTTAAGATGTGTGCTTTTATATGCCACACAATGATAAATTACATTAAGATGTGTGTCCATTGTTATTTTTTTCTCTAAGATAGACGATATCTCCTACATGAAATATATCCAATAAAAATTACATACCTAAAACTCACACAAACACATAGGCACAAGGATACCTATTTAAAATGTAAACTCCTCCATTTAAAATTGTATGCAAATGCAGTCAAATAAATTCCATTTATACTTTTTGTGTTGTATAAATTTACTTTATATCTTTAAAAAACAGATATCCAATTCAGGACCTCACCTAAGATAATTAATTGCTCCACAAACAAAAGTGCAGACTCTAACACAGGAGGTCTGATGTTCACAGTGTGATCTAAACCTTTTTTGTTACTCCAGCGTGGTATTAAGCCCTTTAATATTTTAAAACACTTAACTATTTTATTTACATTCTTTTAGTCATTAACTTCAACCTGTTTTAAATTTATGTCACTGGAGAATTGAGAATAACAAAGCTGTACAAATTTAACAATTAGCCTTACTATGTAATTGCTCAGAATAAACATCCTGATTAGTCAAATCACTATTAAATTTTAATCAATGTGAGTGGGTGTTTCTATTTTTGATTGGGGATTTCACATGGATTTTCTAAGCAACTCCTTTTGTATGTGAAGTTGAGATGTTTTCTCTCTTCATATTATGCCTAATAGATTGTGTCTCAATCTTACATAATGCACTGCTAGTGAGTAGTCAAAGACATTTTTCTTTCATATAAGCTTTCTCTTTATAATGCTAATGACACATTTTTCTTTTCTAAATGTATTTATTTTTCTCTTGATGTTTAAACAAATAAAGGTATATATATATATTGAAATGTTACAGTTTGTTATAATGATATTTTCAAGAAATAGAATTTAATTTCATGCAAATATTCTGTGTGATTTTAGGTAAAAAACTGACTTTTTAAAAAAGAACAATGCTAATTATTTGGAAGATGAGCATTTATTTTTTAAAAAGAAACTATGTTGTGATTTCACCCCCACAAAATACAATATCAGAAGTTGAGTTAATATCTAACATTTCCTAAAATTCAGAAAACAAGTAATTTTTTTCTAGGAAGATTTATTTTATTAAATAGACATATAACTATAGTTTTGTTTTTTGTTTAGTTTGAAAACCTTCCAATCAGAAACAACCAGTTAATACAGAATAGCATTTTTTGTATTTAATATGCTGCAGACTTCCTTTCTATGGATTTCTTAAATGAATGCTTATGAAGTCTTCAGGTGTTCTGAGATAACTAACTCATTTCCTATATATTCTCTTATGCCGTCATTGTGAGAGCATTATCCCTGCAGTCAAATGTTCAGAACTACTTCATCTCTTTTAGCATTCTCTGATAATTCAATATAGTCTACCAGGGGACAGGTAGAATGGCTTTTGGAGTAACAGGTTCTATTACAAATGCAATCAATTCTGTGAAACAACAGGTTTCATTTTTTTTCAAAAATGTATTTAGTTAAAAGACTGAAATAAAATAACACAAACACTGCATTTATGAAAATGAATAAAATATTTTCTTCCAATCACAGGAATCATATTTTCTAAATGCAATCTTTGTATTTTCTTGTCTTTTACAACCCAGCCAGTTCTGAATATGGTATTACTTTGAAACTTATCAGAACAAAGCACTGTTGAAATGACATTCTGCTCTCTTCTTGCTCAATGTACAGTTTGTGTTCTACAATTTCCATTTAGTCTGTTTTCCTTAATTAAATAATTATTCTGCTTTTTGAGAAGCTACAAGTTTAATATGTGACTATGTAAATCTCCAGATAACTAAATGTACTTCCACTGTAATTTACCATTTCTAAGAAACATTTGAATGGGAACAATAGAGATCTCATCTTTTTTAAAGTAATGATGACAAAGTTATGAAATTGTATTACTTACTAAAGTAAAAGACAAGTTTAAATGTGCCTTTGCTTTTCGTTTGGATCATTAAATGGTTAATCCGAACAAGCATGGGGGGAGGAAAAGAAATTAACTAAAGTAAGTCCCTTGTGATACAATGACACTTGCTCTATGCTCTTACGGAGAAAAAACATGATGATAAAACAGCACAAAGTGGAGTGTTATGAATTTTATTAATGACTAGGAGACAGTGTGCAAAACATCAAAGGTCTGTGGAAAAGATTAATGACCCCGTGTGAGACTGTTTAATTACCTCCAGCTAATTAGATTCTTGACCAAATTTTTAATATCTGCATTCCTTCTACAGCCTAATTGAGATTCCACATTATTTATCAATCTTTCAAAAAGCCCTTAGTGGACTGCTTTTTTAGTTTTTTCCTTTGCACTTTGACTCCATTTATGGTCAATTATTAAATAAATAGCAAAGTAACTATTCACTAAAAATTGTATATGTGGAACACTTTATGCCTGTTTATTTTGACTAGGAGACTATCACTGGCATCTTTTATACATAATGAAGCACTCCAACTAATAAACTAACTCCACCATAAACAACGTGGATAATATTTTTGTTATCTGGGCTGTGCTCAGGAACTCCTCATGTGGTTTCTGTAAATTAGCCTTTGCAATAGTCAGTTAATCCTTTTTTCAGTTTACCTTGGTTGGGGCCCAGAGACCCGTGGAATGTTATCATACAAACTAGAGAGAACAACTCAATCAATCCTTTTCTTGTTTTTCTTTTTTTCTTTTTGGTAAATTTAGATTGCCTTTTAGTGTTCAGAAAGTCTTAACGGCATGACAATTTGCATCAATAAATATCAAGCTGTTCCTTTTGAAATGCTGGAATCCCAAATATATATACAATATACTGTATATTGCATTTTATATATAGTTATATCACATAGCATTTCTGAAGGAGAAACATTTGATATAGTACTGTAATGGAAGGAAAGGGCACTGTTATGGACAACCCACCAGTCACCTAGAAAATGCTGATGACTTGGATTGTCCTTAACAAACAGTGAGTAAAACAGGAAGTCCAAACTCAGCAAGGGCCAGCTGAATTATCTTTGTCTAGGCAACAGCTTTTTCTAAATGATGCATAGATCTTACCTTTTAAATTCATTTATTTTTAATATAAAAAATTCATTAACATGACAGATCAAATATTATTCTATCATCTATGTACTTACAGAACCAATGGAAAAAAAAGAAAAACTGTAGCAGTGCAAACACATCGAAAATGTGAACCCAAGACACATGAATCTAACAATGTGATTCTATTGAGGGATTCCAGGTATGTTTCATCTTGGGTTCTAAAACCTAGAAAACATACATTGGGCTTCACAAAGCAAAACAAATTTTCAACTATTAATAATAATAATCTATGTGTTTTTAGTATTATTCTTATGTTCATCATTTCATCCAATATTTATGAGCCATCAATTCATCCAACATTTATAAAGAGGACAGGGTGATTTTCACTATTTCATGGGAGTTGTAGTTCTCCATCATAACACATTTAAGCATGGCAGAAGAGTCATTCACCATTATTTTTTGCTCACTTTTAGTACTTGGTACAGTCCACTGTGTCCAATGTTGCATTTATTCATACTGTTGATCATCTTTATAATTAAAAAAAAACAAAAAACAAAATCCTGACAAGATGATTTCCAAAGTCACTTCCACTTCTAAAGTTCTATGATTCCAAAAGATTCTCATATCTCTACAACTCAAATACTTTCTTCCAGTGTAGTACCAAGTTTCACACCAATGGCCAGAGTCTAGAATCCCTATAAATAACTTCAGTGTAGGCCTGCCGTATACTTATGCCCAAGATTCACATTTAGGTTAGATTAATATTAACAATAATAAGAGGAGCACCAACCTCCTATGAAATCTCATGGAAATGAAAACAAAAGCAAAGCCTATTATGCACCCCTAGGGAGACAGAGCCCAATAATAGCGATGAGATTTGGGGAAGTCCAAGGAGGATAGAATACATGACCAAAATAGCATGGAGCAGAGATAATCTCCCCACTCCACTTGAGAGAGCTGTAGATCTGAGACCAGATCCAGACCCATGAATGAACAGAGAGAAGGTAAAAATTTACATCAGTTAAGTCTCTGAACTCCAAGACACCACCAACCCCATGTCATAGATACCTGGATTTCAACATGAAAACTCTGGCAAAAGGCAAACAAACAAAAAAAGTTAGCTGTTAATGGTAAAAATAGCTATGAGAGGGACAAATCCTTAGCCTTATCTGTCATTTGTGCCCGTATGAAAATAAAATTTCCAGATTCTTTCCCCAGAGAAAGTTTCAATGAGAGGGAGGCAGCATGAGGAGATTGGCACCTAGATTCAAAACATGGGAAGGAAAGCAAGAGAGAAAGTACAAGATACACCAATGTAAACCTTGATTTCTTCTTTATATCCTTGACTAAGATTGATCCAAGGACTTCCTCACAGGAGTCTCTGGGACTCAGTCAAGGTAGAGGAAAGGGATATAACTGCACCATGCCTCAGGCAACTCCTTTATTTTTAACATACTGATCAGATGATCTAGTCAGGACATTCCAGAAGGTTTTAGACTAATAGAGAAACCTCAATACAGCACCACATTCTTAGTTCTGGCCTTAGCTAATAGCATTCATTCACCATCTTAGTGCACACATTCACTCATTTACTTATTGTTTTAAGCAAGCATGTTGTGAGTGTCAACTCTGTATGTGATGGCATGTAATGATTAATCAACCATGGTTTCTGTCTTCCAGGAGTTTGCAATCTGGTACAATCTTATGTAGTATCTATAAATGTGGAACAAATCTGGGGGCAGTCTACTATAAAAATGCATCCAAAAGAAATGCAGAGAGATACTTAGTAAAAATGAGGGCTGGCTTTCCTTTCCCAGAAGTCCCAGGAAATCTTATTCATGTTTTTGGCACGGGGTTCACATTGAAGATTGAGGCTGAGATTCCTATACTTTTAAAATCAAGGCAAAAGGCACCTGGCCAGCAGCAAAATTCAGATAATTTTGACATGATAATGAGGATAAAGGTCCCCTTTCTTTAATCCTACATCCATCTGGAAAAAACCTGTGGAGGACTTCATGACTAAAGCAGAGGAATCATGTAAGCCAACTTTCAGATCCTTATAGTAATCCATTTTACAGCATCCTTGGTACGCTTTCCTTTCAGAGCCTTACCTCCCAAGAGTCAGGCCACTTCTAGTTACATTTTAACCCATCATTAGTTGTAATGCTGCCATTTATGCTTATATACTGTGTAGCAACTATTTAAGCAAACACTCTAAATTTCTCCATATAATTGTTATAATTGTAAATTCTTACAATTATGTTCTCAAAAACTGCAGGACTAATCTGGGAATAATTTCTCACCATTAGTTTTCTAGCTGCCATCTTTTGCTCCATACTAAATCACTCAGTAATTTGTTGGAAATACCAGTAGATTTTGGTGAGAATTAGGGTGAAACTCTTAGCAAGAAGACCTTTTTTTCCTACCATTTAGTGCAAATTAAAAAGGAAAACTTATCAATAAGACCATCTAAGTATGAAATTTCAGGGAAACAAGTACTCTTATACACTTCAGTAAAAAAATTTTAGTATAACTTTTTTTAGTATTGAGTACTTAATATAAAACAAGAGTCTGAAAATTTCTATATCTTTGGTCCAATATTTCCCATTGATACAGTTCAATAAGAAGAAAAAGGGGATGATGATGATGAAAGATATTCAAACTGATATCAAAATTATGAAGACGTTTATTTCTAAATAGTGCACTGGTCTATTAGGAAGTTGAAAGAAAATATTGTGAAAATTTTACATAATGATGAGAAATTATTCTAGCTATAATTATGAGTAAAAAAAAATGCATACAAGTTTATAAGTAACCATGATCCAATACATTAAAAATACACACAGAATATACTTACCTAGAAGTCTATATATTTTGTTTATTTTTAAGGGAAAAAAAGTTTTGAAAGGACATGTGTAACACAGACCCACTTCTTTAGCAATACTTAAAAATAACTTGCTATCTTATTATATACTTTTAATTCATGGGGAAAATCTGTAAGACTCTACAAGCTATTAACATTTACTAGCTCTGAAATTGAAATGTTTAGAAATGTTTATTTTTTCAGCATAAGTTTTTGTAATATTTGAATGTTTACAATAAATATTTTGTATCCATAAAATACATATTTATGAGTAGAAAAATTAAAACACACAGACATAAGCTGGGAAAGATAAACAATAAAATGTTATAATGGATTTCCTTGTCTCTATTTTTTTGTATTTGTCAAATTATCTAACATAACCATATATTATTTTATAATTACAAAAACATAAAATAAATTTTAATTAGGATGAAATTATTCAAATAAACATGCCAAATGGACTTATGAATTAAAATCTAACTTCAGATAATATGCAAAAAAAGCTACAAGTAATAAAGCACATATCCACTAATACCTAAAATATAACACTAACATAAAATAAGGATTTTTATTTTCTGATACTGTTATGTATTACTTAAAAAAATGCCATACCATTAAGTTTTGTACTACTAAAATGTTGGTCAATCAAACGTGAAAAGATGAGCTTATGCATTTATGAAGCAGTCAGATAATTTTAGATCTTCCTTTTTCAAGACTTGCTAGAACTGACATCACATTGAATGTAAATTACACGTAAAATATAAAGCATTCTCTTAATTTAAATTGCTCTTGATCATGCCTGTTCAACTTATCAATTGTTCCTACATTTTCCCTTAGATATATAAAACAATAAAACGCGCACTTGCAACAAAGCAGATATTGAATTTAGATCACTAACATTGTTGTTGACATTACTATTTAAAGCAGTCAAAGGAAGGTATGTGTGTGCATGGGAGTGTGTAACATGCCGGGTTTTCACTGGTTGTTACATTACATGGAACGAATATTCAATTCTACAAATAGAATATAAAACCTTAATCAATAAACTTGATAAAATGCATGTCAGTTATTTTATACTATTTGCTCTCCAGTTTGGATAATTGCTGCTACCTGTAGCCTAAACCATTAACCTCTCAACCTCAGTAAATTGAGATTTCCTAGCAAAAAACCACAGCACCAAAAGGAAACCACATTTCTAACAGGAGAGAGAGTCTGTACCACTCTGAATTTGAGAGTTAAAATTGTGTTGGCGTTTTGTATTTTCTTTCAAAAACAGCTTCTTATAACTCCTCAATAAGCTCTACTTATCCCCAGCCATGAAAAACAGCAGTGTTTCCAACTTTTCACCTTTCAACCAATGTGTCCCTGCAGTATTCACAGTACTAATGAAAGAGATTCTTGACAATGTCACTATGGACCACCCCAGAAGTGGAGTCTTGCCAATGTAAACCATTATTACAGAACTGACCACTCATCTCTTGCTGTGAGGTCATTCAGAAACTTCCCCTGCTTCCCTATTGCTCACACTGTCTCTAAAGAGTGACATCCTCCCTTGAACCATAGACACTGAGGCAAGCCCCCTGCTACTGATTCCCATCCAGATCGCTATGGACAACATCCACACTTTGATGCTACTGAATGGACTTTCTTTCTTTGGGGGGAAAATCAAAGAACATTCAAAGAAAAAACAACTTGGTGATGACAAAGAAATGTCCACAAACTGATGCAGTCTTTGCTTTGGAATTTCCCTCACATCCTGAGCTTATAACAAGCAATGAAGCTCCTTGAGCATAATTATTTACTAATAAAAGCACCAAATAATATAAGAGCTGTGTTTTTGCCAGGATCACATTTAACTTCTAGGGGTGAAAATGATTTGGGTACAAATTTAGTCTACAGTTACTGACATGAGAGGAATTCAATGATATGGATTATGAGACATGGGGACTATTAGACTCTATTAAATAACAGAGTGACCTGTCACACACAATTTGTGTTGAGTGCACAGAAAGTTTAGGTTGCTATAGGTTTGGAAATTGCTATGCAAGGCTAAGGGAACATAAACATCCAGTGTTGCTACAAAACAACTCATCCAATCACTTTTTCCCTAAAATAACTACCAAGTATCAGATATTTTCATATACATGGCCAGACATGCCAGGTTGCCCTTATAGAGTCAAAGATAAATACATCCTCAGTGTTTAATTGGGTGTTTAAAGTGCCTTCCCCTTTGCCAAATTGGAGAACTTAGTCCTCCAGGTCCCTGTCTTATACCTTTGCCTTTTGATTTCTTGCCTTTACTAATTGACAGTACAATGCCAAGAATGAAGGGTTAGTTGTCGCTTTACTCATTTGCCAAGAGATCAGCTTGATTTAGGCTCAGCAGTCCCTTATGTTCCACCTGTAGTGGATAACCACCATGGCATTGGATTGAAAGATTCACTTAAGGATAGATCATCAGGAGAAGAAAAATATTTTGTCCTTGCTCTCATGAAAATAAATCATGATATAGACAAAGAGAGAAATGTAAAAAGTTAAGTAAAATACAATGGGGTGGGTGTTGATATAAATTATGAATAATTATTTCTGTTTAAAATTGGAGAAGAATGTACAGGGGAGCTGACACAAAAAAGGGTTTTAACGAATAATTAGGAGTTTTCCAATGGAGGACTTAGAAGGTGAGTTTCAGTATGGAAGTATAGACAACAGCACATGTGAATGTACAAAGCCGTGGAGAGAAAGCTAGGCAGGCTTTAGTTGGAAGTGACTCAGTGATGTTCTGGTAAATGGTTAACAACCAGCTCTTTGGAAACAAGCGAATGACATGATATCAGTGAGTACAGAGCTGGGAAAAGACACACACCGTTTCCTGTTATGAGCAAGCATTAGCACCTTACTGAAGCTGGGTGATATGGTAGGTCCCCAATCTTCTTATACAGAAGTTATAAACATAATTGAGCATTTATGAAAATAGGTAATTTCACCAAGTAGTAATTCTAAATTTTTAATTTTTGTTCGTTTTGTTTTTGTTTTTGTCCTTTTGGCAGGAAGGGGTCTCCTTCAAGCATCAAAGTCTGTTTTGCCATTTTTCCTTTTACAACTTTGTCTTTAACAATATTTCTACTCTTCTCTGGGCTGAAGAAAAGATAATCAAGCCTGTTAAAATATTATGTTAAGTAAGAGTCACTAGGACCCTCATTGAGGTCAAAAGATTTATAACGCATGACTAAAAGACAGTGGTTTCTGACAGCTGTTGCAAGGCCAAACCTTATTTCCAGATTCAGGACTATGGTTTGAAGGGTTAAGATGTCCTGAATATTAATCTCCTGGTGAGTTGAGTTGTAATATATGGATAGAAACATCATAAACAAGTAGGTTACTTTTGTGGTTTAAGCTGCAAAAGATTAGCTAGTGCCTTCATGTTAGAAAGAAGCAAACGCAACAACAAAAAGGTCTGCCATTATTTTATGAATAGAAAAAAAAAAAAGCTAGTGAATAACGATGACTTATTTAAGTAAATTGCTCATCTTATTAATGCAGGAGCCCCAAGCAAAATCTTGTTAGTGTCTAACAGGTCATATAAATGAATTCAACAGGGCCAAGTAAAATATAGGAGAAGTAAAATAGAGTATCAGGGACTACGACGGACTGGAAAAGGAGCAGCTACCACTCATGCCTTTTGTCATGGAACAGAGGTCCCTTTAAGAAAAACTGAGATTTCATGTAAAATTTCCTGATTCTTAAAAGTTGGCAAGTAATTCATATTTTAAACACACTGTGTGGGCCAAACAAAACATGTCAGCGGGCAGGATTTTGCCTGTTAGCCACCAACTCGAGACCTTTGCTTTCATTCATTCTAAACAGTGCAATGTGGTTTGTATTATGTGGTATTGGCAGGCAGGTAGCATGTGGGGCTAACGTGCCTGGATTTATTTTACTTATTAATTACTTTATATCCTGCCTTGTTCCCAGATGTATTTGAGATAGTTATTAAAAAAAATCATACCATAATATGATAAAGTAATTGAGGTGAAGGGAGAAAGGACTAAAATCATAAGAAGAATCCTAGGGAGAGGTAATATAAAGAAACAAAGGACAAAAAGTTATAAAATAAAATTAATAAAATAAAAGAAATAAAATTATGTAAGATAACAATGCTTCATTGAGCTTCATAGCAGCCAAAGTAAAGAGGGAAACAAATTTTCTTGCAAAATTTATGTCCATCATGTGTCAGATAAACTATGCTAGATCATTGAGAAAAATGGAGCTTTACAAAGAATTGAGGTCAGAGAAAAAATTCTGCAAGGGCTTTTATATTTTCCAGCAATGGAAGAACCTTTCTCCTCACACAAATGGCCTGGTCGCCTCATCTCCAGTAACTCTTGGCAGTGAAATCACAAACTATGCTAAAGGCACAATATTCACACATGGTTCTTAGGGGCCTTTGTCAAAAAAATATTATTTCCTCCTTCCTGCCCACATGTGTACCCCAAACGAGGAAAGTTCTCCTGCGCCCACTGACAGATTCACTGATCCCAAATATCAGTAAACTTTGTGGCCAAAACTTTAGTTAAAACCAGGACAGTTTTCAAAATTAAATTCCATTCAATATTTATTAAACACCTGTAATATGTCAAATATGGTGCTAGATACTTGGTAATTTACAAAAATGAATAAAAAATATAAAAGTAACCTGCTTTTAATGAGCTTCCCTTCTAGTGAAGGAAACAAACAGGTTTTCAAATAATTATAAGACGCTGTGCTAAGTCATGTTAAAAATATATACAAAGCACAGAGGTAACAGAAAGAACATGATTATTTCTCTCTTGGAGGCATGAGAAAAGGCTCCCAAGAATATATAAAGAAGGCTCTTTAATATCATTTTGAATGATGATTAGAAGATTGCAGGTATATCTGGGAAGGGCAAGTAGCCTTCTTGAGATATGCAAGAATATTTTATTTTTAGCCCAGAGAGACTTTTCCACCACTCTCTTTCTGAGGTGTTCACATCATTGGTAGTATCTCATTTTCAATTATGTTCACATCACTGCATTAAACAATACATTCTGATCCCTTCTTTTTATTACTCCCAGTGTGTCCATATGACTTACACCTGCTGCCCCACATTTAAGAATTCTATTCATTCCAACCAGCTATCATGCCTCTAGTATACATATAGTTCCAAGAAAATTGGTATTTTCTATTCTGATTCCCATATCGTATCCCCTATGGCTTCAGGTCACCTGGAATAAGTAGCAGCCATACTCTCTGGTATTGTCCAATACCTTGGAAACTCCAACCAGCTGTAACTGTCAATTTACTACTGCCTTTTTGGTCAGATTTCCTGGCTGTTTTGATCAGATTCACTGACTCTCTTTTGTTCTCTTCTTACATCTTTAGTTGTTGGGCATTTCTTCCCTTACTGATCATGCTATTCCTTCTTTATGGCTAAAGGAACTCTCTTCACTTCATTTAAAGCCCCTAACGTCATGAAAATCCCATTAATTCTTCGCAAATCCTTTCACTTGCCCAGTGTGATGGACCTTACTCCTCCTTGGGAAACACTGCATCTGTTTCTCAGAGAATCCTATAGTTTAACTAAACAACTATGATTTTTCCAAAACAGTAAAGATTCCAAACATCCTATCTATTGCTTTATACACGTAGTCTTCCCACACTTATCTCTGTAGTATTGATGTAAACTCTACTTATGGAAGAAAATGGTGTTAGTTAGGAAGAAAAGATATCTTAAGTATAGCACTCAATTGCATTTTAGCTCCACATCCTGAGACAGGAAAATTAGATTTAGCAAAAGAGTATTAGAAATACTTCTGTGATTACCTACATATATTAGATTCTCTCTATATACATATTCAAATCCACAAAGCATAAAAAACATCAGAAGAGAATAGCAGACAAGTATTAGTAGACCACACAGACTAGTAAATTCAAAGTTTTGGGAGGGCCCTAATGTTGAAAAGAAAATAAAAAGACAATCCTAAAAGCACAAGTTCAATCCTATGACCTCCATTTTTGAGGAACCAAGGTAGTTTGCACTCTAAAATTTGGTTATGTGCTTTGTTCTCAATAAGAGGCACAGATCTCACAGGTAGGTATTTTTGGAAACAAAGAGGCAGAACCTTCTAGGAGCTGGTATATATCAATTTTTGTCAGGGTCAGAGGTCTCAGCTTAACAGGAGTATCTTCCTTTAAACCCAAAACATACACAGAAGCACCATGTTCTAGTGAATAACAGTACATGTTTAAGTTATCCATTTTTGCATCTCTTGATTTGGATTTGCGCTCTCCCTTATACACTGTCTCTCACTTTCCATGAGAGCACAATAGAACTTTCTCCTGGAAAAAAGTTTCCAAAGAAGTAGAACATTTCCAAAGAGGAGGAAGGTTGTCAGAAATATCAGGAGGACAATGGGTAATTCCTCCTACCTCAAAGGAAGAGATCAGAAGAGGAAGAATCAAGAAGTTACAAATTGAGAAAAAAAAAAGTTACGAATTGCAAAAGAATGTAAAACCCCTAAAGTAGAGAGGAACAAGATTTCTCATCAAGTGTTGGATAATAAAACAGTGTAGAATGTGAAAGAATTCAAGTAATAGTTGGTGTCCAGTACCTTTCGATAATTCTTTCACTTTTACTAAGAATTCATTTTCACTCCCTTTACAAAATCATTTATTGTTATCAAAGTCAATGTCAGACATTTCTATATAGAGTAAGAACCCAAGAGAAGCACAATCTTTGAGATAACAAACACCTACTCTCCATCGCTATAAACAGATCAGCCTCAGATCCTTGATTTGCACCCTGCTGGTGAGCAAGTAGGTATACAAGTGTGGTTGCTCCAAAAACTTCAAAAAGGGGGTGAGGAATAGAAAAAAATGCTGAGTCAGAGTTAGGAGAGACATGGGTTTTATTGACCTGGGGCTTTGCATTTATTTTTTAAAAATCGGTTAAAAATAAACCCATTAATTTATGTCTCTAAGAACATCTTGGGTCTTTACAGAGTTGGCAAAGCTATAGTGAGAGAAACAAAAAGAAATATCAACTTGGTTTTCCTTTTAACATACAACTATTGTCCTGTTAAATGTAAATTTAATCCTTATTTGAGACATGCAATTTAAATTGTGACCCAAAATATTATAAGCATGCTGACTACTTCTAATTAAATCAGGTGGCCTTATTTTAATGAAGGGAGAATTTCGAGGCGATACCAGTTGCAGTAACAAGCCGATGACTTGCTTTTCACAGTCAACATATCATTAGCATTTGGACCCTGGAAAGAGAGTAATTATTTTTTTTAAATAAACTTTTAAAATTAAAGACTAGGTATACATAACATAGTCCACCCCTGAGTTTCTCTCTTTCTTTCTTTTTTTAAGTGCTATTTGAAATAGACATAGACTAAACAAATTAAAATGTGCAAAAACACACCTGGTCCTTATCTGACCAACAGCTAAACCTTGGTATATGAACTGCATAAACTTATCAGCTGCTTCCTTTGCTCAGTTAGCATTGTCTTCTGGGTTTATTTTTTAAGACTGGGATCTGCATGGTAACCACTTAAACGTTTAAGGCTTGTTCAGCTTTATGGAATAAAATATAAATTGTTTACTACATCAGGGCATGGAGAGAAGAGCTAAATTCTCTTACTTTTAATATTCCTCTTTGATATCTGCCCTCCTGGACAGAAATTTCAAGCAACAGTTCCCAGCAAACATATGGGAAAACCCATTGGAAATATTGTAAGGTAAATTAATAATGGCAGATGCTGGCATGTCTGGATGTTGTTTATGCTGAAGAGTCCTGCATTCTTTATGTTTTGAAATTATTCTGTTGTAACTGTTTTCATATTCGTTTAGTTTGGCGGTGTATTCTCCTCTCTAAAGGTGTCTGCATTTATTTGACTACAGAAAATATTTACTTTAGTAAAGGGCAGCTTAACCTTTCTTTAAATTTGAGGTGAGTTAAAGGTCACTGTAATTATTTGCTGTATTATTTGTGTCAGATTTGAATTACTATGAATACAGCCCATGCATTGCCCTTTATTATGAAATAAGCTAAAAGAAACTCAACTTCTGCATCCAGCCAGCATATTTTATGGAACCAATCAGTGTTGCAGAACATTTTCAAGGTTCTCTCTTGGACTGTGATTGACTGAAAGTGCTTGAGGTTAAGGTCCTTTCCCAGAGGGAGGGAAAGAGACGATTTAAAATGGCAGCTCACTCTCCCCTCTCCACTCCCAGCTATGTTTTTGATGGCTCGCAGCCAGAATATGGACAGAGTGGGGTTCAAGGCTATTAGTGAAACACTGCAAGCAGTCACATTGGAAAAAATATATAGACAGGGCACTAGAAGGGTGGAACTGCTGAGAAGAGGATGATTTCAGAACAGATACACAGGTTTTCACTGAGTGAAAATGCAAAGTTAAAACATGAATATTGGGATAAGAAAAGTCAGGGGAAAGTAAGGAGAAAATCATGGAAAAGTTTTGAACTCAAATAGGTTAAGGCATAAAAGTAGGTGAGCCTTCATTCTTGGTCTTTACCCTTCAGTCATGGAGAGAAAATAATGTAAGGTAACATGGTGACCCCACCTTTAAGCACACACACACACACGCACACACACATCAACCAAAGATATTTATGTATGATTCTGGTGACAAAGAAATATCAAAGTTCAAATAGCAACTGAGCTACACTAATAAGTGGAGTTTGTTTACTTGGGAGGATGCGTGATGGGATGGACATGAGTAGCACATTCAAAATAGTGAAAACAATGGGATTTATACTCCCAAATTAATCAGATGTTGCAAGTAACGAATATCCTTATTTTCTTCATATAAAGATAATATTACCCTTCTGTTGTGTGTTCTAAGAAGACTAATACCTGTATAGTACATAGGAAGTGCCTGTAACATAGCAAGCATTTAATAAATATTAGCTATTATTTATTTTCACTATCACTATCATTATTATTACTCAAATACTTAGGACAAAAAATATACCTACAGCCAACACAAACCTTTGGCACAAGCTAAAGTGAAGGTAAAACTGAAATCGACTTCATACCTCTATAGCAAAGGCATTCAGTATTGATAAGATATGGTGAAAAGTGTCTTTCAGGATAACCTACATAATTATAACAGTATGGTCACAAAAAATGGAGATAATAGAGTCAGAGCAGGAAGAAAAAATTGCAAATTTTCAAAAGCATCGGTAAGTGTTGGTGATGATTACGATTACTGCCCAATAGCTAGCCAGGACTTTATTTCAGTTCCAGGATAGATACTCTGTATTCGGTTATAGCCAAAATTTCTGCCTTTTAGATTCTTCATCTACCATTTCTTACCACAAAAAATAAATTCTGTAAAACTAAATTAATGGTCGTTAGTAGTGCATGTGGCTTTCAAAGCAACTATTTTGAGGTTTTTTTACATACCATAATTTACATACCATAATTGTCACCCATTCTAAGTGTATAATTCAATGATTTTTAGTACATTTACAGAGCTGTGCAACCCTTCCCTCAATCCAAACATTTTAATGGCTTTATTGAGAAGCAATCCACTTACTATATAATTCATTCACTTAAATTTTACAATTTAAAGGTTTTCAGCATATTCACAGAAAGCGTTTTGCTGCTATCAGGACAATGTACTTTTTAGAACATTTTCATCCAAAAAGGAAACTCTGTACCCATTAGCAGTTACTCCCCATTTCTTCCAAATTCCCTCTTCCTAGACAACTACTAATATGCTTTCTGTCTCTATAGGTTTGACAATTATGGACATTTCATTGTATATAGAATCACATAGTATGTGGTCTTTGTGACTGGCCTCTTTCATTTAGTATGTTTTCAAGGTTTATCCATATTTATCAGTACTCCATTCCTTTTCATCTGCAAGTAATATTCAATTGGATTAATATATCACTTTTTGTTTATCTATTCATCAGTTAATGAATGTTTAGGTTGTTTGCATTTTTGGCTATTAAGAATACTGCTGCTATGAAGGTTCAAGTGTAAAATTTTGTGTGAACATATGATTTCATTTTTCTTGTGTAGATGCCCAGGAGTGGAATTGCGAGGTCATAAGGCAAATCTATGTTTAATATTTTAAGAAACGATAAAATTGTTTTCCGTAGTATTTACAACATTTTATATTCCTATGAGTAGTACATAAGGTTTCCAATTTCTCCTTGTCAATACTTGTTTGTTTCTTTGTTTTCATCCATTTTTGGTAATAGCCTTTCCGGTGAGTGTGAAGTGGTATCTCATTGTAGTTTTGATTTTCATTTTCTTAGTGAGTAATGATGTTAAACATCTTTTTATGTGCTTATTGGCCATTTGTGTATCTTCTTTGGAGAAATGTATATTCAAACCCTTTGCCCATTTTATATTGGGTTGTCTTTTTACTGCTGAGTTTATGTATTTTCTATATTATTTATCAGACATATGATTTGCCAATATTTTCTCTTGTTCTGTAGGTTGTCCTTTCACTTTCTGATGGTGTCCTATGATAAACAAACTTTTTTAATTTTGAAGAATTTATTTTTTTCCTTTGTTGCTTGTGCTTTTGGCATCATATCTGAAGAAACCATTGCCTATCCAAGGTCATGAAAATTTACACCTATGTTTCCTCCTTAGAGTTGTATACTCTTAGCTCTTACTTTTTAGGTCTGTGATCCATTTTGGGTTAATTTTCGTATGGTGAGCAAGAAGTCCAACTTCATTCATGTTTATAGTCAGTTGTCCCAGCATCATTTTTTGAAAATATTTTATAGTCAGATGTCCCAGCATCATTTTTTGAAAATATTATTCCCTTCCTATGCCCCCCCACACAATGACTTGTCTTGGCATCTTCATTGAAAATTAATTGACAATAAATGTAACTATTTATTTCTGGACTTTCAATTCTGTGTCATTAATCTCTACGTTAATCCTTATGCAACTACCAGATTATTTGGATAACTGTAGACTGTAGTAGGTTTTGAAATTGGGAAGTGTGAATTCCAACATTGTTCTTATTTTTCAAGATTGTTCTTACTGTGCTGAGTACATTGAATTTCTATGTGAAGTTTAAGAACAGATTATCAAATTGTGAAAAAAAAGAGACAGCTGGGATTTTGATAGGGATTGCACTGAATCTTTATCTCAATTAGATTATTGATTTTACTTCTTTCATTATCTTTTTATTCTTTTTTAATATGGACATTTACAGCATGAATTTCCCTGTAAGCCGTGCTATAGCTGAATCCCAAAAGTTTTTATACATTGTGTCTTCCTTTGTGTTCATCTCGAAGTAGTTTCTAATGTTCTTTGTGATTTCTTCTTCAACACATTGGTTATTTAGGAGCACATTTTTAAAGTTGTTCTTTGTGATTTCTTCTTCAACACATTGGTTATTTAGGAGCACATTTTTAAAGTTCTACATATATGAGAATTTCCCAAAATTTTTTCTGTTATTGAACTGTATTTCATTCCATTATGGTCAAAGGACATACGCTGGATAATTTAAACAATTTTAAATACACTAAGGCTCGTTTTATAGCCTAGCATATGGTCTATCCTGGAGAAGATATGCCCTTGAGAAGAATTTGTATTCTGCTGTTTTCGGGCAGAGTGTTTTGCAGATGCCCATTTTCTTATTAATCTTCTGCTTAGTTGTTCTATCCATTTCTGAAAGTGTAACATTGAAATATCCAACTATTATTGTTGAATTATCTTTTTCTCATTTGAATTCTGTCAATTTTTGTTTCAAGTATTTTGAGGCTCTGTTGTTAGCTGTGTATAAGTTTGCAATTGTTAAATATCTCTGATGGATTGACAATTTTCATTAAAAATGTTATAAAAGTTATAATTTTCCTCTATCTCTAGAATTTTTTAAAATCTATTTTATCTGATACTGGAGTATAGCCACTCCAACTTTCTTATGTCTACTATTTGCAAAATTTATTTTTTCCATTTGTTTACTTTCAATTTATTTGTATCCCTAAATCTTAAGTGTGTCCCCTGTAAACAGTTTAGAGTTGGATTTTTTTAAAATTGCAGTTCACAATCATTTTGATTGGATTTTTAATCCATTCACACTTAATGTTATTATAGATATTTAAATTTGTCTGCAAATTAACATTTTGTTTTCAATATGCTTTATGTTTTATTATTGCTGTTGTTATTGCTTCTCTGTTCCTCCACTACTGCATTTTTCTAGGAAGAGATTAAGTTGACATTTTCTAGTGTACTATTTAATTTTCTTTTATCAATTTTTTCAAAATATTTAAAAAATTGTAGTGGTTGTTCTAGGGCTTACCATATTCATCTCATCACAATCTACTTCATATTTGTACAAATATAATTACAGTGATATATGGAAAAGCTATTCTCATAAAGCTCTATTCTCTCCTCACACTTTTGATGCTATTATTATACACCTACATATGTAAAAATCCAAACATTACATTAGTATAACTATTATTTGGTAAAACTTTATGGCTTTTAAAGGCGCTGAGAGAATAGAAACTCTATATTTATAGAATCTGTTATAGTATTTACCATTTCTGTTTCTCTTCCTTTGTTCCCATGGAATCAGTTCATCATCTAATACAATTTCCTTATTCCAATACAGCTTTGCTCCCATTCACTTCCTTTGTATTTTATTGTCAAATATATTAAATTTCTATATGTTATGTCAACATACAATTATATACATTATTTTATACAATTATATTTAAATCAGTTAAAAAATAAAGATGTATACATTACATTCTCTTTTTTAATTACATAATTACATAATTACCTTTACTGGTTCTCTTGTGCACACACGCATGCGTGCATGTGTGTGTGTGTGTGTATTTGCCTATTTGTGTATGCATTCAAATAAGTGTCTGGGGTTACTTGCTTTCAGCCTGAAGAACTTCCTTTAGTCCTTCTACCAAGGTGAGTCTCCTAGCAACAAATTCTGTGTTTTTGCTTATCTAGGAATGTTTATATTTCATCTTCATTTTTGAAAGATAAGTTTTGCTGGATACAAGATTCTTGACTGACACAATTTTTTGTGTGTGGTTTCTAAATATGTCAATCTTCTACCTTCTGGTTCCATTGTTTCTGCTTAGAAATTAACTCTTAATCTTATTGGGGTTCAACTACCTGATAAATTGTTTTTCTCCTTGCTGCTTTCAGTATGTTCTATGACTTTGTCTTTCAACATTTTTACTATGACGACCCTGGGAAAAGATCACTTTTTATTTTTCTTACTTGGATTTTGTTGAGCTTTTTGGACATGTAGATTAGTATTTTTCATCAAATTTGGGAAGCTGTCAGCCAGATTTCCTTAAAATATTTTCTTCTCTTTTCATTCTTTACTTCTGGCACTTCCATTATGTGTATGTTGGTGTACTTAATAGCAAGCTTTTCATTTTCTTTCTTTTTTTCCTGTTCATCTCTATAGATATATCTTTAAATTTGCTGATTCTTTCTCATGTCAGATCAAATCAACTGTTGAGCCCCTCAAGTAAATTTTTCATTTCAGTTTTGTACTTTTAAATTTCAGAGTTTTCTTTTTCTAAAATTTCTTTCTCTTTCTTAATAGTCTCTATCTGATGAGACATTGGGATTATATCTTTCTTTAATTCTTTAAGCATGTATTCCTTTAGTTTATTTTTCCAACATATTTATAATATGTGCTTTGAAATCTTTGTCTGTCTGAATTTGCACATTTTCAAGGGCAGTTTCTGTTGACCAATATTTTTCTTCTGTGTCACACTTTCCTGTTTCTTCGCATGTTTTGTGTTTTATTTCTAATTTGGACAATTATATAATATATACCAACTGTGGCTACTGATCCACTATATCCCACCTCAGTGTGTAGCCTCTAATGTTTCTCCTCAGAGGGTAAAGCTTTGGGAATCTGTATAGTCACCTAAGGATGACAATGGTTTTAGCAGGACTCTCTTCACTCTTTCCCTGCCTATTCTTTAAGTTTTGTGTCTCCTTTTGGCATCATACTCAGGTGTTAGCCTTCACTAACTGCTAGCTAATTTTTCTATTGTTTTTGATAATGCCCTGAGACATAGTTGCTCCATGGTATGATCCAATTAAATCTGGGATTCTTTGAAGAGGTAATATTTGAGGATGGCTCTTATTGGTTACCTTTTTCTCTGGTTATTTGTGGTAAACTTCTCACTGATTTATGGTTTAGTTTGTTGCTCTAATATAAGCTAAGAGCCCTCTCTTAATTACTTACCTCCATATTCTCTATTATTTTTAACAGCACATTTAGGTCTGAACTTTCCCACACTTTGCTCAAAATAAAGTTGTTTCAGGTAGAGCTTTAAAGCTCTCTGCTCTTATAGTCCGCCTGTTCCCTGCAAAAACTTCTATGCCACTGCTCTGGATGTGGGGTCATGGAAAGTGTCCCACTTCAGTTGGAATAAGACTGCAACTCCATATCGGCTGGGCATTAGTCTGAGTTTGGAGGGGTGAGGGCAGTCTCCTGTCTTCCTGACATGCTTCTCCAAGCACTGAACTTCTGTACTGCACACAAGCTGGGGTAAAGGCAATCAGAGCCATGGTACTCTCAGCTTGTTAAACTTGGTGTAGAGTTTCTGCCCTTCATATTGGAGATGATTAGAGAAAGAAATCCCCAGACCTCTCAGTTGCTCTTACCTGGAATTAAGGCTCTGAAATTGGAAACTGGGAGGATGAGAAATGCTGGTATCCTGTCCCTCCCAGGGATATACTGTAGCTCTTGAATGAGAACTGAGAGGAGAGGGAGCCCTTAGTTCTTGGGTGCACCTGCCCTGAAAGGAATTTCCATCATGCTGAGCTGGGAGAACAGCGGGAAGTAACTAGTTGTGGCTTGAAGGCCACCACAAACTCTTGCTATTCTTTCTGAGATTTAGTAGATTTTCTTGATTGAATATTTCTTCATTTGCTTTATGTCCTTAGAACAATTTCCAGAGACTAAATAGTTGTTTTTATTTAAAATAATTTTCACAAGTTATAATTGTTTCACTAGGGAGAGGATCCACAGAGCTCTTCATGCTACCACTCTGGAAGCCAACTTCCTACTAGTACATATTTTTATACATATTGAGTCTTAACAGAAATGCTTAGTCTGGTGAAACTAACTTTTTTTTTTTAGAATAAAACACATAGAAAGTCAGGCAAGAAATTGTCATGGGAATTTACAATTCAGGAGGCAATGATGACTTCATGTGATTAGTGTAAAGCAATATTTCCTGCCTCAAATATCAACTTGGTTTGTGAGAAAAGTCCAGATTTTTGAGATTCACCTCCAAGCTACTGAGTCAATAGGTTTCAGGAAGAGTCTGCCAATTTGCATATTTAAATAAGTGTCCCAGTTGATATCGAATGATGTGGTCAAAGTATTCCATTTTGACTACTATGGGACTAGGGAAAAAAGTGAAGATGAAAGAGCTAGATTCAAACATGTACAAAATATGTAAAGGAAAAGGAAAGAGTGAATTAAAAAGAGGTGCATTTCTAAGAAAACTGTAAAATATAGCTAATTATACTTCACGAATGATTGACTAGTCCTGGAACTCAGAGAGTGAAAGAACTGGACTGATTTAGGATATCTTGAGTTAAACAATGGACCCTAGGTTAAGCTAAATTGCAAATGTAATTCCATTTATTTTATACTCATTTAATAAATATCTTTTGAGTGGCTACTATGACCAGGCACTAAACTAGGAGCTTGAAGTATGTCAGTGAACAAAATGAATGAAGATCCCTTCCATGATGCAGTTTAAATCTAAGGTCCAGGAAAATCTAATGAATTCTTCTGAGCTAATTCTTAGCACTTAAAAGGGTACAGCCCTAAAATTATGAATACTAATTCGGTGTCCCAACATCAGTGAGAATAGACAGAAAAAAACACAGGCAAAGAAGTGATACTGGGTAAAAGTGGTGAGAATTAAGTCATTTAGAAACTCAAGTATTAAATTTAAAAAAGGACCACCAAGAAGAATTCAGAGCTCAACTAAAATTATTTGTTTCTAGTCACCACTGGTCTGACAATAATGGGTTGAGATCACTTCCTCAACTGCATAAGAATTAAAGGAATAGTGGGCCAGAGCAGACAGTCACAACCTCTTGAAAACAAAACAAAACATGAATTCTGTTTTAGCACTCACAAGTATTTCTACACATGAGAGTTTAAGGGTTTTTTTTGGTTTTTTTGTTTGTTTTTTTGTTTTTAATGAAACAATGCTTGAGAAGTCCTTGGGAAATGACAATAATTATCTTCCTTAATATTTATTGAATACCTACTGTATGTCAAGTACAGTGATCCAGACTGTACATATTATACACTATTTAATGCTTATAACAATCATATATGCTATGGAAGAGCATTTCTCTAACCCTACCGGTGGGAAAGCTGCAACTTAATTTCTCCAGTCATACATAAACTCAATGGCAGAGGTGGGGTTGGCTTTAGAGTTCTGCTGGCTTAACCTCTTCACCATCCTAACCATTACTACAATTAAATCTATGGAACAAATGATTCCATACTCAGTAATAGGAAGAAAGCAGAATATTGGAAAGGTAGAAAGCCAATAAGCGAAAATACTAAACCTTTTAAGAAAAATTATTGGGTGTATGCAAAATGCCAAAATATTACTATCTATCTTAGTAAACAAATGAACATACAGACTATGTGGGGTTTATAGAAACAGCCCTATAATTCCCTCAAGAGTGAATCAATGTGAATTCAAATGGTTAACAATTATATCCTTTAAACTTCCTTGCATGCCTAATTATGCAAAGAAAAAGAGAAAGATCTACTTATTTTTTCATACTGATAAATATTCATAATTGATTAATAATGATTGAGCAGCCACTGGACTAAGTGAGATAGTAGATTTCAGATTCTTGAAACTCTGTTTAGTAATTAAACCCCACTTCCTCTTATGGCTTATTTTTTCATACACTGAAAACTTGAGCCCCTAAATAAGTATGAGGTGATTTCAGCTCCCTTAGCATTAGGAGAAAATGACATCTATCTTCACCCACAGTTCTTGACCTAATTGCAATCACTTCGGGGAGCTGGGTGAGTGCTATGCCTTATTCAATACTCCTGGGTTTAAAAAGTAAGTTTGAGTTTTAATAAATGCTTACAGAGTAGATAAGAAAACTTCATCATATACGGCGGGGGGGGGGGGGGGGGGGCGGGCAGAGCATTCCATTGCCTTGGCTGGAGAAGGATGTGAATTCCAGAAAGAGAGGTCAGTCAGTTTTGTCACAAGTTGCACAGTAGTCCTGGTTGGGAATGGGATAAAATACCCACCGAGAAAATGGCAGCTTCCTAGTAGAATTGCTCTTTATACTTTTATTGTCTATGTAAATATGAATTTGAGATAATGTTTCTGGTTTAATGCTTGTCATTTTTAGAAGGCAATGTTGTACTAAGTAACTGATTCTCCCCATGATAATGCCAAAACATAAAGATCATACTTAAAGGATGGTGAGGAAAAGGACATAGGAGAATGTGTTAGAATGAGATCATGGTATTCCCACATCAGCATCTCAGATTCATGTGATCTCTCTACCTTATAACCCTCAGCTCCAATGCTTAACAGCAAATATAATATTTTTGCCCTGTTAAATTTTAGAACATGGAAGTGAAGAATAAATTTGCCTCAGTGTATTACTGTAGTGGAAATGGGGACCCAAATGGATAAAGTAGTCTCCTCTTCTCCTATTCTCCTCTCCTCTCCTCAGGAGATGCCACGGCACACTTGACAAAAGTGCTCATCTTTTGCACTACAGCTGAGCAAATGCTTAACTACAGTATGGTTTCTCATACTGTATATCCAGTTTCGTTAAAATAACAATAACAACAAAAAACAACTCTGCATTATGGATTGGAATTCAGGGTAAAGAATAAAAAATAAACATGTTAAAAAGATTTTAGCAGATGGAAGCTCATTTTAAATTTATAAGGATGCCCAACTGGTATAAAGGAAGCAAAAATGATAAACTCAAGAGACCCAGATGTTGTTTTATAGCCAATCTAGTGAAGGGAAAATAACCCAGCTTACTTTATAACTAGGGGGAAAAAAGGCAAGCAGTGCAAAGTGATAATATTATAGAACTCTTTATCAAATTATTTCTCTAGTGTATAAATAGGTTGTTTAGTGCCAGGAGATAGAATAGGAGACATAGGAATTTGTTAGCTAAGCAAATTATTAGCCATTCAAATAAGCTCACTTTGAGAAGTCTGATGAACTAGAAAAAGGTCAAAATGTTACACCAAAAACAAATTATATCTTAAAACCGATCTCAAACATTTACAGTGTTGCTTAGCAGCTTTTTTTTTTTTTTTCTCTTAAGAGGCCCACAGGCCACAGACTTTAAATACATTTGTCCAGCCTTAAGGAAATGGGGCAAGGTAAAATGAGAAAATAAGTCAAAATTCAACTTGTACATCAGCAATAACACCAAACATTTCTTGCTAGACTATTAGATAGAGTCATGGGGTTGCCAGCTTCCATATCTGTATTTATGTTATAGCAATTATTCCAGGCATTAGAATTAACATTATAATAATGAAATTAATTGATACAATAAAGAATTTGGAAATGAGGATAGTCTGGAAATTGAGGACCAATTTTCAGAGTTGCACAGTGTAAATCAGATGGTTGCCTGTCTTAACGTTCTCAGCCTTCACCTGCTACTCCAATTTTTCCCTTCCCAATCAATGAAGACAAACAAAGGCCAACAAAAAGACACAACCATTCTATACCTCTATTCACCTTTGATTGGACAGAGATTCTGAGCCCTCACCCTAAGGCTTCCTCTGCCTGTAACAACCCTCTTACCTTCCTTAACCAGCCATCATCTTAGAGAAAGTATTTTCTGGACTTCACAGTTTGTGCTACACATTCCAACTCCAGAAATTTTTACAATGTTATCACATTATGTGAAAATTAAAAGTTTATATCACTTTTTAGAAATAGCGTGGAAACCTCTTGAGGATAAGGGACTGTGCCTTATTATCTTGGTACTCCTGGGTCCCAGTATTTGGCATATTACAGGCCTTTGATAAATATTCAGCGGACTGAGTTAAAGTTCAGTACAGTCTTTGGGGAAACAAGTAACCCCATAGGAAGTCTTAGAAGAATTAGAAAGGCATTAAAGGGCTGATGTGAATTTGTAGTTGCTTGATTGAAAACATTTTGGTTGCTGACAATGGAGACAATATTAGAGGATTCATATTCAGCACCAATGATTAAACTACTGCAGTGAAGCTGTTTAACCTTCTGAGCCTGAGGTTTCTCATCCATATAATAGTGATACTGGTAAGACTTAGTTTACTAAGTTCCTCATAAAATAATCATTACAATGCTCTTATCTGACTCATTGTGAGCACCCATTAAATAATAGCTGCTATTGTTAATATTACGATTGTTGTTAGGAATGAGAGCCAATGCTCCACAGGTAGTAGCAATTAAGATTAGGATGTATAAACAATGTCCTGTGTACATTCAAGATGGCTAATGCAGTCATTTTTAATATGCATAATCAACATAAATATATATAGTATGTGCCTTGTCAGTTTTTTGTATTAGAAGTTTTACTTCCAAAGGTAGCTTTCTAGTCTCTTCATTCAGACTTCTATTCTCTTCTTTCAGACTTCTATTCTCTTCTTTCCTCCTTTTGCCACCATAAAATGAACAGCACACATTCAGCTTTTTTAATGACTTGGATATTTTGGAAAGTTTGAAATTTTTAAAAAAATCTACATGTTATCCTCAGTATCTAAAACAGACTGTAAAGCTCTAAACATTATCCATTTGAAATTTAAAGAAGTAAAATGAAAACATGTTGAATTAAATATGCTCATATGAGTCAATATTTTTATGGCAAGCAGTCATTTTGTTGACTAAGGGAAGATTGCTTTGGATTACCATTTATTTTGATAAAACCAAACTTCTTTCAAATAATAATGCACTTTAATTGCATAAGGAATCCATTCCATCTGTGTGTGAATATTCTCTAATTTACAACTTATGGGAATACTTCAAAATATGGTTATCACACATGAAGGTATATCCCTCTAAAACAAGTTATTTTTCAGTACTTAGACTTAAAGGATTTTATTGACTTGTAAGAATACATTTGCTCTACCCCTCCCTTTAGAAAAATCCATAGATCAATTTTCTTTTTTAAAAAGTATTATAATAACATGGAAAATTTTTAAATAGAAAGTCGCTATTAAAACATCCTAGGTAAATTGCTTCCTTCAATAATACAATCTGCTTTAGTCGCATAGTATTTATTTTGCAAAGATTGCTATAAATCCAGTGACTTGATGGGCACTATATACTCACATTGTGAGTATTATATGGGACTGAAGTGTCTATCATTGGTTTCAAACATATTGGAAAAGAGCAATTTTGTGCTTAACTGTAAATGTTTTATTTGTATTAATCACAATTGTATGTTTCCATCTATCCAGACTTGGAAGCTATAAACTCAATGAATTTATATCCTGTTTCATTCACAAATGAATTGTGCTCCTGAATTTTAACATGCTCTTCCTAAAACTATTAGCTGTGTATATGCTTTATGGGATGTTCCTACATAAGCTGGCTGTTCATCAATTTGGTGTCCATACATTTCTTTGAAAGCTATATTATAATTAGAGTTTAGGGTAATACTATTTAGTAACCATAAAACAGACATAAAATAATTATAACTCATTTAGTGAAATTAGAAAAGGAGCAATTATTAGACTCCCATTGTGAAGCTTTGCTGTGAGGGATAGATAATCTATCTGCAAGATGTACTTTAAGAACACCATTTTCAAAGAAATAAACTAGATAGATTACTGCTTTGTCTTTGTGCACTTGAGGCAGAAGGGGTGGAACTGAAAACTTCTGTTGTATATGTGAGTTTCCTGAACTTTCCTGAATGTAGACAGGCAAATTAAAAAAAAAAAAAAATTCTAAGGATAGTAAATGCTTAAGACAGATTTCTGCTCATTCTAATTTGTGAAGCTGAGAAATTACATGTCTCAGAGGTTGTAAATATGTTACATAAATTAATTTTTATTTGTAAAGTACATTTCCCATAAATTGCCAAAAATAAAATACCACACACACGTTGTTTTTTGCTTTTTGTTTTTTTACAGTCTAAGGCACTCAAACCCTGTCTGAAAATCTTAATGATCAGTCAATTTTTTCAGTGTACTCTACTGGGCATTATAATTTGCCTTTTATTATTCAATCATCCACCCCCTGGCATAGGTACGTTCATCCATTCAGAGATAAATGAGAAGAGACAGTCTAAGACTTTCTCTGCATTTCATTTCATTAAATCTTGCTTCATCTAAATAATTTTACAGTGATACCAGACCTCCTACGTCCAATGTCTGATGTGTATATACATACGTACACAAGCATATATGTGTATGTATACATATGATATAGAAAATGATCCACTTAATAGAATACTAATGTTTTATGGAAAGTAAGTCGACAGATCTTGCAAATCTGTACATTTCATTTCTTTCAATTGTTGCTGAGAAGAATGCGTGGTGGCAAGAATTCATATTTCTAGGCTGTGTGAAATGGCAGTCTATGAAATGAAAGAACTTAGTGACATATTTCCACTAAACCCCATGTGACAATGAGAGAAAAAATGAAATCTCTTGGCATTGGCTTTAAGGAAGACAAGATGAAGGTCTATCCTTTCTTTCTTGTTATCCTTAATGATTTATTAATATTTGCCTTATGTAATAATATTGTCAAATCTAACATATAATACCAAAAAAATTAAATTTTGACACA
Source organism: Balaenoptera acutorostrata (assembly GCF_949987535.1). Classification (NCBI taxonomy): domain Eukaryota; kingdom Metazoa; phylum Chordata; class Mammalia; order Artiodactyla; family Balaenopteridae; genus Balaenoptera; species Balaenoptera acutorostrata. The sequence goes on from NC_080071.1 coordinate 9,478,479, forward strand.
TATTGCAATTGTGAAGGTGTTGGGAGACAAAGCAAAAAAATAAAAAAGGTATATACTGTTAAAGTGTTGAGTCCATCACTAATTTTATTTGTTTAATAACATAAATTCTGTTTTTTTTTAAACAGGCTAGTTGTTTTTTTATTTTATTATTATTTTTAAAATTATTTATTTATTTTGGCTGCGCCGGTTCTTAGTTGCGGCACATGGGATCTTTTTTTTTTTTTTTTAACATCTTTATTGGAGTATAATTGCTTTACAATGGTGTGTTAGTTTCTGCTTTATAACAAAGTGAATCAGTTATACATATACATATGTCCCCATATCTCTTCCCTCTTGCATCTCCATCCCTCCCTCCCTCCCCATCCCACCCCTGTAGGTGGTCACAAAGCACCAAGCTGATCTCCCTGTGCTATGCGGCTGCTTCCCACTAGCTATCTATTTTAAATTTGGTAGTGTATATATGTCCATGCCACTCTCTCACTTTGTCCCAGCTTACCCTTCCCCCTCCCCGTATCCTCAAGTCCATTCTCTAGTAGGTCTATAAATTCTGTTTTGATTCTTGTTCAATGAAAGCAGAGATACATCCAGAGAATTATCTCTGACAGCTATGAACAAAAAGAAAGAAAAGGTTTTCTTCTGAGAATATTTTTCTGTCATTTAAGCTGTTTACATGTTTCTTTACTTTTACCTTTCTTTCTTGCTTTCTGACCACTAGGGACCCAATGTTAGCACAGGGTCACTGGGGCTCTGTCCAGCTCTAGACAGATGTTGCTATAGTCAGGGTTTTATGATGACAGAAGATTTCCAGAATGCACTGGTGAGTTCTGTGACAACTGTTAAGCTTGTCATTTACAGGAAATAAAAGGTAAGTCATTGATTACTTTCAACACTCACTACCTTTTTTCTGAGTATGTGAAATGCTTTTGTTTTCCCCATCCAAAAATAACAGTTAGACAGCGGCCCCCCAAAATAGACCACATTATTCATAGTCCAAGACTCTCAGGCATCATAATTTACATTGAGCCAAAAGGAATTAAGACTTTTAAGATGAGTTCAGTCTTGCTAGACAAGTAAGGGGAATTAATTGAATGAAAATGCAAAATTAAAAGCAAATGATGAATTTGGCTAATTTCTTCCTCTTCCAATGTTCCAGTATATTCCTCTGACCATTCTCCAGGAACATTGCTTGAACTAACAGCTGTGAATTATAGGTTTCCAGTAAAGTATGGAGTTTTTTTTCCTTTTAAGAAAAAGTATCTGATGAACAGTTGTCTCAAAGATTTAGAGGATTCATTCCAGTTTTTAATAATCCCATGTGGCTTTAAAATATTTTAATACTTTCTCTCAACATGTTTCCCACTATACAGCTGTGAAATTAGTAGGATAATTTAAATAGGAAGAACAATGTTCTAATTTTTCTGTATCACAAGTAATTTTAGGGATCAGGTAAGAATTTAATAGCAATAAATATTATTGTTCCATGTGTATAATAGTTTGGTAATTTAATCAAATTGATCAATTCTTTATTAAACATAACCAACTTGTCTGATTTCTTTGATTTTAAAAGTTAAAATCATACTTACCTATCTGTATTTTATATGCCAAGTCAATTTATTCAAAAACATCACACAGACCAAGTGTGTAAGGTACAGCATAGAATTAAGAAAATAATTCATCTCTCACAGACTGTTTTACATTTGCCTTGGATGTTTTCCCTGCCACATTTCTCTTGCATAAATAAGATAAATGACATTTTAATACTGATAAAATTTAATCATCAGGTGGAGAGGAATTTAAAAGAAGGAGGAAAGAGGAGATTATATTGATCATCCAAATAGATTTATTAATAACCTCATATAAATCAGTGCTAAAAACCTTTAATAAGATATCTAAATTTAACTCATATACATATTTGAGACATTAATAAGAAAAGATAGCTAGATATTAGAAAAAACAGACTTTAACAAAGAAAATAGTTTTATGAAATATGTAAAAGATGATTCTTACTATAGGTGTAGCATATATGGACTCAATGTCACCCTACGCATCATTTTAATGACATTAAAAATGAAGAAGTATTCACTTTTTTCTGAAAATGAAAAAATCTTCAAAGAGCTCTATACTTTGGGGAAGTTATTTTGAAAATTAATATAAATGGACCTATCCAAATTTTAGGTAATTTAAATATTTCCAATTTAAAGATAAGAATATCAATGTTTATATGAAAATATTTATCTAAAGGTTTTAGACATGAGACTATAATTTTCTGTTTTATGCTGCTTTGATCAAACTTTCAAATGCAATGCCTCTCCCTCAGTATAACAAATTATCTAAAATATTTTACAAACTTTATGTGTAATACTTATTTTTATAATTTATAATACATATAATTGATTTGTAATAAAATTAGCTTTTAGGCACATAGATGCTCCTTTTAACTATTCATAAAATTTATATGGAAAAAGAATGTTTATATGTAACATATAATTCCAATGAGCATAGAACCAATAGAACCTTAATATGTTCTCAACATATTTTGAAATGTTGATGTTTGTCTTCAGAAAAATATGAAAGATTTTAGCATAAAACAATCTTAGTGTTCATTGTGAATATGTGAGAACTGTGATCTGTATATTTTAACTGTAATCCTAACATGATAAAATAAGTGTGCCTTTCTGTCCCTTCCCTCTATTTTCAGACCACTTCAGAGCCCTGTGGAACCCTTCAACCTCAACCTGATCCTTTGAAAGACTTTTTGTTAATTGTTTTATTTTCATGATTTTGGTTATTTTTACTCTCCATTACACCTCAGTAAAATATTTTGAGATTTTTAAGATGAAAAACAACACAAACTCATGAAGAAATCTGTAACAGTAAGCTGTAAAAGTTGGGATGATTTTTAAGTCCCAACCCTCGATGTCCTTTGAAATCATTAGGAATAATATCGTAAGAATACAAATCTAAGCCTATGCCATCCTTGAAACCAAACAGCATGCTCATCCTTTCGGTGTTAAGAAATTTCCTTTTCCAAAAAGAATCTTATTTTCTAGCTTACTTAGTCAAAGCAAAATGTTAGATTGAAGTCAAAAGTAACCAAGATGTAACTTTAGTCATGAGATACAAACAAAACTCCAACTGCCTGCCTTTATAGTTAATTACCAGTTTAGAAAGCTACATTTTTCTATTAGAATTAACTTCAGCTACAAGGATAACTGACACAACAATTTAAAATTTTTGAGTTAACCTAAATGTAAAACTGTAAGTTTCTTCTGGTTTAAATAAGATAAAAGCACAGACAAATGCAGAATTTTTTTCACACACTATCATAGAAATAATACGAACATTATGCAAAATGTAGTTAAATTTGCACATATGAGGTGACACAATGAATTTTTTCTCCAGTCCATTATAACATTAATTATTTGAATCCAAGTCAGGTCCAGAGAAAACTAAAGAAGAGAAAGAAGTGAGGGTGGGAGTGAGGGAGAGATATAAACAGGGAGAACAAGAAGAGAGAAAAATTGATAATGTGAGAGATGAAACAGAAAGCTAAACAAAATCCAGTATTGCTATACTTTTGATATAATATTAATATGTTGATCGGTTGGTCAGGTAGATTCTTTTGTTACATCCAACTCAGAACGTTAAAACTTGTCTTTGTAGGATGATAATTCTGATAATATTCAACTAACATTCTTTCTCTAAATCAAATCTGTAAACTTTGTTTACCTTACCATATTCTTTCTGTAACCTCTCTCAATTTTTATAGCAGTAAATTAGCACAGATGCCAGTAACAGAAGGAGGCTCTCCAAAAAAAATGAAGACATCTGTCTTTTTGAAGAGGGACAGAGAGCTTACAAGAGGAAGGCAGAAAAAATAAATAAATAAATGAAGATTCCCTTATGTAGGCAGAGCAAAGTGAGAGGTTGAAGTGATTCAGACTTTAATCTATTCAAAGCCAAGGTGGTTACTGTTGCATCAATACTATTATGGGAAGGGGGGAAACATTAGGTGGCATGTCACACACACAACAAGTATCCAAGATAAGACAAGTACTGAGGAAAATACTTGAGCACAAATGTAGATATCACTATACATCTTAAAATTACTATGAATTACATGAATTCTATCCAGATTAAAAAATCAGACAGAAGCCAGATATTCAATGTTCATAGCATTCCAATAATGTATTTATGCCCAAAACCAGGTGTTGGACAGTGGTGAAAACAACTCAATAAAATTAGCATTGATTGGCAATATCCAAAAATACTTTGTTTAAGCAATAGAATTTCTTTTCTATCATCAAATAAAATTCATTTGTAAGAACTAGATACTCATGAAAGTTTGTTGCAATAGAAACTGTCTTAGATAAATATCAAAGTTCAAAGACTTTTAAAGTGGAAAAGGACTTTGAAAATCATGTAGGCCATCTTCACTATTTTACATATGAGAAAACCAAGACCCAGAGGTATTAAACTTTCTTATCCAGAAATTTCTTAACCACTGGTATAGATTGATAGATAGGACATAGATACATAAGATGGAAAAGATATAGATGGAAGATATAGATATAGATGGGATATAGTTACAAATATTGTATCTACAACTGTATCAACATATCTATGTCTTAGCTTTATCTATTTGTCTATTTACCTAACTACCTATTTACCTATTTATATGGATCAATTATAAAGTTCTATTTTAACATGGTGTTAGTTCTTCTAAAGAAGAAAGATTTCTAATTATGTCGTAACCCACCATTTCTTTCGCAGCAAATATTCAACCTGATGTTTCTTAAAACATTTTCTATGTCATGAATCCTGAAAGTTAAAATAGCCCTCCTTTGGAATAACTTACCTCAGTCTCTTAAAAGTGTTTTGTAAAAGTGAAATCAGAAGGTGAATGTCTTGTCAGTCATAGGTGTCACTTGTTACTCTTTTTCTGAATAATTAATATATACATATTATTTTTCATATCCCAATATCTCCAATCCATTCAAAATAAAAATAATTATTCATAGTGTTTCATTTAAACTTGAGTTAATGTATTTGAAAGAGTGGATAGCTCTTCTGTGTCAAGAATATATTCATCAGCCTATTAGAGAGAGTATTAAATTCCAGTTTCTAATATTATTTACATTTCTTCTGACTCTATCTCTGTAATGCCTGGTCCAATCTATATTATTATCTCTTACCTTTTGCCTATTAACATCAACAACACTTCTTTTTATTAGTCTCTTGGTACTCACTGATATTTTATGCCTAATGATGCTTAAACTTAATTGAGCTGTAAGTTTCTCTTTAATTATGAGGCTCTGTGATACCTTTAGCACTTTTCCTTCTATAGTAAAAAATTCTTTATAACCCCTTTAAAATCCTTCATCTATTAAACCCCTAGCAGACAAGCCATTTTAAAGAGAAAGACTAATTAGAACTTTGCAATTATGTTAATGTATTTTTTTGTATTTTAGCAAAATCCTTTATTTTTTTTTTTTCAAACATCTTTATTGAAGTATAATTGCCTTACAATAGTGTGTTAGCATCTGCTTTATAACAAAGTGAATCAATTATACATATACAATATGTTCCCATTTCTCTTCCCTCTTGCATCTCCCTCCCTCCCACCCTCCCCATCCCACCCCTCTAGGTGGTCACAAAGCACCGAGCTGATCTCCCTGTGCTATGCGGCTGCTTCCCACTAGCTTTCTATTTTACATTTGGTAGTGTATATATGTCCATGACACTCTCTTACCCTGTCACATCTCACCCCACCCCCTCACCATATCCTCAAGTCCATTCTCTAGTAGGTCTGTGTCTTTATTCCCGTCTTGCCACTAGGTTCTTCATGGCCTTTTTTTTTTTTTTTCCCTTAGATTCCATATATATGTGTTAGCATACTGTATTTGTTTTTCTCTTTCTGACTTACTTCACTCTGTATGACAGACTCTAACTCCATCCACCTCATTACAAATACCTCCATTTCATTTCTTTTTATGGCTGAGTAATATTCCATTGTATATATGTGCCACATCTTCTTTATCCATTCATCTGTTGATGGACATTCAGGTTGCTTCCATGTCCTGGCTATTGTAAATAGAGCTGCAATGAACATTTTGGTACATGACTCTTTCTGAATTATCGTTTTCTGAGGGTATATGCCCAGTAGTGGATTCCTGGGTTGTATGATAGTTCTACTTTTAGTTTTTTAAGGAACCTCCATACTGTTCTCCATAGTGGATGTATCAATTTACATTCCCACCAACAGTGTAAGAGTGTTCCCTTTTCTTCACACCCTCTCCAGCATTTATTGTTTGTAGATATTTTGATGATGGCCATTCTGTCCAGTGTGAGGTGATACCTCATTGTAGTTTTGATTTGCATTTCTCTAATGATTAGTGATGTTGAGCATCCTTTCATGTGTTTGTTGGCAATCTGTATATATTCTCTGGAGAAATATCTATTTAGGTTTTCTGCCCATTTTTGGATTGGGTTGTTTGTTTTTTGATATTGAGCTGCATGAGCTGCTTGTATATTCTGGGGATTAATCCTTTGTTTTCTCCATTCTTTTTCCAAGATTTTGGATCATCTTTACTATTATTACTCTGAATTCTTTTTCAGGTAGACTGTCTATTTCCTCTTCATTCGTTTGGTCTGGGGGGGTTTTACTTTGCTCCTTCATCTGCTGCATATTTCTCTGTCTTCTCATTTTGCTTAACTTACTGTGTTTGGGGTCTCCTTTTCACAGGCTGCAGGTTTGTAGTTCCCATTGATTTTGGTGTCTTCCCCCAGTGGGTAAGGTTGGTTTAGTGGGTTGTGTAGGCTTCCTGGTGGAGGGGACTGGTGCCTGTGTTCTGGTGGATGAGGCTGGATCTTGTCTTTCTGGTGGGCAGGACCACATCAAGTGTGTGTTTTGGGGTGTCTGTGAACCTATTATGATTTTAGGCAGCCTCTCTGCTAATGGGTCGGGTTGTGTCCCTGTCTTGCTAATTTTTTGGCATGGGGTGTCCAACATTGGAGCTTGCTTGTCATTGAGTGGAGTTGGGTCTTTGCGTTGAGATGGAGATCTCTGGGAGAGCTCTTGCAGATTGATATTATGTGGGGCCGTGAGGTCTCTGGTGGTGCAATGTCCTGAACTCAGCTCTCCCACTTCAGAGGCTCAGGCCTGACACCCAGCTGGAGCACCAAGACCCTGTCAGCCACATGGCTTTCTTTCTTTTTACTCCTCATGTATATTTATAGACTTCTAATGGACTTCTCCTTCTTCACAATGAGTTCAGTTTTCACACCAGGCAGAGGGAAAAGACATCTTTAGACGTAGCAGCAGTGAAATAGCTCTGAGAGGCTCCATTTCATAGATTTCTTTTCCTTTTCTTTTGTGATTCATCTAGTTCCACTTGCTCATAGGGTATTGTGTGCAGAGGCCTTGCACCTGGCACTTCAGACCAGAGTTCCTTGTGGGAAACTGCTGCGCCCAACACCTCACTTGGGGGGCCGTAATAATGGGAGAGTTTAACACTTCTCTTTCAGATAAAGAAAATTCCCAAAATATGCAACCAATATACCAGATGTGGACACATAGTTTACTTGATGTTAACTCAATAAATCTTATATTCATTTGCAAAATATCTGAAAATTTACCTCAAAGTTAGGGAATAAAACATATAATAAAGAGGCGGACTCCATTGTTTAGGTTTGACTGCTGAGCTCTTTCAAGCCCCACTTTCCCTGCTTTACTTTCTGCCTCATATTTGGGCAAGCTGATAAGAAAGTCCCAGTGCTCTCTCCTTTGGCTCTAATGAGGAGTTCAAACTACCCAAGATCCAGTCTGTGTGAAGGAGCCCTCACTCCAGCAACACCCACAAATAAATATAATGCTTTAAACCAGTCACTTCTCCCACCCCTCTCTTAAGCCATTTTCAGACTTGCATGAGAGTCTTCCCTACTTTCCCTATAAAGCATCATTATGTAAGTTATACACCTTTTCATAACCTCTTGGTATGTGTGTGGCATCATCAGTCTCAGCATCCAAATCAAATACTGGGTGGGGTGTCCATCTGCTTCTATGGGATGCTATCACCACTTCTATTAAATATTGTACTAGTGGACACACACATACACACACACACAAAAGAAAAGAAAGAGAAAAGAAGAAAGAATATAACAATTGGAAGGGAAGAAATAAAAACTTATAACTCAGGAATGAAATTATTTTGTACCTAAGAAATTTTTTTTAAATTTACAGAAAAACCTTTAGAATAAATCTGTGAATTTTACAATTTTGCTGTACACATGATTAATAAATAAAAATTGTACCTCTAAATAACAACAAGCAAACTGAAAATAAACTTCTTTAAAAAGATAACTACATTAGAATCAAAACCATTGCATCCTTTCTTTTTTTTTTTTTTAGATTCCATATATATGTGTTAGCCTATGGTATTTGTTTTTCTCTTTCTGACTTACTTCACTCTGTATGACAGACTCTAGGTCCATCCACCTCACTACAAATAACTCAATTTCATTTCTTTTTATGGCTGAATAATATTCCATTGTATGTATGTGCCACATCTTCTTTATCCATTCATCTGTTGATGGATATTCAGGTTGGTTCCATGTCCTGGCTATTGTAAATAGAGCTGCAATGAACATTGTGGTACACGGCTCTTTTTGAATTATGGTTTTCTCAGGGTGTATACCCAGTAGTGGGATTGCTGGGTCATATGGTAGTTTTATTTTTAGTTTTTCAAGGAACCTCCATACTGTTTTCCATAGTAGTTACAGGGCAGGAATAAAGACGTAGACATAGAGAATGGACTTGAGGACACAGGGTGGGAGGGGGAAGCTGGGGCAAAGTGAGAGTAGCATCAACATATATACACTACTGAATGTAAAATAGTCAGCTAGTGGGAAGCAGCAGCATAGAACAGGGAGATCAGCTCGGTACTTTGTGATGACCTAGACAGGTGGGATAGGGAACGTGGGAGGGGGGCTCAAGAGGGAGGGGATATGGGGACATATGTAAGCATATGGCTGATTCAGTTTGGTGTACAACAGAAACTAACACAGTACTGTGAAGCAATTATACTCCAATAAAGGTCTATTAAAAACAAACAAACATTGCATCCTACCAAAAGTTGTGTTCTATTTCTCTAAGGATACAAAATCTTATTAAGATACAATTTTTAAAGATTTAAATAAATGGAGCACCATATAATGAATGTAGATTGGAATGGAAGATTCAATATGTTAAAAAATGTCCTTTTGTGTCAAATTAATCTATGATTTCAACTCAATTTTTCTCAAAATATAATTGAGTATTTTTGTGGAAACTGAAGCTGACTCATAAATCCAAATGAAAATACAAGAGGCCAAGAATAGAAAGGCAATGATATAGAAGATGAATAAAGCTAGAGATTTCTCACTACCAGCTATCAAGCATTAATAAAAAGCTTTAGTAACTACTATTAATTAATATAGCAGGGTTTTAGCCAAAGGACAAAAAAACAGCCAGTGGAATAGAATAAGAAGGCCAGAAACAGATGAATATATATCCAGTCACATGATTTATGACAAATGTGGCATGGAGTTTAGTGGAGATAAGATGTTGTTTTCTCAGTAGATGGAGCTAAGTTGATTATTTATCCATATGGGAAAAAATGAATTTAGACCCTTTCTTACAGCAAATACACAAAGATATTCCATATAGATTGTAATTCTTAATGGGAATGTAAAGCAATTAAATTTTAATCAAAAACATAGAAGAACACCTTCATGACTTCGGAGTAAGCAGAGAATTTTTAGCAGAAGCCCAAAATGCTAACAGTAAAATAAAATATTAATTAATTAGAATATGTTTAAGAATTTATGTTAAAGTATTAATGAGTGAAAGACCATATATGGGTTTGAAGAATGTATGTGCAAAAAAACATATATCTTACTAAAGATGTGTTCTATTGTGTACAAAAGATATAAAAGACTAATAATTTATAAGAAAAATACAGCCCATCTTTTAAAAAAATGGGCTAATGGCTTGAACACTTAACAAAAGAAATATTTCCATATCCAGTAAAAGTAAGAAAAAGTATTTAATTTCATTGGTTATTACTGAAATGTTAAATAAAACTATTTAATGTACCACTACCTACCCACCAGGAAGGCTGAAATTAAAAAGAAAGAAAATGTTATGTGTTAGCAAGAATGTGGACCAATTGAAAATTCTGATAAACTACTGGTGGAAACACATTAGTATAAGTTCTGTAGCAGTTTGCCATCATCTGCTTTAGCTAGCCAAATACACTGTATGACTTAGTTTATCAGTCTTCTTGGGCTGCCATAACAAAATATCACAGTCTGGGTGGCTTGAACAATAGGAATTTTTTTCCTCACAGTTCTAAAGAGACTGAAAGTCTAAGGTTAAGTTAGTGAAATCTCTCCCCTTGGACTGCAGACAGCTGTCTTCTTGCTGTGTGCTCACATGGCCTTTCTTTGCCACGTGCAGGTGGAGACTGAGAGAGAGGTGAAGGGGCAACGTTCTCTGGTGTCTCTTATAAGGACACCAATCCTTTTGGATCAGGGCCCCACCTTATGACCTCACTTAACCTTAATTACTTTCTTAGAGGTCCCGTCTCCAAATACAGCCATACTGGGGGTTAGGGCTTCAGCATATAAATTTTGGGCGAACACAAACATTCAGTCCATAACATTCTGCCCCCAAAATTCATATCCTACTCACATGTAAAATATATGAATTCCATGACAATAGCCCCGAAATTCTTGACTCATTCCAGCATCAACTCTAAAATCTAAAGTCTAAAGTCCCAACTAAGGTGAATCATGGGTAAGACTTGAGATCCAATTCATCCTGAGGCAAAATCCCACTCTAGTTGTGATTTTGTCAAACCAGACCAGTTATGTGCTTCCAAGATACAATGGTGGAAGAAGCATAGGCAGTCTCTAAAAGGGAAAAATTGTGAGGAAGAAAGGGGTTATGGGTCCTAAGTAAGTCTAAAACCCAACAAGGCAAATCCATCAGATATTGAAGCTCCAGAAAAATCCCTTTTTGTTGGATGCCCCCACCTTCTAGGCCTCACCTCAACAGCCAAAGATGGGGGTCAAGCCCCCGTGGTTCTATGAATAAGATGAGATATCACTCCTGTGATTAGATTATGTTACATGGCAAAGGTGAAGGGATTTTTCGGACAGAAGTAAGGCCTCTCATCAGTTTACTTCAAGTTAATAAAAAGTGAGAATATTAAGTTTGTGCAAGATCTAATCAGATGAGCCCTTTAAAAGAAGGTCTAGCAGTCAGAGTCAGGAAGAAGTCAGAGAGATTTCACATGTCAAATGTGCTCTCCCGTTAGCCCTGATGAAGAAAACAGTCACATTTTGGAGAGAGTCACATGGTAGAGAATATGGGCACCTGCTCAGAGCTGAGGGCTTCAGCCCTATAACTGCAACAACTGAATCCTGGCAACAAATGAGCTTGGAAGAGGACCCCAAGCCTCAAATGAGATCACAGCCCTAAATGACACCATGATTTCATCCTAGTGAAAACCTGAGCAGAGGACCCAGTTCACCCACAGCAGGAATCCTGACCACAGAAACTGTGTTCTAACCTAGCAGACTGTGACTTGTGTTCCTTTAAACCCCTAAGGGTGTAATAATGTGTGACATAGCAATAGAAAACAAACACATATGACTTCCCACGTATCTTATTAATAAAGAGATCAAATCTATTCTAAGATGTATGCATATTTTCTGAAACCCCAACACTGAATATGTGCAAAAAAAATATTAAAGAAATTCATGAACACAGACCTGCAACACACAGGTTTTAAAATTTATTGTTTTGCTCAGTTAAGAATAAGTAAGTGGACTAAAAGTGTTGATACAGCTTTCCACCATGCCTAATACAATATCTTAACTTACACTGTACAGTGAACATTCATCAAATATCAGAATTCAGAAGAAGGTCATTGCTTACTCTAACGTACTAAAAAAGCATAGTGACGACAGTGCATACTTTATCAGCACTTCATGACCCTAGTTGATTCCTTAAAACATTGCAGCAACGTCCAAAAAAGCAAATTTTACTTTTTTGACAACTTGTTTTCTGATTTTTATTATTGAATTTTTCTAGAAATAAGTTATTATATCAAATTTTAAATATTCCTTAATGCTATTTCAAAAAAAATTAGGTTAATGGAATGATTCTTCTGAAATGGATCTGGTAGCTACCATTATTAAAATCACTTAAAAATTCACACTTCCAATAAGTAAAATCTTGTCACATAATGTTCAAGGATTTTTTAAAGAAATAGGAAACAAACTGTTTTCTGGTGGTACAAACCATAAGGAACAGGGTGGCAAGAGGCAGAATATTAGCATGTCCGAGAAAATATGTATATTTTGTAAACAAATGATCAATTCACAATACAAACTCCAGAAAATAAAGCTTGACAAAATACTCCTGTTTGTGGAAACTATAAGGAGCACGTCAAATGCCATATAGAGATCAGGATTTTTTAAAAAATGATAAACACCAATGTGAAGCTTGATTTTAAAACTTTCCCCTAGGACAGATCAGATGGATAGCCTAAGCCTAAGCTATGTCCTTTTGCACTTTTAGACCCTAATTCTGAAATGTGAGCTCTCTAGAAGTAGTGCTTATCTGGTTCTGATAAGGGACATTTCTTCCCCTGTGTCTAAGTGTTGTTATCATAAGGGAAGAGTCTTATGAGCCTATGTGTGGTGTGTGAACCAGTAGCACCTGGGAGCTTGGTAGAAATGCAGGCTCTCAGGCCCTGCCTCAAGCTACTGAGTCAAAATACGCATTTCTACAAAATCCCCAGTAGCTCTGCACACACTAAAGCAGTAGCTCACAATCCTGGTTGTACACGAGAACCACCAAGAATCTAAACCACACAACCAAACAAACTAAAACCAAAATATACACAAACAACAGCAAACAACAACAACAAACACCTAACTAATGTTCAAATCCCACTCCAGAACAATTAATTAAACTACAATTTAATTGGTCTAGCATTGGATTCTGGCCATGTGGATATTTTAAAGTTCTGCCAGGTGATTCTAATGGGCAGAAGTGTTCTGAATCAATGTTCATGACCCTCTAAGTAGACAACCCAGCTATGTCCATGAACATTTCCCTCTTAGATAATGGATTTCTGTATCTGAGCCACAGTCCAAGATCAAGGCCTTCTTACTTTATGGACAGTCCAGACACCAACTTCTTGCTTGAGCTTTAAATAGTAACTTCCCTGGGACTCCCTGTTGCCCTCCTTTTTTTGTCCATCAGAAAATAAGTTATCACATATTCTTGAAATTAACTGCTATCCTGGAATATAATTATATATTTCCAGACACTGCCTACACCATGGACTTTCTTTCACTATCTATAAACAATAGAAAAGAAGAATTAAGTCTAAACTTTGGCCCTGCCCAGACCCTTCTCATGCCCCTTCTTCAGTAATTAGCTCAGATATTTATTCCATGTGCTAGAAGATGATCATCCATTTTTACTTTTCCTCTTCTGTGTTTTTGTTTTCTTATACTGTTACCTTAAATTGCTGAGTATAGGTTATTTATGAATCACATCATTGTTTATTACTTTACATGCCTTAATTGCTTAATTCATCTCTCCAGCAAAAGTACCATTGTTGGTATTGGTTTGGAATCCAATGCCTAATCATGAAAATTGATCATTCTTCCTTGATAATCAATGAATTAAATACTTTATAATATTTTTAAAAATAAAAATGAATCTCTTTCTTCTAGTCTTCTGCAAGTGCTCATTCCTTACAGGCAAAGAAAAAACATACTCCATTCACTCCATAGGTAAAATATTTTGTTTCTATTTCAAAACAATTGGCCATATGTGTGATCAGAGGGCCTACCCTGAGATAGTGGATGATTGCACTGTGATTCTGCACAATTGGTCCATATATGGGGAACAATAACAAGAAAACCACCCCATTATGTCAGATGTTAGGGCTGACTTAAACTGAAGAAAAATGAACCTACATAAGTAATGAGATAGCGTCTTTTACTTACAAGAGGCTGCAAAGACAGGCACTGATGATGTAGAGTCAGCAAGATAAATAAATCATCCTCCCTACCTTTTAGAAGCTCCTAATTTAGGGAGTAAGACCCATAAGTAAAATATTCAGTAACTTTAGATAACTTAAGATAGCAAAACTATATTCCATGGAAAGTAAACACAAACTTTGGCAAACATCTCTACCAAAATATAAGGTTTAGATTAGGAACTGAATAACAAATCCAACTAATGATCTTTTCCCTACAAAACTCTAAAGCCTTGTGGTTTATGGTACATTAGTAGAAGACTGAGAATATATGCATGGTAATCAAAATTTTAATGTTGGCATTTGTGAATCTATTATAGTTTAAAAGAGAAACTCTGGTTCAGGTTGCCTGGATTTGATAAATCTACCACTTATTAGCCATGTGTCCATGGGTGAGTTTCTTAATTTATCTGTGCCTATATTTCCTCAAATGTAAAATAGATATATCTGTAAAATAGACACTTCTTGGGATTGTTTTAAGGTTAAATGGATTCATATATGTAAAGACCTTAGAATTATACATGACATACAACAAGGGCTATAAAAAATATTTGATATTTATCCTTGTTATTATCTAGTAGAAATAATGAGTACCAACATTACCATAGAATTCTTTACTTCTTCCTACAAAACCCTCATTTTTGGTAATATCTTGAAAATTATTTTCCTATTAACATTAAAGACTACTAACACTCCTTATAACATTAAAATAGTGTTTCTCTAAGCAAATCACATAACAACATAATATTATTTATATTGAAATTGAATTTCCATAAAAACTTGATAAATGTACATGCTGGAGAGTCAAACACAGGACTGGTATTGTAATGCACAGATATCTGAGATGCAAATGTGAATGAATTAAGACATGCTCAGAAACATAAATATATAAAAATAAAACCTGTATAAATAGGAAAATGCTTTAGAAAGTTTCAGGGTTTCTTATTTCAAAGGTTTAGGCTCAACAATACAGAAGACCACACTGGAAGTAGCATTATTTGGCATAATAGAAAAAAAAGAAAAAATTCTCATAATTTATCCATGCAGGTCCTGCCCTTTTTGACACCTTAAAAGCCTCTGACAATTTTTCCTAATGTACATTCTTGGGTAATGTTGCAATAGTACAATTTGAATCTTTAGATTTGATGACCAGTATTTTATCTTAGTTTTCTCTGTGTCAAGTTCAGTATGGTGGATGAGCTAACCTCATTATAAGCTACATTATCAAAAGGTGAAAGTAGTTGGAAGGCTGCTTTGTAAAATACATGAGCTATTCAAATGCCAAAGATGAATTGTGTGGACAACTCATAAAGCAAGGGAACCTTAACATTACCTGAGACTGTTTTGGAGAAAACAGGTGAAAGTGAAGGAATACCTCCCCTGGTCAAGAAAATGGTTGCATTTTAATATAATAATAGGTGTGATCATCAATATGGATGGCAGCGAGTGTTGTATAAAAGTTGAAAGGATGAAACCTGTACTTTGGGGCTTCACTTAAACATCCTCCCATATGTCAAACTGTGGAATTAAGAAACCATTGGCTGTATCTTGATTTTGACCTCTCTTTTCTCCATTACTTGGCCTTGTCATGCATCCAAATTATCGTAGGTAATGCCCAGCTGTTTTCCTTAACATCTCACTGGCAAATGCCTTTGTTATCCTTTTACACCCTTACCAAACATAAATGGGAAAGGAAAAAGAGAGTTTAAAATAGTCATTTAACGCTCAGCTTTTCCAAGGTGACCCCTTCAAAGCTCAGAATATCTGTAGTAACCAAAGTTTACAGCTCACTCCTGTTACATATTGGCTATGTGTCAGATGCGGTTCCTCTTCGCTTCTCATGTCTACATTACAGGACCCAGGCTGAAGAAGCAGCTGCATTCTGGGACATACTGCTCCCAAGGCAGAAGAAAAAGAGAGTGCTGAACCACTGCACGGCTCAGCTCAGATATGGAGTGAGCATTTCAGCCTTTATCGCATTGACCAGATTAAATCAGATGGCTGTGCCTCATGTCAATGGGTCAAGGACATAAATGCCACCCAGGGAGATTCACCTTCATTCACATGGCAATAGGAAGATATGCACAGTCCTCTTACTGATGGGAAGCCAGTAACTGGGAACAATAATACAATCTATTATATCTCACCCTCTTAATTATATATATTCACTCACTCTCTATCTGCACACAAAATAAACACATTCTACCCCCAAAGAAGGCATCCCAACCAACCATGACATTAGACACCAGTACAAGGTCGTATGCTTGTCTCTACATCATGAGTATAGCTTCTCGATTCAAAGGTGTGTGAACTACAAAGACAAGTTATTTGCTCCCTGCACACCAAATATTTAGTAGTGGAACAGGGACATATTAGTCTCAGTAAACACTGCAGTAGGAAAGGAGAGTGGGAAGCACAAAATAACTGGTACATAGGAAGCCTGAAATTATTTCAGGAACATTTTTGAGTGCCCACCTACTTCAGGGATAGGGAATCTTCCAGGATTAGTCCTCAGTTCCTCTTTACGATTATATCACCAGGTTCTCTTGGTTACAGTTCCACCTCAAACAGATCCTTCCTTTTTCAACCTCCTTGGACACATCTAAAGAAAGTGTTAAATTGTATACCCTCCTTGGGAGCTAATTAGTATTAATAGATGTATCCTGCCTATAGTAGGTTGGGAGATCAAGGTCATTTTAAGTCTCACATTTTGTTTTGGGTTTGTTTTGCTGTATTTTGGATTTTGGTCCAGTCTAGGAGTTATTTCAGCAGTACAAACTTCTAACTTCTAGAATCTTCAACTATATGATCCTAATAAGCTCCATGTTCCAGTGAATATGTCCATGATTCTTTTTGAAATGCACCTTTCTCTCCCTAGACTTAACTGTCAATACCTTGAGATTATCAGGTTTCAGCAGAGAACCTGTTTGGTTTTTGTTTTTGTTTTTTCTGTAAGCCACTTTGTCCAATGGAAAGATTTTCTGAAAGCCAATTTAATCCCTTCATGGAGTTTAACTGAGGAGTTGATTTGATCTTTGCCCTAGGCCAAACTTCAGTCAGCCTTTGTTATTCAAAGCATTTCTCAATTTTATTTTTACTGGTTGAAGAAAATAAAACAGCTGCATCTTTTGAACCTGTAAAATTTGAAATTTCTAGATATACTTTTTCCTTTCATTATTTTTAAACCTTAGTTTTCTAAGCTCATGTTTTTCTTTTAATAACATTTTAATGCTGCCAAAAGCAAACAAGTCACATCAGTCACATTTTGTTTTCCAACTTCTTCATCGAAAACTCCAAGTTTGTTAAGTACGTTATCTGTCTTTCAAGTTATTGCATGAAGCAGATTTACCAGCTATACCACCACTCCACAAATTTTCATTTTTCCAGTCTCTTTTTTTTAACATCTTTACTGGAGTATAATTGCTTTACAATGGTGTGTTAGTTTCTGCTTTATAACAAAGTGAATCAGCTATACATATACATATATCCCCATATCTCCTCCCTCTTGCGTCTCCCTCCCACCATCCCTATCCCACCCCTCTAGGTGGTCCCAAAGCACCGACTGATCTCCCTGTGCTATGTGGCTGCTTCCCACGAGCTATCTATTTTACATTTGGTAGTGTATATATGTCCATGCCTCTCTCTCAGTTCATCCCAGCTTACTCCTCCCATTCCCCGTGTCCTCAAGTCCATTCTCTATGTCTGCATCTTTATTCCTGTCCTGCCCCTAGGTTCTTCAGAACCATTTTTTTTTTTTAGATTCCAGATATATGTGTTAGCAAACAGTATTTGTTTTTCTCTTTCTGACTTACTTCACTCTGTATGACAGACTCTAGGTCCATCCACCTCACTACAAATAACTCAATTTCATTTCTTTTTATGGCTGACTAATATTCCATTGTATATATGTGCCACATCTTCTTTATCCATTCATCTGTTGATGGCCACTTAGGTTGCTTCCATGTCCTGGCTATTGTAAACAGAGCTGCAATGAACATTGTGGTACATGACTCTTTTTGAATTATGGTTTTCTCAGGGTATATGCCCAGTAGTGGGATCACTGGGTCATATGGTAGTCTTGGGTCACAAATCAAGCCTTGGTAAATTTAAGAAAACTGAAATCGTATCAAGTATCTTTTCTGACCACAACGCTATGAGACTAGATATCAAGTACAGGAAGATATCTGTAAAAAACACATGGAGGCTAAACAATACACACTACTAAATAACCAAGAGATCACTGAAGAAATCAAAGAGGAAATCAAAAAATACCTAGAAGCAAATGCCAATGAAAATACGATGACCCAAAAACCTATGGGATGCAGCAAAAGCAGTTCTTAGAGGGAAGTTTATAGTAATACAATCCTACCTCAAGAAACAAGAAACATCTCAAATAAACAACCTCACCTTACACCTACAGCAATTAGAGAAAGAAGAACAAAAAAACCCTAAAGTTAGCAGAAGGAAAGAAATCATAAAGATCAGATCAGAAATAAATGAAAAAGAAATGAAGGATACAATAGCAAAGATCAATAAAACTAAAAGCTGGTTCTTTGAGAAGATAAACAAAATTGATAAACCATTAGCCAGACTCATCAGGAAAAAAAGGGAGAAGACTCAAATCAATAGAATTAGAAATGAAAAAGGAGAAGTCACAACTGACACTGCAGAAATACAAAGGATCATGAGAGATTACTACAAGCAACTATATGCCAATAAAATGGACAACCTGGAAATGGACAAATTCTTAGAAAAGCACAACCTTCTGAGACTGAACCAGGAAGAAATAGAAAAAGAAGAAAGACCAATCACAAGTACTGAAATTGAGACTGTGATTAAAAGTCTTCCAACAAACAAAAGCCCAGGACCAGATGGTTTCACAGGAGAATTCTATCCAGTCTCTTTTAAGAGTTTCTGCACTTCCAACCCCAGAGCTCTGGAGCCAATGCCATATACTTTAAGATTTTTGCCATGGCTGTGTCCCATTTATAGGTACCAATTTTTATATCAGTATCTCTTCCTAGGTATGTTGTGAACAACAACAAACTACACATGTAAAGACTGTAAATGTAAAGATTTAAAGAATGTAAAGATTTAAAGGTTTAAAGAATGTAAAGATTTAGGTCTTGCTTGCATTGTATCTAAGTTGGAAATCATCTCTGGTTCACTTGTCTTTTTTGTGTATGATGAAAGGAGCCATCTGAAGGAGTCATACAGGCAGAAGGAACAATCATCATCTAGGATATGCCACTCTCACGGCACAAAGAAAATGAAATCACCTAATAGTTCTTAAAACTTCTGCTCAGACACAATGGATGCCAATTCTGGTCACATTCAATTGGCTAAAAAAAAGGCACATGACCAAATCCCCCAAATGGGCTGGAATCCCATGTGCCTGTTTGGTCAGAGATAAGCAAATGATTTCAAATAGTAACACAATCTATCATAGCCCATGGTTTCAAAATTAATGTGAAACAATGTTAACACTAGATCCGAAGTTTCCAGGCAGGATGAGTGAGTGAGTGTGTGTGTGTGTGTGTGTGTGTGTGTTTTATCTATTTATATAATAAACAACTATTAACCCTTTTAAGAATATTATAATCAAGTTGAAAGCTTAATAAAAATATGCTTTTATGTTTGTGAGGAAAGGTCAATAATAAAAAGAAGACAAATTGTGAAACCAAACAAAAAACCTGGGTGCTATATGATACCCTTGAAAGGGAGTCATTCAAACAATTATTATATTACTTGCAATAGGTTAAGGTTTATTGTTTCCTCATGCTAGGATAGTGAAATTGCAGACAAATATGTAGTTGAAACTGTGTGACTCTCAAAACAAAGAAAAAAATAGAATCATTCAGAATTAACAAAGTTAAAACCTCAAAACTCCCCACCTTTGGTGACAAACTATGTATGAATCTTGTATTTGGGGATTCAGGAATTAAGTGATACATTTAATAATTGATAAGTCAAAAAAATTGATTTTTTACAGAAAAATCTTACGAAATTCAAAATGTTTAAGATGTTAAAAAATGTATACACTGTGTCACCCAAACAGATGTGCCAGAGAAACAGAGCATTCATATCTGGATTAAATGAATCTTGTCCCAAGTAAAGGAACTGCAGAGCTCTCTCATTCCTGTACCAGCTGCCTCAGCTGTTAACAATGTTAGCAGCTAATGGAAAAGGTGACTTAGAAGCCTGAGTGTGGGGGGAACACCTGTGGGGCTTATCCTACCCTTGATAACCACCACAAAAAGGAGTCTTCACGTATTAAACACAAACTGAATGTAGAATCCAACAAAAGAGCATACTCAATTATAGCAAATTAGCATCTGAGTACGTGTAATCACAGAGTTCAGACCAGAGTTATTAAGCTGTCCTTTGTAGCACAGTAACAACGACTGAAAATGATCTCATAGTATAATGTAAGGGGTTTGATGAATGCACAGTGGCATCCTTTATAATGTTTTGATGCTCACACTGGAATTTTACAGAATATTTCCACACATGCAGGCCTGCGAGGAAAGAGCAGGCTTCATCTTTTCCAAAGTACTTTCAGATCATTTAAAATTTTGCCATCTGACAAGGTTTGTATTCGTATGGCAATTCTAGATTTAGAAGAATAGAAGCATGAGTATTATCAATAGAGATGAAGTTCTCACCACCTGGATCTTCAAAGACAATAACAACAACAACAGTACTCTAAAGAGTCCGAAGTTGAAGTAATGGTAGCCTCCATCAATTTTCCCCAAATGCCAAAATAAAAACTACATTTCTGGACACAGCAGGAAGAGAAGGTATGGGACTAAGAAGCCTGATTTGCTCTTGCAACCAACATGAAACGAATAGCTGCAGCACTTAAGTGATGCTCCTCTGATACCTTCTCAAAGTTCTCACCTGGGCAGAGGGTCAATTCTAAACCCATTCAGAGATTAAAGGAATTAGTGGTTCCTCCTCCTACATCTTTGAGGGGACAAAGGAAAGCCATGGTCATGGGCTGGGAAACCTACCTGACATCTTGATACTGATGACACCTGTGTTGTTCTTTCCTCTGTAGTTTAGCCTCTTCTTTACAATACTGCAAGTCCCTTGAGAGCAGAAGTCATTTTTATGACATTCCTGCAAGGTAGAAAAAGCTCTGGAATCAGGCAACTTGGCTTTGAATCTTGGCTCTGCCACTTACCAGTTATGACTTTTCTAGTTTCCTCATCTGTAAATTGGATATAACCATTGTACTAGATGTCTTTTTTCCCATTCTCCCTCCACCTTTCTTCACTTTGCCTTCTGAGGCTGATCTTAAAGACTTGAATGAGCTCCTTTGCCCTCTGGCTTCTGGTTACCTTTAACCATTGGATTTTGGAGATTGGGTGGCAGAGGGAAGGGCACGAGGAGTGCTTTGCAGGGTCAAGAGGGCTGGTATATTTTGGCACCTGAAAGGTGTCCACCTCCACCACAGCCCTTTCTGACTTTAAATTTGGCAACCACTCTCTCCTCTTGCTCTTTAACAGCTAAGGGTGGCAGACCTACCCATGCCCCATGCAGAGTTTGGATTACCTAAACTCTGCCTGATCCTTTGAATTAATCTGTTTATTAATTAATTGAATAATCTTAATTTGAATGTGCCATCTGTTTCCTTTGAAGATGCTCACAGAGCATTACATTCCTCCCTAGATTTTTTTTTTTTTTCAAACATCTTTATTGAAGTATAATTGCCTTACAATAGTGTGTTAGCATCTGCTTTATAACAAAGTGAATCTGTTATACATATACAATATGTTCCCATATCTCTTCCCTCTTGCGTCTCCCTCCCTCCCACCCTCCCCATCCCACCCCTCTAGGTGGTCACAAAGCACCGAGCTGATCTCCCTGTGCTATGCGGCT
This sequence comes from Balaenoptera acutorostrata, assembly GCF_949987535.1. NCBI lineage: Eukaryota > Metazoa > Chordata > Mammalia > Artiodactyla > Balaenopteridae > Balaenoptera > Balaenoptera acutorostrata. The sequence continues at coordinate 9,500,468 of NC_080071.1, forward strand.
GCTTCCCACTAGCTATCTATTTTACATTTGGTAGTGTATATATGTCCATGACACTCTCTTACCCTGTCACATCTCACCCCACCCCCTCCCCATATCCTCAAGTCCATTCTCTAGTAGGTCTGTGTCTTTATTCCCGTCTTGCCACTAGGTTCTTCATGGCCTTTTTTTTTTTTTTTCCCTTAGATTCCATATATATGTGTTAGCATACTGTATTTGTTTTTCTCTTTCTGACTTACTTCACTCTGTATGACAGACTCTAACTCCATCCACCTCATTACAAATACCTCCATTTCATTTCTTTTTATGGCTGAGTAATATTCCATTGTATATATGTGCCACACCTTCTTTATCCATTCATCTGTCGATGGACATTTAGGTTGCTTCCATGTCCTGGCTATTTGTAAATAGAGCTGCAATGAACATTTTGGTACATGACTCTTTTTGACCTATGGTTTTCTCAGGGTATATGCCCAGTAGTGGGATTGCTGGGTCGTATGGTAGTTCTATTTGTAGTTTTTTAAGGAACCTCCATACTGTTCTCCATAGTGGCTGTATCAATTTACATTCCCACCAACAGTGCAAGAGTGTTCCCTTTCCTCCACACCCTCTCCAGCATTTATTGTTTCTAGATTTTTTGATGATGGCCATTCTGACCGGTGTGAGATGATATCTCATTGTAGTTTTGATTTGCATTTCTCTAATGATTAATGATGTTGAGCATTCTTTCATGTGTCTGTAGGCCATCTGTATATCTTCTTTGGAGAAATGTCTATTTAGATCTTCTGCCCATTTTTGGATTGGGTTGTTGGTTTTTTTCTTATTGAGCTGCATGAGCTGCTTGTAAATCTTGGAGATTAATCCTTTGTCAGTTGCTTCATTTGCAAATATTTTCTCCCATTCTGAGGGTTGTCTTTTGGTATTGTTTATGGTTTCCTTTGCTGTGCAAAAGCTTTTCAGTTTCATTAGGTCCCATTTGTTTATTTGTGTACTTATTTCCATTTCTCTGGGAGCTGGGTCAAAAAGAATCTTGCTGTGATGTATGTCATAGAGTGTTCTGCCTATGTTTTCCTCTAAGAGTTTGATAGTGTCTGCCCTTACACTTAGGTCTTTAATCCATTTTGAGTTTATTTTTGTGCATGGTGTCAGGGCGTGTTCTAATTTCATACTTTTACATGTTCCTGTCCAATTTTCCCAGCACCACTTATTGAAGAGGCTGTCTTTTCTCCACTGTATATGCTTGCCTCCTTTATCAAAGATAAGTTGACCATATGTGTGTGGGTTTATCTCTGGGCTTTCTATCCTGTTCCATTGATCTATATTTCTGTTTTTGTGCCAATACCAAACTGTCTTGATTACTGAAGCTTTGTAATATAGTCTGAAGTCAGGGAGCCTGATTCCCCCAGCTCCATTTTTCGTTCTCAAGATTGCTTTGGCTATTCGGGGTCTTTTGTGTTTCCATACAAATTGTGAAATTTTTTGTTCTAGTTCTGTGAAAAATGCCAATGGTAGTTTGATAGGGATTGCATTGAATCTGTAGATTGCTTTGGGTAGTAGAGACATTTTCACAATGTTGATTCTTCCAATCCAGGAACATGGTATATCTCTCCATCTATTTGTATCATCTTTAATTTCTTTCATCAGTGTCTTATAATTTTCTGCATACAGGTCTTTTGTCTCCTTAGGTAGGTTTATTCCTAGATATTTTATTCTTTTTGTTGCAATGGTAAATGGGAGTGTTTTCTTAATTTCACTTTCAGATTTTTCGTCATTAGTGTATAGAAATGCAAGAGATTTCTGTGCATTAATTTTGTATCCTGCTACTTTACCAAATTCATTGATTAGCTCTAGGAGTTTTCTGGTAGCATCTTTAGGATTCTCTATGTATAGTATCATGTCATCTGCAAATAGTGACAGCTTTACTTCTTCTTTTCCGATTTGGATTCCTTTTATTTCTTTGTCTTCTCTGATTGCTGTGGCTAGGACTTCCAGAACTATGTTGAATAATAGTGGTGAGAGTGGGCAACCTTGTCTTGTTCCTGATCTTAGTGGAAATGGTTTCAGTTTTTCACCATTGAGGACAATGTTGGCTGTGGGTTTGTCATATATGGCCTTTATTATGTTGAGGAAAGTTCCCTCTATGCCTACTTTCTGCAGGGCTTTTATCATAAATGGGTGTTGAATTTTGTCAAAAGCTTTCTCTGCATCTATTGAGATGATCATATGGTTTTTCTCCTTCAATTTGTTAATATGGTGTATCACATTGATTGATTTGCGTATATTGAAGAATCCTTGCATTCCTGGGATAAACCCCACTTGATCATGGTGTATGATCCTTTTAATGTGCTGTTGGATTCTGTTTGCTAGTATTTTGTTGAGGATTTTTGCATCTATGTTCATCAGTGATATTGGCCTGTAGTTTTCTTTCTTTGTGACATCTTTGTCTGGTTTTGGTATCAGGGTGATGGTGGCCTCGTAGAATGAGTTTGGGAGTGTTCCTCCCTCTGCAATATTTTGGAAGAGTTTGAGAAGGATAGGTGTTAGCTCTTCTCTAAATGTTTGATAGAATTCGCCTGTGAAGCCATCTGGTCCTGGGCTTTTGTTTGTTGGAAGGTTTTTAATCACAGTTTCAATTTCAGTGCTTGTGATTGGTCTGTTCATATTTTCTATTTCTTCCTGGTTCAGTCTCGGCAGTTTGTGCATTTCTAAGAATCTGTCCATTTCTTCCAGGTTGTCCATTTTATTGGCATAGAGTTGCTTGTAGTAATCTCTCATGATCTTTTGTATTTCTGCAGTGTCAGTGGTTACTTCTCCTTTTTCATTTCTAATTCTATTGATCTGAGTCTTCTCCCTTTTTCTCTTGATGAGTCTGGCTAATGGTTTATCAATTTTGTTTATCTTCTCAAAGAACCAGCTTTTAGTTTCATTGATTTTTGCTATTGTTTCCTTCATTTCTTTTTCATTTATTTCTGACCTGATCTTTATAATTTCTTTCCTTCTGCTGGCTTTGGGGTTTTTTTGTTCTTCTTTCTCTAATTGCTTTAGGTGCAAGGTTAGGTTGTTTATTCGAGATGTTTCCTGTTTCTTGAGGTAGGCTTGTATTGCTATAAACTTCCCTCTTAGCACTGCTTTTGCTGTGTCCCATAGGTTTTGGGTCGTCGTGTCTCCATTGTCATTTGTTTCTAGGTATTTTTTGATTTCCCCTTTGATTTCTTCAGTAATCACTTCGTTATTAAGTAATGTATTGTGTAGCCTCCATGTGTTTGTATTTTTTACACATCTTTTCCTGTAATTGATATCTAGTCTCATAGCATTGTGGTCGGAAAAGATACTTGATACGATTTCAATTTTCTTAAATTTACCAAGGTTTGATTTGTGACCCAAGATATGATCTATCCTGGAGAATGTTCCATGAGCACTTGAGAAAAATGTGTATTCTGTTGTTTTTGGGTGGAATGTCCTATAAATATCAATTAAGTCCATATTGTTTAATGTATCATTTAAAGCTTGTGTTTCCTTATTTATTTTCATTTTGGATGATCTGTCCATTGGTGAAAGTGGGGTGTTAAAGTCCCCTACTATGATTGTGTTGCTGTCAATTTCCCCTTTCATGGCTGTTAGTATTTGCCTTATGTATTGAGGTGCTCCTATGTTGGGTGCATAAATATTTACAATTGTTATACCTTCCTCTTGGATCGATCCCTTGATCATTATATAGTGTCCTTCTTTGTCTCTTGTAATAGTCTTTATTTTAAAGTCTATTTTGTCTGATATGAGAATTGCTACTCCAGCTTTCTTTTGATTTCCATTTGCATGGAATATCTTTTTCCATCCCCTCACTTTCAGTCTGTATGTGTCCCTAGGTCTGAAGTGGGTCTCTTGTAGACAGCATATGTATGGGTCTTGTTTTTGTATCCATTCAGCCAGCCTGTGTCTTTTGGTGGGAGCATTTAATCCATTTACATTCAAGGTAATTATCGATATGTATGTTTCTATTCCCATTTTCTTAAATGTATTGGGTTTGTTATTGTAGGTGTTTTCCTTCTCTTGTGTTTCTTGCCTAGAGAATTTCCTTTAGCATTTGTTGTAAAGCTGGTTTGGTGGTGCTGAACTCTCTCAGCTTTTGCTTGTCTGTAAAGGTTTTAATTTCTCCATCGAATCTGAATGAGATCCTTGCTGGGTAGAGTAATCTTGGTTGTAGGTTTTTCTCCTTCATGACTTTAAGTATATCCTGCCACTCCCTTCTGGCTTGCAGAGTTTCTGCTGAGAGATCAGATGTTAACCTTATGGGGATTCCCTTGTGTGTTATTTGTTTTTTTTCCCTTGCTGCCTTTAATATGTTTTCCTTATATTTAATTTTTGACAGTTTGATTAATATGTGTCTTGGCGTGTTCCTCCTTGGGTTTATCCTGTATGGGACTCTCTGTGCTTCCAGGACTTGATTAACTATTTCCTTTCCCATATGAGGGAAGTTTTCAACTATAATCTCTTCAAAAATTTTCTCAGTCCCTTTCTTTTTCTCTTCTTCTTCTGGTACCCCTATAATTCGAATGTTGGCACGTTTAATGTTGTCCCAGAGGTCCCTGAGACTGTCCTCAGTTCTTTTCATTCTTTTTTCTTTATCCTGCTCTGTAGTAGTTATTTCCACCATTTTATCTTCCAGGTCACTTATCCTTTCTTCTGCCTCAGTTATTCTACTATTGATCCCATCTAGAGTATTTTTAATTTCATTTATTGTGTTTTTCATCATTGCTTGGTTCCTCTTTAGTTCTTCTACATCCTTGTTAAATGTTTCTTGCATTTTGTCTATTCTATTTCCAAGATTTTGGATCATCCTTACTATCATTATTCTGAATTCTTTTTCAGGTAGACTACCTATTTCCTCTTCATTTGTTAAGTCCAGTGTGTTTTGAGCCTGCTCCTTCATCTGCTGTGTGTTTTTCTGTCGTCTCATTTTGCCTATCTTACTGTGTTTGGGGTCTCCTTTTCACAGGCTGCAGGTTCGTAGTTCCCGTTGTTTTTGGTATCTGTCCCCAGCGGCTAAGGTTGGTTCAGTGGGTTGTGTAGGCTTCCTGGTGGAGGGAACTAGTGCCTGAGTTCTGGTGGATGAGGCTAGATCTTGTCTTTCTGGTGGGCACGTCCACGTCTGGTGGTGTATTTTGTGGTGTCTGTGGCCTTATTATGATTTTAGGCAGCCTCTCTGCCAATGGATGGGGTTGTGTTCCTGTCTAGCTAGTTGTTTGGCATAGGATGTCCAGCACTGTAGCTTGCTGGTCGTTGAGTGAAGCTGGGTCTTGATGTTGAGATGGAGATCTCTGGGAGATTTTTGCCGTTTGGTATTACGTGGAGCTGGGAGGTGTCTTGTGGACCAGTGTTCTGAAGTTGGCTCTCCCACCTCAGAGGCACGGCCCTGATGCCTGGCTGGAGCACCAAGAGCCTTTCGTCCACACAGCTCAGAGTAAGAGGGAGAAAAAATAGAAAGAAAGAAAGAAAGAGGCTATAATATAGTGAAGTAAAATAAAGCTATTGTAAAGCAAAGCTATACAGACAAAATCTCACCCAGAAGCATATACATATACACTCACAAAAAAAAGGAAAAGGGGAAAAATTAATATCTCCTGCTCCCGAAGTCCCCCTCCTGAATTTGGGCTGATTCGTTGTCTGTTCAGGTATTCAGCAGATGCAGGTACATCACGTTGTTTGTGGAGCTTTAATCCGCTGCTTCTGAGGCTGCTGGGAGAGATTTCCCCTTCTCTTCCCTGTTCGCACAGCTCCTGGGGTTCAGCTTTGGATTTGGACCCGCCTCTGCGTGTAGGTCGCCTGAGGGCGTCTGTTCCCCGCCCAGACAGGACGGGGTTAAAGGAGCAGCTGCTTCGGGGGCTCTGGCTCACCCAGGCCGCGGGGAGGGAGCGGTACGGAGGAGGCGGGGCGAGCCTGCGGCGGCCGAGGCCGGTGTGACGTTGCACCAGCTCGAGGCGCGCAGTGCGTTCTCCCGGGGATGTTGTCCCCGGATCCCGGGACCCTGGCAGTGGCGGGCTGCACAGGCTCCCGGGAGGGGAGGTGTGGAGAGTGACCTGTGCTCACACACAGGCTTTTTGGAGGCGGCAGCAGCAGCCCCAGCGTCTCACGCCCGTCTCTGGGGTCCGCGCTGATCGCCGTGGCTTGCGCCCTTCTCTGGAGTTCGTTTAGGCGGCGCTCTGAATCCCCTCTCCTTGCGCGCAGCGAAACAAAGAGGCAAGAAAAAGTCTCTTGCCTCTTCGGCAGCTGCAGACCTTTTCCCGGTCTCCCTCCCGGCTAGCTGTGGTGCGCCAACCCCTTCAGGCTGTGTTCACGCCGCCAGCCCCAGTCCTCTCCCTGCGATCCGACCGCAGCCCGAGCCTCAGCTCCCAGCCCCGCCCGCCCCGGCGGGGGAGCAGACAAGCCTCTCGGGCTGGTGAGCGCCGCTCGGCGCCGAGCCTCTGTGCGGGAGTCTCTCCGATTTTCCCTCTGCGCCCCTGTTGCTGTGGGATCCGCGCTGATAGCCGCGGCTCGCGCCCTTCTCTGGAGTTCGTTTAGGCGGCGCTCTGAATCCCCTCTCCTTGCTCGCCGCGAAACAAAGAGGCAAGAAAAAGTCTCTTGCCTCTTCGGCAGCTGCAGACTTTTCCCCCGGACTCCCTCCCGGCTAGCTGTGGTGCACTAAACCCTTCAGGCTGTGTTCACGCTGCCAGCCCCAGTCCTCTCCCTGCGATCCGACCGAAGCCCGAGCCTCAGCTCCCAGCCCCGCCCGCCCCGGCGGGGGAGCAGACAAGCCTCTCGGGCTGGTGAGTGCTGCTCGGCGCCGAGCCTCTGTGCGGGAACCTCTCCGCTTTGCCCTCCGCACCTCTGTGGCTGCGCTCTCCTCCGTGGCTCTGAAGCTTCCCCCCTCCGCCCCCCGCAGTCTCCGCCCGCGAAGGGGCTCCTAGTGCGTGGAAACCTTTCCTCCTTCACGGCTCCCTCCCACTGGTGCAGGTGCCGTCCCTATTCTTTTGTCTCTGTTATTTCTTTTTTCTTTTGCCCTACCCAATTACGTGGGTATTTTCTTGCCTTTTTGGAGGTCGGACGTTTTCTGACAGCGTTCAGTGGGTGTTCTGTAGGAGCAGTTCCACGTGTAGATGTATTTCTACTGTATCTGTGGGAAGGAATGTGATCTCCGCGTCTTACTCTTCCGCCATCTTCTCTCTCCCTCCCTAGATTTTTTAAAGATACTAAATATATAATGTGTTTTTATCCTTAATACCTAGGGCAATTGTTGACATACATTTATTATGTTTTCAATGAATCAATTAATTAATCAATTAAACCAAGTTTGGATAACATAGTTTGTTTTCAGAAATATCAGTAAAAGTTATACGCTAATGACGGATCCAAAGAATATAGCTTTTCCTCCTGAAAATAATCATCTGCATGTAGCCAATATATGTGCTCCACATCAAGAGGATCATTTATGGATTCTTAGATGAGGCCCACTTCTGTTTAATAAATTAGTCCAGAATTACTTGTGCAAAATTTATTAGAGAGTGTTCTGCCTTTATTCAGAAATCTTACCAAAATAGAACAGTGTCAACATCAGTATTGAAAATTCAAATCCATATTGACAACTTGTGATTGATTCTCATAAACTTTAAGGTCTGTGATATTTCATCCTAGTTTTAACTCAAGAGTCAGAGAATTCTGTCATTGCCATATTTAACCTCCACTTTGGAAATCTTGTCTCAATTTTAGAAAATTACAAATTTGTTCCTACTCTCTTATTACCTTGAATAACCAGAGTCATTACATGATTTCTTTTGTAATATCCTGTAGTAGATGCTATGTCTGCTTACTATCAAGAAAATTGACTAAGTGAAGTAAGCCAGAGAAAGACAAATATCATATGATATGGCTTACCTGTAGAATCTAAAAAAAATGATATAAGTGAACTTATATACAAAACAGAAATAAGCCCATAGACATAAAAAACAAACTTACTGTTACCAAAGCGGGAAGGGGGTAGAGGGATAAATTAGGAGTTTGGGATTAACATAGACACACTACTATATATAAAATAGATAACCAACAAGGTCCTACTGTATAACACAGAGAACTATACTCAGTATTTTGCAATAATCTATAAGGGAAAGGAATCTGAAAAAAATACATACAAATATATATATAACTGAATCACTTTGCTGTACACCTAAACTAATACAACATCATAAATCAACTGTACTGTAATAAAAATAAATAAATTGAAAAAAAGAAAAGAGTAAACTAGTAGAACTTCAGTTTTTAGTAAAAATTCATGCATAATAAAAAATCTTCTGTCAAAAGCAATCCAGATTTTTCATAAAATCTACATCTCATTCTTTTTTTGTCATAGCATTTTGTAACCACAAATGCATTATAGAAAAAAAGTCAATGAGACTCTCCCTTCTTCTAACATATTTCATTATCTGCTTTATAAGTCATTATGTGGAAAAATTATAAATGCTTTAAAAAAACCTTACAAATAAAAGTGAGATATTAAAAACCCAAAGAAATTATAAAATAATTGCTTAAGTTATTTTTAAAAAGAAGTAATATCTTTAATCACAGGATGACTTGGATCACTGACAAAAATCTAAGATAAATCCTGTGGTCAAAATCCTTCATGACCACAGATGAACTGACAAAATCACTGAGATAACTGACTTGAGCTGAGAAAAGTGAAATTTATGTGTCAATAGAGAAACCAATATTTAATACATAAATTCTGCCTTTCACTGATGGAGACCTCCACCTTCAGTATTGATATGTTCCCTTTTGCCTGAAAACATGCTATCCATTGCTTGAAAGTTGGATGAAGTTCTTGAAAACAGAAGACATTTAATTGTATGAAAGCAACATCTCTTTCTAGCAGCACCTAGTCTTTCAAAATTCAAGAAAATACTCTAATTCATCATACTACAGCCAATGATCATCTTCACCCATCACTGTTTATATGCAATATGAGACAATTTTGTCTATTTATACCCCTTGGAGCTTTAACCGAATCTCTGAGACAAATATCATCAATGAGTTGTATAGAATCCACCAATCAATTTTTATCAATTCCCTGGTCAACTTTCAAGATAGACTTTACAATTAAAATATACAAGTACTTGAAAACTGGATACTGTGTTGAGAATATACAGTTGAAGAGGAAACAGTCTCTGTTTTAGGAGATGAATGCAGAAAAACTATACTAATTCCTATGATATAGGACATGTGCTAATAAATGTATTATTTTTTTTCATGTGGCAGGAAATAACTCTTAGTATTTGTTTTGAGAGAACAATATATGCAGGATATGGCAGAGTTAAAGAATCAATAGGTTTTCAAAAAGTTGAGATGCTTTACCGGAATGGAGAACAGAATAATCAAAGTCACAGAAGTTGAAAAATGCACGGTATTAGAGAAACTAAGCAAGCATTTTTTATTTACAGAATGTGTAGTAGGAAAGTGGCAGAAATGTATAACATTTGATAAGGGCTTTGAAAGGTGTACTAAAGATTTTTAACTCTATTTTGTAGGCAATAGGAAGCCACTGAAGATTTTTTGAGCCGTGAAGAAACAGAGAAAAGGCAAGTTTATAGAAAATATCACTGACTAAGAAGAAAATTTATTGGAAGAAGAAGACTGTATTAGGAAAAGTAAACTCCTGTAATAAATGGATCCCATAATAGTGGATCAAACACAAGAGAACTTTCTTTCTCTTTCCTGTAACAGTGCAGGGCAGGCATTCCTGAGAGTGCTTAGGCCCGGGGGAGGCTCTGCCACATTCACAGACACAGGCTACAGCGGCTCTTCCATCTTCAACATGTGGCTTTCAAAGACAGCATAATCATCTCTTTCCATCTTCAGTGAAGGGGGGAGGGAAAGCAAGAAGGAGAACACATGGGAATTTTTATGTAAACAGATATGAAAGTGGCAGGCATCACACCTCCAAATATTCCATCCTAGAGAGCTTAGTCACGTGGCCTGTTTAACTGAAGAGGAGGCTGGAAATTCAGTTGCCTGGCTGGGCAGTTACATCCCAGGGGCAAACTGATTACCATGGAAGAAAAAGAACACAGATTATCCTGAGCAACTAGCAGGCGGCACCACAGATACTAACAACTCCACTCTTTATGGGAAAGTGAGCCCAAAAAGGCTTCCCACCTCCTTGGTGACTTCTTTTGATTTCTCCTTTCCAGTGGTTTTGTCAATGAAATTATCAACACTGCTTTCCAATCTCCCCAACTCTATTGTATCTCCCACCTCCCACCCAATCTCATGCTTAGAATAAAACTATATTGGCAATGATTTTTTTTGGATATGACACTAAAAGCACAGACAACAAAAACAAAAATAATCAAGTAAGACCAAATAAAATCTAAAAAGCTACTGTGGAAAAAAACAAAAACAAAAACAACTATATCTGCAAAACCTGATTGAAGAAAAAGAAACTTTGCAATTAGACTCTCATGTCAAAGCTTACTAATGTGGTAAATTATATCATTGTATTTACAACACAATACATTTTGTTAATTGTCCCCAAATTATCCCTTATTTACCATAAAAGGGTTATTATACATTGCAACCCATTTTCTAGCTATTTGCAGAATCTCCTTGTGGGATGCCACATGGATAAGGCATGGATATCAAGCTTACCCTGTGACCTTCTCTGACTAATAAAATATGAGATGATTAGACAGAAGGATTTAAGAGTCATATTACCGTTTCATACTGACCTTTCAACCTGGAATCTAAGTCAGAGACACAGAAAATGGACAATTGCAGACTGTAATATGGTAAGAAATAAATGTTTGTATAAATTTGATGGTGATTTGTTAATGCAACATAACCTAGCAAAAGCTGACTAACACATTAGAACAGCTCTCACTCTATAGGGTGAGTACATTGATATGTAAATTCTGCAATGTGAATTTCTTCACGGACATAACCCAAACTTAAGATATCACTCTTTGCTGAATAGAATAAACATTTCATTGACATAGCATTACTATGATATGTATTAAATAGAATGGATATAGCGGATGACAGAACAACATGAAAAGATTTCTCAAAGGAAAGCAATCTCATCTACTTATTCTTGAAGCATAGATAGCATTCTTCATTATTTCCGTTTATTTTCAAATTCTACCTGCCTTAAAGATGAATCAAAGTCCGAACTTACTCTACTCTTGTCATTTCTAGCCTGCCAGAGCTCTTCATACGCTGGTTTAATCGTGATTTATTTTTCCCAAAGACTTAGCATTGCAGCATCGTCTTTATTTCGATTCACTGACTTTCTCCCTCTCTATTTTTCCTATCTCACTCTAACTGGGTAAGTATAACACAGACTCTATCATGTCCTTTTCCTCTGCAAATACTTTGCAACTCAGTCTCACTCTATTTCTTTCCACTGTAATCTGGTTCCTATGTCTATATTACCTCTAGTTAAAAAGAGTTTGAGCACACTGAGCATGGTTATTTTCTCGGTCCTTGTAGTTTCTTCATCTTGTCTCACATGAATTCCCTATCACCGGGTCTTTTTGTTTTCCCTGCAGCAAATTAACAAATGCAAAGAAAACTACTTACTTCATGATTCTGCAATGGATTATGGACTATCGGTCAAATTACGGCTACGGATGACTACTGCTTTTTAAAGAGGATGAATATCACTTTCACGTATCTGAAAGCATTTTGAATATATCACAAAACATTTAAAATAAATACTTATAACAGAACATTATAAGCAATATCTATGAATGAGAAGGCGTTATTAAATAAATCAGTAGCAGATATTATTAAGATGGGGTCTATTACACAAGCTTAATATCTTACTGGAAATCCTTTGCATTTAATTAATCTAATTTTAAATGATCCTGAACTGTCATTCTATCAAATTCTATATGCTTTCTACTTGGACACACTTTGCTGAGCAATAGCTCCTTTATTGTATGTGCCAAAATAATAATACTCATACATTTTTAAAAGTATATTTCTATAATAATATGTATAAAACAAAATTATAAGATTAAATACATATTCTTAGAAAGAATTCTGGAATAGTACATATGAGAATGTTAAAAGTGGCTACATTTGTTCTGTAGAAAAGTTATTCTTTATGCTTGTTTATATTTTCTTATATCTTCTACAACAATTTTTACTTGTATGCAAAATGTGTTTCTGATGTTGCATTAATATAAATTTGCTTTGTCTCGGTTTATAATGTATTTGAGGAGTGTTTGTTATTCCAAAATAATGCTTTATAAAATTTGTGTTTTACAACTTATCACCCTATTCCGTAAATGTTGAAACAGATTATTAGAAAAAAAAAAAATGAACAAGGAACAAGTTTTTTCCCTTTAACTTGGCAGGATTTGAGTTCCACCTAAATAATTATGCAAACACACAGGTTTAGTTCACAACTTCTAAAACCAGACTTTTGAAGGAAGTCTTAATTGGTAAAAATGAATAGTTCACCCATAATCTAGATATTCAGTTCCAAATTAATATACGCACCATCAAATAATTTACCTTCTTTACATAAATAGTTCTTTAATGCCCATTGATAATTACTGGTTCTTGCCCTTCTCTAAAGTATAAATGTTCACCAATTTTGTCACAGAGCTACTAATAAAACCTCATCATTTAGTTATAATTTTTTCAATATTCCAGGAAGCCTGAATCTTTTATTAATTTAATAATTATGCTAGCAACATTGGTTTACCATCAACATCATCTAAGCAACATTCTGTATTAAAAGTAAGCTTTAGTTCTCATGTACTATTTTATTCTGGACAAGTAGAACTATTTTGGATAGGTCAGTCCCCATTCTTTGTGTATCACGTTAACTCATCAAATTGCTAATTTAAAAGAACAAGCGCTATCTGTCAGTAGGCATTATTTATACCCACTGGCTGATAGTGAGCAAAGTTTTATTTACCCTTTGAAAGGATACAGACCTCCTTGAGAAGTCACACACACAACACACACACACAAAGTCCGAAGAACGTGTCTCCCCCCTGAAAATCTTATCTGATAATAAACTTGCCTAATATTTTCCTGCTAAAGATTAATAAACTTCTCTTGAAACTTATATCTAATTTATGTGACTTTAAGGGTCATGCTTTAATAACAATGATGAAACACGATTATTACTTCCTAATGCTGAAATTACAGTTTTTACATTGTAAATTCTTCCTGCTATGCGCCCTGTGGCACTAACATCTTTATCACTCCATGTGTTTCTAGTTTTAAAACCTTTACCCCTGCTGTTTGAAAAATATTTCTCATTTTCGTCCCCTATGGAGTACAGCAATCCCTAAAGGCAAAGCCATTACTGATGCCTCTGTCTCTCCCCAAACACGTATTCTGATCACCAGAGCTGCTCCCACTGCCTCATTGGCTTTTGGTAAAGTATGCAAATGAGATGTTCAAAACACACACTTTTTGCAACTGTGCAAGTTCATACTGATTTATAAAATGGGCAGGCTATTAAAGTGACTGAAAATGTCAGCAAGATTTATGCATGGGTGACAAATTGTATTGGAAATGTTCATTTTTAACATGCTGCCCTAGGTTTTTGTTTTGTTTTGTTTTTTTTAACAACCTAGATATTCCCTGTGATACATTTGTTTTCAGGCCATTTTTTCCCTCCCCAAACATACTTTGGATGGTGACTTTTTGACTGGAAAAATAAACAATGCTACTTCACAATCATACAAATTGTATTTTATCACAGAAAGCAGTACTTGGAAGATATAATAAATTTCCTTTTGACACCCATTTTCCCCATGTACCATTAGTCCACTATGGTTAAACAGTTTCCCTTTATAACAGATAACTTGAATTGCATGCATAAATATTTCATCACTAAGACATAAAATTATGTAACTATCAAAACAATTACCCAGTCACCTCTGAGGAAAATATTTCATTCATATTAAAAATGCATAACTCAGGGAACAAAAGATAGGAGTGACAACTAACATATATCTTCTGGAGTTTATGATTCTATCTTTGGAAAATTTCATGTTAAAAATGGTCTAAGCAATTTTCAGATGACTTTTCTCTATTATTTGTGAATTTGTTCCCGTATGCTCCAGCTCTGTCTGTGATTCAACTGGGCAGTTGTGGCATTCTTGCCAGCCCAAGTGTGGTCTTTGGGTAGAGGTCTTGATATTTTATATCTCTGGATGACAGCCATTCATTAACTAAATGAAGCAAAGGAATAGGAAAAATAATAATGGACCAGTTTACCCAAAGTATTTAAGAAATTAACTAGATCATCCTGGCAGATTGCAAGACATACACACACAACAGAAATATCACAAGTATAAGTGTGGTGTATCACAATTACAGAGGAATGGATTGTAAAAATCAAATTCAGTAAATGAAGAACTGCCTATGATTAATTTTACAAAGAACAGATCTTATCAACAGTATTATGTAGTCTTTCTAGTTTGGAAAGTTTGGTATTAGAATTCTAATTCTACTTTTTATATTCAGGTCAGTTTGTACCCATACTATTATTGCGACTGATTTTCCTAATTAGTTCATTAAGTTGCATAACAATTGGTTTACAACTAACAACTCTTCTGGATGTTGAAATGGTGAATATAAAATTGATTTAAAGCCCACTTCTGATCATTCATTCTTACACATTCGTATGTCCTGGTGTTTGATGAAGCTCTCCTTATATGACTGCCAGCCCCTCTACCCTGTTTTCACTTAAGTGCCATGGCTATGTTCTTGCTTATTAAAATGAGTTAGCATTATACATTGCACTGAAAAAATCCAAACATTCTTAAAAAGAAAAAGAAACAACAAATAAAACATCTGCTTTTCATCAAGGGGCACCATCTTATAGCTTATACTAAAATAAAGTTTTCAAGAAAAAGAAATAGGAGTTATGAATAGGCAAAGATTTGTATAGGTGAAGATGCAGCTAGAAAACACTAGGAGAAATAGTTTTTTTTTTCTTTGCTGTTATTTCTCCCTAAAATACTGTTTCACTTTAATAAAATAAATGCCATTTGTAAGATATTATTTGTTCAAATATCTTCTGCTTAAAAGAAATAAATAGTATTTTATGTTAATGCTGAAATAACTTCATAATAATGTTTCCCTCTAGATTTTTAACTTTGCTTCCATGACTATTAGCACCCATCAGTCTCTTTACAACAGTTAAGAGTTTGCCTTCAAGTTATTTTCAAGAAACATACATTCCTGATTGACAGTCATTCCCATAGAAACAGCTTTACCCCAGAGGATACAAGTGGAAACAGTCAAAAAAGAGGAACAAAGAGTACATTTAAGAACATCTGGTATAATGTCAAGAAAATCTGTCTACAAGACAAGCAAAGTTCATCTCCTTCCCTCATCCCTGCACTGAGATGCATTAGGGGAGTAATTTACTACAAGTGGTTCAGTCAGTGGTTTATTTAACTCACAAAGCCTAGAGTTAACAGGGAAAAAAAAAGCAAAAGAAAACATATACTTGCTCATATAAGTATATGTTTATGTAAATATAATTATATGGATATAACGTCTAATAAGAGATCATTTTAAACTCTCATTTGATTTTGTTGTCATCCTTAAGTATTACATAAAATAAAATTAAATAAAAATGCTGCAACACATGTTGAATCCAAAACGGGACTTTTTACCTTGCATTCAAACTGCTAATTGCACATTCTGTACAGTTGGAAATGTCACTATTTCCTCACTATGTTGACTCCCCATCCAGAAGGCTCATGTTGATTTATTCCCCTAATAATAACTCTTTATTTGCAGAGTTAGCTTTACGAGATCAAAAATAGATTGGTTTAGTTGAAGAAACATTAATTGAGCATCTAATAAATTCCAGATAGTTGAGCTAGGCTATGGGAACACATGATTAAAAAGGCATGCTCTCTCATCTTCTCATCTGTGAGTAAAGTATGGCAATGAATAGAGTGCCTAGGCCATCACTTTCGATAAAGTTCCATTGCCAATATAGTCATTGTTTATTAGGGGGTGGAAAGAGTAGGGGATGTTTACCGAGAGTTAGAGCTTTGGCGTTATCCTTTTCACAATGAAAGGTAGTCTCTCGCATAAACTGGTGAATCTCTAATGAGAAAATCTATTTAAACTATTTCTATTTTTTTAATATAAAACATTCTACAACTTATTCTCTAACAATACAGGCAAATTTCTAATTTCTCCAAAAATAATTCTTAGATAAACAGGCCTTTTAACTAAGTCTCTCCCCCCAACACTTATTCTCATTTATCTTTTGAAATCTCAGCCTTGATGTTATTGGACAGTAAAAAGGCTGCAATGGGACCCCTGTCAAAAGACAATTTTCTTCCTTGAATGATAAGCAATGGAACATGTAAGAACAAAAAGCCAACTGATTAATAGCATGCAATTCATCTACAATTATCTTGCCCATGTTACACAGTCATTGTATAGATTGGACTAGATCATTAAATTATGTGACAGCAATCAGCCATCTAACTTTAAAAGAGGTGGGAAGAGCCAATTTAAAAACTTAATATCTCAGGATGATACAGTAGCCTGAGAAAGCCAGCCAATTTAGAGAAAATTACCATATGTACCAACCAGAATGATAGATGTGAGCCTTAGCTAAGCATTTGTCCCTGAGCTGATGACGTTTTAAATTCAGTAAAGAACTCTGTGCTTCTTCAATATGTGTTCGAGAATGGTAGTGGTCCAGGGCAGTAAACACTTAGAAAAGTGAAATACAGACTTCAGGAGGATATATGTTTTTGTGATAACTCTCCACTCTCTACGACTTTACTGGGAATTTGGAATCATATTCTGAGATGTGAAGATCAAGGTTGTCTGATGTTTTTCCATGTTCAATGCTTAGTTGTGCCTCATATGTATTCTGTCTTTATTTGAAATACTTACGTATTAGATATGCATTCTCCAAAATCCATAGCATGAGGTTCTCATTCAAAATGGGATCAAGAATTTAAAATAACAGTGGAAAGGTCCAATGTGAATTACTTCTACAGTTATAATGTAACTATTATTGGCAGTCAGCAGATATGACAGTGGCAAGTGAAATGTTAGGAAAGTAAAACATATGTATTTCCATCTCATTCTTTCAGATAAACAAATATATTGAAAGCATAACTTTGTACAAGGCATGGTAGTAGGCATTAGGGATTCAGAAAAATGGGGACCTAAAAGATCTCAGAAACCAGTGGGGAGACAGAATCTGTCATTTCAGTTGACTTGGATAAATGCTATGCAGTGGAAAAGAGCATACTGGGAGCAACATGATGGGAGAGAGCACACTGAAGGGAAATCTAGCACAGGCCACCTTGACAAAGAATGACATCGTGTCACAAGAAATAGTATAGTAAAGCCAACTCAGTTCTCCTAAAATAATACAGGATACATTTCAATGCATACTGTCTTAGCTCAGGCTGCCATAAGAAAACTGGGTGGTTTAAACAACGGAATTTATTTCTTACAGTACTAGAGGCTGGGAAGTCCAAGATCTAGGTGATGGCTGATTTGGTTCCCAGGCGAGGGCCCTATTCCTGGCTTGCAGATGGCCAACTTCTCACTGTATCTTCACATGGCAGAGAGAGAGAGAGAGAGAGAGAGAGAGAGAGAGAGAGAGAGAGAGCGCGAGCTCTGGTCTCTCTCCATCTTCTTATAAGCACACTAATTCCATCAAGGGGGGGGGCCCACTCTCACGATTTCATCTAAACCTAATTAGTTCCCCAAAGCCCCATCTTTATCATATCGGGGGTTAGGGGCTTCAACATATGAATTTTAGGGAGACAAAAACCATTCAGTCCATAACATTCAGTTTGTGTGATCTCACACAAACCTATCTTGTTTTTCTTAAATATCTATGATGATTTCCTTATATGTAAAATGACTTTTCCTTTACTTCACAAACATGCACTTGAATCTATTTTGAATGTCCACCATCAAATTATTACACTGAATTAATGGATGTCAGAGAAGTTTGTAAGCAGTGTTCAGGGTCAGCAAGTATCTGATTTTCCCCAAGACCAGCCAGACTGATGGCCAATTTCTGTTTTCTCCTGGTGAAGAGCACATTGATTATATGGCTCAATTGTGGATGTGGTGTGAGTGGGACCTGAGCAAATGTGACTTTAAGTGGTATGATTTTTTCTGAATCACTTTGACAAACTAAAGGAGAGACATATGCTATGATATTTTTTTTTTCTCCTTTACATTGAGAAGAAAATCTCCTTTACCGAATTTCTGCCTTTTGAGAATAAGTAGTAGGTAACTGACTCAAAAATCACAGCTGCTATTTTTTCTAAAACTAAAGAGAACCCAAAGTCCAGAAGACAGACCAAATACAGCATGAACATAAACCTATAAGTCTGTGGATGGTTCTCATTTGGGGCTGTACAGTAAGGGACACATGTGGTCACACATCTTTCTTTGAGTTCCATTATTAAAAAAGTTCCATTATTAAAACCTACCTATTTTTATGTAGAAAATCTCATGAAATAACTTTTAAATGATCCATGAGACTGAGCCTAACATACTCCCATTTGTACCTGCTGCTTTTTAATGAATTAAACGGGGTGAATTTTTGGTCTAATGATAACACTGATAATAATGGTAATAATGTTGTTCACAATTTATTAAGACTTTAAACTATGTGTCAGCTATTCTTCTAAGTGTACCACAAGCATCATCTCGCTTAGTCCTAACAATAATCTTATTTATTCCACTGAGGCACAGGGAGAGCTAAGTAATTTACCTAAGGTCATAAAGGTAAAAAGACGAAGGGCCTTGGATTGGACACAGGCAATGTGATACCACAGATAATTCTGAACGATCATGCCACAGTAGGTGGTAACTAACTCAAAACTGCAGTTGCTCTTCTTTTTTTTTTTTTTAACTGAAAAGAATCAAGATCTACAAGACAGACCAAACACAGTACGAAAATAACTATGAATCTCTGGATGACGCTCAAGTCATCACACCAAACCTAAAGCTTTTACAATTTTGAGAATCCTCTTTAAGAAGAAGGACACAAAATTATGAATACATACATATTTACTTAGAAAGAGAAAGCTCACCAAAATACCATTTTTAAGGCAGTTGGGTATGGTAAACATCACAAAATCTTGAAAAATAATACTTTTCTCAATTGCCCACCTGGCCTGTCTCTGTAATCATTTTTCCCCTACATTTCTGGTTTGTACATTCTTTGATTGTCTCTTCATAGAACTATAATTTCTTAATGATTATAATTTTAATCTCCCCTCTAGTATATTTGACTTTTTCTTTATTGGTAGTTTAGAAAAGTTATTTTTAGGATCACAGGTCATTGTTGGTAAGAGCATGTGAACTTTTAGGATTGTTGTCAAATCTGGGGAAACTTCTGTGAGATCCTTTTTTTTTTTTTTTTAATTTATGAGCTGTAAGATTTGGGAAAATGTTTTCACAATATAGCTTCTGATTTAGGAGGTTCTGAACCTTGTTTCTCTTCCACCACTGGTATTCTTCCAGTGCCAGGGTAGCACTGGCCACGGCCATTTTGTAATATGGCCTCTGAGCCCACCCACACCTTTGGGTCCTGATGCGTGGATAGTAGGTACAGTGGATGAGAAGCACACCTGGTGGTTGTTCCGCACCAGGACGACCAGCAGAACCAAACATGGAAGTGTGCTATAGCAAGATTTAACAAACAAAAATAGGGGATGGCCAGTGAAGCCTGAATTTCACATAAACAACTGGTAATTTTTTTTGACATACTTAGAACTAAAAACTTATCTGTTCATTATCTGAAATTCAAATTTAACTAGTGTTCTGAATTTTACCTGGCAATCTTGCAAAAATGGCTGTGAAACACATAAACCTAACCCACTAAAACCAAATTAATGTATCAGCAACTAAACTTCCCCTGAGTAAGATCCCCAAACAGCTTATGGCCACTGTAACACCACTTGATGAAGGGGAAGGGAAATGTAGAGGAAACTGGAGGGGAAATAGGCAACAGTTTTATCAGTTTAAACAGTTAGCAGTTTTAATTATGGTTAAATTATCCTACTTTTGTAACTTTTTGACCATGTATGCAAATATATGACTACATGTGCATGTTGCCAGAGCCCCTACCAGTACCAGGGATCCATGCAAGTGAAGAGCCCAAAAGCTCAGGTTAATTAACTTTGAAGTTAACTTGCCTCAGTTCACTGGATCTAAAAACAACTGTACTCACCCATGTCCATGTGCCATGACTATGCATGAAAACTACCCAGAAAGTTCTACCAACTCAGCTTCTGAATTCTGAATGCTTTACTCTCTGAGCATTCATATATTCATATCGTTATACAGTACCTCATGCTTATTTGTTTATAATTAAAGGCCTGGTTATTTTCTGCTTCCCAGCTAGTTGTCTACATTATCTATCTATCTACCTATCTATCTATCTACCCTATCCACTACATACTTTCACAACTAGATTTTAAATTCCTCCAACGCATTGTGAAGGCTTCCCTTCTTCCCCCACCTTATATGATTTCTCTGGTTACTCAAATAAGAGTTAAGTGGTTGAAAGGGAAAAAAATATTTAGTACAAGAATATATTGTGCTGTTTTTTTATAATTAGGGAGTAATATAATTTACATAAAAGGACATGGCTTCTTGTTTAGGAATCTTGCTGGATGTCTGTTTATGTGTATAAGATGAGCCCATCAGCATGTGATCTTGGAGAAGAGGGCAATATATAGAGAGAATTGAATGATTCTACATCATCATAGGAGAAGAATATTTCTACAAGCAGCCCAAGACAGAAAGAGAGGAAGGGTAAAGGAAGAAGGAGATGTACAGAAGAACCAGGTGTGAATGGAAAGCCCAAGTTTTACGTGAAGAGGCCAAAGTTCTAAAGACAGAAACAATCAGTGAGATGATTTTCAAGATGGGAAATGGTAATACATTTCTAGGTATTCCAATGCTTAAGAATTTGTTTTACTTCACTAAATTCTAATAACTCTTTCCTATTTACCATTCTTCCGTCAACGTCAAGTGCAAACGGTAAATTTAAATTAGTGGTACTTCGGAGGTACAGAGGATGGGTAGTCTATTACAGGACAAGGTAGAACAGTAAAATAGGAAGAACCTGATTTAATTGCCAAGTTGCTATATTCTCTGATGAAGGCTAGATGTTGGACTGGCAAGATGATTTTAAGGCCTACAGAAATCCAAGGGGAAACTGATTAAAACTGTATAATGTTTGAAATGCTGATCTGGAGCCGTAGTTTTAAACTATTTTTTAAAAAGAAAACTGGAAGCAAAGAGGTCATGAAGACATTATCAAGTGGCCAAAATGTATCAGTCTATGCCAGACTTAGCAACTGTCCATTCTCCTTCCCACCTCCTCTACCCTCTACCACACTTAACCCATTTTTTGTCCTTTATCCCTCATCCATCAATTACTTGGGTACAGCAGAGATAAAAAGGTCTTTGCTAGCTGCATACCACTTCTAGCCATGCCTACCATATAGTGCACTCTATTCCCAACCCTGTTGAGTATCTCTGGTTTCCTCACTGTCCTTTATTTATAGAACTTCCAGCTACATTCCCAACACAGGTAAAATGTCAGGCAATGGAAACCGTACTTCCCTGCAGCCCTTTGGCCATAACATTAAAAAGAAAGCACCTTTAATTTATCATGTCCTCCTTGAGTGCCCACAGCTGTTTCACTTAGCAGAGCCCAGCATCCTTCTGTGGAGGGCTTGGAGCAATGTGACAAGACTATAAAATGAAGGGATTGCACGGGGTGATCTCTAAGATCCCTTCCAGCTCTAGAATTCTGTGTTGCCATGACTCCAGCCTCCAGAGCTAAATGTTCAGCTGAGTGCAGAAGGGGAAAGCCATGCTTTACTAGTATCCTGTATTAAAGGCAAGACCACTTGGCAGTTTGCATGATTCCTGGCTAAATATTTTCAACCTAAGCTGTAATATATGCTATGTTATAATATTCTAAAGCTAAAATGAAATTTTTAGAAAAGTCAAGTGTAATATTTAGTGTCTACCCTTACCCCTGCTTGAGGGTTTTTAAATTGAAGAGGTAAGGGCTAGTGTAAAGGGGATGTGTGGCGGGCTTTCTTAAAAGCATTATGTGACACCTAGCGAAACAGAACTTGAAAAAAAAATTTCTGAGAGTAATTTTATATTTATTGCACTTAATTTAACAAATTATTGCAGGAAACACATAGACAGCATTTTCCCAGTAAAATTATTATACTTAAATGAACTTTTGACAATGTATTAATTACAAGGACATGACCACATTTATTCTGCTGATCCAGTAATTACACGCATTAAAGAAATATTTATCCACAAACTATGCAGTGTACTTCAAAACAGCATGTATTGCCAAATTACATTTCCTGGATATCTGTGCCCTATTTCCAGTTACTAGTAATTTTTTTTTTAATTTTAAGAGGAACAGAGAATGATGAGAATTTTGAAAAATACTCTATAAATAAATGCTTACTGATGTGAAAAGACTGAAATGTAGACCATTTTAACCATAGACCTCAGAAAAATAATTGTGAGGCATGCAAATTCATGTGTTTCAGACAGAAAGAAGACAACAACAATCACAATATGTCAAGCCCCTTCTTTTTTCCCTGCCTATCTTTACAATGAATAAAAACATAGCATAAATTGTAAACCAACATGACTTCACACTAGATAACAATAGGAGGAAAATTAATATAACTGACAACTGTCTGAAAGATTCAAATATGCAGTTTATTTCAGAAAGCTTGAAAACGTCTATGAAATATTAGCAATCATTTCCAACACAATCAGAATCGTTATACCTCTGTAGCAATTCACAGATACAAACATGCTCCCCTTCACTCTGGATGTTGTAAAGAGTAGCTGAAGAGGGAGAGAAAGATACTCCTTCTTTAAGGTTTTACAGCTGGTGAGAGGCATAGCGAAATCCGAATTGAAGAACTAGCCCACTGAACTTAACCAAAGAGACTTTTTTTTCCCCTAGTGGCATATTTTATTACACTTACCAAATAATGGAAACCCATTTCTCTATTAAGGCATTCAGAGCTCTGATAGGAAATTTACTTCCTCATGTGTGTGGAAGAGCAAGAGCTCCCCAACATTTTAACTGAGCATCCCAAACACAGCACTTTGATATTTTAATTGAGTATTTTGGAGAAAACTGCAGAATGTATCTTGAGTTTAAATTTTCTATTAAAGAAAAACCCACAATTTTTTCTAGTTGCTTATTCCAGGTAAAAAAGGAGGAAATGTTATTAAAAGCTTAACAGTTAGTGTGAAAATTAATAACAACAGTAGTAATGATAATAATAAAATAGAACAGAAAATCTATTTTTTGAATGTCTTCTTTGAGCTAACATTTTATACATGTTACGCCATATAATACAATTTTTTAAAATGAGGTTAATGGCAAAATACACATCTCAACAAGATTAAAAGTAGTATAATGTATGTTATGATCTGATTAGGTTGAGGGAATCCTTAAAACATGAAAAACTACAATATATTGGGTTTTTTCCCCCACATTTGAACTTTTCAGAAAATAAAATACATCATCAAATTGATGTCTGTACTTAATGTATCAGTGTATCTACCCCTCTTAAAATTCCTGTATCAATTCCCAAAAGCAATTGGTACATCTTAATACTGACAAAATAGAAGAGAGCTCTTCCTCAAATAGCTAGGAGACAGGCATGTAGAATTTTAAATGATGGGGGTCATCTAGGAAGTACTAGCCTTCACATAACATGTCAGACTCTATCAATGCACACAAATCTATCACCTTATTTGTTTGTGGTGGGAGTGCATCAGAACATGGCAGAAGACAGAGTACATATGAATGAGATGGTTAAAAGAGCTATACCCAGAGTAAGAAGCCTCGATTTTGGTTGTCTTTCTGCTATGTCTTTCAGGTAAATTTGGGCTAGATGATCTTTAAAGTGTTTTTTAGCTCTAAATCCAATAAAGATATTTCATAAATTACAAAACACTGCTTAAATATAAGTATGCCTATTTTTTAAAAACTAACTTGTAGATATAAGATATAAGAATAGTGTATGCTTTAAGCTGCATAGACAATTCCTGCTATAAAAAAGTTTTACTCTTATTAAAACACAGAAATATGCTCTTATAAAGGTATGTCTTAAAAATATTTGTAGGCATAAAATAGCGAAGATTGTGCTTGCTGTGGGGAGAACAAAGTAGGGGAACAGAGAATAAAAGTAATAGGGCTCTCATGTCCACAACTCTATTTATGAAGATGAGAAACTCCCCACACCCACCCACCACCACCAAATAAAATTAGAATGCCCTCATTGTATTTCTGCCTGAGCTACTGTATAATCTGTTACCACTGTTGGCAGTGACTGAGAAATAATATGAATTAAAGCACATTAGATCAAATAGATAAATGTAGGTATGGCTAAAAAGGCAAATGAAAGATTAATATAAATTATATTCATTTATTTTTAAATGCTTCATTTTGATAGCCTACTTTCTGCAAAATTATGTGCAGATGACCAGTCAGGGATAAAGTAAGAGTTTAAAAGGTATTTTAGAATACTTCTTCTTCATGTAACAAATTATACATTTATTGTTCCTGAGTCACAACTACCAATATTTTTGACTTCCAAAGCACCTTGAAAAATTCAATGATAAATGCTTGGCGCTGACTTCATACACAAAAGTCTTCCACATCAGCCCCAAAATCTATTTCTGTGGGTTTTGTGGTTACAGTAATTAGGCTTCCACATTTGGCTATGCCCCAACAACCAGAGAATCTGGCCATTAGAAAACACATTTCCTAGTATAGAATCCTTCCTCTGTACAATTAGTTTAGAAAGGTGTGCTTCCCTTTCAAAAAAAGAAAATGTGTTAAATTATGGAGTTCTCAATCAAGGATTCCTCCTTTCTGTCACTTATTTATCATCAATCATCACAATCAAAGTGAGTAAATTCCAAGAACAACAGGATTTTAATAAGAAGAAACTGATCACTAATTATATTTATACATGACATCAACAGACACAAAAAGAAAGCATACAAATTAATATATGTTTAAAATATGATACAATTTAATACCAGTTCTTGAAAAAAGAAACACTATGAAATACTAGGCTTAATTTTTCATCTAAAATCTACAGTGTATACCATGTTGATTGGTGAAACTCTAAACCAAGAACAATTGAACAGATTATATAAAAACAGTTTTAAAATACTGCTTCAGAAATTCTGATAACAGAAACAAAGAATAAAATGTAAAGAAGTGTAAATACTGGAGAAAATGATGTGTTATTGTGTTTTATTTTGTTTTTTTCCCAGAAACTTTTCTCCACATCAACAATAACTAGTTAGGTGGCAACAACAGGAAAAAAAAAAAAAAAAAGCTAAAATGGCAAAATTTAATGAATAGAATTATTCTAGAAATAATTTTAACAATGTTTGCATAGGTCCAAAATATTTTTTAAAAACAAACTTCTGTAAAAATACCAACAAATATATTTTAATAGAAAATAGGGGGGGCTTCCCTGGTGGCGCAGTGGTTGAGAATCTGCCTGCTAATGCAGGGGACACGGGTTCGAGCCCTGGTCTGGGAAGATCCCACATGCCACGGAGCAGCTGGGCCCGTGAGCCACAACTGCTGAGCCTGCGCCCCGCAACGGGAGGGGCCGCGATAGTGAAAGGCCCGCGCACCGCGATGAAGAGTGGTCCCCGCACCACGATGAAGAGTGGCCTCCACTTGCCGTAACCGGAGAGGGCCCTCGCGCGAACTGAAGACCCAACACAGCCAAAAATAAATAAATAAATAAATAAAGTAGCTATAAAATTAAAAAAAAAAAAAAAAAAAAAAAAAAGAAAATAGAATCTAGATTTTTCTAAATCTTAGAAGAAATAAATATATAAAAATTACAATTCTTCTCAAGATTTATAGGTTCAATGTGATAGAAATTATAATCTTAGTGGGCCTATATTATGGATCTTGACAAGATAATTCTGAAATCCACATGAAAGTAAATAAAATGTATTTGTGTGTGTGGTGGGAGCACACTTCAATGTAAAGAGGTTTATACCCTATACAGCTAAGGTAATTACAACAGTGAAGTAATAAATCAAGGGTCAAAAGACAAACTGTTTGACCTTATGCCCTAAAGAATGCTAAAGAAGCAAAGTCAGCTTCTCACATTTGAAACATTAGAAACTCAAATGAAAATGTCAAGAATTAAGTGTTAACAAGATAGGTATGTACCTTCCTCCCAACTCTTGCCTTTATTAAATAAATGAACTTTGAATTCCCTTACAATAGCTTTGTAAAAATAATAATAATAATAGTAAACTGAAAGAAAAGAAATGCTGGCATGTTTAGAGTGGTTATCTAAAGGCAGGAAGATTACAGATTAGACTATCTTTATGTTCTTCTTTATGTATACTCTTGTAACTTACAAATATTTTCCAATGATTATACACCTTTTTATTAAAAAAAAAAAAAAAAAACTTTCCTGAAAAAATCCCCATTTTAAACTTACCTCACCCAACTAAGTTGGTCACACACTATATAACTAGAGGGAAAACATTCAGACAGCCATACTATATACTGTGTACCAATCCCAAAATGAAGGATTTTGTTTGAAATCTTAGCCTTTGGCATTCTGAGAATTGTTATATGATGCCACACTGATATGCTGTAGCGAAGGTCCTCTCTAACAAGCACTGTAATTATGGGAAATTAAGAATTCTTCTGGATTTCCATATTTTTACCTTTAAAATGGTTTGATTATATGGTAACTAATTCATTTCTAACAGAGTTGTATCAGGTTTTCTGACTCTGGGTCTATGGTACTTGAACGCATAATAAAGAAATAGAGAAACTTATTCATTGATTCCCTTTCAGCAAATTGCAAATACACAACTCTGGGAATTCCCTGGTGGTCCAGTGGTTAGGACTTGGCACTTTCACTGCTGGGGCCCAGGTCTGATCCCTGGTCAGGGAACTAAGATCCCGTAAGCCACTTGGCACGGCCAAATTAAAAAAAAAAAAAAAAAAAAGAGAGAGAGAGAGAAAAGAGAGAGAAATTAAGGAAACAATCCCATTTACCATCACAACAAAAAGAATACAACACCTAGGAATAAACCTACCTAAGGAGACAAAAGACCTGTACTCAGAAAACTATAAGACACTGACAAAAGAAATCAAAGATGACACAAACAGATGGAGAGATGTACCACGTTCTTGGATTGGAAGAATCAATACTGTGAAAATGACTATACTTCCCAAAGCAATCGACAGATTCAATGCAATCCCTATCATATTACCAATGGCATTTTTCACAGAATTAGAACAAAATTTTACAATATGTACGGAAATACAAAAGACCCCAAACAGGCAAAGCAATCTTGAGAAATAAAAATGGAGCTGGAGGAATCAGGCTCCCTGACTTCAGACTATACTACAAAGCTACAGTCATCAAAACAGTATCATATTGGCACAGAAACAGACATATAGATTAATGGAACAGGATAGAAAGTTCAGAGATAAACCCACACACCTATGGTCAATTAATCTATGACAAAGGAGGCAAGGATATACAATGGAGAAAAAACAGTCTCTTCAATAAGTGGTGCTGGGAAAACTGGACAGCTACATGTAAAAGAATGAAATTAGAACACTCCCTAACACCATACACAAACATAAACTCAAAATGGATTAGAAACCTAAATGTAAGACTGGACACTATAAAACTCTTGGAGGAAAACATAGGCAGAACACTCTTTGACATAAATCACAGCAAGATCTCTTTTGATCCACCACCTAGAAGTAATGAAAATAAAAACAAAAATAAACAAATGGGATCTAATTAATCTTAAAAGCTTTTGCACAGCAAAGGAAACCATAAACGAAATGAAAAGACAACCCTTGGAATGGGAGGAAATATTTGCAAATAAAGCAAATGGCAAGGGATTAATCTCCAAAATATACAAACAGCTCATGCAGCTTAATATCAAAAAAACAAATAACCCAATCAAAAAAAATGGGCAGAAGATCTAAATAGACATTTCTCCAAAGAAGACATACAGATGGCCAAAAAGCACATGAAAATATGCTCAACATCACTAATTATTAGAGAAATGCAAATCAAAACTACAATGAGGTATGACCTCACAGCGGTCAGAATGGAGATCATCAAAAAATCTACAAACAATAAATGCTGGAGAGGGTGTGGAGAAAAGGGAACCCTCCTACACTGTTGGTGGGAATGTAAGTTGGTACAGCCACTATGGAGAACAGTATGGAGGTTCCTTACAAAACTAAAAATAGAACTACCATATGACCCAGCAATCCCACTCCTAGGCATATACCTGGAGAAAACCATAATTCAAAAAGATACATGTACCCCAATGTTCATTGCAACACTATTTACAATAGCCAGGACATGGAAGCAACCTGAATGTCCATCGACAGAAAAATGGATAAAGAATATATGGTGTGTGTGTGTGTGTATATATATATATATATATATATATATATATATATATATATATATATATATATAAATATATATATAAATATATATATATATAAATATATATATAATGGAATATTACTCACCCATAAAAAAAGAAAATAATGCCATTTGCAGCAACATGGATGAACATAGAGATTCTCATACTGAGTGAAATAAGTCAGACACAGAAAGACAAATATATGATACCGCTTATATGTGGAATCTAAAAAAAAAAAAAGGCATAAATGAACTTATTTATACAACAGGGGTAGAGTCACAGATATAGAAAACAAACTTATGGTTACCAGGAGATGGGGAGAGAGGGATAAACTGGGAGATTGGGACTGACATATACAGACTACTATATATAAAACAGATAACTAATAAGGACCTACTGTATAGCAGAGGGAACTCTACTCAATACTCTGTAATGGCCTACATGGGGAAAGAATCTAAAAAAAAAATAAAAGAGTGGACATATGTATATGTATAACTGATTCACTTTGCTGTACACCTGAAACTAGCACAACATTGTAAATCAACTATATGCCAATAAAAAACTAAAAGAAATAATAAAGCAAATACACAACCCAGTTAAGTGGATTTCCTGAGTCTATTCTTTTAACTAAATAACCTAACTATTTTCTGAGTAAGCTAGAATACTGAAACGTTGTTCACTGAGTATAATTTTAAGTTTATATACTTTGTTGCTTATTACTTTTATGTGTTATAGACAGACTATAGCTCTCAGTCAGGATACAGTAAGTGTGTATATTTGACACATTTAGAAGGTGAGAACTGGATGTGTGTAGCTGTAGAAAGGCAAGATGTGTGTGCTCACGGGCTCTGCTGGTCTGCTAAAATGCTGTCATTTGCCAGCTTTTTCAAGTATCTGTGCCCTGATTGTGAAATGGCAGCTATTTACTTTGGTTAAAAGAACGGACATGTGGACACAGTGCAGGAAGTGGAGGGTGGGATGAACTGGGAGATTAGGATTGACATATATACACTACCATGTATAAAATAGATAGCTAGTGGGAACCTGCTATAAAGCACAGGAAGCTCAGCTCGGTGCTCTGTGATGACCTAGATGGGTGGGATGGGGGCGGGTGTGGTGGGAGGGAGTTCCAAGAGGGAGGGGATATATGTATACTATAGCTGATTCACTTCATTGTACAGCAGAAACTAACACAACATTGTAAAGCAATTGTACTCCAATTTAAAAACAAGTAACAATTAGTATAAGTAGTTGAAGCTATACTCACAGCAATAAAGACCAAGAAATCAAACTGTGCGTATGTGCGCTTTTGGTTTTTCAAGAAAAAAGAAGAGTTTTGTCCTAAAGCATCAGTTGTCAAATTTTTTGGCCTCTGAACCAAAACTCTTAAAACTTTTTAAGGATTCCAAAGCGCTTTTGTTTATGGGAATTATAACTTTCAATATTTACCTAATCAGATATTAAAATGGAAAATTATTACCACTTGTATTTATTTAATCATTTGTAGATAACAATGATGAACACTTTGTCTGTTAACATAAAACATCTTGGTACTGTTTTGAAAATAGTTTTGACCTCTCAGACCTGAGTGAGAACCACTGTCCTCAAGTAAATGCTAGTTTGTTTTAGACTATGAAAGAGACTAATGAAAGAGAAAGCTTGGAAAGTAAATTTTATTTGCCATGGTATATAATACCTAAGACTGTAAAGAAGTGAGAAAAGGTGTTAAATAAAACTTTGTCAAAGTTCACTTAATCTTATTATACTTAACTTCCTAGGTTTACTGATTAATGCCTTTGGCTACTATTGTGAAACATTTTTTACCTGCTTTACCTAATCTTCTTTGAAAGCAGAGATTTCATGTTTTACCAGAATACTTTTCCTATGCTTTATGTTGAATTAATTATGCCCTTGATAGCAAAGAAAAAAGAAAAAGAAATTAAAATTCCCTTACTTATGAAAGATCTAGGGTTCTTTATAATCACATTACTGTCCATGTTTATTGTTAAATGTTTTCTTGTCACTGTGATTAAATAGGTGTCTTTGGCAAGAATGATCCTATCTTAATAAGTGTCAAAATTTATTCTGATATATATTTTGAGTTGTCTTCTCCATATCAAATTTTAAATATGGAAAAAAAAAATGAAAATGAAAAAAAAAAATAAAATGAAAGTTTCAGCATAACTCTAACATCTAAAACTATCTTTGAAATTTCCCAGGGAAATGCTAGAAATAATTAGATTTCTTTACTATGCTACAATTGTAAAGTGTTATATGGGCAAATCTGTCAAATCAGGAGAGAAAAGCCATCTACCTATGTTACATTTGTGTAGGTAAATTAATGTACATATTTCACAAATTGTATGCCTCCATAGGAATTCCCTGCAGATTTAACAATGCATTGCTGACTATACTATGCCTTACCTGCAGAAACACTCATCAAAAGTCTTCTGAATTATTCTCTGCCTTGAAAGAGAACTGTGATCTCCTCCATATTGATAGTTTGGATTACACTATTAAATAAACCACAGCCATTAAATCTCTCATCTAAAATGAGATTTCATTTTAAGTTAGTGTTTGCTTGAGGGCTTTGATATAAGCTTTAGGTTAGAGTTTGTCTTCAACCAAGGACAGTCTCAGAGCCTGTAAGAAATTACTGTACCAGGTACTTTGAACTTTTGATACTTCAAAGAATAAACTCTCAAATCCAGGCTTCTGAGCTCACATCAGCTATAAAACTTTCATACCATACCAGTGGACTGCGTCAAGCTTTTCAGAACTCATTTCAGTCCAGAAGCAGAGGGCTTTATGAAAACAGACAGCTAACCAAAGATCCAGTAAGTGAACACTCAGTTACATAGGACTGAATGAGGTGACGAGGGACATTTTATTGTGATTGTTTGTCTGAATATGGTTGATATTGGTTCAATGTCATATTTATCTGGATATAAAAAGCCATCTTGGGGCTTCCCTGGTGGCGCAGTGGTTGAGAATCTGCCTGCCAATGCAGGGGACACGGGTTCGAGCCCTGGTCTGGGAAGACCCCACATGCCGCGGAGCAACTAGACCCGTGAGCCACAATTACTGAGCCTGCGCGTCTGGAGCCTGTGCTCCTCAATAAGAGAGGCCGCGATAATGAGAGGCCCGCGCAGCGCGATGAAGAATGGCCCCCACTTGCCACAACTAGAGAAAGCCCTCGCACAGAAATGAAGACCCAACACAGCCATAAATAAATAAACAAACAAATAAATAAACAAACCCAAAAAAAAAAAAAAGTTTAAAAAGCCATCTTTTCTCTTTTTACTTAACTTATCTTGAACCCACAATTATGCTTTTATAAACTAAAATGAAATACTTAAAAATAATATCTGACTCTGATCCCAAGAATCTCTTACTAAATCTTCTTACTTTTTATTACGTTGGCAATATAGTTATTTATTTGGGGTCAAAAAGAATCTATCCTCCATTTACCATGACACAATTGGGGGAATCAATTTCATAACCAAGACCTTATCTGGAGTATCGTATTTGAGAATTATGTTCATTGAGTCAAGTAGTACAGGCACTTTTAAGAAAAAAAGATTGGTTTATGTTTGGAGCTAATGCCAACAAAGATCTCTCAGGGAAATTGGCCTGGTACCTGGTTTACCAGGTCCCAGCCTTACAGGGATTAAGAAAAGTCAGGCAGACCATGAAAATTAGTAAATTTGGCAACATCGGAAAGGAAAGCATGCATCAAAATTTACAGGTAGGGCTGGAGAAATCTGGTAGAGTTTCTTGGGCTTAGTATTCTTGCCTTGGGAGAGTAAATTATACAGGCTTTTAAAAATCTAATCTGAGATTCCCTATGAAAACTTTCAGAGAGAATTTACTTCATGGCTTCAGTAATCTCAATATCTTAATCTTATCACTTTGAGAAATAAGCTTTGAGATTTTATGATCATGATGGTGGAGTTGGTCAAGGAAAACGGTGAGACTTGGAAAGAGGCATAAAAGACCTCTGGAAGTCATGACTAGAGCACCACTCTAGATTATCTACACCTTTCATTATGTTTGAGCCATTTTACAATTAAGTAAATTGTAGAACACAAGAAGTAATACAAATGATTCTTGTCCATAGAAATACAAACAGATTTCATCCAGTGGAATGCAACTGATTGTTGCCCTGTGGATACTGATCACTTTTACATCATTTTATAAATTCATTTCGGCATTACTCATTGCCTGCTTCTCTCCATAAACACACACACACGTTTGCAAGTGCGCACGTGCACACACATATATACATATGTAGGTATATATACACGTGTGTGTGTATGGTGTGTTCTTTGAAATCTCTTTTGAACTAGTTATAATATCTTACTGATGTCACCATTAATTAATTAATTAAAATCTTGGAGATGTAGTCGTTAAAAAAAAAATCTATAACAACTTTAGAGACCATTTATCCAGATGAGAGTAGGAAGCAGGAGGGAATGAGGTGTATTCCAGAAGATAAAATAACATGTGTAAAATCTCTGTAGCAGGAGAGAGCAACACCTATTCAAGAAACTGGAAGGACAGGTGTATGGGACAGATAGTAAGAGGTAAGGCTGGAAGGGGTAGGCAGGATCCTAGGATGTTGGAAACTGAAGGCCATATTTAAGACTTTCATTTCTATTTTTAACTCAAAAGAAATGAGATAAATCCATTTAAATCCATTAAAGTGATTTAAGGTTGACAGGGGAAGATGAATTTTAGATACTTAGATTTAAGAAAGATGGCTTTGTGCGTTATGGAGAATTGGTTGGAGAGGAGACTGTAGGAGCAGGCTGATGTGGTCTAAGGGAGATATTAGAGAAACTCGAAAAAAAAGTGGTGGCAGTGAAGATGGAGAGAAATGTATTATTTTGAGGGATACTTCTAAAGCAAAGAAATTAGGCAAGACATAGAAACAACCTAAGTGTCCATCAACGGATGAATGGATAAAGAAATACATATATATTTATATATTTTATATATACATATGTATAAATGTATACATATATAAAATTCAGCCATAAAAAAGGAAATCCTGCCATTTGCAACATGGATGGACCTGGAGGGGATTATGCTAACTGAAATAAGTCAGAGAGAGAAAGACAAATATGATCTTACTTATATGTGGAATCTAAAAAAACAAAAACAAACCAAACTCGTAGATACAGCAGATTGGTGGCTGCCAGAGATGGAGGAGGGGTGTCAGGTGGGCAAAATGGGTGAAGGTGATCAAATATTCAATGTACAGCATGGTGACTATAGTTAATAATACTGTATTAGATATTTGAAAGTTGCTAAGAAAGTAGATCTGAAAAGTTCTCATCACAGGAAAAAAAAATTATAACTATGTAGGGTAACGGATATGGATGTTAACTGGTCTTATTGTGGTGATCATTTTACTGTATATACAAATATCAAATCATATTGTATACCTGAAACTAATACAATGTTATATGTCAATTATATTTCAATAAAAAACTGTAAAAAACTATTCACTCATTAATTTTTCCAGTTTTGATATTCATATATTTAAATTTGCTTTATAATATGATCCACTGACAAGTGAGGAATATTCTCTAATTTAAAATATATAGAGAGATATACATTTATTTAATTTACTTTTGGATTGCATTTGACTCACTGTTTGATAGAGTAGGAACAGGAAGTAAAGAGAGGTGGAAACTTTGGTAAATTACCAATGACAGGCAGCACTTGTTGGGGATTTTTTTTTTTTTTTTTAAGTATTAAGGCAGAGTTACAGGCTACTGCTATCAGCCAGCAGAAAAAAATATAGGTTCAGCAGAATGATGTGGAGTCTTATTATTTTCTAACGATTGTGTAGGGGGGGTGGCTGGATGGTGCTGACAGTAGTGGGACTTTCAGGCAGTCACAAAGATATAAAACAGGCTCCCGTTTCATGTAATTGAAGGAGGTGGGGCTGGGAAAGTTGTGTTTCTGAGTCATGACCACAGCATTACCCATCCCAAAGGCCCCTGAAATAGGGCTGCAGCTGCCAGCTTCACTCACCTCTACCACCAACACTTTGAATCATTACCGAAAATAAATAAATAAATATTCAAGAACTCACAAATGTATCTGTTTTAGAAAGATAAACTTTGAACAAGATTTCACCTCCTATATGCAGAAATTACTTTCATTCCAGTTTCTAGTATCTCCATGCAAGAGGCGGCCTTGGCATTTGTAGTGTTCCCTAGGTATGTCAAGAGATTAGGGCTACAAGGATTACATTTATTCAGTTAGGGGGATGGCAGAGAGAGTAAAAGATAATATTTAAATTGACTTGTTTCATGTTTGGAGTATTTTAAGAATCCTCTGTCTACAGGTTTAAGGATGAAAGTGTACCTACTTACTAGATATTCTAAAGATTTTAAAAATTATCTTTTAAACAGTTTTGTAATATCCTTTTTATGAAAAACATGTTATCATCCCCATAGACTGCTTATTACTTACAAAAGGCAAAGGTACCTTTATAATTAAGAAATCTAGCAGACACCACCTTAATTAAGTGATCATTCAATCTCCCTGATAATGGGACAATCTCTCCATTATTGATGGACTGAGAAGGACACATTATCTAAGTAGTAGTCCTACCAAAATCCAAGATCCTATTTGTGATTAGAATCTAATCATGAGGAAACAATCAGACAATCCAAATTGAGAGACAGTGGGCTTGGAGACTTAAAATATCAGTGTTATTAATTTAGAAAATGCTGGGAACCAATAAATGCAGTGTGTGATCCTTGATTGCTTTTTGGAATAAAAATAATACAAAACAAAAACAATGAAAATACAAAGAAACAACAAAAACAGTTACAAAGAACATTATTAGGGTGATGGGGGAAAATTGAATATGGGATGAACATTAGATAATTGGGTCAATGTTAAATTTCCGGAATATTTTAACATATGTGGTTACGTAGAAGAAGAATATTTTTATTCCTAGGAGATGCATCCTAAGGTATTTTAATGACAACACAATGGAGTGAAAGGAATATGGATATGGCAAAATGTTAACAATTGAATTTTGGTGAAGAGTTTACACGTGTTTACTGTACCATTCTTTCAACTTTCCTGTAGGTTAGAAACTTTTCAAATACTAACTTGGGAAAATAATTAAAAATTAAAAATTAAAAATCCATTATGTTTTTAGTGCATAGTTGTTTTCAAACAGAAATCAGTGTTAGATGATTTTATGTGGTTTTAGGTACATTGTTTACTCTCAAAACAAATCTGAAAGTTAGTTGCTCTTTTCTCTATAGGTGAAGAAATAGAAGCTCAAAGGAAGCAAGATTTTTCAGAAGGAAGGCTACTGTCTGGCAATGATTCTCACAACCATTTCTTCAACCTCTCCCAAGACCCAGCTTAGAGAAATTCTTAATCAAGAATTGCAGTTCTGAAAACCAGAGAATGACTGCTCTCAAAGAAAGAAAATTTGGCTTCATTTCTAAGCCTTCCTCTAATTCCTGAGCCATCATTTTTACTATTTTTAAAAACAGTGTTCCTCAAGCCATTTTTACATAAGCAATAAATATCTTGCTCTTAACATCTGCCTCAGTTCCTCCTAAAATTCCTAACAGTATTTTTCCTAGTATATTAGTATACTAATACTAAAGTAATATTTTTCCTCAATAGCATTTTCCTTAAACTCAACTTCAAGTTCCTAGTGAGTTTATCTACTAAAATATCAAACAACTCTTTTTTTCAGTTTTGCTGTGGTCTACCTAATTGATTTCTCAAATGCAGCTACCAGCCACGTGACCTCTGGCATCTACCCTGCAGTTATTATTGTGTTACCATATAGTCCTTCCCTAGGGGGCTGCTCCGCCACTGCTAACATTAGACCCCATCGTTCTCTTTCCTAAGGATTTGCTGCACAGACTCACCTGCACTGCAGAAGTCAGCACTGTGCAGCCTGCTGGCAGAACGCCTTGTAGCTGCTTTATCTTGCCATTCTGTAAACTCTACTATAAACCTAATGTATGTACAATCATTTTTTTTTTTTTTACTATTTTCAGCATGATACTAGTATTTGTGTCTGTTTCTTTTTTTTTTCCTTTAGAACTTATTTTGAGAGCAGTTTCTGAAATACAAAGCAGATAGAAGACAATTTTCTGAATTTCCTTTTCCTCTCCCCACCATTTTTTTTAATATTCAGCTTGAACAGTACATCCTTTTAGATTTCAAGGAGATCTGCACTTATCTGAAGGCCAGGTCAAATGGGCTAATTATAAGTCAATTTGGATGGACTGTTTGAATGTGGGTATGTAGACAGTGAACACCTTAAATGAAAAGAGAGTAGAGCTGGTGCAAAAAAAAAAAAAAAAGAAAGAAAGAAAAAGGCTGTGTTCACCAAGAGTGATTCACAGAGAAATGATATGGCTCACCCCTATCTCCGCTGGCCTATCTCCTGTGCACTCAGGCCTGACTCTTGGGGAAGGGGTACAGTGAATGAATAAGCCTCATTTCTCTATCATTCCCATGGACACTGAAAGCACTATCTCACCACTGGTGGACGTCTTATGGTTGAAGTAAGCTTGGCAATGGCAGATGGCTGAGTTAGAGATGATGGCCGTAGTATTACTGCCTGCAGTAGCTATGCTGGGGATGGCAGTGATCCCTTCAGGACTAGGGCTAGAGAAAAATGTGAGCTACTGGCAAAGGTATCCATGATTCTGGCCTTAGGCAATAGCAGCCTTCTCTTGACTTCTATGAGCCTAAGCATCAGCAGTTGAAACCTATGCAGATATTGGTGTGATTCGTTTTAGTTACTGGCAGTTAATGGAAGCATCATCACAATGAGCCAGTAAAGAAACAATGGAAAAGATTTACATTCCACGTGCTGGCAGTACGAGGTGGTTCCTAATATGATGTCCCTGTGGAAATCCCAACAATTGCTTTAGAGACAAGTAGAACTCCACCCTATATACTGAGTGGACGTAAGGGGAGGTCAGACAGAGAAATACGATGGTTGGCTCTAACTCTCATCCTATGACTACCTCAAGCTGGGGTACTGATAGGCACAAATGTTATGTTTTCCTTTACCAGAAAAGAAAAACGTACATATTTTCATGGGTGCCTGACACCACACAGTCTTAGCTTGTAATTTCTTTTGACCGATAATTAGAATCACACCTTCCTGCGGAGAAATTCTTAGAAATAGTACAAAATAGAAACCAATCACCACACATCTGAGATCTGAGAATAAGACAGAAGAAAATATAGAGCTCAGTAGGAAGGATGAAATTCATTATGAACTGATGAATTTGATGTTAGATACACCAATTGCAGTGTTACCATGTTATTTATTAATGTATCACAGTGATTAGGCAATTGAGGTAGAGACCAATGAAGTGTTACTGGAAAAGAAGGAAAGAGGCCTTCCCAGTGTCTATAGCTGGGAAAAGACATACTGTTACCGAAATAATAATGATGTATCACTTGTTTCATAGGTAATAAAGTCTTACTAGGCATCAGTTCATATCGAGGGCCTTTTGGTGTTGCAGTGACCGGGTGTCTACCATCAATTCCCTAAAAGACCACCAGAAACACCTGCTGATGGAAAAAAAGCTAAGACTGTGCAGTAAGAAAGAATGCTACCTTGACAGGGTTTGTGCCTGGTCCAGACGATTCTAGGCTAGGTCTTGAAGACAGAGCCTGGGTGGGATGGGCAGGGTTTATGATGTTAGAGCTATGGATCGTGGGCACTGAGCCCTGGGTATTGATGAGTAAGCTGTCAATCTTGAAAAATAAGCTGCTTAGTTAGTTCCCATTATTATCTCTTGGAAACAAGTATTACGTGAAACAGGCAGCTAAGTTTTTTTTTTTTTTTTTAATTTTATCACAATAGAAACACAAAAGGGACAAAAATATGTCTGATTATAGGATTGTTTAAATAGAGGATAGAGACATATGTTGGTTTTAGTTTTCATAGAAAACACAAGTTTGTAGCTTAGGTCTCTCGGTATATATACCTTCAGTTCTTTCCTAAGGAATATCCATTAGCTGATCTCAGGCTCCCCATCTGGAAATGCAAATTGGCTACTTGTGAATTTAAAAAAGACTTTGTTCAATGGAAGATTTGATGATTTTAAGTTTCTGAATTTTGCTGACTAAACATCCCTCCTATCATTTCTAAATATAAAAAGAAGTGCATGTATTTTGTGTGTATATATTTGTATGTATCTATATATGTATGTATTTTTACGTCATGGATATAATGGATACAACATGCATATGTGTGCTTGTGTGTGTGTGTGGGTTTAAACCTACAAATATAACATGTGTTTTCAAATAATGGACATATATATGGAGGCATTACAAAATCAGTATGTTCCTGTAACTTGATTATTCTTCTTAACAATATGTCATGAAGTCTTTCATATGTATGTGCTTCTATATGTGTATAATCCCTAAAATGGAGGCAAATAATTCTTACCTCATAAATCTATTATGTTTTAAAGAGTTAGCTTCTATAAATCACTTAGAATAATGACAAGGAAATAATACACATTATACAAGTGTTTAGTAAATAATTTTATAATATTGTCATGGATTATCATTGGCTTGTATTTTCTCTTCTAGAGGAATTTGAATCAAAATATTATGCTACAAAAATTCTGTGGCTATTTCAATTTAAATAGCATAGAAATGTATAGATTGGTGTTATTAGTGAGAATTGACATTTCACGTATTAAGTTTTTCTATCTAGGAACATAATATATGTTTTCCACTTATTCTGCTTTCCTTTTACATGTTCATTTTTAATTGAAGTATAGTTGATTTAAAATATTATATTTGTTTCTCATGTACAGCATAGTGATTCAATATATTTGTAGACTACACTCCACTTAAAGTTATTATAAACTATTGGCTATATTCCCTGAGCTTCACAATATATTCTTTTAGCTTGTTTATTTTATACATAGTAGTTTGTACCTTTTAATCTCATAACCCTATCTTGGCTCTCCCCACTTGTCACCACTAGTTTTTTCTCTAAATCTGTGAGTCCGTTTCAGTTTTGTTATACTCATTCGTTTATTTTTTTAGGTTCTACATATAAGTAATAACATAAAGTATTTGTCTTTCTCCGTCTGACTTATTTCACTGAGCGTTAACACCCTCTAGGTCCAATTCATGTTGTTGCAAATGGCAGAATTTCATTCTTTTTTATGGCTGAGTAGTATTCCATTGTGTATATATACCACATCTTCTTTATCCATTTATCTGCTGAGGGATACTTAGGGTGCTTCCATATTTTGGCTATTGTAAATAATGCTGCTATGAACATTGGGTGCATGTATTTTTTCAAATTAGTGTTTTCAGGTTCTTCAGGTATATACCAGGAGTGGAATTACTGGAACATATGGTAGTTCTATTTTTAGTTTTTTGAGGAACCTCCATACTGTTTTCCATAGTTGCTCCACCAATTTACATTCCCGCTAACAGTGTACTAGTGTTCCCTTTTTTCCACATCCTGGCTGACATTTGTTATTTGTAGACTTTTTCATGATAGTCATTCTGACAGGTATGAGATATATTTCATTGTGGTTTTGTTTGCATTTCTCTGATGATGAGCAATGTTGAGGATTTTTTCATGTGCCTGTTGACCATACGCATATCTTCCTTGGAAAAATGTCTAGTAAGGTCTTCTGCTCATTTTTTAATTAGGTTGTTCATTTTTTGATATTGAGTTGTATGAACTGATCATATATTTTGGATATTAACCCCTTATTGGTCATATCATTTGCAAATATTTTTTTCTTTTACATCTTTAAGGATATTTTGTAGTTATTTTAATAGAGAATTTTCATATTTCTCTTCATATTTATTTTACATATTTGGCTTTTTTGGTTTTGCTATTTATTTGTATATGGACTCTTTTTTCCTTAACATTTTCTATTGTATATTCTTGATGCTTAAGAAAGCTACTAATTTTAACTTTGATCTCATAAGAGGTATCTTATTGAACTTTCTTTTCTAGTTGTTTGTATGTCATCTCAGATCATCTGGAAATATTACTATATCATCTAGAAATAATGGTGTCATTTTCCTTTATCTTTTTCTTGTCTCAATTTTTCTTGTTGATATTATCATAGAATTTAACTTCCAAAGTAATGCTCAAGAGCGGCAGAAACAAGGGATTGACATGTAGATTATTCACTATCCATTGTCTTTTTCCCATCTCCTCTCTCCCCGCAATGTAAGAATCTCATTAACATACTTTTATTTTCCTTTCCCCACTTGCTATCACCCATGTTTAATTCAAAGAGTTTTACTTTTAGAAAATTCAATATTTTATAATTGTGCACAAAAAATTAGTCTTAGCTATGTACTCTTTTCTAGTTTTTTCTTCAGTTACTTTTTTTTTTTTTTTTTAATTAATTAATTTATTTATTTATTTTTGGCTGTGTTGGGTCTTCGTTTCTGTGCGAGGGCTTTCTCTGGTTGTGGCAAGTGGGGGCCACTCTTCATCGCGCTGCGCAGGCCTCTCACCATCGCGGCCTCTCCCGCTGCGGAGCACAGGCTCCAGACGCGCAGGCTCAGCAACTGTGGCTCACGGGCCCAGCCGCTCCGCGGCACGTGGGATCTTCCCAGGCCAGGGCCCGAACCTGCGTCTCCTGCATTAGCAGGCAGGTTCTCAACCACTGCGCCACCAGGGAAGCCCTAGTTTTTTCTTAATCTTCTTTCTTATGTTCCATATCTTTTTTTAATTTTTTTTTTTTTTTTTTGCTGGAGTGCCAGCTTTAGAATTTATTTCAGATACAGCTTTGAGTAGGGAAATTTTCTGAGTCTTCACTTTTCTGGAGATGCCTTTGTTTTGCCATGCCATTTAATGTTAGTAACTTTAAAATCATTTTCTCTCAAGACTTTGAAGATACTGACATCAAGAATGATTCTCTGATTCTTGTTTATTTGTTCAGTTTTAATCTCACTTATGCTTATTTCCCCATATAAGACCTAGGAAAGTAGCAGATACACTTGCATCTTTCTTTGATGATTTTTTTTTTTACTTTCTTTATTTCCTTTGCCTCCTCTCCCATGCTTTTCTTTTCAAAAGTAGACATCAACAGAAGAACTATATCAAAATGCTCAGAAATGTTAAAGAGACTTGGAATCTATATCAAAGTAGAAGTTAAGAGTTGTAGAAGTCAGCTGTAAAAAAAGTGACTGTTAAAGCAATAAGAAGTGCTGTCTTATTTGAATGAAGGATTGGGAAGAACAGAGTCAAATGTTGAATTATAGGACAATCCCACAGCTGGGGAGAAAGAGCTCTTCTTCTGTACATGTGTTAATAGCTTATGGTCTTTTTC
The DNA here is from genome assembly GCF_949987535.1 of Balaenoptera acutorostrata. Lineage (NCBI taxonomy): Eukaryota > Metazoa > Chordata > Mammalia > Artiodactyla > Balaenopteridae > Balaenoptera > Balaenoptera acutorostrata. The sequence continues at coordinate 9,542,359 of NC_080071.1, forward strand.
TCTTCTATTCTGTGTATATAATAACACCCAGGTTTGCCTGACCAGGTAAAGAATCATCTGTAATAAGTGGTACATTGTGTTGGTTTCTCCAGCAACTCGTTTTCTATAAAGTACTTGTTTTATCAATAGCTTTGGGAAGCAATATAGAAGCTTTCAGTCTCAACTTGGATGATTTATTTATGATACAAAAGTTTATTTTACTATGACACTCTGAAGGCTTTGCACATGTGAGTAATGTAATGATTCATGTTTTAAATATTTTCCTTGAAATATTAGAGGTATTTGTCACTTAATAGAACTATACACAGAAAGCTTATTTTGAATTTAAACATGATCAAATATTTGTAATTGTCCATTTTTGTAATTTATATTGTTTTTGCAATAATTGTAATACATGTTGAGTGTAAAAACAATGAAAAATAGATCTAAACAAGAAGAAAATAAAAATCGCTTGTACATATTCTATTATCCAGAAATAGGCACAACAGTATTTTGGTGTCTATATTTTCCATTCTTTCGCTAAGCCTAACTGTAGTAAGTCTTGAAGACATGATGCTTGTTTCATGGCAATGTGTCTTAAGACTGCATTTGAAATCATGTTTTTCTCTATGTTCTGTTCACTTCCCTAAACGTAATTTTAGTTTTGGTTTAATGAGTCTTACACTATAGTATCATATAAAGAAAAGGGACCTTTGGTCTCACCTACTCTGAATACAATTTACACCAGGACACTATATCCTATATATAGTTTCCATAGGATACAGGAGAAAAAAGATCATCAGCTATTAACTCATGGACAAGGGGCACTTCTTTTCCAGATGCTTCTCTGCTTGGATGCCCTGGATGTGGCAGTGACTAAGTTTCTCTATGACCTTGCTTCTTATAGCGTGGCCCAAGGATGGAACAGGTAGCATGGAAATCACTTGCGGGCTTATTAAAACTGCAGAATATGGGCTCAAATACCATAGAGAGACAGAAACAGAACTTGCCCTTTAACAATAACCCAAGGTGATTTTTAAACACATGGAGCTCCAAGGAGCTGTTTTTCAGCCACAGCTTCCGTCAGGCTTTCCTTTCTGGAGGAGCCTTCCTTTCTGGAGGCCCTAGCTCTCCTTAAGCTCTGGAAACACCAGTCCCTCCCTTGCCACTTCAGGCCAGGGATAGCAGTGGTTTCTTGCTCTCCTTATTCCCTGGGTTCCTGTTTCCATTCTTTGAGAATTTCTTTAACCCTACTCATACCTCTGTAAATAAAGTCTCTTTAAACCCCAGAGCTGGGTGATTGATTTTGGTTTCCTTCCAGGAACCTGACTGATCACCTCCTGATAAGTGGGCTTGGCTGCTGGGAGAGTTTCTCTATCTCACTCTTTCTGAGGTTTTAAAATTCCAAATGCATAAAATTTCACTTTGTCCATTCTGCCACACTTAGTCTCTCACATTTGACTGAGTTATTCTGAACTCTAATGTGGCTCGGTTGGTTTCTCTCTCAGTTTTTGTCACTTCCAAGTCACCATAGAATTACTCCTTGTGGACTGAAATTCTGGTACAGTGTAGACATTCATGTGTACTTTTTTCTTTTGATAAAATATCTTACTTGATCCTCATAATAAACTCACATTGTAAATACTGTTAAAGATGAGAAAAGTGACAAAGGAGGTTACATAACTTTTCCAAGATCACATAGTTGGTAGTTGGCAAAGCTTTCTGATTTCAGAGGTCATTCTCTTAATAACAGTTGCATACTGCCTGCCTATTTGTCTGCTGACTACTTCCAGAAAAATATTTTCTGATGAAGTCTGCTAATTTCTGAGCAAAGATATTATTGCTCATCTTTGAAAATATACTAGATTCCTAATCATTCTAAAAATGTGGCTGGAGATCAAAGCTAATTTGCCCCTAGAAACTAAGTCCTTGGCATGTCCTCAGGATGTGACAGGATTCTAGAATCTCAAGGTAACATTGTAACTCATTCATTTATCCTTGCCTTTCCATCCATCTGCCTGCAGTCTCCTGTTAGAGGACCACCTCTTCTAGATGCTCACAGGGTCTTAGCATTCTTATAATTCTGACAGTCTCATGTCTCCTAAGGTAGGACTAGGTCATAGACTTTTGGGGGGTTGGAGGAGTACTGTTCATTTAGGCTCCAAGAACAGTCAGAATCAGTGCTACATTGCATGAGCCTGCTGTCATTAAATATCATGTTCAACCATCAACCCCAATGCAAGGGGTTATAATTAAGCATCACCAAACATATCACCTAAGAAGACATCCTGATCAACTGAGTTTAAAGCAGAACACTTCACACTTTTTCACATTTTGATATAAAACACATGAACTTCTTTTGGGTGTCAGACAGTGTGCTAAGTGCTTTCATATGTATTTTCACATTTAGAATTATTCACAACTTGTGAAATAGATATTATTATTCTTTTCATTTTACAAACGTGGGAATTGTGGTTTTCTAATTGAAAAGTACAGAGCCTATCTGATTGAGAAAGAACTTAAAAGTTAGACAATGCAATGATGTAGACAAACCAGAACTCCAGTACACTTCTACTGAGGGTAAATATACAGCCAGTATAGAGAACTATTTACTAATATTCAGGAAAGTTGAAGATGCCCTTACCCTATCATCTGACAAGTCCACTACTACTCATACATTCAGAGAAACTCCCCAACATCTACCCATGTATTGGAATGTCCATTGCAGCCTCAGTTGTAATCATGGTAAAATGGAAATAACCTCAAGGCTCAACTCAAGGTACATACATACACTATGCTATGCTTACATTTAGAATACCATAGGTACTTTATGACCATTTGTTTAGAGTTTGACACGTGCAAAACTTTAACATGTATTGCTTATTTCTAACTATATATGTAGTGAAATATTAAAATATTGAATATGGGATGGTGTTTACCTCCGAGGGGAGAGGAAGGAGAAGGAATACATAAGGGATACACAAATGAATTTCAACCTTATTATTAGAGTTGAGTGGTGGTTTCTCATGTGTCCTGTTAAGTTAGTTTATATTCTCTTGTCTAATTTTAATACAAAAGACAGAAAAGTAGTACAAAGTGTCAAAAGTGAAAAAATATGTAATAATGGGATACCATTAAAAAATGCACACACACAAATAAACACAAGTAAAATCAGGGAAATCTGAAAACCAGTGGATTGTACCAATATCTATATCCTGGTTACAGTGTGTTACTATAATTTTGTAAAACGTTACCATTGGGTGAAACTAGATAAACATATTCAGGATCTTTCTGTTTAATTTCTTGCAAATGTATGTGAATTTACAATTATATCAATAACAATTTCAATTTAAAATAAAAATAATTAAAAAATAAATTAAAAATATGATGCTTCTGCAAGTATACCTAAGATACCACTGGCTTTCATTAAAATTCAAAGAATAAATTAAAAAATTCAAAAGGATCAAGAAAATCTGCCACCACTGTCAATCACAAAATTGATTGCTTTTGGTTTCCAAGTTAATTTTTTTTTCTGATATTGAATAGCACCTTTGCCCCATGGAGATAGTATGTTTGCTAGGGCTTGCCTATAGAAAATAAAATGGCAAAATGTATAGGAAAATCACCAAAAAAATTTTTGTCTGCCTTCTGGGAATTACAAATGTGAACTTGAACACTACTTAATGTATTAAATAAATGAGAAAGAACACATATTAGCTCTCATTTTGTATATATGAATAAAAAACCATCTTTGTCAGTAATATTAAAGTTTACAGTGAGTTTGTCCCAAACAACTTTAATATGAAAATTGATAACCAAACAGAGTATTTCAAGCCTGGTCATGTGCTAACTCATAATAATCTTTGAAGCCTGTGGAAAAGGCCGAATTCCAGTCAAGACTCAAAATTTCTGAATTGAAATCCCTTAGGATCAGGCAGAAGAATCTACATTTATAAGTTTCTATGTACAATTTCTGTGCTGTGAAATTTCACAACTACTCATTTGAATACCTGAATTATCCTTGCTGGCTATCACCTTTTACAAAATTAATCCAACTGTAGTCTGCACTTCATATATAGTTTGCCTTTTTAAACTGTAAAATCTATTCCCTTTTAATCTGCTAGGTTATTTTGTATCTAACTGGGCATGGGTAAGTACCTGTGTGTAGCCAAGTGAGACCTTTAAAGCTACTATGATGTTTAGACCCTAGCTGAGCTTAAGAACAATTAAAGGGATGACAGGTTTGCAAAAAAGGAAAAAAAAAGTCCATTGCATTAATTGTTTCTCATCTTTCTGAAAAAACAACTTTCATTTTATTTGTATTAGTAGAAAGTTACTTACTCATGTAAAAAAATTTGCTGTTATGTATGAGAGTAGAGAAACTCATCATTTTGTTCCTAGCAATGTCTGGCTGATGGTAAGGTTCAATGAATATTTTTTTTTTTTAACTAAATGAATGGGATCCCTGAAGCACAATATGCCATGTTGACAGAACTTGGAAGATATTTTCTGAAATACCTTTTAACCAGGCCTTAGAATAATTAGGTTTTCCTACTGGCAACCACACTAATAATCTGAGGTATTCATTGTCAATGTCTGAGGTATTCAACCTCAGTGTCTTTCCACATCCCTAAACTATTTTGAGATCACCTGATTTTAACTCACATCCAGAGCTGTCCTGCTGGGCTAATGGAGTCACGTGGTATACATCAGGGGATAGTTAAATATGGTTGTTCCTGCTGCTTCTCTCTTTGCCTAATTACCTGACTGACTCTTGGAAGTTATAGCTCATGGAATTTTGGACCTGGACACACCAGGGCACTTGATCAAACAGTTTCCCAGACCCAGAAGTCACATTTCAGCTCTAGCTCAGACCAAAGACCTGCCAAGCTCCTGGGATGACTTAGCATAGAAGATTTTAAATAGCTTCAGGAAATGCAAACCTTTCTGTCAATTTGAATGGTTCCTGTCACTTTTTAGAACACCTGGCACTCAAATATTTAAATTACAATTCCAGTTTTAATTTGAAGGAAACTAACAATAAGCCCTTTCTGCTTCTTTAGTACTTAGGTCTAGCTTTACTTCAATTTTCTAAAAAGGCAGATTTGGGAACTGAAATTAGCAACGCAAGGTGAACCTAGTGTGCATTTGACTGAAGATTATGCAAATGCAGGAAATTATAATTCTCTCAGGATGTCATTACATGTGTCTACTTAGACACACATTTTCTGCTATGTTTAAGTTAAACAAAACACTAAATGACTATGCAGTATGACATCTCATGAATACGTTTCCATTCACATGTGTGCTTTTAGTATAAAAAAAACGACTGCTTCAGTGATAAGAGATTAGGTCCTTTAATTAGAAACAAATGACAAATCACTGTTAACCCCATGTGATGCTTTCTAAAACTTCCATCAAATATTCCTCTTAAAAACATTATTAAACACAAGTTCCCCAGCTCTACTTCCTAAAAGGTGCCATTTAACAAAACCCAGGCAGGACGTTAACACTGGGGCCGAATTACAGGTTTGCCAAAGCATTTCCCGTGAGGGGATTGACAGGGGATCATTTTGTTACGGGGCCACCTCCAGCGTGTTGTGACAACCTCTCATTACACCTCTGAGCACAGCACTCAGCTGTAGGTTCTACAAGATGCAAATAGCTCCAAATGGGTTCAATTTAGAGCGAGTGGATAATGTATCACTCACTTTCCTAAGGTAGAAGCTTTTAATTTTTCCAAGAACAAGGAGGAGAAGAACGTTGTAGTTGCTGGAAACAGAGATTTAGTTAACAAACTGCGCCTGAGAAATGGAGTCACAATAGCAATATCTGTTTCCTTATAAATAAAAACACTTCACCTGCCTTGTTTCCCCCTGGCCTAAACCAAAATACCAAGTGGTCAAGTGAGCATCACCTCTCAATAAATATAATTATCCACTTAAGAGCTCAATGTCAAAAACGAGTACCGTCTAAGTGATGGTAGGTTTTTCACTTACAAAAGGAACTGCTTACAAAGCGACTACAGTTAATTATAATAATACTCAAAAAGTGTTTAAAACACATTTCGATATGGAAAAAAATACCCTGGAAAGCTTTTCACAGCTGGACTTTAATATTTTAGTGTGCTTGCTTTCTACCCCTCTGTGATTTTACTTCCACTGCTCTATTACTGATTTTAGTAAGAGTTGCTCACCACGGAAGGCTGCAAGTCCCAACTACCAGCTGTTTACAAGAGACGCATGCTAATATGGATTGGAAAAGTCAATAAGCCCATTTCAGATTACTGTGTTTAACAAAGCCACAGGAGAAGCCAGGGACCTACAAAAACAGGCTCATGGGAAAAGATGGCTGTTTTCTGCTATGAGTACCTTAATGAGTAGAACTCTCTTGGCTCTAAATCACCAGCATCACTCTGGCCATTATTACTAAAATCCTCTGAATGTTACTGTGCTTTTGTTTTGAGCACTCTACTAAGAAATTAATTATCCACTAGAAAGCCACTGAGGTGGGCCTGTATCTGATCTATGTGAAAATAATAATGAATTCATTTGAAAAAATGTGAACTGAAAAAAAAAAAAAAACAACGAAATTTTCTTTAAACCCACTTAGGGTGTAGAACACCTACTAAAGTAATGATTCTTAACATTGTTATTCTTTTCTCTAAAATTAAGCTTTAAAGATTACTTTTCCCATAGAAAAATTATATATATATTATATATATATATATGCACACAGACATACAGAACCATTACAGTTACTGTTTACAGTTTGAAGACCTATAATGTACTTTGTACAAATTTGATATATATATGCATATAGACATATATGTCTCTCTGAGAGAGAGAGAGAAGTTTATTTTGAACTTAATCTCAGGAATCACTAGTAGGAGAGAGCAAAAGTGATACAGGGAAGAGAAGGCAGTCACTAAAGTAGGCATTATCAAGCAAGTTGTTTCTTTTGCTGAGGAAACCTGGGGTGCCCCTTGGAGTTATCCACCCATGGGGCAAGGGAACCTAGCATTTACATAGTCTTATTTCCATCAGTCGTTGGCTAGGTGCTGTTCCTAGGGTATGTATAATAATTCTCTAACACTTAGATGGTTCAATTAAGAGAAAAATCAAGGAACAAGTATTATTGGGTTTACACTACTGTCTCTTCTTTTTTGGTAATTCTTTTAGCCCCTTTGGACGGCTATAACAAAATACTATGGACAGGGTGCCTTGGAAACAACAGATATTCATTTCTCACAGTTCTGGAGGCTAGGAAGTCCAAGATCAAGGCACCAGCAACTTTGATGTCTGGTGAGGGCCCATTTCCTGGTCCATAGACAGCTGACTTCTTGCTGTGACCTCACATGGTGGAAGGAGCAAGGGACCTCTCTGGGGCATCATATAAATGTCCCATTCATGGGGACTCCACCCTCATGACCTAATCATCTTTAAAAGGCCCATCTCCTAATACCAACGCTTTGAGGGTTGGGATTTCAAAATAGGAATTGTGAGGTGTCACGAACATTCAGTCTATAGTAGCAATGGAAGGCATTATTCTTAGTTGGTCATGTAGCTTTCTGGACAGAGATTATATTTCCCAGTCACCCTTGACCAAGTTTCATTTAATGAGATATAATCAGCAGCTCCTGTGCAACTTCTGAGCAGTGGCCTTAAAAGGAAAAAAAGTTAGCTTTTTTCAATTTGGTCTCCTTCCTACTGCCTGGCATGTGACCTAAAGGCTGGAGTTCTAGCAGTCATTTTGGACCATGAGGATAAAATTTTGTGATAATGAGAACTAAGTTCTGGAAAAATTTATCTCCAGACTTCTTTACATGTGAAAGAAATACATTTATATCTTATTTAGAAATATTATTTTGGATTTTCTGTCACTTGTAGCTGAACCTAATGTCAACTACTACAGTTACTATTTATACTAGTTTGAAGGCCTATAATGTAATTTGTACAAAATTTCATGAAAGATATCACATATTTTTAATGTAAATAACAATAATAATAATGAAACATATTAAGGAATAGAATACATTGGATAGGAATGCTCATTATTAAAACATCAATTTTCCCTACTTTAACCTATGGATCATGTACAATTTCAGAGAAAGTTCAAGAGATTTTTTTTTTTTAGCTTTATAGATGTTTTTCTAAGTTTAATATACAAGAGAAAACCACAAGAGTAACCAAGACACTCTTAAAAAAGGGAAGTCTGACTTAGGTTTCAAGAGTTAGGGTTCCATAAAACTGTGTTAATTAAGAGAGTTCAATATTAATACAGGTTTAGAAGATTGCACAAAAGAGCTAATATATAAACCCATGCACTATATATGTATACGTGCATATGTATATGTGTGTATATATGTGCATATACATGTGTTTATATGCACACACATATGTAATAAGGTTGCAATTGCAGATCATGGTTGGAAATGATGGAAAATGTAAAAACACAAATGAACTTCTACCTTATAAGATGCTATTTCAGATGAACCAAAACCTAAAATGTAAAAGTACCATTTGAAAATATTTAGATATATACTTATGACCTTGAGCTAAGGAATAATTTCTCAAGGAAGACCAAAACCCCCAAAACTATAGAGCTAAATTTGTACAAATTATACTTTAATAAAATTACACATTTCTATTTATCAAAATTTATATAAGTAGATTTAAAAAAAAATGAGAAGATATTTGGAATGCCAAACAATAATGGTTAGTATTCAGGGTAATTTTCCATGTTAATAAGAAAAAGATTCTACCCATTAGAAAAAATGGCAAAAATATAAAAAAACATTTCACAGAAGAGGAATCAAAAATAATCAATAAATATATGAAAAGATGCTTAATGCCCTTAGTAATCAGAGATAGGCAAGTTAAAACTTCAATAACAAACTATTTCAAATCATCACAATGTCAAAATTTTAAATCAGACCAAATTTTATGCACTGCAAGTGGAAGTATAAATTGGGACTACCACTTTGGAAAACAATTTGCAATACTTAGTAAAGTAGAAGAACTGTATTCTTGGTTCTATTCAATATACTTCAAAGAATATATCTTAAAGAAATTCTTGCTCAGAGTACTAGGAGACATGTTTAAGAATGTTAGTAGAGACCTTTTTGTAACAGCAAAATATGAGGAGTGAACAATTAATAGGATAATAGATAACTGTTGGTATATTCATACAGTATAATATTATAGAGAAAAGAACAAATGAGGATAGTTAATGCCACAACATGTATGAATCTCTAAATTTAATATTGAGCAAAAAGAAATAGCAGAAGAATACACACAGTATGATCAGTAGGGTCTCACTGAGTGTCTTTGGCTCTGAACTAATCTGGACATGCATGGCATAATACCTCACAAGATTGGGGTAAATCTAATGATTCTTAGCACCAAACGAACAAACAAACAAACAAAAAACCAAAAAAACCAAACTAGGAATACTTCAAGTTATCACTAGACAGGATTGTTAAAACCTCATTGAAAAAAATTAAACATTGGTTAGAATCTTCAGAAGAGTTTTCCACTAGTGGCTAAATTAGCCCTAGAATAAATGTTTTACTGCCTTTTATCTAATAAATCTTTAAAAGAAGGCTCAAAAGGATGAAATTGATCTGTTAGTAACCTAACAGCATGCCAGAACAAAGTCTAACACTCTTCAAAGAAGTATTACAAACTTTAGCATTGGACAAATTAAATTTTAGAATGTCTGGCATCCAAAAATTATTTCTAAGCATATGAAGAAGCAGGAAAAAAATTTAATAGAAACAGACCTGGAGTTTAGGAAGAGGATAGAGTTAGGAGACAAGAATCTTAACCATCATAAAAGTTATACTAGGATGTAAAGGACAACATGTATATAATGAGGAGAGTGAATGAAGATACAAACATTCAACTGGAACTTCTAGGATGAAAATAAATATATTAAATGGAAAATACATTTGTTGGGATTAACAGATAATTAGACACTGCAGAAGGAATGAAGAGTAAATTTGAACTTAAAGACACAGTAATCGAAATTACTCAGAATAAAGCATAGGGAAAAACAAACGCTGAAAAATGATAAATGGTGCATTAGAAATCTGCGAGACTGCACTGGTTTTCTATTGCTGCCATACAAATTACCACAAACTTAGTGGCTTAAACAACACAAATTTGTTATATTACAATTCTGTGGGTTAGACGTCCAACATAGGTCTTACTGAGCTACAATCAAGGTGTAGGCAGGACTACACTCCTTCCAAAGGTTCTATAGTAGAATCCATTTACTTGCCATTTACAGTTTCTAGAGGCTACCCACATTCCCTGGCTTATAGCTTCTTTCTTCCATTTTTAAACCAGTAACAGTGGATTGAATCCTCATGTCATATCCCTCTGACTCACAGATTGCAAATACAGATCATCATTAGCAGAGAGGTTTGACTGCACAGAGCCCATAATAAATCAATTGCTTGCAGACTCATATCGAAACCCTATCAGTGAGTGGCAAGTGAAAACAAGCTCAGAGCTCCCACTGATTCTGCATTATGGTGAGTTGTATAATTATTTCATTATATATTACGATGTAATAATAATAGGAATAAAGTGCACAATAAATGTAATGCACTTGAATCAACCTGAAACCATCCCCCATCCCCCTGCCCCAGTCCGTGGAAAAATTGTCTTCCACGCAACAGGTCCCTGGTGCCAAAAAGGTTGGGGACCGCTGCTCTCATGGCCACATCTCTTTTTTGTGATCACAGTCAGAAGAGTTTCTCTGCTTTAAAGGACTATGTGATACTGGGCCCACTCAGATAATCCAGGACAATATTTCCACCTCAATGTCCTTAACACAGTCACATCTGGAAAATCCCTTTTACTATGTAAGGAATGTATTCACAGATTCTAGAGATAAGGATATGGTCATGGCAGGGAAGCGTGTTTCTGAGAACCATAGAAACCAAAATAAAGTCATCTAATACATGAGTAACTGTGGTTCAGGAGGAAGGATGGAAAACCAAAGATATTGGAAGAAATAATCATCAAAATTTTTCCAAATTTGACAAAAACTATAAACCTGCATTCCCAAAAATCTCATCAAAACTCATGCAGAATAAACAAGGAAAAACACCTAAAGGTATAGCAAAATCAAATTCCTATATACCAATGACAAAGAGTAAATCTTAAAAGCATCCAGAGAACAAAGACACATTATGCACACAGGACAAAGATACAAAATAACAGCAGATGTGTTTTCTGAAACTATGTTTGCCTAAAGGTAATGGAGTAACATCTTTAAGTATTGGGGGGAGGATGGAATGGACAACAGTCAACCTGGAAATCTATACTTAACAAACTATCAAAAGTGAAGGAAGTCTTTTTCAAAAAATAAAAGCTGAGAGAATTTACCACCAGCTAACTGAACTATAAGAAATGTTAAAGGAAATTCTTCAGGCAAAAGGAAAATGATACCAGATGGAAATTTGGATCTACATAAAGCAATAATGAGGACCACACATGGTAAATAAGTGGTAACACGTGCAAAAATTTTTCTCTCATTTTAACCTCTGTGAAAGATAGTCAACTCGTTAAATTTAAAAAACAACAACAACAACATAGCAAGGTATTTTGAGTTTTATAACATCTAGAGGTAAATTATACCACCAAAAAGCACAAAGGATAACAGAGATAAAAGAGAGGTATACTGTTAAAAGTTCTCACACTTTGTGTGAAGTGGTATAATAGTTAAAATAAACTAAAAGTTAAGAATTTGTCTTGTTAAATCTACTAAAATCACAAGGAGAGGCATAGATAATAATCCAATAGTGGAGATAAAATGTGATCATAAAACATTAAAATAATCCAAAAGGAGGCAGGAAAAGAAGGAAAAAGAAGAAAGAACATATTTTATACAGAGAAAGCAAATGGCAAAATGGTAGATTTAAAATGCAACCATATCAACATTTGCATTAGTGAAAATGATTTAAACATTCCAAATAAAGAACAGAAATTTTCAGATTGTATAAAAAAGTGACTCAGCTATAAACAAAGTTTATACAAAATATATACAAAAACATTTAAATATAAAAAAATATTTAAAAAAATTAATAGCTTGGAAACTGCATACCACACAACTACTAAACAAAAGAAAGTTGAAAAGTCTTTAGTAACATTAGAAAAGTAAGCTTCAAGTAAAAAATATTAACAAAAATAAAGAAGGACCTATTATAATGAAAAAGAGGTCAATTAATCAAAAAGGCATAATAATTCTACATGTTTATGTACCTAATATCAGAATTAAAATCATGAAGCAAAAACTGACAGAACTAACAAAAGAAGTACATTAACAAACATGATTTAAGATTTCAACACTTCTTTCCCAGTAATTGGTAGAACATGTTGTCCAAAATAAAGTATTAATAGAGAAAACTTGTACAATGTATCAACCAATTTGACCTAGTTGACATTGTAGAGCACTAGACTCAGCAGAATACACATCATTAACAAGTAAACATAAAATACTGACAAAATAAGCCATATTCTGGGTCACAAAGTAAGGAATATAATGTATGTTCCTTTAAACACACCAAAAACAAACAGAAACAACTTGATATCAATTAAAGATATCATGACAACCCACAAATATATGGCAATTGTATAACACACTTCTAAACAAACCAAAAAATCATGGGTCAAGGAAAAATTGAAAAGGAAATTCAATATTTTAAACTAAATGAAAATGAAAACTCAATATATCAAATAATTAGTTTGCTAGGTCTGCCTTAAGTACCACAGACTGGGTGGCTTAAACAACAGATACTCATTTTCTCACAGTTCTGGAGGCTAGAGGTCTGAGATCAAAGGGTTGGCAGGATTGTTTCAAGGAGGTCTCTCTCCTTGGCTTGTGGATGGCCATTTTTATGTTCACGTACTATTTTCTCTGTGCTTGTCCTCCTTTCTGGCACCAATTACAATGTGTGTTTTTTTCCATACCACCAAGCAATTCCTGAACACCAGCTAGGTGTCCTACAATTCAACTCAATTCCAACACTACCTAGAGAGTTAGTGTCAGATCCCACAAGTTAAGGGCTCAATCCCACAAGACTCCTCCCCGCCCCCTAAACACTAATCACAAGTGCAGGTTGTCACCTGTGCTTCTGAAAGACTGGCTACAGAATTTCCAACAACCCCCTCCGTGAGTTTGACTAATTTGCTAGATTGGCTCATAGAGCTCAGAGAAGCATTTTGCGTACTAGATTACCAGTTTGTTATAAATGAATATATCTCAGGAACAGCCAGATGGAAAAGATGCATAGGGCAAGGTATGAGGAAAGGGTGAGGAGCTTCTATGCTCTTTCTGAGTGTATCACTCTCTCAGAATCTCCATGAACCCACCAACCCATAAGTTCTCTGAACCCCATCTTTTGGGGATTTTATGGAGGCTTCATTACATAGGCATGATTGATTATGTCTTTGACCATTGGTGATTAAACTCAATCTCCGGCCCCTTTCCCCTTCCTGGAGGTCAAGGGTGTGGGACTGACAGTGCCAACCCTCTAACCACATGGTTGGCTCCCCTAGCAACCAGCCTCCAACCTTATGTGTTTTCCAAAAGTCATCTCACTAACAACAAAAGACACCTTTATTACTCTCATCTCAGGAAATTCCAAGGTTTTTAAGATCTCTGTGCCAGGAACAGGGATGAAAACCAAATGTACATTCTTAGTATAAATCATAGTATCACAGGGACTGTGTCCAAATTTCCTCTTCTTATAAGAACACCAGTCATATTGGATTAGGGCCCACCTTATGATTTCATTTTATCTTAGTAACTACTTTAAAGGCCCTATCTCAAAACACAGTCACATTCTGAGGTACTGGGGGTTAGGACTTCAACGTATTAATTTCACAGGGATGGTAGCGGGAAGATATTTCAGCTCATAATACAATGCTTTTATAAAAAACAAAACTGTCTTATAGCAATGACATGAGCTTCCATCTTAAGAAATTAGGAAAGGAAGAGCATATTAAAAGCAAATAAGCAGAGGGAAGAAAATAATAAAGGTAAGCATAGAAATTAACGCAACTGAAAACAAAAAATAGGACAAAAAAACCAATGAAACAAAAGTCTGAATATGTTAGGAGATCAGCAAAATTGATAAACCTCTAGACAGATGGATAAATTAAAATTAAAAAGAAAGAAAAGAGAGACAACAAAACATCAGGAACAAAAGATTTGACATCACTTCAGATTCTGCAGAATTGCAAATGATATTAAGAAACTAGCATAAAATTTTTATACAATAAATGTGATAACTTATATGAAATGGAAACTCCTTGAAAGACACAAATATCAACCTGACTAAAGAAGAAACAAATAATTTGAATAGCCCTATGTATATTAATGAAATTGAATTTCTGGTTATAAACCGTATTACAAAGAAATTACCTGGCTTAGATGGCTACACTGGTGAATTCTACCAAAGATAAAAGGAAGTGATAATAGTAATTCTACACAAATTCTTCCAGAGAACAGAAGTGAGAACACTTCAAAACTGATTTTATGAGACCATCAATATGCTTATTCTAAATTCAAGCAAAGACTTCACAAAGAAAGGAAATTACAGATCAATATTCCTCATGAATATAGGTGCAAATATTTCTAACATAATTTTCATAATCAAATCCAGGAATATATATATTTAAAAGTGTAATATATAATAATAAATCAGGTTTTATTGCAGGAATCCAAAAAATATCAGTATAATTTATTAGAATAAAAGTGTAAAACAATAGACAATGTGATGAAAATGATACCTTACTGCTGTGGTCTTCCTTCCCAAAACCATATATTCCTAGTCTAATTATGAGAAAAACATCAGACCTATCCCAATTGAGATACCGTCTACATAATACCTGTCCATTACTCCTCAAAATTGTTAAGATCATTAAAAACTAGGAAAGCCTGAGAAATTGTTACAGCTAAAAGGAGTTTAAGAAGCCATGTAAACTAAATGTAATGTGGTATCCCGAATGGGATCCTGTAACAAAGAAAAAAGGTCATTAAGTACAAGATATCAATAGTGGTTTATTAATTACAACAAATGTACTGTACTAAAGTAAGATGTTAATACTAGGGGAAACTGAGTTTGAGGCCTGTGGAAACTCTGTACTATCTTTGCAATGTTTCTGTTAATCTAAAACTGATCTAAAATAAAAATTTTACTGAAAAAGAAAAAAAATATTTTGTGCTATTAAAAAAAGAGAAAAATAGGAAATAAGCATGGCAAGGATGTGGAGAAACTGCAGCCCTTCTGCATTGCTAGTGGGAATGTAAAACGATGTAGTCACTATGTAAAACAACATGACAGTTCCTCAAAATGTTAAACACAGAATTACCATGCAATCCAGCAATTTCTGGGCACACACCCAAAAGAATTGAAAGCAAGAACTCAAGCAAATATCTGTACACCCATGCTAATAGTATCATTATTCGCAATAGTCAAAAGGTGGAAACAACCCAAAAGTTCATCAACAGATGAATAGATAAATAAAATGTGATTATACATACAATGGAATATTATTCTGTCTTGAAAAGAATGAAATTCTGACATATTCTATAACACGGATGAATCCTGAGACATTATTCTAAGTGAAATAAGTCTGACACAGAAGTACAAATACTGCATAAATTCACTTATATGAGGTACTTAGAATAGTCAAATTTATAGAGACAGAAAGTAGAATGGTGGCTGCCAGAGGCTGGAAGTGGAAAGAATGGAGAGTTATTGTTAAATGGGTACAGAGTTTCAGTTTGGGAAGATGAAAAAGTTCTGGATGGTGGTGATGGTTGCACAACAATGTGAATGTACTTCATGCCACTGAACTGTACACATAAAATGGTTAAAATGACAAAGTTTATGATTGTATATCTTACTAACATAAAAAAATCAATCTTAGATTCAATACGATTCCAATCATATCCATACAGGATCTTTTGGTAGAAACTGAAAAGCTTATTCTAAAATTAGCATGAAAATGCAAAATCTAGAGCAGTCAAAACAATTTCAGTAAAGAAGAATAAATTTGGAGTATTTGATTTACAGACTTACTATAAAGCTACAATAATGAAGCTAAGGTGGTATTGGTATAAAGATAAGCATATAAATCATTGAAGCAGAAGAGAGAGTCTAGATATAGATTTCTAACTAAGGAAGCCAGGTAATTCAATGGAGAAATGATAGTAAATTCAAAGAAAAAGGAAAATTAAGGGTGCATGGAAGACCTGAATATTCATATAAAAAAGGAAATAAATATTGACACTTACTTTGATCCATGTAAAAGAATTACCTCAAAATGGATCATATTTAGATCTAAACAAAAATGCTAAACTTATATAACTTCTGGAAGAAAACAGGGAAGAATATCTTATGACCTTAAGGAAAGCAAATATTTCTAAGATAAGATATAGAATATTAACCATAAAAGAAAAAGTCAAATAGGACTTTCTCAAAAGTAAAAAATTCTAATCTTTGAAAGGTATTATTTAGAACATGAAAAGGCAAGAAAAAGACTGGGGGAAAATATTTGCAGAACACATATCTGATAAGTGACTTCTTTCCAGAATATATAAAGAACTCTTAAAACTCAGTAATAAAAAGACAAACAACATGACTAAAAATAAAATGTGCAAAAGATTTAAAATTTATAAAGCAGATATATAAATTGTACATAAACATCATAAAATATGCTTACTATTTCAGGTTGGTAAAATGCAAATAAAATTCTCAATTAGATAATATCACAAACTCACTAGAATGGGCAAAATAAAAAAGACTACTAAGACCATACTAACTGCTGGCAAGAATTTGGAGTTACTGATACACTCACATTGTTGATGGGCAGGAAAAGTGGCATAGTCCTTTTGGAAAACAATTTTACAGTTTCAATTTTTTTAATGTTAATCATATATTTACCAAGCTACTCATAAAACCCACTTCAAGGTATTTACCCAAGAGGAATAAAAACATATGTCCCTACAAAAAATAGTATGCAAATGTTCATAGCATTTTTATACATGATAGCCAAACAGTTGCAACAACCAAAGAGGCTGTCAACTGAATGGAAAATGGAAAAATGAATTACAGTATATTCATACAATGGAATACTACTGAACACTTTAAAAAATGAACTACCGATAAACACAAATGGATGAATCTCATTAGTGTTATATTAAACAAAAGAAGTCAGACATGGAAGACGATATACTGTATTAGTCCATGCATATGATATTCTAGATACAGCAAAACTAAAATGACAGAAAGTTAATCAAAGGTTGCTGGGGTCTATGGTGGAGGCAGAGGATTATTGGCAAAGAGGCTCAGGGGAACTTCTCATGGTTAAGGATAAATTCTACATCTTGACATAGAGACATATTGAATATACTAATCAAAATTCAACAAAGTATAAGCATAAATTGAGAGGCTTTTATTATATGTAAATTATACCTTCATAAAGCTGATTAAAAAGTAAAAATTTTTGTTGTGTTTGAACACACATATATCTAATAAAATTATGATGGATGCAGGGTACTGATTAACACAAATGCAGAATAATGGTAACTGGGATGGAAGAGGCACAAATAGAGTTCTTCGCAAGTCTTGGTAATTTTCTGTATATGCATCTGGGTACTGGGTACATATAAACTCATTTATTTATTTTCATTTATTCATTTGTATGTTTATTCTAAATATTATGCTGCAGGGATATGCTATATATATTCTTTTGTACATATGATACATTTAACAGTGAGAAACAATAAAGAAATAGGGAACTAAAGAAAAAGATTAAATAACCTTCTAGGGATGGATCATATGACAAAACGGTATTATTTAAAGAAAGAACAAATTGTCAGGAAGACAGCAGTACCTCCAAAAACTGTTTTAGTAGGAAGCGTGGTATGGCAAATGCAGTACTACTCTTAGAAAGCTGGATTCTAGGACACTTCCTTGAATTCTACTAGGAGTTTGGAAGAGGGAAGAGGAAGCACAAATCTTACAGAGGTTGCTGGCTGTCAAAAAGGGAAGTAAGGCACCACAGGAGAAATACCCAAGATTTTTGCTTATTCAGGAAATCAGAGGTATAAAAGAGCAAAGTACCATAGATTTATAATTCAGCCTGATTGTATATGTGCAAATGTGTTTTATAAACAGATGCAGGTTACTATAATTTTGAACTGTCTAAAATTCATTTACACTTGCCTGCATTAGAGTTTTCTTTCTTCCCACCCATAGAAGAATGTATACATGAACAGAATAAATAAGTGATTAGGAATATGCATGTCTCTAAAACTCATGGTTATTCATTCAATACGTTTCATTTATATCATGTAATGACAATTATCAAACACATCCAGATGTAAAAATCTCCAGATCTTTCTGTCTACATTATAGTTGATCATCTTACTAAAAATGAAAAGACAGAAAACAAAAATAAAGTCAACAAACAAAACTATTCAGTAATATCACATAGATCAAAAATGTCAAATAGCTTTCATAGATCCATTTAGAATGACTGCCTAGAGTTCTGTTTTGAGACAGACTCTGGTTCAAGTCTGTGTTTGGGAACAAAATCTCTTATTAATAGGTTAGGAATGTCTGCCCTTGGTGGAGAAAGAGAAAGAGGCATTGCATCTGCCAGGCATTACCATCTTTATTGTAGGCAATTATATGACTGAAATCAAACAGTTTAAAAGTAATCATTTAACAAACTCTCCCTAGACATCCCCTACTTCCAGGTGGGAACGTATCCAATAAATTCTTAACCAGTAATTTGATGAAAGTTATGATTTCCTTCCTTCCTTCCCTCCTTCCTTCCTTCCCTCCTTCCTCCCTCCCATCCTTCCTTCCTTCCTTTCCTTTCTCTTTCCTTCCTTTCTTTCATTTATTCATTCCTTCATTCACTTAACACTTATTTATTGTACTATGAGGGAAGTTGGATATGGGGTTATGAACTAACCAGACATTGGCCTAGCTGACATGAAGCTTAGAGTGGATATGGTAAGAAAATAAAGAGCTAAACAAGCAAATGCAAAGGAAAGCAATCAGAAGTTGTATTAGTATTGTCAAGGAAAAATATAAGGCACAGAGATGTAGAGTAATGGGGTAGACTCCTCCAGATAGGACTTGAGCGTGAGAAGCAGCCAGGGGAAGGAGTACTCCAGCCAGAAGGAACAGTCCCTGGGAAGATTCTGTGAAGGGAAGAAATTGGAGGCTTGAGCAATGTGAAGGAGGATGGTGTGATGAAGAGATTTGTGCAATTTCAGATTTTTATACTAAAAAGTTTTGTGATCTTGGCTGGAATGTTGAACCTCTTATGAGTCTCAATTTTATCGCATACATATTGATAACAAGGTACTAGGTAATCTCAAAGATTCCTTGAGATTAAAAAATAAAATATCATGGGCTTCCCTGGTGGCGCAGTGGTTGAGAATCTGCCTGCCAATGCAGTGGACATGGGTTCCAGCCCTGGTCTGGGAAGATCCCACATGCCGCGGAGCAACTGGGCCCGTGAGCCACAGCTACTGAGCCTGCGCGTCTGGAGCTTGTGCTCCGCAACAAGAGAGGCCGCGACAGTGAGAGGCCCGCGCACCGCGATGAAGAGTGGCCCCCGCTCACTGCAACTAGAGAAAGCCCTCGCACAGAAACGAAGACCCAACGCAGCCAAAAATAAATAAATAAATAGATAAATTAAAAAAAAAAAATCTTCTATTCTATAAAATAGTTTGTCATCTCTAACCTAATAAAATCTAGTAAAAACATAGTCATTGCAGCTGTGATCAGAAGGGTTCAGTAAAATAATGGAAATTTGGTATAGATGTTTTTTCTTAGATTTAACTGAAGGGAGCTCTGTGTACTTTAAAGAAATTCAGAACATGTAGAAAGGAAAAACAGTTTGTTTTTGTCTCACAGTGAAAATAAGAACAGAATTAAAAAAGCATTCTGACTTGCCACCCAACCAAGCCAAGGTTAAGAATGTGAGAAACAATTAACAAGTAATTAAAATTAAAGAGAATTTGGGAATATATTCTCTCATAATCAGAGCAAAAAGTAATGTTGCACAAATATTTGGAGCAGAATATGAAAATCAAGTTTCAGAATCTTATTCAAGTGATCTTCTCTGCCACAGTTTAGCAGTCCAGCAAATGGGTATATGCAAATGTATATTTCTTTTTTAGAGACTCATTTTGTAACTATTTTTTTTATTATTATGATTTACAGAGTGTTAAGTCTCCACTGGATTCAGGATAGAAGGGGTGGGTCATTAGGTTTTCTGCCTCAAGGAAATAAGTCTCAGCATGCCACCAGCAGAGCTCAAACAGTGGTAATAAGGTCATCAATTATCTTGGCCTGGACATACTTTGAAACCCTGGGAGGTGAAACTCACGCCCAGAAAAAGATACATTACCTTTCTAAGGGATTAAGCAACATCATCATGGAAGACAGGTGGTTTGAGTGTCTGTCCAATATGGTACAGGAAAATGTCTCAGAAGAATTAGATAATGAAAACTAACACTCCATCCTCTGAGAAGTGGAATTGTTTAAATGCCCTTAATCAGTACTTACTTCTTGTACACCAAAACAAGATTTACTCATGTTGATATGTATTTTTAAAAAATTAATTTGCTTAGTTAGGTTGCCTTTATTGATATATAAATAGGTATAACCTGCATAATAAATACACATGCAAGCACAATTTTAAGGCCAAACAAACAGATATAACAAGCAAAATAACTTTCAGAGATATATCAACAAGAAAAATTAAATTCATTAAAACAACAAATTAAAATACCATCTTCTAGAGCCACTATCCTAAGACATAACCCCTTGGAGACAGACCAATGTAAATAAGTGGGCTCTATACTCTGCCCTTGGATTCTTCCAGGGCAGGGTGGTCAGAATATTCCATAAGGGTCTTGTCAAGAAGGCCAGTTCACTGGGGATGCACTCTGGCCAGTGGGATCTGTCCTCAACTAATTAGTTGAGAGGTAGTGATTTCCCACGGGGGTCATTGTATCTACACACAAACTTTCAATACTTAACACCACGCCACTTACATGTCCTTAACTGTTTGCACACGTAAATGCTTTACTTAGCTTTTGCATCAGTGCACTCTCTCCTTAGAGGGATGCTTGGCTTTAATTCTATCTCATAAAGTTAACCTCAAAGGACCAGGAACTTGCTGGTAAATATGCAGAGGTACGGTGAATTCTGCTGGTGCTGGCTTGTGAGAGTAGAAAATGAAATTTTCAGGAACTCTGTAAGCCAATTGTTAGATACCACCATTATTAACTAACTGATTACATAAACATTTACTTCAATAAATTATATTAAAAATAAAAGTAATAAATACAATTAATCAATTCCTAATTATTTTACTACATTTCACTATTATCTATATTCTTGAGGTTATTTAAGTGTATTTTATCTGTATGGTGGAAATGCTGTAAAATGATATGCTACTAGGCACCACTTACCAGCTCTGTGTTCAGTGATGTCACATTAATAGCTTGTAGTTGACTGAGGTGGGTGTATTTACATGACAAAAATCAGCTAACATTGCAAAACAGAGCACCCATCCTCCACCCCCTTCCCCACAGCCTCTTGTTAAAGATTTACCAGCACACCATGGCAAACTGCTTTGTACAATAACTTACCTAGGGATAGAACATCAAAAGACTTTAAACATTACCTGTGATAATAACACTGACATCATCAGTACAAGGTCATGTGCAACCTCTTTCAAGCAACCATGGATGAAGGGTTGATGAGTAGAGAGATCTAGTGTGCATACAGAGCTTGCTATGTGAAAGATGCTCCACTTACATCATCTCCATCAAGCCTCACTGCAATCAGAGGTGGCACATTCCCATTTTACAAATGCATAGATTACAGTTTATAAAGGCTTATGATATTCTGAAGGTCATCCAGCTGAGAAGTGGTAGAGTTTGGATCCTCAACCAGGACAGACTTCTTGAGCAGTAACTCTTTTCCACATGCCACACACAGAAGCTCAGGGTACTTAACTCTCATCAAAGTTCAAGACCTAGGAAATCAGTAACCTAAAATCCTCGTTCTATCTTAGAGAATTTGAACACACATGTATGTATGCATCTGAAAAATCAGGAGGGAGCAGACATCATGTGTCCTTCTCAAGAAAGAAACAAAAACAGATTAAGTAATGAACAAATACTCAAAGCTTCTGGAGAACACAGAAGATAAGAGAAATGCTAAAGAATTCACCTTCAAATATATACTATTACTCAGAGGATTAAATGACAGGAAACAAAAAACATACAAAGCTATTCTCATGCCAGAAGGATTTGATAAAAACTTTACATGTATTTGTAATTTTTCATTTTCCTCCTATGGTTTTATTATACCTGCTATAAACAAAAGAAAATTGTTCATACTGAAATAATGCTGAAAATACCATTCCCCAGGGAGTTGGTACTAATGCCTATCCTTTACCCTTTACAGAATAAGTATGTAACAAGCATTCATACTAAATGCCAATGTACTTGGAAACTGACATGTTGATTATCATGTTTGGATATTATTCATTTTATTTATCTTTGAAAGTACAAACAAGCAAGCTCATTCTATAAATATTATCTCCATTGGAGAGCTACTGCTAATAAAAAAATCTACATATTTTTGGCTACCAAATCCACTGAAACTCACTGTAAACATACAGTACTCATTATAATAACATTTTTTCAGTACACACAAAAGACTATTGGGAAGAAGGGAGAGGCAGTGTGGGGAGGGGAGTGGATGGGGTAAACCAGTGGAAAGATGCAATTAGAGCTGTGTTGGCTTGGCAAAGCCCTATTGAACAGCAAGCTTGGATTTTTTTTGTCAAACCACTCCAGGCTCCGTAGGGGGTCCCATGTCTGTTAAGAGGGTTTGATTCCAATAAGCAGAGGGAATCAATAGGAGGGAAATAAAGATGTAAAAAGAATTACCAAACTAAAACCAACATGCAAGTGCACACACAGGCATAACACACATAACTCTGGGTGGAAAACGCACTCAGTGGGAAATATTTGGTCTCGCAGGAAATATTACCTTGACTTTGTGTGCCCCATTTATGGTAGGTGCAAATTAAGAAATCATCAAAAATAGTAACCTGAGATAATATACACTGGGTTTAAAAGTTGGAAGCTTTCAATTGATATTTTAGCACTATGTTGTTCCAGCGACGATTATGGTTCAAAAAGAAAGGTTATCATAATTAGCTGTACGATTGTTTAAGCATGCTCATTGGGGGCTCACTAAATTGTATTTTGAAAAAGATATATGCCCAAAATGAAGTAGAAAGGTCAACTTCTGCCATTACAATGGCAATATCATCTTCGTCATAATTGCCATCATCACCATCACCATCATCAAGAATATCATCATCAATATCATCACTAGCAATTACTGAATGTCACTGAGCCAAAAAAAAATGTGGTGTGACATGTACCTGATTTTTCCTTGCATGTTTGCTTTTTAGGGGAGCTGGAAGTTTTATTCAGGTTGAGAGACAGACACCCATTGAATTGGCACAGGGATTGGTCTCATTTTTGGATACACGTTACAATCACCTGCAGGAGGTTTCACAAAATACCTCTTAAATTTTAAAGCTAGCCTGCTTTTTTAGTAGCCACACGAAGGAAATAACCAGCATGGTGAAGAAGAAGAAAATTTGTTGGATTTTGAATTTACTAGAGTGTGCAACTAAGGTATTTCCCCTACCTTCCCCTGAGTGGTACCCAGAACTCCTTTGGAGCTTTTTCAGGTGAATGGTAGGTCTGCCTCTTTTTCACTTTTGTTCTGCAACTTGAATCACATAAAGTACGAGGTAATCATTCTGTTACTGACACCATCAGGTAAGAGAGAATCAAGAGTAGGAATTCTAGTAATAAGATAATAGAAAAGTTTTTCAAAAACAGACTCACAGACATAGAGATCAGATTTGTGGTTGCCAAGGGGAAGTGGGGGAAGGAGAGGGATGGACTGGGAGTTTGGGGTTGGTAGATGCAAACTATTACATTTAGAATGGTTAAACAACAAGGTCCTATTGTACAGCACAGCAAACTATATCCAATCTCCTGGGATAAACCATAATGGAAAAGAATATTAAAAAAAGAATGTATATATATGTGTAAAACTCAGTCACTTTGCTGTACAGCAGAGATTGGCACAGCATTGTAAATCAACTAGACTTCAATAAAAAAAAATAATAGAAAGGTTTTTAAGGCTTTTTTCATATTATGAGACATAATAGGCATCATGATGAAAATGATATACCTTATATACTTTAAAGCTTTATAAATAGTTACTAAACTCTATTAATAATTACAGTGATAATGATTTATTAGTCTTAAGAAACAGAGATCATCTAACACAATCAATTTAAATAGTTAAGCATAACATGTGAATGCATAGGGATGGCAGGGTGATGGAGATGGGATTGCTGAGAACTTTTGCTTTCTCTGGTGTTTGACAAAAAGCACACTGGTTTCAGCTAGCATTTTAGTGAACAAAGCTTGGATTCAGCAGCGTCCTTAACTGGTAGGTGAGTGCTCTAAGTGGGTATTCTTGACACCCTGACGAAGTGATATTTTAAAAATGTCAATCTGAAGAAGCTAATCCACTGGTTAGAATTTCCCTTCTGCAAAATCATTGTAAGTCCTCTGCTAACGCCTCTCTTGTCAGTGCGTGCTTCCCACCCTTTCCCACAACCTTGTCATGCACATATGCACACATATAAACTCCATGCACTGAAATGCTGAGCAATGGGCCTGCTCACTGTCACCACCTCCAAACAACGCTTCCCTCTGCCTTGATTAGCCAGTCCTTGCTTCTCTGATCTATATGGTTGACTCTAAGAAAGCATCATCTCCTGTGTTTGGCATATGGTTAAGGAAAAGTTTAATCATCCATCCCCCTCTTTACTGTTCCTAGAAATTTGTTTAGGTATGTCTAGAGTTGATATTTGTTTACCATTCAGACCTATCTACTGGAATGCAAATTCCCTGAAGGTAAGAATTCTGTATTATTCATGTAGTTTCCCAGTGTTTAGCACTTAGGCCTTAATAAATATTCACTGGAAGACTGAATAAAAGAATGTCAAAGATATACACAAATAATATTTTTAACAATTAAGGATCTGGGAATAGAGAAAGCACATTGGGAGTTATGACTAATTCATGGAATATTATTCCATCACTAATCTTATTAATATCTTCAGTGAATGACACACTTGAGGGTGATGTCATAAAGTCAGAAGTCTAAGAAATATTATAATCTAGCTGGAGAAACAATATATATTCATTGATATTTATATTAAGAAGCCATGTTGGATAAAATATTATTAAAGAAAAATTAAGAATATATGTATCTCTTTTTTCTATGCTTATATCCTTTTCCATTTCACTCTATATGCATTTGTTCAGTTAATTGTGGTTAATGTCAACTTTATCAAAGCCAACTGCATAAGTATCAGAACAGTATGGATATCACCACTGAAATCAGCATTTGACCAGTTATCCAAGTGGCACCATTGCTATACTTTATTTTATCATATAATAAAATGATGATGATGGATGACAACTCTCATTTTGGAAATAGATATCTAACAAATTATAGGTCAACAAACAAATTATTTGGTTCATTTCTTTTGCTCATAAAATTGCCTGAACCAATTATTTTCTCCTTTTGTAGGAATGGTATAAATCATAGACTCATATGTAGAATGATAACATCATCTAGTCTAACATTCACATTTTACATATGAAGAACTGAAAGCCAGCAAAGTGACAGGAGGACTTGTACAAGGTCACACAATGGGGTGAAACAAAGGTTAGAACCTAGAGTTCTCTATTTCCAAGTGAATATTCTTTGAAGATGTTTAGAACATTTTTAGGAATGAATCCAATATAATAGACATAGTACTGCAACTAAATCATTTCAGGTTCTTTCATGGACTATCTATTTTGGTTCTGTCATTAAAATAAAGCACTAATTTGATGAATCTTCATCCCTGTCTTAAATCTTAGGTCAAATATGATCTTTTTTTGTGGAAGTATATTAAGATAACAGATATTTGACACGAAAGGAATGGCAGCAGGAGGGCAGTCCTCAGTTCCTCACAACCTGCTTTTCAGAGAATATGTCCTCACCCTCAGCAGCTTCTGCATGGGAGTTGGGCTAGGGAATTCAGTTATTTTGGCCTCAACAGATTTGATCACGAGTGGACACTTAAGGAAAGAAAGTTTTACTGGCTAGGCAGAGTGAATTGTATTTTTTTAATTGATAACTTAAACGGAGATGACGGTCCTGTTCTGGACTTCTAAGGTCCTGTGGAGTTAAACAGAGAGATGGCATCATTTATTCATTAACTCAGCAAACGTTTATTGAGAGCCTGCTATGTGCTAGGCACTCTTTGAAGCAAATGGGACACATCAGCATATAAAAGAGATAAAGATCCAACCCTTGGGAGCTTATGATCTAGGGGAGAGACAGATAATAAACCATAAACTTAATAAATAAGACATGATGCAATATATATGAGAAAGTGAGAAATCCTATGAAACAAAGAAAATACAAACTGAATAAGGGGTGACATGATTGCTGGGGCGGGGATGAGGTGAGTCACAGTTTTCATTTGGTAAGATGACATAAGAACAAAGACTTTGAAAGATATAAGAAAGTTTTATCCAAGCAAATATATAATGGAAAGAGCTTCAGGCAGAAGGAACTCCCAACAATAAAAGTCAGGCTGGCATGTTCCAGGAATATCATCAGCAAGGAGTCCAGAGTAATGCAAGTGGAGAAAGCAAGCAGGAAATTGCAATGATGAAACAGGGAGAAAGTGGAGGACTTGAGCATCTAAGACATTCTGTGTAAAATCATGACAAAATATTCCTCATACAAATCGAGATTATGAGACTGCAGAGAAAAATATTTGGGAAAAAGGAGAATGAAATTGATTTGCAGAGAGAGGTTAAGACCTTGTGACCCCAAAGAGGGGAAGCTGCTGTGAGTCTTGGCAACATTTTCCACAACGTGTATCTTTCAGATTACCCACTAGCAAACCCCTTTATTCACCAGAGTTAGCTGGAGATGGTTTGCAATAGAACACCTTGGATTAGATGGCATTAGTTTTAAACAAATATGACAGAAACAGCTACTTTGGCGTGGGTTTTCCACATTCAGTAAGTATATATTATAGCAGCATTTTATATCAGGACAAAGGACAAAACTCTAGAGTGACATTAATGTTAATATTCCTTGAATGTTCAAAGTAGAGGTGTCTTATATCTTGAATATATTTTTAAAAGTAAAATTTTAAAAGTATTTTGCAATGGTAAATTTGGATGGATTATTAACCATGAGAGATATGACTGCTTAAAGCAACAAAAATTTATGTATATTAAAATAATAGTTTCTGCATTAATATTACAAATACATTTATGATACAGGCTATAATCTTGGCAAAGACAGTATATTTAGGCAGCTCTGATCCAGGATGGACTAACTTTGTGAAACTAATGGTGATGAAGGAGGCATAATAGGACAAAATGACTAAAAATCTGTATTAATGCTGAAATAATAAAAATAAACACTGGGAAAAACTTAAACCCCCTAAAAGAAATATGAGCCATAGAAGTAGTGGCCTTCTGAGATAAGAACAAGTCAACCAATAAAAGAGAAAGATAATTAAATTAACTAGTTAATTGAGAAATAACAAATTGGGACTAAATAGTTCTTAAGGTCCTGTCTGGTACAGGTGTCTACGTGACACCCAAGCACAGTTGCCTACTGATTCACCAAAACCTTATAGGAAGGTTCTTCTCTAGGACAACCAAATGGGTAAAAAATCAAAAGAGTAAAGCCTCAAAGAACAGAAAATGGATAGAATCCAGGGATTATGAGACGCTGCTTGAATGAAAGAGCATTTGAAATACTTGAAGAGCCTCAGTACCTCAGCCACTTAGAAGACATGCTGATATGCCACCAAGAAATCTCAGCCCTCTGTGTTTAAAGAAAAATGACTGAAAAACTTGACCTTTATTTTTACAGCCTATAGAATTTTTTAAAGTGTAAGGGGACTGCACGATAATGTAAAACAAAACAAGACAACCACAGAACTCCCCCTAAAACAATAAGAAAACCGTAACTCAGAGAGATTAGGGAGTCTTGTTCAAGGTCATACAGTTAGTGCCAGAGCTGAGATGTGAACTCTGGTCTCTTGACACTCACTGCAGAATTACTTAGCTTCCACAGCAATTCCTTAGCTTCTACAGCAATTCCTTAGCTTAAGAGCACACACCTCACACAAATCCTTATCACTGAGTACAACTACCCCTTAGCTACGTCCCTGCTCCCTGTGGCTTATACTGAAAGATTTTCAGTGTGGAGGATGGAGAAAAGTACACATTTTTAAATTGGAATTCATCGTTTAAAATTCTGAAATATAAAAATACAAAAGTCACAAAAGAAGTCACAGATGAACATTAGTTGGAATCCCATCATGAGTCTTGGCTTTAAATGAAGGGTGTTCCCCCCAAAATGTTGAGAGACGACTCTGGGATAGAATTCTGAAACCTCTCAACTTTTTTGGGCTGGGAAATTTGCATATGCAATTACTACATTTATATGCCTAATTACCCCACAGGAAGGCACATATGCCAATTGGCATTTGAAAATGTGTTAACTGCACACACAGAAGGGTGGCCCTTTAGAATGTTGGCCCTAGGAATCTAATCATTAAGAATGGGTCATGTGAGTCAGAGTGGGCAGAAAAAATGGTCCATTTTGAAGCAATCTGAGCATATCCAGTTTGGATACACACAAGAATTGACTGATACACAAGTAGATGAAAAATTGGGTTTTCAGAAAGTACTTTCGAAACCAGCGGAATTCTCAGGGAAAGCATTTCAGGCATTAGCTAATTGGATTAGCTGTGGTGTTTTCTGTGGATTCTAAGGAATTTATAAGCTGTAGATTAAAATCGTCACACAACTCTGGTCACAGAGGTGAGGAAGCTTTTTTCTTGTGTTAGTAAACACTCAGTCCTGTAGACTATAAGTATATTCAGCTCTCTACTTCCTCTAAAGCAGATGGAATATATTCCATGGAGTTTGGAGTGTATGTCTTTTTTCTCCTGCATTTTGTAAACAAAAATCCTTGGAGAAAACAAATCATAATTTTGAATCCTTCACTGTGGTAGAACAAAGATTGCCTGTTCTCCCAGAATTGTGTAACTTCCTCTCTGCAGGAAACAATGGGGTATAATCAGTTTCCTTGTTTCTCAAGCCATTTCCTCAGCGCAGGATAACCCTATTTAGCAGTCTTCTCTCTCTGCCATGCAAAAATAAGGATTTGAAGATTCCTGCAGGGCCAGATGCAACCCTTGGAAACATACCAAAGATTACGAATCACTAGATCCCTTAGGACATAGGAGTAGAACAGGTCGGGGGCATGAACTCCAAAAATGATACCGGCTGGGGTCCAAAAATACCTGATTCTAAACACTCTCAAATTCCACAGTGGGGAGTTTACTTTGGACTCTTCAGATATCATTTAGGTGGTTTTTGGATTTGCCTAAGCAAGTCACAGACACATTGTATCAATTAGATCATTGAAAATCAAAAAGGGAGAAACTGAATGGTGTTTTAATCCTCCTTGCCTTTGAAATACACAGTGTATTATATAAATAGCTTTTTGTAGTGACTTTATGTACATATATTTTGTAACCCATCCTCCTAGGGGATATGTCTTTTCAGATGAGGACTCAAAAGTACTTTACTACCCACATCATCAAATCTTATTCATCTAACTATAGTAATTAAATATAAGTGAATTTACAGGTCATCAGAATGCTATTTTTCTAATTTCACTGCCTGATTTATTTCAAAAAAAGAAAACAAATCTGAAACAAGTATTGAATGCACAAATACTTCCATTAGTACTCTTTTATAAGGGCATAATGGAATGATAGACAACACTGTTCTGGGAATGTATAGATCTAAAGTCTATGAAAATACTAATGGCTACCATTGCACCTTATTCCAATCCATGCTCAACTCAAATTCAATTAATACTTTTTACCATTTGCATCCCATGCATGAATCTCCACTGAGAGACATCTTCCTGACCACCACATGGAAAGTAGTCTCCCTGCCCCTATATTCTTACTGTCACTACATCTAGTTCCATAGTATTCCCGGTACTTTTCTGGTTCTCAAATTGTCTTTCTATTTTTATTGTTTTGCCTTGGATCATCCAAATGACAAGAAGTTCCATAAGAATAAAAGCAAAGTTAATACTTTTTTGTTGCAACACCCTCACCACCTAGAACAAAGCCTGATACATTTTATTTACTCCATGAATATTTGTTTAATGACTCCATTGAACATCTAATACACTCCAGGTAATTTTTAAAACATTATCTCATCAACTCCTCAACACAAACTCATAGGAAAATACAGTAGTCCCCCTTTATCCATGATTTCACTTTCCACAGTTTGAGGTACCCATGGTCAACTGTGATCCAAAAAACATTGAATGGAAAATTTCAGAAATAAACAATTCATAAATTTTAAATTGTATGCCATTCTGAGTAGTGTGATGAAATCTCGTACCATCCCCCTCCTTCTCGCCCTGGACATGAATTACCTTTTTGGCCAGTGTTTCCTGTACATTAGTCACTTAGTAGCCTTCTCAGTTTTCAGATCCACTGTTGTGGTATCGCAGTGCCTGTGTTCAAGTCACCCTTATTTTACTTAATACTGGCCGGAAAGCACAAGAGTAGTGATCCAGCAATTCGCATATGCCAAAGAAAAGCCATAAAATGCTTCCTCTAAGTGAAAAAGTGCAAGTTCTCGACCTAATAAGAAAAAAAAAAGACTGTCTGCTGAGGTGGCTAAAATCCTTGGTAAGAACAAATCTCCTATCTGTGAAATTGTGATGACAGGAAAAAGAAATTTTGCTAGTTTTGCTATTGTACCTCAAACTGCAAAAGTTATGGCCACAGTGCATCATAAGTGCTTAGTTAAGATGGAAAAGGCATTCAATTGGTACAAGGTATTTTGAGAGAGAGAGAGAGACAATGTTCACATAATTTTTATTGCAGTGTATTATTATAATTGTTCTATTTTGTTATTAGTTATTGTTGTTAAACTCTTATTGTGCCTAATTTATGAATTAAACTTTACCTTAGGTATGCATGAATAGGAAAAAACATAGTATATATATGGTTTGGAACTATCCAAAGTTTCAGGCTTCCACTGGGGGTCTTGGAAGGTATCCCCTGCACATAAGGTGGGGACTATTGTACTGTTAAAGGAGGTTGAGACTCTGAGGAGGTGAGCATTGTGTCCAAACTGGCATAGCTAATAAATAGAGGAGATGGGTTTAGTTTTCGGTCCTATTACAAAGGCTGTTTCTTTCCACTACATGCTGTTGACTCTATTCTGATCTGTGTCAAAATTATAAAGGTAGCCCTAGATAAATAATTTATTGTGGCTAAATATTAGTTATTTATTGAAAAAGGGAAGGCTTTGGACTACACATTCTTTTACGCTCTCCGATAACTGCAGAACTCCATGACTTTATTATTCCTATATTCTCCATGACAACTATCATATATTTATTTCCTAAGGGACAAACATACCTATTCAAAGTGCATGCATACACTTTGATTTTTTTCAAACTGTATTAAATGTAAAGTGCTTTAATATAAAAATTGTCTCACTGTATTAAATTTTGTTAATTCAGAACTATTCTTCTGAACATGACTAAAATTAAAATGAATTTTGTCAAAACAAGAAGACTAAGAAGAGGAGGCAATGATTCTGAGACACTCAGCATCAAACTTTTAAGGAGAACTCTTTCTGAAACTATATGAATGTCAGAGCCTATTTTTTGTCCTCTCAGATGAATTTTAGTTGAAATCAAATGCAATCCTATAAGAGCTGTACTATTTTTCAAGTATGTTTTTGCCAATGCTGTTTGATCTTTTAATGACTCCAGTTTTGGGGGGTTTTAAAAAATATTTATTTATTTATTAACATCTTTATTGGAGTATAATTGCTTTACAATGGTGTGTTAGTTTCTGCTTTAGAACAAAGTGAATCAACTATACATACACATATATCCCCATATCTCCTCCCTCTTGCGTCTCCCTCCCACCCTCCCTATCCCAACCCTCTAGGTGGACACAAAGCACCGAGCTGATCTCCCTGTGCTAGTGGCATGGACATATATACACTACCAAATGTAAAATAGCTAGCTAGTGGGAGGCTGACTCCAGTTTTTAAAGAATGGTTAGACCTAAGAAATCAAAATATTGGTTCTTTTGAGAATTTGCTTTGCTGAAAAGAACTACCAAAATGCAAAGCAGTTTGCCCTCTTGGCTTTAGTTAAACTCTTGTGTAAAGGAAATATACAAATTTCAGTATAATTCATGATACTCTATGAAGTCTGGAATAAAGTTTTTAAAAGTAAATTAGAAGCAATTATTGATTTTTAAAAAGCTCACTTTATCCAACAGTTTTCTCTCTCTTGCTCATTTCCTTATGTAAAAGAATTTAACCAAAGAAAGTCAGCATTCTAATTCCATTTCTCCTCCAAAGTATATAATTTTATTTTGTCATAATGGCTGCTTTTATTTCCAGGGTCAGATTTTATTTAAATTTCAGTCCATTAGGAACAAAAACTTGCCATTTTCTGATAAACAGAATCAGCAGGGAAGCCTCTTCAAACAAGAAATGTGTTTCCATCAACCTTTGTTTTATTTGATCTAAATGACAGGTATATACCACTTTTCCTGTGTTTACTTTGAAAGAGTCTGAAAAAATGGGGGTGACATTTTTAACAACAAAACTAGCAATCACCCCAGTAGTCCTGTGACAGGCAGATGGAAGAAATGATAAAAAGATGTAATCCATTGCTTTAGACCACCAAAGAGGCCTAATATGAGTCATTAGCCGAAAACCGTTAATTTTCTTTTTTCCCTATTCTGACTGCTGTTTGTAGAAGTGTTCAACCTCTTAGGAACTGGAACATTTAAACATTTCTTGCTATTTTGCAAGAGGGAGGCCAAAGCATTAACAGAAGGGAATTAAGGAATGTGTCATTATATCGTTTAAGAAATCTGAGTGATGTAGGTAACATTTTAGAGGTTCTTAGATTGAGATTGATAACAGCTAATAAAAAGAATGAACACCAGTAAAGCACAGTTAAGATTATAAAAGGTTTTCACAAATAGTATCTCATTTCCTAGACATCCTCACAAAAAATTATGAGTCTCAGAAAGTCAATCATGTTGAAAATAGAGAACTAAAGTCCAGGTATTTTGATTCCAAATTCAAGACTATCTTAATCCATACAGACTAATAGAAAATATTATGATATTCTAATCTAACAGGGATAGAAGTAATCACTTCCCCCCAGTTTGCTCTGCAAAACAACAGTTTTCTAAGATACTAAAAGTTGTCAATTAAAGGGTAAAGGAAAGGATACATGGATATAGATATTTAGATAGATAGATAGATAGATAGATGTATATATTTCATGTAGTGCTTCTTCAAGTTATAATGATCAAGGGAACTTTTACTCTGAGGAGCTCTAAAACCAAAGTTAACCAAAGTTAAAGAAAACTCTTGATTAATGAATGCTATACGAGAATCTCTACTCTTGTGGACCACTCTCCCCTACCCTCCACATCAATGATATATCATATCAATGATATAGATGTAGATAGATACAGAACAATAGATACACACATTTATGTATGTATATACATGATATATAACTATATAGTTATATATAAATATATACTCATTTTATATATACACACATTATATGTATTTATACATTACATATTTATACATATGTATATATATATTTTTTCTCATTGAGAAAATTTATAGGTTTATTGTGGACTGGCTTTTTTGCAACCAGTTTTGAATATGTGAATGTTTCCCAGTCACCCTGATATGACAGGTAATTAGTAATATACTTCAAAGCACTGTAAATCTTAGTGCTTTTTCAGTCAATAAAATTGTGTCAATTAGTGTCAATGTTTGATTTAGGCATGTTTACTTTAACAACCTATAGGGTAGTTAACCAATTCTTTTTTATAATTACATGAATCTGATTTAAAACAATGGTTTTAAACGTGAATACAGGAAGGTAACTTTTGTAAGATAACAAATCGTTGGTTTAATTATGTGAGTCAAGATACTGAATATCATGGCAATTATAAAAACTTCACTGTATATACTGTATTACTAGAGTTCTCAAAAGACCAAATCCAGCCTCATTACATCTTTAAAAAAGCAAATGAAATAAGTTATTCCCATAACTGAGATTACTTCTTATTACAGAATTTTTTTTCTCATTTTATTTATATTCAGAGATGATGCAGAGATTATAGGTGCCTTTTTTCTTGAGATCAGAATAAGGACAAAATGAAACCTTTGTAGAGAACTGTAAAGGAGTTACCCAATTTGCAACTCTCTTTTTCAGACCTATGTTGTCATCCAAGAGATTACGAAGATACTACATCAAGAAACTAACATTTGATTTCCACTTCCTTTTCCACAATACATACAGATAGCACTTTAAATATGAATAAATCAAACATTAAACATTTAGAGGGAGGTGTGGAAGAAACCATGATCTTTTCTTTCAGCTCCATATGCTCAGATTGTTTTAAAAATCAGTTCAAAGTTCTGTAATAAGTCAGGCCATCGCAACTTTTGAACGGTAAAATTTATGGTTTTGAAACAGACTGTGGAAAGCAACTAGACGGAAAAATAAACTTTCTCTTAAAAGTTTATAATATGTTGCAAACAGGAAAAAGTGGGATCCTTAAAATAGGTTGAAAACAATTTAGAATACATCACTAAGTATCTAGACAAACTCATAGATAATCACTTCACAACAGAGTCTAAGGAATTCAGGGATTTGTGGGAAATCCACACAGTTTTGCCTTTAATGGTACAAAACATATTCATGCTAGAAAGACTGTCCTAGTTAGGGTAAACACTAAATAATTACTGTCTTGTAGTCCACAGCATCTGAATACCGTATTTTACCAGCTGGACCATAAAAACTAGATACTAGATCAATAATCAAAATTGTATGAGGACCACTTCTAACATTTCTAAATAATTTGAAAGGATGATGTGGTTGAATGTATGACAGCTTCCCACAGGTAACTGTGTAATATTTTTTTAAATATAGAGAAAAGTAAATCAATCCAATTATAGCATATACAGTTGACCCTTGAACAACAGGAGTTTGAACTGCAAGGGTCTACTTATATGCAGGTTTTTTCCACTAATTACGTACTACAGTATTACACGATCTGCGATTGGTTGAATCTGAAGATGCAGAATCACAGTCCAGAAGGGAGGGCTGACTGTACAGCTATTCATGGATTTTCAACTACGTGCAGAGGGTCAGCACCCCTAACTCCCACATTGTTTAAGGGTCAACTGTATTTTCAAAAATATAACATTGCAAGTGTTATAACCCAGTGGTGCTGAACCAGGTATGATTTTGCCACTCGCTCAAAAACGTGGCAATGTTGGAAATTTTTTGGTTGTCACTATTATAAAGTACTAATAGAATCTAGTGGGTAGAGGCTAGAGATGTTGCTAAATATCCTACAGTGAACAGGACAGCCCTCACAGCAACGAATTATCTCACCCAAAATGTCACTAGTTGCCGAGGTTGAGAAACCCTGACCTAAACAAAGACTACTGGTCAGGTAAATATGTAGTTGTACACAAAATTTTCCACAAAGAAATTACGGTGTCTTGGGAGAAAGTGCATCAATGGAGTAGAACATACATATACACATATATCACCATTCAAACAAAATACCAATGAGAATTGCCTATCAGAACTCGGGACAGGAATGAAGTTAGATGGAGTACGGTCTAAGACTGGGAGACATCAGTGAGCCCTTGCTTTCCCCATGCAACAATTAAAATCCCTTATTCTCTAAGCCAAAGTTAAGGCCTGAGCTTTAAACAACAACAAAATTTCCCCTGCTCAATCTCAGGGAGTGCACGTACTTCATGCTTATTCTTTCCCCTTTCTAAAATGGGAAATGGCTTCCATTCTTGCTGCACTTTGTTGGCTGCCATTCACACTTTAGGGTTTTTAATGCAATATGATAGATTTATTTTTAAATGCTCTGAGTTTGCTTTTCAATTTAATGATTTGTTACATTATTTACAGGCTAATTTAGTGAACCTACATAAGATTAATTTCATGGTCTTTTAGGACACGTGACAAATCATTAAAAAGTGATAAAACCAGGCAGCTGAAAAACAAATGGCTTGTGACATATGAATGGAATCCCCGGTACTGTTTATCAATGCATGTTTTTGTGAGATTTGTTGTAAAATCTACAGCAATACTAGCTCAAAATTGAACATAAGATTGTACAATATTTGAAAGTAAGATATCTGGATAACTCAATAGACCAAACAGAGTAATGAGCTTATTTTTAAAATTAGAAAAAAAACTCTGACATACAAATTAAAAAAAAAAGAAAACTACAGTCTTTAGTGTCATATTTCTTATAAGAAATAACTGACAAAACTAACTTAGGGGAACTTATTTTTAATTTGAAAATAGCAAAATTCTAAGTGCACTTTTTATCCAGCTTGTGTTTCAGAATCTAGATAAGGTCCATGTTAATAAAAATAAAGTGTGTTTGCAATAAAGTTAGATTCTGCAAGAAATGCTTTGGGGGAAAGAAGGAGTATTTGTTGCATATGGTTAAATCATCTTGTCTTCTATGTAAATATAGGGGATTTCTGTGGGTAGCCTTCTGGCATGTTTGGGGTAATTATTTGGGTTGCTATGCTGGGGTAGGATGAAGAATAAAATGTATTAATCTATATGTTTAAAAAATAAAAAACGGGGCTGCATTACCAGTTTTATGTTCAAACATGTTTGAAGCAATATATTTAACACACATTTCCTAGACCTCTTTTAAGCATCTAATGGGTGTGAAGTAGAGTGACTATCCCAGTATTCCCAAGACTGAGGGACTTACCAGGATGCCAGACAAAACCAGGATAGTACTAAGCAGCAGGACTGATTGGTCACCGTAGTCTTAGTACTAAATGTTATGGAAGATTCCTGGCACCTCGGTAACTGGAATTAGACGCGAAGCCAACGAGATGTAACAACTATAGTATGGAATTGGATACGTGCTCTAGGAGAGTGTATCAGTAAGAGTTCCCTCGAGAAAGAGAACCAATAGGAGATAGATATAGATCACATAGATATAGATGATATAGATACAGATAAGAGAAGATTTATTATAGGAATTGGTTCATGCGATTATGGAAGTCCCACAATCTGCTGTCTGCAAGCTAGAGACCAGGAAAATCAGTGGTGTAATTTCGTCTGAGTCTGAAGGACTGAGAAGCAGGAGGCTGATGATTTAAGTCCCAGTCTGAGTCCAAAAGCCCTAGACCCAGAAGCGCTGATGTCTGATGTCCAAAAGCAGGAGAAGATGGATGGCTCAGCTCAAACAGAGAGAGCGAATTCACTCTTTCTTTACCTTTTTGTTCCATTCAGGCCCTCAGTGGATTGGATGATGCCCACCCGCATTAGTGACAGTGCACTTCTTTACTCAGTCTACTGATTCGGAGGCATGAGAAGCCCGAAGTGGCCGGGCGGCAGTCTTAATTTTCAGTTCAATGGAATCACTGCTGTGTCTCTGGGTGGAAGAACTCCTCTCTCTGCACTAAGACTTATGAGCCAACAAACCATAAATTTGAGGCAACAGAGAGCAAAAATTGTGCTAGTGGATCACTAGTGGTAATAGTGAGTGGGGCCACCCTTATTTCCACCCCTTAATTCCTGGACCCACGAAGCTGGGCTACTGGAGAAAGAGCGCTATATGTTGGATGCTGATTCAGATTACATACAGCCTTCGATGGAGTTTACTCCTTGCTTTGGTCGGCATTCCCAAGCAACCTGACTCCGGGAAGACCAGGCCCTGCAAGCTCACACTATCCTTAATTGTTTCACACCCTGTTAAACTTCCTCTTAACATTCTTTTCAATTTTCCTCCATCATTTGTACTGACCATGGATCTCCTGCAGGTATTTACACACATTGAAAAAGGTGATTTATTTTTTAACTCAGTCTACCAATTCAAATGCTAATCTCTTCTGGAAACATCCTCACAGATAAACCTAGAAATAATGTTTTACCAGCTATCTGCGCGTTCATAGCCCAATCAATCTTACACATAAAATGGGTTTTCTTATCTAGGCCTGTGTTCTGATATACCATAAAGGCTAAAGGGCAGACCTATTTGAACTGCAGCCTAGGTCAGTTAGATAACCTTCCTTAGTCTGTGCTTTTCTCAAAGATGACAGCTGTAAAGCTGATACAAAATGTCTCCTCCAAATCCACCAGGTGATATATTTCTTTCTTAGAGGTAGAATGTGTGAGGTTCAGCAATTTATTTTTCTCCCTGTGGCAGGAATTCCAATATGACCTAGCCCACTAGATGCAAGAAATCTCACAAAAGTGGCATGCCCCTTAATTTTCATAGGGCTTACCTCCCACCCCGTGGCACAGAAATGTCTCACTAAGGCATCATATCCATCTACTATGTGATATCATGTTGATAGAACCTGGTGAGCAGTAAGTTGCACATGCCATGACCCAACCAGGCCAGCTAACCAACTCCAAATCCCCATCCTTGAAGAGCTTTTATCTGCAACCACTTCTGTATTAAATACTATATCAACCAAAGTTTGCTTTCAGATGACATAGATACTGCAGCTATTTTATTCAGAAAAGCACTTAAGATCCAGCCAATTGAATATTTACAAAACAAGTAGAAGGAATAGAAGAGCGGGCTATATGCTGAGAGTATGGAAACGATTCCCACAACACTGGGACTAAAGTGATCCCCAAGGAGAGTGGATAATTCTACCACGATGAGGAACCTGGAGAATCAAATATTTCAGCTTCAACTTGTGGCTCCAGGAACAGGCTACCTAAGCTGCAACCTAAGGATCACAAAGCTTCTAATGATGCTGTTGGCTCCAGAGTCAAACCATATGAGCCAAACAAATGGATATTCCCACTGTACTCAGTTACAAATAAAATCTCATGGGAGTGCTTTGTTTGAAAGGACCTGATCATATTCAGACCGTAGCCGAGAGAGAGAGGCTGGGAGATGCAGATTCTACCTTTCAAGAATCTATAGCAAGAAAGGCAAATCAGAAAGAAATAGGACAGGTCTAAAGCCAATCTACTGTACCTAATATAATGAAAGAATGGTTTATCATGCATTTGGGGTTCTAGTAATAAACATATAAACATTTTTCTATATTAGGTATATATTTCTATGTGATCCTAAAAGAAACTCAATTAGCTAATCATTCTTTAAATTGTATGTTCTGTGTTGAAATTATTTTTTTAACCATCCACAGATTCAATGTGCTCCCAGAGAGCTTTTTCAGACTGGAAAAATAATCACTGACCTAGAAAACTTTTAGAAAATGTGGAAGAGGAAAATATCAGAGATCGAGTACACACAGATAGTGACGCATAGTCATGGAAAGCCAAAAGCCAACATTTTGTTAAATGGCAAGAAAAACATGTAAGTTACACAAATATCTGACAGAAGTCCTGCTTCTAGGGTTATCATATTCGAAAATGCATTACAATGACAAAGGACAAAGACACTTTCTGGACTTTTTCAATAATACAAATTGGTACAGAGAGGCCAATGAACTGCGTAGTGACACAGGTGGTGCCTGACGCCAGGCTTTGAATACAGGTAGTTTTACTTCAGACACCATCCACATTACCACTACAGGCAGACCTTGTCTTATTGTACTTCTCAGTTATTGTGGTTTGTTTTGTTTTACAAACTGAAGGTTTGTGGCAACCCTGAGTCGAATAAGTCTATTGGTGCCATTTTTTCCAACACCATTTGTTCACTGTTTGTCTCTGTGTCACAGTTTGGTAATTCTTTCGTATTTAAAACTCTCCACCAGCCGAAAGATTATGACTCACTGGAGGCTCAGGTGATGGTTAGCATTTTTTAGCAATAAAGTATTTCTTTATTTTATTTAAGGTATATACATTATTTTTATACATAATGCTATTGAACACTTATTAACACTATGGTACAGTGTAAACATAACTGTTACATGCGCTGGGAAACCCAAAAACTTGTGTGACTTGCTTTATTGTGATATTCACTTAATTGTGGTGGTCTGGAACTGAACCCACAATATCTCTGAGGTCTGCTTGTATACTACTTCATCTGCAGGATTATTATGTTGTATCTGTGTTAGGGTACACACAGTATTCATAGGAAATGTGTGAGCATTTAAGAAAACTATGGAAATTTTCTAAAACTTTTTCAAATGAATTTCCTTTAATCACCTTCCATCCTCACTTAAATTACTATTTCATATTTTGCATCCCCACCTTCTATTTTTCATGAAGTATCAAAGGTGACCTTAATTCTCCTGCTTGAAACCACTCGATTAGTTCTCTTTGGCATCAAAATAAAATTCAAATGTCTAACTTTACAGCTCTACATCAGAAGTCATCAAACTACAGTCCCCTGGACAAATCTAGCTTGCTGTCTCATTTTGTAAATAAAGTTTTATTGGAACACAGCTGTGCTTACTTATGTATGTATTGTCTAGGACTGCCTTCCACTATATACGTTGATTGAGTAGTTGTGACAGAGACCCTATGTCTTCACTAAGAATGAAATATTTACTATTTGGCTCTTTACAAGAAAAGTTTGCTGACAATTGTCCTATATTATCAGGCATCTGCTTATTTTTCCAATCTACCTTTCACTCACTAAGTTCCAACCATGTTTGTATTCTTACTATCGTCGGAAACAATTAATTATTCCCCTCTTTGAACGTGCTGGCCCCATAATCTAAAATGAGCTGGACTCTTGCAGGACTAGTTCTCTCTTTACCTTGACGTCACTTCTTCAAAGGAGTCTTCATTGAATTCCCCTGTTATTCTCTGTCTTTGTTCCCTTCACAGCATTTATTATAACTTGCAGCCACCTTACAATTGCTAACATCTCGATATATTTTCTTTATCAAATATCTATCAGTCTGTCCATCAGTTAACCCACCTTATTTTTTAACTTTTTATTTTGAATGATTATAAATTCACAGGGAGTTGTGAAAGGTGCAGAGAGGCGCCATGTGTCCTTTACCCACTTTCTTTCAGTGGTTACATCTTATATAACTACAGTAAAATATCAAAACCGTGGCACTGATACAAGGTGTACATAGTTCTATGCCACTTTATTACAAGTATAGAGTCATGTAACCACCACTGCTATCAAGATACAGAACTATTCCATCACCACAAAGATCTCCCTCATGATACCCCCTTACAGTCACACCTACCCCCTCAATATCCCCCCACACCATCTCTAACTCTTGACGACCAGTAACCTGTTCTTGGTTTCCATAATTTTTAATCTACCTTAATTTTTGATGCATGTTTTTTTACTTTATTTTGATCTGTCTCCTCTACCAGATATTACGCTCTAAAAAGGTAGGGACTTAGTTGTATTATTTTCCCTGTTTTACTCTTTCTTCTCTACTCTTTAGAATCCAAAATTGGTCTCTTTTGAGGTTATCGGATAGATTTGCCTAATCCAATTTCAATGTTCTATTTAAAACCAGGGCTGTTTTTTTTTTTTTTTTTTTTTCTTTTTTAAAGAGGAACTCTCAATCAATTCAGTGTCCTGCCAAAATTTTCAAAATGGCTATCTTTATTAATAAACACTCTATTATTCACTAGCAATAGGCAGTGAACATTAGACGATCATGTCGATCAATGTACTGGAAAAAAATGCACCATAAATGAAACATTAAAGTTAAAGGAGCAACTATTTAAATATGCAGAGAATCATAATGCTTTACAAGAACCCTATCATGTTACAGTGTTTTGAAAGTATTATTTATTTGTAAAACTTGCATACTTTGTGAATAGCTATGTAAAATTAACAGCTGGATGGAGTTTCAGAATCGTTTACCAACCAGTCTTGTCTCAAACAATTGCTCCAAATGCATTTACTTGATTTTTAAAAGAGCTTCTGACAACTTTGTGAAGACTTTGAAAAGCATTTTATTCAAAAACAATTCTCCTAGGACTGCACATGATTTCTGTGTTTATTTTATCTGCCTTTTATTGACAGTGTATTTTCGATTCAATTGTTGACTTCAGAAGTATTTACCATCCCTTGGAAAAATGATTTGCATCACAGCAGCCTCTTTAGCTGTTAAGACTTCAACTGCCCTGCTACTTAGTTGTCTCTTGACATCATCTTTTGTGTCTGAAATCAGGGCCATTTGAAATTGGAATGATTGTAACATCATAACTCAGTAAAAAATTGGAGGAAGATGCCAATTGTGTTCACCAGCCATTAATTCTATTCCTAGTCTATGCTGCATTTATAAAGCACCCATTGCTTTATCCCAAGGATCACTTACAAATTGTATAAGCATCTTTATTTTCCTCAATAATCCTTGTGAAGATGTAGACACTGAAGTCCTAACAAGCACTTAGGTTATAAGCAAGTTCGTTTTTTAGCAAAACAGGATACAAAAGTCCCAAAGTAACTTTTTATCCTTCGCAAAAATATTTTCTCTTATTCAAATAATAAAAAAAGAAAATAGTTTGCATGTAAATATATACATACTCCAAGAAAAAAAACTGATAATATTACACATAGTTTCATTTAGGCAATTTTGACAAATATTGTCATGTAAAAAATTTTGACTTAGTAAGAACTATGACAAGAATGTCTGCAAGTGAGATCCATCATAACTTTATGAAAAGAGCTTAAGTATAAAGTAGGACTGTGTAGAAGCCATACCTGATGGAGACATTATAAGGTAAACTTCATTGTCACCTATTAATGATTTACAATAAAAGCAAAAACATTAATAATATATGTATTAAACACCATTAGGTAATGTTGCTATTACCATTTCTTTTGAATATACCATTAAGCCTTAGGAAGATTTATAAGCCCTGTTATTTTTTTCCAATGTGTTTCTAGTAAAATCTTATATTTGTTCAGGTGAAATATCTGGAGCAGAAAAGTCTGGAAGGTTCCAAAGCTAAAGAGAGAGATAAGTGAGAAAAGTATCAACTGAAAGATGAATGATATATCTAAAAATGTTTCTGAACTGACACCTTACTCAAATATTTTGGTAAATTTTTGTTTTAATGTCTATAGAAATCAGTCGTTTAATTGTTCAAAAGGTTTTTCAGTATTGCCTGTTTTTTATCTAATGATGTAGAGGTAAAATAAAGTTTCCAGAGTTAGAAATAAATGATATAAAATTCTTATCCTTGACACTAACTTTAGCTCACTGACTGTCAAACTGACTTCTAATTTGGAATACTAAAGTATGGGTTTGGGGATCATCAAGATACACTTAAATATCAATTCCAACATCTTCTGGTTAATTGATATTGGTCATATTGCTGATCCACTCTGAGACATACTTTTCTTATGAGTAAAATAAGAATATTAAACTTTGCTCTCTAGAAATGATTGATGTTTAGATTAAATGAGAATATGTATATTCACAAATACTAGATGCTCAATAAAATTTCCTTTATTTTTCACATATCCTTTATCATTTTAACATTCTTCTCTGGATGCTTTCCCATCACCACTTCTTTAATGTTAATATTCCCGAAAATTTCTACCAGTCTTTTAGAATTTCTTAATCCTATTTTTTACTCATTCTGCATTTTCTCCCAGAAAATCTCATATATTTCCATGATTTCCATTACCAGTAAAGGCCTAAGTCCCCAATACAAACATCTCTCTCCTAACACCACCTCTCTTCTGATCTTTAGCTCCTTATTTCCAGCTATCATCTCTAAATGTCAGAAGGCACCTCAAAATTGTCGTATCCTAAAGCGCAGTAATGGTCAGATCGTCACTCCCCAAACCTGCTCTTCTCTCTCTAGCCTGCATCTCAGTTGTTGGAAGCACCATTTTCTCAGTCAGCAAAACATTTCAGAAACACTCTCCTCTTTGTCCCCTTTTCACT
This sequence comes from Balaenoptera acutorostrata, assembly GCF_949987535.1. NCBI lineage: Eukaryota > Metazoa > Chordata > Mammalia > Artiodactyla > Balaenopteridae > Balaenoptera > Balaenoptera acutorostrata. Next base: position 9,586,510 of record NC_080071.1, read on the forward strand.
CGATTATCAGTTTGTCCCAGTCCCATCTCTGATTTATTTTTTCCTGTCCCCCATCCATGTCACAATTTCAATCATCACCTCAGCACCCATGATATACTTCCTGTGAATGAGTCATCAGAAATGTTTACCAGATTTTTATTCTTTATACAATGCCTTTCCATAATCTGCCAAGTAAAATTGAAATACAGAAGACTCCATGTAGTTTCTCTCTCATCTTCGTCTTGGGAATACCCTACGGACCAGAGCCACCATTTGCTCTTCCATTTCACTAAATATATTGCTCCCTTTTCTTTGTAGGTGATAAGCCCTATTCATCCTTCCAAGATAACTGAAGCATAAAAGATTTTCTATTTTGGAAAGCCTTCATGATATCTCACAAGCAAAATTAGTTTTATCTTTCTTTGTTCTCTATAATAGTGGTTTTGACAAATTTGGATTATTGCCCTTTTCCAATCATACTGTACCCACTTGTCTATAGTTTTATATAAACAATAAATGCTACATTTTCCCACTACCTGGGCAGCTCCTTGGAGTCTTGGATCTTGTTCACTTGTGAGTTACCTTTGTAAACTCTACTCTGGAAAAATAAGAAGCATTTATCATGTTGATTTATTGAGTAAATGAATGAATTATGTGGTGTCCTCTTGGTCTGACACATAGAGGTACAAAATAAAGGTTGATTGACTTTAATTAAAATAAGAAACCATGGAGAAAACCAACAGCTTCTTATTGTGCATAGAACTTTATGTCCTAGGTGCTGATTACTGCTTATTTTTCAATGTGTATTTCAAACCTAATAATATATTATAAGCTTGTATTTGGGTGACAAATAATTGATTATCCCTAGAAAATCTGGCATACGTCTCAGAACTACATTTTACAAAATATTTACAAAATAACCAATATATATTAAGCATTTATGGATCTGAAGATAGCCTTCTAAACTTGTCAGGAATATTTCTCTTGTGAATATTTATACACCATTGTTTTTCAACTCAAACACTGTATAAGCAAACTTTGGAATCTCACATCACTAAGGAAAACAGAAAAATTCCAAGCAGTACAGAGCTCCAATGCTTAACCCTCCTTCCTGCAGCCCCAAACTCCTCATATGCTGGCTTCCCAAAAGGAGCTCCAAAAAGCATCACTCTCAAAACAGAATGAATAATTTAGCACTCACTGTTATACGGGACCATCATCTATAGCAGATGCTCAGCGATTTCAGAAGCAAGAAATTGCAGTGAGAGGGGTGGGCATTTTAAGTGGATTAATTTATTTGGTTATGAGTTAAGTGTGTATCTTTACTATCTTTTATACAAAGTCTTTCTCTGTGCTTCAACTTCTATTCCCTCTTGTGCCAACTGGCTGTCCAAAGCCTTCAATTATAATCTATATTAATCTAGTTTGTTTATGAAAAGGTAAGTGCCCTGCAGACATCCATAAATGCATTTGAACATGCCCTGGAAATTTTTATTTTCATTATTTCAAAAATGTTGACACTTGGTTTTTATTTATGACCTTGATTTTATCTCAGATGTGGGCAGATTCTATGAGGATGAGACAAACAGGTAGGATAACTTGTGCATTATCAAATAGGACATAAAAACATTGAAAATATTCAGGAAAAAATAAAAAGTAATCTATTACAAATTTCCTGCAGCTCTGGGAAAGACAGAACGTTTAACATATCCTTTTAGGATATGAATTTTTATTTTATGGGTTAATCATAATAATTTTTTCCTTTTTTTCTCTTTATACAGATTTCAGAATTCTCTTTATTCATTTTACTTATCAAATGGTGTTTGCTGTGATCTAGATCCGATTCTTTAGGGATACAAACAAAAATCTCCAGCTGCACAGGGCTTGTATAATATTTAGTGGTGATAACAGATAATAATAAATAAAGTAAAATATAGAGGGTTTTTTTTTTAAAGTAATTTATTTATTTATTTATTTTTCACTGTGTTGGGTCTTCGTTTCTGTGCGAGGGCTTTCTCTAGTTGCGGCGAGCGGGGGCCACTCTTCATGGTGGCGCCCGGGCCTCTCACTATCGTGGCCTCTCTTGTTGCGGAGCGCAGGCTCAGTAGTTGTGTCTCACAGGCCTAGTCGCTCTGCGGCATGTGGGATCTTCCCAGACCAGGGCTCGAACCCGTGACCCCTGCATTGGCAGGCAGATTCTCAACCGCTGCGCCACCAGGGAAGCCCTAGAGGGTTTTTTGTTAGTAATAAATGCTACCTATAAATTGGTGTCAATGTAGTCATATAAAGATTTCCCTACGTTTCCCATTTCAACCTTAAAACTTTTAACATGCTTTCACTGAATTTTTCTTAATTTTCCAAATACTATAGGCTTCTCTCTATGTTCTTTACTTTTATCTGTGATTCTTCAGCTACTGCAGCCTATCTTTCTCTAACAATTTCTCTCTTTAAATGATTTGTGTTCCACTGGCAGCTCTGTGCTAAAGAAAGTGATATATCCTGATGAAGCCATTAAGCACTGTACTACAGACATTAAGGGGATGGTATAGGCATGATTTCAATCATGCAAAAGGGAACTACCCTAGTTCTGAGAAGGAAAGCACCAGAGAGCTTAACCCACTCTAGTCTACATTTTCATTTCATTAGATTCAGATTTGGGGATGTCAGAACAAATTAACACTTTTCCCCCCAACAAGGCAATCACTGTAAGTATCATCATTAGACTCATGTTGAGCACCTGCAGGGAGAAGGGTTGGGGCTCAGAATATGCAGCACACTGGACAGAACCAAAGTACAAATTGAGAATAAATGGGTTGATAGTACAGAAAATCTGTTAAAAGAAGGTTGAACTTTTCACTCTGTGCTGTCATGAAGATTTCGTTTAAAAACTGATGTTACATAGAAGTCATAATATTGTTCCCAACTTCTGTTCCCCAAATTATATTTAAGAATCTGTTTAATTACCTCAATATTCGATTTTCTTAGGCATATCATTGTAATTTGCTTTATGTGATAGATCCTTAAAAGCAATTCCTTAAAAGGAATACGTATTTTTGGTAAATCAAGTTTTACATTAAGAACAGTGAAAGACAAAGGTCTACGAGGAAATGTGATTGCTAACTGCAAAATTAGAATAATTGTACTTTAATTTGATATTATTGTAGGGATGAATGTGAAATAATAGTGTCCAAGGCACTTCACTTGTATTGTCTCTTTTGCTAAGGTTTGATTTTTTTTTCATTGAAAAACTTCTAGATTATATTGTATATGGTATATGTACCATTTAGTGTAAATGATATCAAATTAAGTTCTGTAAACTATATGATATTTTGGTAAATGATTCATAAATCCTGTCTAACAAACAGAGATGTCTGCCTTTAAAGAGAGCTAGTCCAATATGAAAAAAAAAAAAAAATTGCTTTAATTTCTTTAGCCAGTACTTACTAGCATTTTATCAAAACCTATGTTTTTCATAATGAGAAATTCTGGATAATGGAATGTATATCTTTTAAGCATAAAACAAAAATAAGCATTTGAAATTAAAATCACACCAAAATATAAAATTCACCTATCTTCTTAATGGTAATTTAAACTGTGTGAACACTAAGCCACAGACTTTCACCACAAATCTCCTATTTTCTCTGAAAAAAATACTGAAATACATTTCAATCTTTTATTGGTGCCCTAGGTTCATATTAATAATACCAATTATTTAACTGAGCTACATTAGCATGAAGACCTCAGGGCCTGTGGGCTATGAAGGGCCATGTGCCTCTACCTAAAATCACACTGAGCTGCTCAGCTTTAAAGATTTGAGAACCTGCTTTTCTTAGCTTATTTTCCCATCTCTTCCTTCTCATCATATTGAAAGCTTTTAGTTTTCATTGCCATTTCTGTAGCAGATAAAAGTATCTCCTTTCTTTGTAGTTATTAGACTAAATTAATGTGATCTTGGAAAGTAAAACCAATCTCATTAGAATTAAGTGTAAACTAAGCATAGATAGACCTTTGGGTAAGGATCCTTGGGTCTTCTCTTTAAAATATATAGAGATGGTGAAATTGCTTTGAACCAATCATTTTGTGTGTGTGTATGTATGTGTGATATATTACTAATTTGACTTATCTTAATAAAAAAGAGAGGTCATTATCTGGAAAACCCAGAAATTAGAACACATGAATTATAATTAAAAATCTATCAGAATTTAAAGCAGCACTAAGTTCTGATAACTGGTTGATGTGTCAAACTTGTTTTCATATTTACTCTTTTGAAAGTATTAGTTTCTTTTTTGATAGGTGATATTTCTCATATAGGTGAGATAATTTTACATGTGCTTAACACCAGACTAAATGATTTTCTTTTTGAGAGGAAGGAAGGGACCAACATAAGGAATGGGCTCTTTCATAATGAACTTAAATGCTAATTGGGGAACGGGGAACTACATAAGTGAAAAGTTGAATAATAACACCATTAAGAGTCAGTATTTTGAATTACAATGTGGGAATTTTCTATTCAAAGTGTGATCTGTGGCCTAGCAGCATCTGGTTCACTTGGCAACTTGTTAGAAATGCAGACCTGTAGGCCCCACCCTACACCTATCAGAATTTGCATTCTCATAATATTCCATGTAGTTCATGTGTGCATTAACATTTGAGAAACTTTTTCATAGTAGATCATTATAGATCTATTCTGACTATGAATACTTCCCCGCTACATGGAAGATGCCATGCTAACTGTAGTAGACACACAGGAAGGAGTATACATCGTAAGAGGCTCTTGATCTCAGAATCCAGATAGAGGTAACTTGATATCTAAGCACAGGAAATACACACCTAGGGAGACTGTTTGGGAGATCGGACAGGCTGCATGATCCCTCAAATAATCTCCCGGTGGTAAATTCTTGATATTCTACTAGGTTTAAACTCTTTTCTTTGAGGAGAGAACTCTTATTACAGCTAAAATATGCCCTAATTAAATTCCACTTCACCTTTCTAAATTATACCAGTCTTTCAAAGCTGTTTGTGGTCCTTCTCCTCTTTGAGATCTTCTTCAGGCAACTCAGTTGGAAGGAACTCTCACTCTTTAGAAGCCCCAAAGCAAAATCCTATCTGGTTTGGACCACTTTTTTTTTTATACTGATTTTCTTTATCACAGTGCTAGGTAGGGTTAACTGCTTGTGTAGGGCTGTCTAAATATGCTTCTGTGTATCTAATCCTACAGCATGAACCAGATCGCAAGATCTTTCAAGCGAGCAGCCACAGCATGTGATTCTTTGCAACACTGTCAGTTTTTAACACAGTGTCTGTCTAATAAAGGCTTGAATAAAAGAGCTGAGAAGAACATATAATACAGGACAGCATGAGAAACCAGACACGTGGAACTGGAGGCTACAGTGAAGAAGATGGGGTTCTATCGTTCTCTATTTTGTGCAGTTGTGCTCGAGAGTACTAATAATCCCACTCTTCCTAGAGTTCTTTGGAGAAGCCTGCAAGAATGCCATGAAGGGAGAACATAGCTATTGATTTAACTAGCAACTGTGGAAGCATTCAAGGGCTAAATGTAATTTTTGTACCTCTGTTATCGGCCTGCTTTTCTTTTTATCCATCCCCAGGTGAACTCTTACTTGCTACTCTGGACATTCCCTGTATGCTTTGGCGTCAATCTTTGGCATTCACTGTTATTTCAGATAGTTAATCCTTCTCAAAATCAGATTGAGAAAAATTAAGAAGCATCCTGGACAATTTACCTTGAAGTCAAGTGGGTGCTGTGGTTTTCTAAGGCAGAGCAGCCAGGATCTTGGCTAGCCTAGTTTAAGGGCCAGATGAGGTGGGGAGAGAACAAGACTAAGTAGGATGAAAGGTATCCTTCTTAACAGCAAGACTTCATTCAATTTACCCCTTCCCTTCAGTGGCAACAAGAAAGCATGCAAACTTGCTAAACTCGTCATCCAGAAACAAAAATGAAGTATGTCTGAAATTTTCACATTAAATCTAGTTGGATTTTCATTGCTCACATCTTTGTGCACCGTAGTAAAATTTTTAACTTGATTGACTATGTCATATAAGGAGTCAGATTCTGATTCAGTCACATTCCTGGTTGGACAAATTCCTGTCTTCTACTTTAGCTAGCACTTAAGTGTGCAGAGTAGCACCTGAGGAGTGTATAAAAAGGCAGACCCTTTGGTCCCAAGTCTCAGTCATCATAATTTCGTAGGTCTAAAAAAAAGTGTGCAGACTTGAACTTTTAATGGGAACTGTTTGTTACTCTGATGTGGAGAAAGACTCTCTTCTCTTTGTTACAAATGAGCAAAGTCAAAAAACATGATTTGAGCTGCCAGCGAATTCTTTAGAAATCAGGTTCATCGCTTTTCAAATGTTTCTTTTTCCTTTCACAACTTTCTCCCTTTCTCCCTTACTCCTGAAATGAGCAGCAAACAAGGTAAAATACTCAAGCATTCAGCCTGTTGATGTGTATTCAAAAACAATCTACTAAAGAGGGTACCCATACGGCCCAGTTGCCAGGACAGTCCCAGTTTATGCTATCTGTCCCAGCAATGCATTTTCTATCATTCCCAAAGGGTCCAAGTTTGAAGAATGAGTCACATGATCACCCTAATCCTGTATTAACAACTACAAGTGAGGGGCATGGAGAAATGCATTTGTATCTAAATAATTCTAATTTTTGCAGTAAAGATCATAAATGCCATTCAAAAAGTGTTTTTTTCAAAATGAAGGGACTATATAACTTTTAAAAGGGTCATGGTCTCCAAAATGTATTCTTAATAATAAATTCTCCACTCTGATCCTTTTTGGGGGGCATTAGGAAAACTATGTATTGTCAATAACTAAGATAAAAAAATCTAATGTCAATAAAATGTCAAAACATAAATCTAAAAATAATTTAATTTAAAATAAATGAAACCATCATTTATATAATTCCATTAGGTTTTTCTGCCAGACCCTAATTCGAAATGTGTAAATTATTAACCACATTACATTGTATGCAGTTCTTCATTTTTCACTAATACGTGGCTGCCTAAACTTCTACAGTTGCTATAATTTTTCTTGAGAATTTATAGAATTTTAATATTAGATTACATGAAAAAATACTCACTAGATTTTTTTTTTTAACCTTATGTTTTTACTCACCCTGTTCAACTACTAAAAATCAATTTGTTAAGAGTGAATAAGCAGCTAGAGAAAGCAGGGAACTCCGCTGCAGCTGCTACAAACCCAACCTTCTGAAAATTGGAAATCTCTTGCAGGATCTTCAGCTTCCATACTTCAAAACGAACTGGGAAGCAGACTTGCACTATAAATGTGTACCTTTTCCTCTTAGAAATTCAGGGACCTGTCATTAAGAGACTCTTGTGATTCTAATTTTACTTAAGAATTTCTAAAAGCCCTGTGCTAGCCTTCAGGACTTTTCTATCTGCCTGTCTTTCTACCTGCCTGCCTACCTATTTATTTTGCAATCCATCACCCCAAATTCACTTACCAAGGATCCTGAATATGTCTACCCACTGTGAAGCAAGCCCTTCTGCCTTGGTTCCCACATTTAAGCTGACTTCACTCCTCCACCCCTTAGCATGATGTCTCATCATAAATGCCTGAATCTGGCCATCACTCCTCCACTCTTAGGAAACAGGACAGGAGAGCACCACATTCACTCAGGTACAACTAGAGATGGAAGCACTGTTTACTAAGATCTGGTACTTAAACATAGTAGGAGGTGGCACTGAAAGTCAACTCCCCAAATCTGTTTGTGCGGCTGAATCAGAGTTGAGCTATACCAACCACAGTAGTATCAGTGGAATGGAGATAAGAACAAGGTAATATCTGCTAAGAAGATGATTTTTTAGAAAATAAAATGTGTTCTTAGGATGGAAGAAGAGGCTAGTTCATTCTCCATCTCTAGCACCTCAGTTTCAGTGATTTCCAACATCAGAGAATCAGGGTTCGTCTGAAGCCCATGCTCCCTCAACCTGCTTTCAGATTCCTCATCCTCCTCTTCATCCTGTGTACACAGATCTATCCTATGACCTATATTCAGTCTCAGATTACACTCAAGGATCTCTGGGCTCAAACTCCTGCTTGTGGGATGGTGAATCTTACATGACTTGTATCCATCACCAGCTTCTTGAACCAAGGGCCACACTTAGTTCCATGGGAACCAATGCAGTCACCACCTTCAGGCTTGGATTTTAACTCAATCCACTGATTGCTTGGGTTAAAATGGCCAAACTACCTCCTGGAAGATAAACTTCACTGCTGCTTGGATTAAAGATTACATATACTTGTAGAAATTCCAGATTTTGTAAAAACCTATACCACTTTCTCTGTGTGTAATATTTAAATGTATTGGGTTGAACGTCCCAAGTTTCACCAGTATTGGTTAAAAGAATAAGATAGGATTCTGTTCAAACTCATCTTCTGATCAAAGCTTGAGGCAAGTCTAGAAGGAAAATTAAGAGCTATAAAAGGGTCTTTCACGTAGCCTTGAGAAATAGACAAATTAATCTATTTAAAATCCCTGTCATATTTTTAGATCATTAGTTTCCTTGACATGTTAAACACCCAATGTAAAGTTCTCATGCTAATCCAAATACCACAAAAACAAATCAAATCAAAAATCAAAACTGGGAGGGAAGGGAGAAAGGTCATAACATCCTCAAGCAGAAGTTTTCTAATATTTCAACAAAAACTTGTTTGAATCTTAAGAATGAATAATGTTTCAAACTCATTCACGTTTCATGAAAAACTTTTAGTTGGCACTGAAAATAATTTTCAGGAAAGTATGAATTGTCAGCTGATCATTCTACATGGACTGCTATATTTTGATAATAATGTTCATGAGGATATGTTTAAAAGATAATCAGTGTGCATTTATATAAACGGTGATCAGGGCTACCATTTAATTTGTGCTAGATCTCAAAAAACTGTGATCTTCTATAGCATATACCACCTTGAAATCCACTTCCAGGGGTTCTTCTGTGGATATACTTACAAGCAAAATTTAGAGCAACTGAGTTCGTACCTAAAAAGTTTACCTTAGGCGGGAGGTTAAGTTGCACTGAAACTTTACAACACATTGTCTGTGGAAGCAGAGAGTGACAGAACAGAGAAATAAAAGGCCACTAATGTATGTGTAATATAATACCCCAATGTTCATTGCAGCACTATTTACAATAGCCAGACATGGAAACAACCTAAATGTCCATCAAGAGGAATGGATAAAGATGTGGTACTTATGATTCAGTATTAGAGAGACATTTACATTTTTTATTTCATTTAATCTTTGTGAATCATCTATCCTCCACAGATGAAGGAACTGAGCCTTGGAGAGACCCTGTGATTCACTCATAGAGCTGGAATGAGTCAGGCCAGAGACTTGTAATCTGGTTTTATGTGTAAAATCTAGATACCTCATTAATTAAGTATCTCATTACATAAGTTTGCATTTGTTTGTTTATTTGGGGGCCTGTTCATGCCTGGGAATCTAAGTAGAGCAATATTAACAGGTATGTATACAAGCATCTAATAGAAGCAACAACAACAACAATAACAATAATTAAAAAAAGAACGAGTGGTAGTGATGTAAATCAGAGGAAAAGTACAGGGACTTCCCTGGTGGTGCAGTGGTTAAGAATCCGCCTGCAAATGTAGGGGACACAGATTCGAGCCCTTGTCCGGGAAGATCCCACATGCTGTGGAGCAACTAAGCCTGTGAGCTAAAACTACTGAGTCTGCGCTCTAGAGCCCGCACGCCACAACTACTGAAGCCCACACGCCTAGAGGCCGTGCTCTGCAACAAGGGAAGCCACCGCAATGAGAAGCCCATGCACCACAATGAAGAGTAGCCCCTGCTCCCCACAACTAGAGAAAGCCCACACTTAGCAACAAAGACCCAATGCAGCCAAAAGTTAATTAATTAATTAATTAAAAAAAAAAAAAAAGGCAAAGGAAAAGTACAAAAGATAAATCAGGACAGAAGTATACCAGAGCTTTCACTCTGATGTATTATATTTAAATATACTAGTTGAATTCAATGCAACACTTTCAAAGAATACCTATTCTAATTCAGGCAAAACTCAGTGTCCATGGCTACTAAAAATGTTTTCAAAGTAAAGTGCTAGATCTCAAAACTGTGATCTCTTGTATCCAATCTTGAATTCTACTTTTGTAGGAGTTCTTCTGTGATTTTAAGTAGGATATAATTACAGGCAAAATCCAATAATCCAAGTTTTTGTGAGTGGGCAAAGCTACTGAAAAATACTTTTAGCACAGCACTCTCTGATAGGGCTTTCTGCAACAGTGGAAATGTTCTATATTTGCATGGTCTCTATTTGGCTACTGAGCACTTGAAAGGTGGCTAGTGGAACTGAGGAACGGATCTGCTAATCTTATTTAGTTGAATGAATTTCATTGCAATAGCCACATGTGGCAAGTGGATACCATATTGGACAGCGTAGGTGTAGAGCCTTGCAACTCAGTAAGTGATCTAAGGACCAGCAACACCACGATCTCCAGAGAGCCTGTTAGAAATGCAGAATCAGGGATCAGGGGGCTCTGAATCAGAATGCGGATGAACAAGTTCTCCAGCTGATTCTAAGGCACTTTTAAAGTTTGAGAAAGAGCGATCTAACAGTATTGTCTGTGTTGCACAGTTTCAAAATTTATTAGAGAAAACATCAGAATAAATCACGATATCCATTTTAAGGGTAAAGAGTCTGTGGCTATATCTACTGAAGACAAAATATTTCTATCAGCCTCACAAAGCTAGGCAATGAGTTGATTTCCAAATATCCAGATGTTTGGCATTATGTTTCCAAAATATAAAGCCCCATCCACCTTTCATACGAAAATTTGCCTCCAGATGTCTGGCATCATATAGGTGCCAGTATGTCCTTCAGAACTGCTCATGACTAACTTGCTCACTGTACTCTTGTGAATTTCCATGATGATCCGCAAAGAGAAACAAGTGCTGTTTTTCCAAAATGTTTTCTGTTATAAGAGGCAATTAAACTCATTAAGGGAAAGTGGCCACCAAGGTGTAGTGTTGTGCTTCTCTGCTTTTGCCATTTCTTACACAACAGACCAGAAACCTCAACTCCCCAGAGGATAAGTACTAACACTGACTGAAAATGGAGAACAGATTATCTCCATCTAAACTGCATCTTTTCCCGTAATGTATTAGTTTCGGGAGGTTTTAAACATAGGCAGCTGTAAAGTAGACAACTTGTAATATATTATCTCCAGCAGTCCATTGGCGAAGAAAAAATACTTCTATCCTGCTTTCATTAATCTGCTAACATAGATTGTTTATTCAGTTAGTTTATTTGACTTCGGAGGCATGGGAAACCAAGCCTGCTTCTAATAAAGTGGAACTGAGCAAGGAAGTTTCAAGCAGAGGAAGTTGGAAGGGTGATGGTATACATGACTGGGGAAGTGTCCGTGTACCCTGGAGAAGAGTGAGCTGTGGGTTAGCTCACTGGAGGACTCAGCCAAGGAGACGGGTTCACTGCATGTGTGCAGTCTCACACGCAGCTGACCTCCAGAGTTGCCTGCAGGTCTTTCTGTTTCCCTTTGGTCACCCTCTTCTCCCATTCGCCACAAGCAAATTCAGAGCTTTAACTCTCTCAAGCTCCCTTCCCCAGGATCACTGCTATCCTACTCTTTTTCGAAGCCATTAAGTGAGAATTCCTAATTCTCCCACCCTTGTTTGGCTTCTTCCTTTTCCTTTCCTGCCCCTGTCATTCCCATAGTGGGTTCTCCTAGGAGCATTTCCTTAATAAATCACTTGCACATTAACCCTCTTCTCAAGGTCAGCTTCTAGGGACCACAAATTAACACAAACACAGTCACAGGCCTTTGCAAATGGTATTTCCTCTGCCAGAACACTCTTCCCCTCAATTTTTGTCCTTCAGATAGTTTCTGACCTTGCAAGTCTTAGTTAACATCATTTTATTATTAAGGCCTTTCCTGATCACCTTATTATCAAGCGCCCTATTTTTTTAAATTTTTTTTTCCAACTTTTAAAAAATTATTTTTATTGGGATAAGAACAGTTAACATAGATCATAACAGATAGTTCAGTGCACAATACAGTGCTGTCATCTACGGGCCCGACGTTGTACAGTAGATCTCTAGAACTTACTCATCTTGCATAACTGAAACTTTATACCCACTGATTAGCAACTCCCCATTTCCCCCTCCCCCAGCCTCTGGCAACCACCATTCTACTCTCTGCTTCTATGAGTTTGACTATTTTAGATACTTCATGCAAGTGGAATAAATGCAGTATTTATCTCACTTTCTGTGACTGGATTATTTCATTTAGTATAATGTCCTCAAGTTTCATCCATGTTGTTGCATGTAGCAGGATTTTTAAACAATACGTGAGTTCCTCAAAAACTAAAAAGTAGACTATCCTATGATCCAGCACTCCCACTTCTGGATATTTACCCAAAAGATCTGAAATCAGGCTCTCAAAGAGATATTAGTACTCCCCACAGCCACTGCAGCCGTATTCACACTAGCCAAGAGGTAGAAACAACCTAAATGTTCATTGATGAATGAATGGATAGAGAAAGGGTAGTATATACGTAAGATGGAATATTATTCAACCTTATTTATTTTTATCATAGCTCTTGCCATAGGCTGTAATTACTTTTTGTCTCTTCATATTTTTTTAGTGAGAATCTCTCATACTAGACTGAATTTCCATGAGGGGAGGCATTATGTTGCTTTATTTGTAGCATCTTACGTAGAGTGGACATTCAAATATCCACTGACTGGATAAATTAAAGACTTCTAGTTTTAAAGGAAAGAAACACAAGTTGAGTTCACAATTCCTAAAGAAAATCACTGCATAAACCATAAAACTTTTTGATGCCTAATTATCCCCACAAAGCGTCTATACCCATTCTCTGGTAGGCATAAAAAAACATAAGGTGTTTACATAAAGGTGATCATTTCAACATATGCTCACGTAAGTCTGCATTTTTGTATAATGAATATGCTACAGTAATGAAGTTTTCTCAATTATTTTCCATGTTAAACTTATCAGGTGGCTGATTTTCATATTTTAATATTCCCTATGTTTTTTTGATTTTTTAATAGTAGAAATCTACAAATCTGTTGTGATGGGTTGTTTTTTCTCTCACATTATAATTTCAGGGGAAAAGAGCAATTAATTACTGGTTCTAAATAAAGGGGAAAAAAACATAAGTTCTTTTGTAGATTCTTTTAATAAAGGAGTAAAAAATAAGTCAATGTTAAAATTTAGTGTCAGATAATGGCATATGTCATCTTGTGGATGCCTAAAAAAGCACCTTAGCTAGGAACTGTAAGAAGTAAATAACTAAACAGGCAACAGAAAATCGAAGGATAATGAAGTGTTCACCACATAAACAATTTTTGGTAGCTTTCTAATATACAATTTATATTCATATGTATTTCAATAAACAATTTCTGCCTCTTGTGCCTTTCATAGAAGATGTATTGAATATGTTTCTACTGAATAACTTATTTTTCATTTCTAGTGAAGCCTAGTCTGTTCTTGTCTTTGGCCTGCCTCTCTTTTTTTTCTTTTTTTTTTTATTCTTTTGAACACTCACTCCAGGCAACTAAGATTCTTAAACCTGTACTCAGAATTTCTAAATTTTTCCCCTAGTATCATATTTACCGTTAAAAGTTCATTGCTTACATCCATTTCTAGATCAGATTCATGTTAGAGGTAGATTGATTCTAAGTATTAAATATAGTAGTTTTAAGTGCATCCTTCAAAACTGCATCTCTATAAGAACAAAGACATGTTGTACCAAAGACTTTTTAGATTCTCATTGTTTTCTACTTGCAATATCTGTATTGCAGCTCTTATCTACCCATTAAGAAGAAACTTCTGGAAATTGATGTGGAAATTCTATACAAACATACTACATATATTAAAGTACATATTATATATATTAAACATATTATGTGTATACATACATACATACATATATACATATACACATATCAAGCTAAATTTTTAATAATGAACCAAATAATAATTGATGTTACAAGTGTCAATTTTTATATCTCAATGTAAGAGTTCATTTCCTTTGCTGATGCTAATCTAAGATAAAATAATATATTAAGATTTTAAATTTGATTAGAAAATACATTAGAAATTACCTCAAATGGATATATAATATCAAATTGCATTAAATTCTTTGCTTTCCTAATTACTTTATAACCATCAATTTTAGAAAATAAAGCTTATTAATAGTTGAATAACTTTTTTATTATTATAAATCCTAACGATACAAATTACCACACTGGATCAAATCAAATGATCCACCTAGCCTAGTATTGTAACTTACTCTAATTACTATCATAGCATTTGACCTATGATACCTACTCAATTGATATTAATTGAAGTGGTAAAATCTTACATGGGGCACTGGTCAAAAACACTGTCCTTTATAAGATATATAAAGATTCTTTGGGTTGCAAGTAAACTGAACAGACTAAAATATGACTGAGATAGGCAGCGATTTATTAGACCACATAATCTAAGTCAAGTAGAACTGGGTTTAATGAACTCATCAGGTCACTGACTCCTTTCATTTTTTGGTTCTGACTTCTTCCGTGATGTATTATTCTCAAACTTAATGTGGCAGAAGGATGGATAATAACACCTCTAGGCCTATAATATACTAGGTTCAAATACAGAGAAGGAAGGAAGGAAGGGAGGAAGGGAGGAAGAGAAGAAGGAAAAGAAAACATGTCTTTTTTCCAACAGTCAGATCAAAACCATTAGCACTTAATCTATTTTATTTTCTACTCTCAGCCATGAAGGAGTAGCCCTCCTGCCATAAACTACATAATTGGACAAAACATATGAAATAATTATAAGAGTTTTATTAGGGGGCAGTGCAGGATTATGATTTCTTAGAGAAGGGAAATCATTAGGGGGAGCCCCACAATTGCCCTGGCTTTTTCTGTGGTGACACTTTCTGGCCCATGGAATACAGAATAAGGAAAGCCAACAGGGCACATTAGTATCCAGGAGGTGAGAAGACATAGAGATCAGAGTTTGAGGTTACTGAGGTGGCTGGGTTTTGTGGTGCAGTGTACTTCAGAGAAGGGAGCTCTGGAGAAAAGGAACTCCAGAAATCTGCAAAGGCTGCTCCTACAACTTTGGCTAACTACTAAGCCTTGCATGCTCGGGGTAAAATTCCACAAGACCAACCAAAGAATCATTACTGGTGAAAGAAATGCCACCTGAGAATGAACAACTTCTAGGACATCATGAGCTGAATAAATAACTAATTCACACGTGCTTGGAAACATTTAGTTCCAAAGGCCAAAGCGAGAGACCTTCTTACGCACTCTGGACCTTCGGTAGAGATCCTAGAAATGTCACATCCTAGAAGCAGCAGGGTAATTTAGTCCAAAGAGAAAGGCTAGTCTGGATGAACTATAATAAAGAAAAAAAAAAAGAAGTTTCAAAAGGATCAGGCTAATCTGCAAGTAAGTTTACTATATGCTGTAATAACATTCAACACTTCATTAAGGAAGACAATCCAGACATATGATAATATAGACTATAATAACCAACATCAAATCAAAAGTTACTAGATATAAAAAGGACGGGAAAATATGACAACAAGGTGGAAAAATCAATCAATAAAAGCCAACTGTAAATGTCAGAGATGACAAAATTAGAACATAAGGGTTTTAAAATAATTGTTATAGGGCTTCCCTGGTGGCACAGTGGTTGAGAATCTGCCTGTCAATGCAGGAGACACAGGTTCAAGTCCTGGTCTGGGAAGATCCCACATGCCGCACAGCAACTAGGCCTGTGAGCCACAACTACTGAGCCTGCGCGTCTGGAGCCTGTGCTCCGCAACGAGAGGCCGTGACAGTGAGAGGCCCGCGCACTGTGATGAAGAGTGGCCCCCACTTGCCGCAACTGGAGAAGGCCCTCGCACAGAAACGAAGACCCAACACAGCCAAAAATAAATAATAAAAATAAAATAAATAAATTTAAAATTATTAAAAAAATTTTTTAAAATAATTGTTATAAATATATGCAAGGATTTAAAGTTTAATATTAAAATAGAGAGAAAATCACAAATAGCAATAGAGAAACATAAACTGTAACAAGGAATAGAATGGAAATTCTAAAACTTTACACTAAAATATCTGTAATGAAAATGTCATTGGGTCAGCTTAACATCAAGTTTGATTGCAGAATAAAAAGTGGGTACATTTAAGTAAAAGAAAAAAACTATCCAAACTTAGGAGGAGAAAACAAAGAGGCTGAAAGAAATTAGCAATGAAAACCAGGTTAAAAACCCATGTAATTGAAGTACTAGAGGAGAGGAGAAAGAGAGTTAAGGAATAAAACATAATGCTTGAAAATGTTTTAGATATGATAAAAACTATAAACCCAAAAATCTTAAGAATGCAACTGGGATAATCACAAAGAATAATATACCAAAGAAATTTTTGAAAATCAATAAAAAGGAAGAAAAATCTTTTTTTAATATTCACTAGATTGCTTTATTTTTTAGATTCCACACAGAAATGATATGATATAGTATTTGTCTAAAAATTAAAACAAACTAGTGAACATAACAAAAAAGAAATACACTCACAGATATAGACAACAAACTAGTGGTTATCAGTGGGGGGAGGGAAGGGGGAGGGGTAATATGGGGGGGAGTGGGAGGTACAAGCTACTATGTATAAAATAAATAAGCTACAAGCATATATTGTACAACACAGGGAATATGGTCAATATTTTATAATAACAATAAATGGAGTATAACCTTTAAAGATTGTGAATCACTATGTTGTACGCCTGAAACTTATGTAATATTGTACATTTACTATACATCAATTTAAAAAAAGACATGAAATCCAAAAAAAAAATCATAAAAGCAGATAGTGAATAAAAGACACATATCTTACAGGGGAACAACAGTAAGAAAACCAAAGACTTTTCCTCAGAGACAATGCAAGCTAGATAACAGAATGGCAACTTTACACTGCTGAAAGAAAAAAAAAATACTCTAAATATCTAAATTTGACAAAAAAATAAACACTTCAAATAAGAATAATTATCTAAACAAAAACCAAAACCATGCGTCACTGGCAGATGAACACAGTAAGAAATGCTAAAAGTAGGGATTTAGACAGAAGAGAAATAATTCCAGACAGAAGTCTGAGAAAACACAAAGAAATGAAAAGCACAAATAGATGGCTAAGTTGAAAGATAAATATTTTTCCCGGTAGTTTCTTAAGTTCTTTCAAAGCTAATTGACTGTTGAGAGCAAAAATAACACTACCCTATGAGGTTTAAAACGAAACAAGAAGGAAAATGTATAATGTGATAGGACAAAAGATGGGAGAGGAGACATGGGAGAATATTATTAGGAAGGCAAAAACATGAACAGACACTTCATAAAAGAATATATATATATATATATATATATATCAAATTGGTCACAAGAAATAGTGCTGAATATCATTAGTCATCAGGGATATGCAAATTAAAACCATGAGATTTTATTACACTCACACTAGAATAGCTAAAATTAAAAAGAGTTTCACCACACCAAGTGTTGGTGAGAATTGGGAGCATAAAATAACACAAACTCTTTGGAAATTTGTATGGCATCTTCTTGTAAAGTAAATCATACACTTATCCTAGCAATTCCATTATGTGATAATGGAATAAAGATAAAGATAAAGGAAAACATATGTTCACAAAACTACTGTAAAGAATGCTCATACTAGTAGTTTATTTATAAAGTGGTAAAATCTTACATCTTTATTTATAAAGGCCCCAAACAAGAAACAACTCAAATGTCCCTCAACAGAAGAAATAAAACATTTGTGATATATATTCAGCAAAAAAAGAAATAAATTGGTGAAACATGAAACACCATAGATGAAACTCAAAAGTGTTATGCTGAGTAAAAGAAGACAGAGAGCAAATACAATACGGTTTCATTTATCTGATAACCTAGAAATAGATTAACTATTATGTGATGATCTAGATGACCTAGAAACTTGTCAGAACTATTTAGAAAAGACAAAAACATTAATCTACTGATGAAATGAGAAAACTGATTGCCTCTTTTGGGGGTTTGGAATGGATTGACCAGAAAACACAAAAGGCATTTTTCTGGTTGATAAAAAATTCTATATTTTGATAAGGGTATGAATTAAATGGTATATGTAACCTCCCCTTCCACTCTCTCCTCCTCCTTCTCATTCTTTTTTTCTCCTTCTATAATAAGGAAGAACAAATTTGACTCCATATTGGATCTATTTCTTTTACTTTAATATCTGTATTCTGCTGCTTTTGCTACAAGTTAATCACTAAAGATATGTTGCCTATAGCTTAAAGCATACAAAATGGCCCATTTCTAGGAACCTTGCCTCCCATGCCTGAGCATTCAGCTAAAATACCTTTGTTCAGCTCACAGGAAACATCCTGACCAGGCCCACCTGTGAATGGCTGCAGGAAAAAGAAATTAACACATCTCCTCTGGAGTCTGGCCAGAACCAGGAATATTTGCGACAACTTCTCTCCTTTCTTACTTTACCTCCTCACTTCCCCCTCTTTGTTCCATAAAAAAAACTAGCATCCAAACCCTGGGCAAATGTTTCTTTGGGACACTAGTCCACCTTCTTCTTGGTCTGCTGGCTTTCCGAATAAAGTCGCTATTCCTTGCCCCATCAGCTCTCAATTTATTAGCCTATCATGCAGCGAGCAGTGTGAGCTTGGACTGGGTAACATTTCTTCTTCTTTCTCTCTCTCATTCTTGCTCTCTTCCTTTCTTACAGTGAAGTAGAATAAGATGTTAATTATTGTTCCTGTTAATGTTTGACTTATTATTATGAGTAATATGCCAATTGTATCTACCTTTTCCTCAAGGTAATTTTAAAAGAATATAATATTTTAGGGCATAACTTTTAATTCATGGTAATCAAATTATGCACGTGTCTATTCCATGACTTATTTAACTCATAGTTCTGAATAGCTCTCCAGCTGTCATCTTTGTTTACCTAAGAAGAGCATTAGTTTCTAGAAAATTGGGAAATCTTCTTAACGTTTTGCCTTTAATGCAATGAAATATAAGGAGTATGAAATTTCCAATCATAAATGCTTACAAATATTCATTATAAACAATAAGTAATCATTTTACTTCTACTATATGGTACTACGGAAAAAACAATGTTATGCCTCTGTCAACTGTGCACTATTGGATAGGTCACTCCTGGTCCTTTTCTCCTCCGTTTTGTAAAATAAATATGTTTAACTAAAATATTTTTATGGCTCTAAACTTGTTATGAATGTTGTTCATTATAGCCTTATTTATATCTAAAAAATAGAGCAATACAGAATTAGAAGTTATTTTATCAGCAGGTATATCATGCCCGACTTATCTTACTTGCTCTCAAAGCTTCTACTGGAGAGCTTACATTTTATGCTGTTGCTTTTGAAATTATGGGTCTTCCCTGCTAAACTATAAGCCCTATGAGAACAGGAACTGCATTCATCTTATTAATCATTGTATCCCTGACATCTAGTACATTTTCTGGTTCATAGTATGTAGGTAAGAATAATACTTATTGCTATTACTAGCTTTTAAATTATGCCCTAATTTCTCAAAACTGTATGCGAGGCATTTTGCTAAGTGCTTTTAGGACTGCCATGTTTCACAGTTCCAGGAAACACTTATTTACATTTTATTCTATGTATTCTATCGTCTACCTAAATAAAATATTCATGGTGACCCTTGGAGTCTTTCAACACATTGGCCTTGATGAACGTTGTATAGAGCTTCTCATTTAATCCTTAATATAAACTTATGAGTTAGATAGTAGTATTGCCTTTCACTGGAGAAGAAACTGAGGCGCAAACAGGTTAAGTAAGTGTCCGTGATAATTCAATAACAAGTAGAACCAAAATGTGAACCCTGGTAGTCTGATTCTGGAACTCTTAGCTTCTACCTAATACTGCTTCCCTCATATACTGTCATGAATAAACAGATGCCTTTCACTTTTGCCATCCTTAGGCATACATTATCCTTACCCACATTCAACCAATCTCATGCTTGTTTCATTTGCCCCTCAACTCTCCATGTGTGTCTAGTTTCTAACTTTAGGCAGAAGAAAACAAATAAACAATAACAATGTTACTTAATTATCTCAGGAATAGGTTTCTTAGCCAAGGGCTGAAGGGCAACTTCACAGGTTTTTCGGAATTAATACCAATTTTATTTTCTACTTTTGAACGAGTTAGTTTCTCCCAACAGAACAATGACATGCCTGGCAGGGCTGCACCTCTTCAAGCCTGTGCTTTTTCCTTTTAGCATAGAGAAGTGGAGGATCAGGAATCTTACAGCAGTCCGTTCTTGGAAACCTCCTTTCCACATTTTGTACACTAAAGAAATTCCGATAACCATCAAATTTCCAGATATTTCTCCAAACAAATTTCCTATTAAAAATATGCCAAGCTGGGCAATTTATTGACAGGGGAAATAGGGAAAAGAAAAATACACAATCTTCTTGTCAAAAAAGGACACATCAAGACAATAGAGCAATTTGTTCCTTTATAAACATAGTAAGAAAGTGAATTATAATAATGATATACGTTTCTACAGAAAGCATATTAGCACTCTAAAGAAATAGCTGGATTCTTCCTTTGCACTCCATGTCTCATCCTGTGCAATGTCAAGAACAGAACAGGGCAGCATGAGGGAGCATAAAAAGATCCAGGCGAGTAGACACATGACTCACTTTTCCCATAAAATAGACTACTTTGTGGTAAGTGTTTTATTACAAATATTAGAGATACCAGATTGGATTGCAGCTGGACCAAGAGGTTTTTAGTTTTGTGTGTGTGTGTGTTTTTGTTTTTTTTTTTTTTTTGCCTCAGGCTTAAATTAAAACCTGGAGGGAAACAACTTCCACCCATTCCACTCCTCTGGTCTTCATAAACTAAGAAGGGAAGAAGGAAGAAACATATTTGGAAGGATTACTTTAAAAACATCAAAAAGTTATCACAAATGGAACAAGAAGTTCTAAAAAGGAGAATATTTTTTCTCATAGAAGCATCGGGTGGAATCTAGTTAAGCAGAAATTAACAGTCTACAATCTTTTAAAGAGTAAAGTGTTCATTCATTCATTCAACCATTCAGTCAATGTTTACTTAGCATCTGTACAAGGTAATGTGGATAGTATGGAAATGGATGCCATGCTGTCTCCACTCAAAGAACTCATTTTCTAGTGGAAATTTTTATGGACCAAGATTTTGAAAATGATATAGCTATGACTATCTCATGTTCACAAATTCATTAATTTATATTTTGGTTTAATGCCCAAGAATAGTTATTGTAATGGAGTACAAAATGCCATTCTTACCTCTCAAAACATTATAATTACACATTATAATATTATAAACTTTGGGAAAATTATAAAATATTGACTTGTCCTGTGGTTATTGGTATAAGTAATATCTGATAGTATAAAAAGCTCTAAGATGTAAAGAAGAGAAGCCCTAGATCCACCTAGGATAATTAAAGAAGTCTTCCTAAAATATTGTGAAAAGAAACTTGAATAGGCTCAGAATTTGAAATCATGTAAGGAAGGGCATGGAGAAGGTCCATGTTAGGACTCATTTCAGGCATAGAGTCACACAGTCGAATCAAGGGGATTTGAAGAATAACAAGTTGTCATAATTACCTCAAGAACATACTGTGTGTGTATCATTGACTAGAAAATATATTCTCTGAGCCCAGGTACAATTTCTGTCTTATTTCCTACTTAATTTCCAATAGCAGCACAATGCCTGGCATGGAATGCCAGGCTCAATAACAGTTTGATGAATTATAACGAAGATGATAATGAATAAGGACAAGCAAAATTTAATAATCTTTGAATTATAGGGAAGGGGAAAATTATGGTGAGCTATAAAAGCAAGATGTAGAATTTCAGACTTCATGTATTAATAGCAATAAAATAGAAGAATGTCATGATATAATCAAAGTGAACCTTTTGGAATATTAGTCTGAAGTGATGTATAACTTACAACAATAGGGATGAGATTCTATAAGTAGATAAAGGAATACTGCCAACTACCATACTTTATCATTGTTACACAATGTTCTAGACTTTAAAGTCTAGAATTAATGAAGAATTAAAACCACACATTGAAGGTCTCCATTTATTTTTGTAATATCATAATTGGCCCAGGAAGTCCTTATATACTGGAAATTTTGTGAATGGCTGCAAATATCCATTTCCTATGGAGAGAGGGTATATGTTTTGACAGATTCTCAAGGAAATTATTACCCCAAACAATTTAGGAACATCTGTGTAAATTAAACAAAACTTTAAAACAAAAGAGGATATGCCAGTGTGTAGAAGGCCAGCTACAATATTACTTCCACTATCACACTTGCTTTTCCCTACCATAGACAGAATTATTTTCCTATATATTTAGATAGCTATTTGTTCATAACTTTATTATAAAAGTCATTACAATTTATTTTTAGTTGGTTCATGGAGTTGCTATCTGCTAGCTTTTCCCATTATACTGAACTCTTGAAGAAAAGGAAGTTTGAATTATTTATTATCTAAACCCAGTATCTAACACAGAGCTGGCCCCCAAATCTGCCTTTTTATTTAAGGTACTTCATTTAAACAGCCAATTTTTTCAATGAACATTTTTATGACCTGTTAAGAGTCACAATACCTTGCTTCCATATGGATGCCATTCAGAATCTGTAGGGCATTTCCACTAAAGGAAACAAATTTTATCAACACTGTGGCCCATAAATAGCACTGTTATCTGTCATGTATTATAGGAAAGAAAGCCCTTTCATCAAATCTCTTATATTGTGATTTATCCAAACCTAACTCGGGTGGAATTGCTTTAGGGAAGACTTCATTCCATTTATAGTCTATGTTCTCAAAACTCTTTTCGTTTTAGTCTTTATTCCACATCATCAGCACACTATCCTAGTAATTCTTGGATCCTAATTTTAGGTCTTGTTTGCTAGGCTCCTCTCTACTCAACCCTTCTGGTTTTATCCTAAGCTTCTTTGCATTCTAGGTAAGATTGCCTATTTCCTTGGCTTCAGTTATTATCAATAAGCTGACAGTTCTCCAACCTATAGTCCTAACCTTAACCTTTTTCTTCAGTGCCAAGTTTCCACTGCTGCTTGATTGATCACTTTCTCCCAGAACTGCTCCTCTTCCAGTGTCCCCTGGCTCAATATTTCCTCCATGACACAGTATCTTATTGCAGCCAGACATGGGATTCATTCTTGAATTCTCCATCACCCACACCTCCCCCATTCAACAGGTCAAAATTCAATGTTGATTTTCCTCACAATGAGTTTGCTGCTTTTGTTTTTTACCACTAGCATCACCTAAATCTTTTCCTTCAAGCTCTCCTTGCTCAGTGAATGTTATCACCAACTTTAGCCAAAACATTAGGAAACATCCTTAAACTTTTCTTTCTCTCTTACGTAACTAATTCTTACCAAATCCTATCAACTTTAGCTTTAGAATTTATTCTGAATTTGTTCAGTGATTTTCATATCTGCTAATACCACCCTTAACTAGAACACCACCATTTCTCCTCCCCCGCCAACACAATCCATTCTATGCACATGAGTCAAAATCTTCGTAAACAACTGAAAACAGCTACCTGTAGTAAGAGTAAAAAGGAAAACATTTCAAGCAGAAGAGACAGCATTTGTTAGGATCTAAACTGGCAAAAATGTCAATGTGTTTTCAGAACAGAAGAAGGGAAAATGCTGTTGATGTGCACTGAGAAGTGGGGAAAATGACTCAACGTGAAGTGAGCAATGAAACGAGGGGCCAGTTTGAACAGAGCATTGTAGTATCATAATCTTATTTATTACCTTAAGACATCATTCTTGTTACCAGGAAGAAAATGGATTATGAATGGGGAAAGGGCAAGAAATTAAGTGGAATTAGTTAGCAGGTAAGAGATGATGATATCAAAGAAAAGGTTATGGATGTTGAAATAAGGAAAAATGCCTGGAATTTAGATATATTTTGGAGAATAAACAGAGTTGTGTGGGGGATTAAATATGAGGTGTTAGGGAACAACAGAGAATGGCTACTATAGTTCTGGCTTGAGCAACTGGGAGAATATTGGTGCCATTTATGGAAGTAGAGAAAGATTTCAGAGTGGGAACATTACAAATCAAAGTTCCAGGGCCAAACACATTAAAGTCGAGATACTATGAGACATTCAGTTGAAATGTCATAAAAGTGAAGAGTGAAAAAGTTTCCCTCTGATTTCCATAGCATCCTGGTACAATCCTATTACGAGGTAAACAGAAGAACTAAGAAATGTTCTGGTTAGGTTCTGAGCATATGCAGAGGTGGCATGCAGAGCTTGGGGGTAATTATCAAGATGATATATAGTAATTATTAACAACCAAAATTTGAAACTCAAATTGCATTTCTTAGAAAATAAACCTTACAATTAAACAAAGGAAATTAATGCATGGTGAATGGTTTTAAGGTAACAATCTAGCAAGTGAAACTGACACAGTCAACTATAAGGCAAGACAAAATGATCATTCTAAAAAAAAAAATAATAATGCTTCAGTTACATAACATGTAAGGCCAATAATGTAACCAGTGTATTTCCTGATCTACCCCAGATATGGTCATAGCTCCTATTAGAACATGATAATGCTGATAATAACAAGAGGTTTCCACCAAGGTTTAGGATTCTGAGGCCTATATAAGAACAAATGAGTTATTTATCTTGAGTAACTGAAAATAATGTAAGCAATTTTGAAGGAGGGGTGAAGTATTACACTTGAGGGAACTTGGAGATCAGAATCAGTTAAATAATAACACATATCACACTTAGGAGAGGAGATGAAATCACAAACAGAAAAAATAAAATTAGAATCCAGAAAGAAGAAGAAATCATAGTGAATACTCTGTACAGATCACATGAACAGCAGTAGGACACTGGCTATTATAGCTTTGACACACACCTGCCTTCCTCCAAAGCAGTCATGGCCATTTGTGCGGCTACAGGAAGCTAGAAAAAATAAAGCCTGTTCATAGTAATTTGGGAACATCCATTAACTGAATAATACCCATACCCTTCCTCAAGCTCATTTCAAACGGATGTATTCTGGGACTTCCCTGGCAGTCCAGTGGTTAAGACTCCGTGCTTCCACTGCAAGGGGCACGGGTCCAATACCTGGTCGGCAACTAAGATCCCGCATGCCAGGCGGTATGGCATGCATGCATGCATGCATAAATAAATAAATAAATGCTATTTTTAAAAAAACAAAAAACAAAAAAACCAAACCAAAGGGATGTATTTTGATCTGGGTTTGTGTAGCACACAGGACTATGGTGTGTGGAGTTAAAGATTCTTTAAAATTACATGTAAGAGAGAAACAAAGGTTCTAATCTGGTAAAGCTGCAGGATGATGCCCTAAAATAATGAGATTAGTGTCAACTGGGAATCTTTTAAAAAACATGGGTACTTGGGTTCCACCCATACAGAATCTGAGTAAATCACCCTGAGACATACCACTATGGCTAAAAACTCCTGAAATGGATTAATGAAATAAAAGAAGAGTCTACGCAGATTTCTGGGCATTTAAGACATTTTGTCCTGATATAATTCAAGCACCTTATAAAAAATGGTTGTATAAGAAAGAATTTTGAAGTGTTCTTTCTTGCCTGCACTGTGTACTATCTTCAATTTTAGAATTAAATGTCTATAATCTTAACACGTGTTAACCCTGGAGGTCTGTTTTAATGTGCCAGCTGCCTGATCTGGAGTATACTAGTCAGGTTAAGTGGGACCATAAATGAATAAACAGATTCTAAAACCCAGATTTGGGTTTGAGCAAGGGATGAAGGAAAGGAAATTTTTTTCTTCTTCGTACTCTTCTTGCCTCCTTTTCCCAGTGCTACATAGACAACAAGTTGGAAATATTATAACTTGACCAAGAGGAACAGAAAAACCTAAGCAGAGGTGCAAAAACACAAATAAATATTGCTTTTATATTGAAGATACTGTTAAAAGAATGTGTAAAAAGGAGGGCTTCCTAAATCAATGTAAAAATTCAAATTAGCAGATGGGTGGTTGACTTCTCAAAATGGATTACTGAAAAAGAAATTTTAAGATTGAATCTACAGTGAAGTAATGTAGAATTAGCAGAATCTTCAGAGAGACTGATTATTTTACAAAGAGTAATGCACTATTGAGAGAGAAACGCCATTTCACTTTGTCAATCCAGAGCTGCAGGGAAGTTTCTTCTTTTAAAGAAAGAGAGGAATAAGCACCCATTGCTTTATGTATCTGCAGGTCACAAGTGCACGATCATGACCACAGATGTGCTGAAAGTTAAAAAAACAGTTGACAGATGACTTTTTTTCCAACAGTCACATACGCACAGAAATGATTAAACAGAGTGTTACTAGACATATCCTCTCTATGGACAAAAGCTATATCCTTATATTCAAAAAAGAGATTGGGAAAATCTGAATAATTCTGTCAAAACAACATATTTATATAAAACACAGGCTAAATTACATAAAAGAGACCACTGGGTCAACAGATAAAGTACCTAAGTTCTTGTTCCTAATTAAGCCACTAATTTTATATACAAGACATTCAAACCCTGTGGCCTGGGGCACAATTTTCTCAACTAAAAAATAAACACTTCGGACCAAGCAACTTTAAAAATCTCATCCAACTGTAAAAGACAACAGGAGATTGCGAAAGGGAGGCATCATGGCCTTGTTGGTGAGGACACTAAGCCTATAGTCTTACCTCTACCACTGTTAACAATTTATCCCACTTTGAGCAAAACACACAAGCATGCACGCATGCATGCATTCATTCATTCTTTCCACAGGTATGTGCAGTCGCGCAGTCGCCTGCTATGCCCTAGCAGTGTGTACACCGCAGTAGGGGAGAGAGATTAACCAACAATTAAACAAGGTAATTACCAATTTGGACAAATTTTTAAAAGGCAGTGAATGGAAGGGAGCACTTTGTGGGAAGCCTCTCTGAGGAGGTGAGATCTGAGGGAGAAGGAAAAGCCAGTCCACGGGCAAGCTAGGGGAAGAGCTTTCCAAGCAGGGAGGACGGTAAGCGCCAAGATCCAGAGGGGGAAGGCTTGCCACATGCTGAACAAGAAAACCCTAACCTGGGGCTCAGTTTTTCTATGGAGTAAAATGGAAGAGGTGAGCTAGGCTTTTACCTAGGGAGAGTTCAGATAGTACAGACTCCAAGGTCTCACCCCAAGGTATTGAATCAGAATTTTGGAAGGGAGGGCCAAAAGAGCTGTATGATTTGAAATCTCAAATTATCCTAACGTAGTAGAGTTAGAAACTAAATGGCCTTAAATGTCCTTTTTTATCTCCAATATTTTACAGCCCTATAAATAATTATTTAATTCTCTATTTAAGCAAGCACACAGATTGCATCCACATTATTATATATATATATATATATATATATATATATATATATATATATATATATATATATATTTAACATGACAAGGCACTAAAAAGAAAGGGAACCCAATGCTACAGACAGCACAGAATAATGATTTATAAATTGTCTGGATCAACGTTTTATTGCAGGGGGAAAAATCAAAGGAATCTAGGTATCTACTTGCCTACCACCCCAACTAGAAGGTAATCTTTACAAGGGTATCCACAATTCACTCCTAGAAGAGTGTCTGGCACATGGTACTTCCCCTGTATGTGGCTGTTGAATAAAATATCACAATGTTGAACACAAATCATAGAAGAGTTCATCGATTTGCCCAGGTGTGTACAGTGTCAAGGGAGGGGGGATAGGGAGGAGGCACAAAGACACTCAAGTCATCCAACTCCTTGTTCCTTTCCCTGGTTTGCAAACTGAATCCAAAATTCTAAGAAAGTCAAACTTATTTACTGGCATTAATGACATTGTTCATCAGCCCCTCACTCATTAGTTTAACAGAAATGGTCAATACATCATAGATCATCCAAGATTCAAAATGTACAAATAAAGCCTTAGAGAAAGGCTCTGGAACCAATATATTTATTTTGAAGAGTTGATATTATACCTGGGATTTTGCAGGATTCTGAGTGAGGTGGTGGGGAGGAGGGGAGGCCAACAAGCATGGAGCAAAATCCTTGACTTCAGTGAACTGAAGCTAGTGAGTAAAAGCCATAGTTTAGCAAAAAGACAGAATTTACACTCTGAAATTACATTGAGAAGAACATAATTAACAGCTAATGTGTATGGTACAGCAAATACCACAATTTCCATGTTTAGGAGAATGTGATTTAACAAATCATTGAAGATATAGAATATGAGGCTGTGATTCATTATTTTAGGCAAGCAGTAAAGTTCTAGGTTAGTTTGAGCCTGAAGAGAAATAAAACAGGGCTGGTCATAATGCTTTATGTTTGACCATTTGGAGTAGATAGCAGACATTTGGCTCATGCCAAAATGTGCTTGACATTTGGTCCTGTCAAAAACCACTTGGAATGGACCAAATGTGCTCATGGATGTTTTTGACAGGACCAAATGTCAAGGACCTCTTGGCACGGACCAAATATCTTATGGATGTTGTGGGGAGGACCAAATGTCTTATGAGGACATAAATGTAATGTAGCTAACTTCCTCGTGTTCTATCTTCGAATCATACGCTTCTCTTAAGTGTTCAACTGTGTATTCTTCATTCATTTCCCCCCTCTTTTTCAAGACTAAAGTGTAACCTTTATTAAAAAAGAAAGTTTCTAATGTGTCGTGTGATCAATAGATAGAAGAACATTTTTTAAATTAGTCTAAGGCTATTTTCCTTTTACTGTTGTATAAACAGGGAATTGAAGGGTAAAATAGTTAAAACTTAATGCTATAGTGCTAATGTGGCTTTTAAATCACGTCAGCTGCAATCACTGCATTATAATTAACAATTTATTGAACCAGCAATAAAATGAACATCACATTACTTCTTAAAGCAGCAGAATAAAATGGCTAATAAATAGCATAAGCCAGACAAATTGCAGAGTAATAGAAATTTTCTTAAGATTTATGGTGTGCAGAAAGATGGATGTGCTATTAGTAGGAGCTCCAATACTTGACAAAATTCTTTTACAAAGACATTGTTGCCATGCATGTCAGAGTTCACAAGTCTAAGTGGTTTATCCAAATTTTAGCTCTCTGCTCTTACAGTGGAAAATAGTCATTACAAGGTTTTGAGACTGCAAGCAATGTGTACATTTGCCAACATTCAAACTGCTACTGCCAAAAAGATACTAAAATATTTTATAAACTGTCAAATAACAAGTCTGCTAGCTTAATCCGAGTCTATTTTATACTATACAGACTGTAAAAACTATTACATTAATTCGCTTCCTGCAAAACTTTTAAAGAGCAGAGAACAGCCCAGTACAGGCTAAACAAAATAACTGATTTTTACCTTTTGAACCCTCTGACTATGTCATACTTCTGTTGGGAAAGCAGCATTGTTTTCCTGAAATGCAATCACACCTCCCTTAACAATCAGCCATAATAAAGGAATCTATGAAATAAAGTGAGATCGCAGAAGCAGTCAAATTAGCGTCATGCTCTATGTCTCACCACTACAAAGGAGAGATATTGATGGGGAAATAAGATATTTTCAGTGTTTCTGCTGATAATATGAATTGTGATGCTTTGTTTCTCACATGGAGTACTAAGTTCATAATTTAGATTAAAAAATTAAATCTTTTATTTTGCAACAATATGCAATAACAATTAGCAATACCTTTTAATGAATTTTTCTTAAGTTTTAATTTTAAAATTAGTAGTAGTAGTAATAGTAGCAGTTATGGCAGTATTAAGCAGGTTCAACTTCCTACTCAAATGTGGAGAGAGTTGGCTCGTAAGATTTTTGTCACTAATTAGTTTATTCAATAATAGGGATCATTTTTTCATATATAAAGTGAAATATATTTATCAAATATCCCAGATCAAAATCTAAATACTTAAAGTGAAATGTATAGTAATATTTGTACTAACTACTTGCTAAACATGACTGCTGTAGTTAAATTGCATAACACTTTCTAATAATGTGTTCTTAATATGTAACTGTAGGAGTTAATAAGATAAGAGGGCTGTTACCATCACAGAGGAAAATATAATACAAGGCTAAAATTAAACAGAAAAAAATCATTCCTACATTCGGAAAGATGCACTGAACTGTTAATGTGATATCCCAAAGCTCCCACCCATTTCATATTTTTTCCAGTTAGATTCTGGGAACAAAGACTTACTGTTTGCCTTGTAACCTTTCTTGGTCCCTAGAACTATGGCATATATGAGGTGCTCACAAGATACTTCACTGAATGAATATTTCTTTTGTGAGACAATCCTCCTTGGGCTTCTCATACATTGTCTTGTCTTATGAGCAGAGGCACTGAGTATCTTTGCTTCAAACTATTAGTACAGATAGTGGCTCCCTTATGAGTGATGGGCTGGCATGCTTACTATTCAACATAAAAGATAAAGTTCCCTAAGCTCTAGGTTCCTCTCCTGTATTACAACTGACTGCGCACCATACATCTGAGCCTCTTTACCTTTTCCTGTGGAAATTTGGAATTAGGGAACATGTACAAGAAAATTCTGATGGTCTTGCTACTGCTATTACTCTGAGTAGTAAACTGCCTCTTTTTTTTTTCTTAACATTTTTATTGGAGTATAATTGCCTCACAATGTTGTGTTAGTTTCTGCTTTAGAACAAAGTGAATCAGCTATACATATATATATATAACCCCATATCTCCTCCCTCTTGCGTCTCCCTCCCACCCTCCCTATCCCACCCCTCTAGGGGGTCACAAAGCACCAAGCTGATCTCCCTGTGCTATGCGGTTGCTTCCCACTAGCTATCTATTTTACATTTGGTAGTGTATATATGTCTATGCCACTCTCTCACTTCGTCTCAGATTACACTTGCTCCTCCCCGCGTCCTCAAGTCCATTCTCCACGTCTGTGTCTTTATTCCTGTCCTGCCCCTAGGTTCTTCAGAACCATTTTTTTTTTAGATTCCATATATATGTGTTAGCATATGGTATTTGTTTTTCTCTTTCTGACTTACTTCACTCTGTATGACAGACTCTAGGTCTATCCACCTCATTACAAATAACTCAATTTCGTTTCTTTTTATGGCTGAGTAATATTCCATTGTATATATGTGCCACATCTTCTTTATCCATTCATCTGTCAGTGGACACTTAGGTTGCTTCCATGTCCTGGCTATTGTAAATAGAGCTGCAATGAACATTGTGGTACATGACTCTTTTTGAATTATGGTTTTCTCAGGGTATGTGTCCAGTAGTGGGATTGCTGGGTTGTATGGTAGTTCTATTTTTACAGTAAACTCTCTCTTGTCTCTGAATCAGGCACCTCATGTCGTTGGCCAGAAAGTTACAGCCTAAATAGCTAATTTGCAAGTAAGGTTAAAAACCTCAAATCTTTCACAGTTGTTGACAATTTCAAGAGGAGACAGACTAAAACATTTTAATGCAAATTAGTCCTTACTTAAAATCCCTACCTTAAGGTCCTTAACTTGCTTACAATTGTAGGTTAGAAAAGTAAACTATGCAAATGCAAATAATACAGAGCAAAGAGAAAAACACGCCACATGAGACCTATAAATTCTGCACGATTATCAGAGGAGAAAAATATCACATGTAGAGTGATCAGAGAAGCTTCAGAAAAGGGATGATATTTAAGGTCAAATTGAAAAGATGTGCAGGATTTTGAAAGGTGGATAGAAAGGAGGGAAAACAAAATGCCAGTCCCCTCTAAGGACACACATCTGAGAAAATTTCAAAGACGGGGGAATATGAAAAATGTTGGCAATGGCAGGGTGTCTCGTTGGCTGAAGAGTGGTTAGAAACAATTAGATAAGAGGTTCGGAAATACAGGTAAGGTGATGTATGTAAACTGCAAGAAGAGTTTAAACTGTTTTCAGTAAATTTTGGAAATAATTAATTTTCAAATATGACATGTATTATTACTTTTATTTATCTCCTAGAAGATTAGAGAAATATGTCTTGTTTAAGTACTACAATGCTAGGAAGTCAAGATTAAACTCATATCTTGTGTCTGAAGGCCCATTATTCTACAGTAGAAATCTTTATTTTTTCTTTTTTAACCACACAACTTTGTGCTAAATAAAATGTTAGTAATTACCATAATAAAAACCAGTGTTTCTCTGATAGAAATAGGGAAATATGACAGATCCATACGTGGTCTTTTCTCTCCACCTCTGATCCTTCACCTCCCACATAACTTTTTGATTGCTGAGGTACTTATAGAGAAATTTGGGTTTTCAGTATACAATTTAAAGTCACTAGGATACATATTAGGATTTGACCCAGTATGTGGTTTTGGCCTAAGACATCATGTCAATAAACTCAGCACATAATATTCACACCAAAACACATATTTTTAATCTTGTCCATGGCTACATCTGCCCACCACTGCTAAGTTAATAAGGAAAGGCACAGCCAAACATAAGCGCATACATCCACACTAAACTATAACTCTTTTTCTGCTCACTTAAATATACTAACGAAAACTAATAATAAATTAGTTAAAATAATAAATAAAATAATTTATTTTATTATAAATAATTTATAAATAATTTCAAAGAAAATAATTTCATATTTTATAAAATAATTTTATAAAATAATTTCAAAGAATCTGAGAACTGATCATTGAAAGTACTTGGGATATCCCAAAGTAAATTGCTGATGCCCACGTGTAGCTCCCCACATTCTTGATCTATTTTTATTTAGTGCGTAACCGTCAATTTTTCGGCAGCTTTCAAGTAATATATGGATTTATTGATAATAATTAAACTCAAAATGCCAAACACTAGAGAATTTCATTTCCTAAATTATTTGCTTCAACTATTTTGAAAAACAAAATGGCTACTGTGCCTTTTCCTAAAGACTTAAAGTGAATTTTGGCTTTGTGTTTTCGTTCCTTATACTCTAATTCAAGCACTATTATTTATTGTCTTCTATTAAACAACATTTGGTAGAGATTTTCTTTGCTAATTGGATTTATCACTTAAATTTCTGATGAACTTTCAAAGCCAGGATACCGGTGAGAAACTTACCAAATACAAACAAGTAAAGTCAAATATGAGGTGGTTAATAGGATTCTTCTTTTATATTGAAAAACAATTTTAATTATACAAAATGGAAGAGTGTGATCATAATCAAACCCAAAAATCTAATTCAAGATTTACAAAATAATGATCATGATGAATAATGATTCCTGCACCTCTAATAAAAACAACAGTAGCCCTAAAACATGTATTAGTATACTAACATGTATCAGATGTGCATCTTAAATTACTGTACTCCAAACCAAATTCAGTCATGATACTCCTTGAGGGAGGCTGGTACACTGATTTTGTAAATATTAATTTTGCTGCTAACCAAAAAGAAAGGTTGCCTATTTAGCTTGCCTAGATAAAGGACCTTGAAAAATGGAAAGAAGTCCCCCTACACATAAATAAACACACCCACACACATACCCCTTCTAATAGATGGGACAGAATAGGACAGAGTATCTCTCCCAGGTTCTTTCACTGACACCTGATGACCCTGATATTGCTGCTAGGCTTTTCAAGCAAAGATCAGCTTCAGGTATTCCAAAATTTCTAAAAGCCCTACTTCCCCAGAATAGAGCTACATTTTACCTCTCTGAGAGTGACCAATCATCCTTATTTGTCTGGGAATGAGGGCATTCCTGGAACAGAGAACTTCACTACTAAAAGCAGGAAAGTCCTAGACAAACCAGAACTACTTTGTAGCACTACTTTTAAACATAGCCCAAGAACAGCCTCTGGGGTACCTAATAAGGCCTAGAGATACTTGAATCATGCCAGGAATAACTTTCATCAATCACCATTTCTACTAAATATTCTGGAAAACTTTTATCTGTTTTCTGTATCCAGTAGTAAGTCCCTTGTTCAAGAAGTCACTTATCAAAGATCTATTTCCTGGGAGGACCTTCAAGATAGCGGAGGAGTAAGACATGGAGATCACCTTCCTCCCCACAGATACATCAAAAATACATCTACATGTGGGACAACTCCTACAGAACACCTACTGAATGCTGGCAGAAGAGCTCAGAATTCCCAAAAGGCAAGAAACTCCCCATGTACCTGGCCGTGTGGCTGACAGGGTCTTGGTGCTCTGGCTGGGTGTCAGACCTGAGCCTCTGAGGAGGGAGAGCTGAGTTCAGGACGTTGGATCACCAGAGACCTCCTGGTCCCATGTAATATCAATGGGTGAGAGCTCTCCCAGAGATCTCCATCTCAATGTTAAGACCCAGCTCCATTCAACAACCAGCAAGCTCCAGTGCTGGACACCCCATGCCAAACAGCTAACAACACAGGAAGACAACACTACCCATTAGCAGAGAGGCTGCCTAAAATCATAATAAGTTCACAGACACCCCAAAACACAACATCACATGTGGTCCTGCCCCCCAGAAAGACAAGATCCAGCCTCATCCACCAGAACACAGGCACCAATCCCCTCCACCAGGAAGCCTACACAACCCACTGAACCAACCTTACCCAATGGGGGCAGATATCAAAAACAACGGGAACTCCGAACTTGCAGTCTGCAAAAAGGAGACCCCAAGCACAGTAAGTTAAGCAAAATGAAACGACAGAGAAATATACAGCAGATGAAGGAGCAAGGTAAAAACCCAACAGACCAGACAAACAAAGAGGAAATAGGCAGTCTACCTGAAAAAGAATTCAGAGTAATAACAGTAAAGATGATACAAAATCATGGAAATAGACTAGAGAAAAAACAAGAAACGTTTAACAAGGACCTAGAAGAACTAAGGAGCAAACAATGATGAACAACACAATAAATAAAATGAAAAATTATCTAGAAGGAATCAATAGCAGAATAACTGAGGCAGAAGAACGGATAAGCGACCTGGAAGATAAAATAGTGGAAATAACTACCACAGAGCACAAAAAAGAAAAAAGAATGAATAGAATTGAGGACAGTCTCAGAGAGTTTTGGGACAACATTAACTGCACCAACATTCGAATTATAGGGGTCCCAGAAGAAGAAGAGAAAAAAAAAGGGACTGATAAAATATCTGAAGAGATTATAGTTGAAAACTTCCCTCATATGGGAAAGGAAATAGTCAATCAAGTCCAGGAAGCAGAGAGTCCCATACAGGATAAATCCAGGGAGAAACATGCCAAGACACATATTAATCAACCTATCAAAAATTAAATACAAAGAAAAATATTAAAAGTAGCAAAGGAAAACAACAAATAATACACAAGGGAATTCCCATAAGATTAACAGCTGAGCTTTCAGTAGAAACTCTGTAAGCCAGAAGGGAGTGGCAGGATATACTTAAAGTGATGAAAGGGAAAAACATACAACAAAGATTACTCTACCCAGCAAGGATTTCATTCAGATTCTACAGAGAAATTAAAACCTTTACAGACAAGCAAAAGCTAAGAGAATTCAGCACCATCAAACCAGCTTTACAACAAATGCTGAAGGAACTTCTCTAGGCAGGAAACACAAAAGAAGGAAAAGACCTACAATAACAAACCCAAAACAATTAAGAAAATGGTAATAGGAGCATACATATCGATAATTACCTTAAATGTAAATGGATTAAATGCGCCAACCAAAAGACATAGAGTGGCTGAATGGATACAACAACAAGACCTGTATATATGCTGTCTACAAGAGATCCACTCCAGACCTAGGGACACATACAGACTGAAAGTGAGGGGATGGAAAAAGATATTCCATGCAAATGGAAATCAAAAGAAAGCTGGAGTAGCAATTCTCATACCAGAAAAAATAGACTTTAAAATAAAGACTATTATACAACACAAAGAAGGACACTACATACTGATCAATGGATCAATCCAAGAAGATATAACAATTGTAAATATTTCTGCACCCAACATAGGAGCACCTCAATACATAAGGCAAATACTAACAGCCATAAAATGGGAAATCGATAGTAACACAATAATAGAAGGGGACTTTAACACCCCACTTTCACCAATGGACAGATCAAACAAAATGAGAATAAATAAGGAAACAGAAACTTTAAATGACACATTAAACAAGATGGACTTAATTGATATTTATAGGACATTCCATCCA
Source organism: Balaenoptera acutorostrata (assembly GCF_949987535.1). Taxonomy (NCBI): domain Eukaryota; kingdom Metazoa; phylum Chordata; class Mammalia; order Artiodactyla; family Balaenopteridae; genus Balaenoptera; species Balaenoptera acutorostrata. Next base: position 9,622,746 of record NC_080071.1, read on the forward strand.
AAAACAACAGAATACACTTTCTTCTCAAGTACTCATGGAACATTCTTTAGGATAGATCATATCATGGGTCACAAATCAAGCCCTGGTAAATTTAAGAAAATTGAAATCAGATCAAGTATCTTTTCTGACCACAACGCTATGAGACTAGATAACAATTACAGGGAAAAAAAAAGTAAAAAATACAAACACATGGAGGCTAAACAATACACTACTAAATAACCAAGAGATCACTGAAGAACTCAAAGAGGAAATTAAAAAAAACCTAGAAACAAATGACAATGAAAACACGACGACCCAACACCTATGGGATGCAGCAAAAGCAGTTCTAACAGGGAAGTTTATAGTAATACAATCCTACATCAAGAAACAAGAACAATCTCAAATAAACAATCTAACCTTACACCTAAAGCATTTAGAGAAAGAAGAACAAAAAAATAAACCCCAAAGTTAGCAGAAGGAAAGAAATCATAGAAATCAGATCAGAAATAAATGTAAAAGAAATGAAGGAAACGATAGCAAAGATCAGTAAAACTGAAAGCTGGTTCTCTGAGAAGATAAACAAAATTGATAAACCACTAGCAAGACCCATCAAGAAAAAGAGGGGAAAAATTCAAATCAACAGAATTACCAATGAAAAAGGAGAAGTAACAACTGACACTGCAGAAATACAAAGGATCATGAGAGATTACTACAAGCGACCATATGCCAATAAAATGGACAACCTGGAAGAAATGGACAAATAATCAGAAAAGCACAACCTTCTGAGACTGAACCATGAAGAAACAGAAAATATAAACAGACAAATCACAAGCACTGAAATTGAGAGTGTGATTAAAAATCTTCCAACAAACAAAAGCTCAGGACCAGATGGTTTCACAGGTGAAGTATATCAAACATTTAGAGAAGAGCTAACACCTATCCTTCTCAAACCTTCCAAAGTATAGCAGGGGGAGGAACACTCCCAAACTCATTCTACGAGGCCACCATCACCCTGATACCAAAACCAAAGATGTCACAAAAAAAGAAAACTACAGGCCAATACCACTGATGAACATAGATGCAAAATTCCTCAACAAAGTACTAGCAAACAGAATCCAACAGCACATTAAAAGGATCATAATCAAGTGGGGTTTATCCTAGGAATGTAAGGATTCTTCAATATACACAAATCAATCATGTGATATACCATATTAACCAAGTGAAGGATAAAAACCACATGGCAATCTCAATAGATGCAGAAAAGCTTTCAACAAAATTCAACACCCATTTATGATAAAAACCCTCCAGAAAGCAGGCATAGAGGGAACTTACCTCAACATAATAAAGGCCATATATGACAAACCCACAGCCAACATCGTTCTCAATGTTGAAAAACTGAAACCATTTCCACTAAGATCAGGAACAAGACAAGGTTGCCCACTCTCACCACTATTATTCAACAGAGTTTTGGAAGTTTTAGCCACAGCAATCAGAGAAGAAAAAGAAATAAAAGGAATCCAAATTGGAAAAGAAGTAAAACTGTCACTGTTTGCAGATGACAAGATACTATACATAGAGAATCCTAAAGATGCTACCAGAAAACTACTAGAGCTAATCAATGAATTTGGTAAAGTAGCAGGATACCAAATTAATGCACAGAAATCTCTTGCATTCCTATACACTAATGATGAAAAATCTGAAAGAGAAATTAAGGAAACACTCCCATTTACCATTGCAACAAAAAGAATAAAATACCTAGGAATAAAACTACCTAAGAAGACAAAAGACCTGTGTGCAGAAAATTATAAGACACTGATGAAAGAAATTAAAGATGATACAAACAGATGTAGAGATATACCATGTTCTTGGATTGGAAGAATCCACATTGTGAAAATGACTATACTACCCAAAGCAATCTACAGATTCAATGCAATCCCTATCAAACTACCAATGGCATTTTCACAGAACTAGAACAAAAAATTTCACAGTGTGTATGGAAACACAAAAGACCCCGAATAGCCAAAGCAATCTTGAGAATGAAAAACGGAGCTGGAGGAATCAGACTCCCTGACTTCAGACTATACTACAAGTCTACAGTAATCAAGACAGTATGGTACTGGTACAAAAACAGACATATAGATCAATGGAACATGACAGAAAGCCCAGAGATTAACCCATGCACATATGGTCACCTTATCTTTGGTAAGGAGGCAAGAGTATACAATGGAGAAAAGACAGCCTCTTCAATAAGTGGTGCTGGGAAAATTGGACAGCTACATATAAAAGAATGAAAATAGAACACTCTCTAACACCATACACAAAGATAAACTCAAAATGGATTAAAGACCTAAATGTAAGGCCAGACACTATCAAACTCTTAGAGGAAAACATAAGCAGAACACTCTATGACATAAATCACAGCAAGATCCTTTTTGACCCACCTCCTAGAGAAGTGGAAATAAACACAAAAATAAACAAATGGGACCTAACGAAACTTAAAAGCTTTTGCACAGCAAAGGAAGCCATAAACAAGACGAAAAGCCAACCCTCAGAATGGGAGAAAATATTTGCAAAGGAAGCAGCTGACAATGGATTAATCTCTAAAGTATCAAGCAGCTCATGCAGCTCAATATCAAAAAAGCAAACAACCCAATCCAAAAATGGGCAGAAGACCTAAATAGACATTTCTCCAAAGAAGATATACAGATCGCCAACAAACACATGAAAGGATGCTCAACATCACTAATCGCTACAGAAATGCAAATCAAAACTACAATCAGGTATCACCTCACACAGATCAGAAGGGCCATCATCAAAAAATCTACAAACAATAAATGCTGGAGAGGGTGTGGAGAAAAGGGAACCCTCTTGCACTGTTAATGGGAATGTAAATTGGTACAGCCACTATGTAGAACAATATGGAGGTTCCTTAAAAAACTAAAAATAGAACTACCATATGACCCAGCAGTCCCACTACTGGGCATATACCCTGAGAAAACCATAATTCAAAAAGAGTCATGTACCACAATGTTCATTGCAGCTCTATTTACAATAGCCAGGACATGGAAGCAACGTAAGTGTCCACTGACAGATGAATGGATAAAGAAGATGTGGCACATATATACAATGGAATATTACTCAGCCATAAAATGAAACGAAACTGAGTTATTTGTAGTGAGGTGGATGGACCTAGAGTCTGTCATACAGAGTATAAAGTAAGTCAGAAAGAGAAAACAAATACCATATGCTAACACATATATATGGAATCTAAAAAAAAAAAAAATGGGTCTGAGGAACCTAGGGGCAGGACAGGAATAAAGACACAGATGTAGAGAATGGACTTGAGGACACGGGGAGGGGGGACGGTAAGCTGGGGCGAAGTGAGAGAGTGGCATTGACATATATACACTACCAAATGTAAAATAGATAGCTAGTGGGAAGCAGCCGCATAGCACAGGGAGACCAGCTCGGAGCTTTGTGACCACCTAGAGGGGTGGGATAGGGAGGGTGGGAGGGAGACACAAGAGGGAGGGTATATGAGGATATATGTATACTTATAGCTGATTCACTTGGTTATACAGCAGAAACTAACACAACAATGTAAAGCAATTACATTCCAATAAAGGTGTTAAGAAAAATAGTAAAAAAAAAAAATATATATATATATATATATAAATTTAAAAAATAAAAGATCTATTTCCCTGTCTTCATGGATCCTCCTACTTTCAGCCCTCATTTTGCCCAAGCTGGTCCTTTTATGTCTTTCTTCCCAGCTTCTAGGAGCTTTCTTGCCATTTGCAAGAAGTCTATACATAGGAAAGCATCTAACAGACTCATTCATAGTAAGGTATGTCTGCTCACAGTCTAATACATTTCCCAGCAAACACTGAATTTTAAGAGGGAAAACCTGTTGCATGGATAAACACTGAAACTCCAATTATCTAATTTCACATATAAGAAAATCAAGTTCGCCACGCTCTCTCTTTATTCCCCTGTCCTGACTTTATCAAATATTCTTATATCAAGGCCTCCTGATTTCCCTATTTAGTGGTTCATTTATATCCCAGTCATCAGGCCAATCCAGGGTTTGGTGCTACTGTTTTAAGCAGACTCAAAGTCCATTCCTCATGCTTAATCCCCAATACAGCAAGGCTTATTGTTTTGTTCTTCCTGTTAGGCTGACCCTACTGTGATGCCCCATTGCAGGCCTTTGCTGTCCTACCTAGTGCTCTAAACTGACAATCGACAAATCACACTCATTTGCCTCTTTGGAATTCTGATGAGGAGCTATCTGTGCCTATGTGCTGAAGCCCAGTTCATAGGACTATTACCCACAGCATATTCATGTTCTCATAACTGATATATTCTTTTCAAAGAATACATGTCTGCCTCGTGTTAGTATTCTTTGATCTGAATCTGACCCTAAATTCCAGGGCCACATTTTCAAACTTGGGTTTTGTGTACATACTAAAGAAAAATGCTGAATATCAGGCTCCTGGTGCTCTTAAATACCACACACGTGTACCACCAAATCATGTTTAAGAAACCTATTGTATCATCTTGAACCATTTGGACCAACCAATTGTTAGAATTGTAAAAATTCTGGAGTTTTATTAGTCACTGATTAAGGTGCTTGAATGATGAGCTAAACTTCCATTACTCAGATGTAGATCCATTCAACTATCCAATTCCAGAAGTATACCTGGTACAAAGATGAAAGAAACATTACGTGCTCTATGTCAATAACTCACATTTCTGTGCCCATGCAGACATCACTAATCAATCACAGGACACTAAACTGCTGGGTTTAGATAAGGTCTTAGAGTCCTTTTGTCCACATCTCTCCAGGCAGCCACTACAAATCAACTAAACTTGGCAGCTAAGACAAAACTTATCTGCCATTCTTAATCTAGTGGCATGCTTCACCTTTCTAATGACCTACCCTACTGTGAATAAATCATCATGCCAGGCCAGTGGCTTTAACAGCTCTCTCCATGATACTCTGAGGACGGAGATATTTCTCCAAAAGCTGCATTCCTACCCCTTTATGAATTCAAAAATGTTTCTAAGCTCTCTCTTCCACCATTCACTTTTAATCATCTAATTTACCCAGTGTCACAGTTTTCTAGCCAATTAGGTTTTACCCAGATTGCCTTTTCTGCCAATTCCATCAGAAGGAGAAATCACCTAGAAAATCTACCCAGATACAAATTTGACGTTTCCTCAAGCCCACCTCTTGGATTTCTCCTTTAGCTTCTTACACTATAGAACAGAAGCAAGTAGCAGCTTTCCACCAAGCCTGACACAGACTCCAGGGGAAAAACACTAACTCAGTTGCTAATGACTATGAGTAAGAGAGATCAGATGAATGCCAGAATAGGACAAAGGATATGGGCCAAACTAGTACTACATAGGTGCCACACTTACCTACTAACTACATAGGTGCCACATTTACCTACTAATGAGGCTGATATCGATGCCTCTCATTAAAAGTCTTAATTTACAAAGCAGCTTAGATCACTTGGGGTGTGTGTGTATGTATATATGTATGTGTACTTATTTATATTACAAAAATAAGTATTCTAGAACTCCTTGTACTAAAATCACAGTTTGATTTATACATCATTATGGATTAAATATATATACACTACATGAAGTAAAATACCAATGACATGTCAAAATAATTATGCATATTTGTGAACAAGTATCCCTCTTCTGCATCTGCGTAGCTGAAAAGAATGATGTGAAGCTATCATTTCCAAAAGGATTTATGAATGTTCAGTAGTTTCAGTCAAGAGTTTTAAATTTATATTTAAGCTAACAAGCTCCCCAGTGCTTTTTATTTAAAAACATTTCCTGCTGTATATTTGAGTTCTGTGATCCAGGTTGATCTGTCTCCTGAGACCCTCATAATACACTTCGTATGTGTGGTTCTACTGACCAGTTCGTCTCCCATTAATAGCTCCTTTCACAAGTCTAGTCCAACTAGCATCAATTTTTACTGGCTATATTTCAAAACCCAATAGATAATAAATCTTTCCTCCATTGTATTAAATAATAAGTATGATTCATAAGTGATTCTGATGAACCTTCTAGACATATCTTTAGGGAAATTACGAGTCAGTCTAATATCCATTCCAAAGGTGACTAGTATGACTGGCTGGTAGATTTTCATTTTTGTCTTAAGTTTAATAAATCATTTGCTAAGCATTCTGCCTGACAACCTCCTGACATACACAGACACACAAAGAGAGAGAGGTCTTTAAAATTTGCTTTCCTCTTTTTGTGTTAAGCTGTATATCATCAAATGGTGTGAGGCCTAGGTAAAAAAAGCCTCAGGAATTGTTATGGTTCTGTATGAACGCTGAGAAAACTTGTATAAGCAAAAACTGTTGCTGCTGTGAGTTAGCAAGTGACTTTGGTATTCTTCAGACTTATCTTAGGTCGATAGGACCCAAGTACACCAGGAAGCCAGATGTGCTCAGATGATCACGAAGGTGAGGAAGTGAGGAACGTCCCATGTAGCCTTCAAATAGTGGAGCCCTGTAACCTCCTGAATCCAGAAGCTAATAAGTGCCACAGAGAAATCTAATCCAGATGAAAATGATATATCTATCTTTTTATCATTATATTTTACTACCTTTAGATGACATATTTGAAAACAGGATAAGAACACGGGAAAGGAGATACATTTCAGTTTGGGATTCCTTCTGGAATGTTCCTGCATTTTAAGTGAAAATGCCCAAGGCAAACATGTGGCAAGTTTACCAGATGGGTGCATTTTTAAGACTGCAAGCATAATTAGTTATTCCAAATCATCTGCCTAACTGATTGGCAACAGGATATGGTTGAAAGCTCAATGAGAACTGAAGCAGAAGTTTGGATCTGTTTGGAAGACTTTGTGTTTTAGGTCAGACTGACCAGTATTTGACTCTCAAGTCTGCATTTTTTTTTTCTTTTCTTTTTTTCCTTAACTGTGTAAACATAACATAAGCATCATTTTTTCATCGATAAATATCAGAATTTAAATGTGATGATGTGAGTTGTGTCCAGCTCTCTACCTGGAATATTTCAGGCTCACTACAAATGTTAGTTTCCTCTTTTCTCTTACTCATGTCTCATCTTCTATAAACCACTTCATCGCTCTGGGCCCATTTATTTATCTAAAAAAAGCAAGGCTTAATTTGGATGACCTCAAGTTATTCCCATGTTTGAAATTCTATGATTCTATGCTGTACAACTTTGGATAGATGTGGTTCATCTAAGCAGTGGTTGTATCAGGCAAATAAAACCAATGTGTTGTGAAAGACAATGAGGAATGATGAACTAAAGAATACACAGATTTGCCTAAAACAGTAAAAATTTTAAAACTTTAAAACGGTGTATCTGCCAAACAGAACTTAGTCTTGGGTCAAGCATAAATTTTTGGGTCAAAGGTTTCCAGTGTTAAATCTAAAGCTTTTAATATCGATCTCTATCATCCTATCAGCATCCCAGGTTGTTGACAGGACTGACAGAGAATGGATCAATCGTAATTTTAAGTCAAACTAATTAGTTACTGTCTGTATAAGAATTTTTCATGAAAGTTGTTATCTCTGGAAAAATATACTTTTGAAACTACCCAGATCAGCCCAGAAAAGATAGGAGAGCTGGGAAGACCAAATCAGAAGAGAACCAAGCAGAGTGTTTGTTTCTAGCTATACTGTGCTTTGGCTGTGGAGAAATGACCTCTCAGCATTCTACTGAGAATCATGACTTTATGGCAGACGTGTTTTTTCCCTCCTCTCTGCCATGAATATGTCTGAGAAACTGCAGAATAAAAATGCAAAATAACAACTATATTTAGATACACTCCCACACAGACTCTGAAGCTTAATATTTCACTGAACACCACATAGAAAGACTGAATTAATATCCATAACTCTTCCACATCACTCATGCTTCAAAGTTCTGTTATTATAGATTTCTTTGGCCTATACAGTTGCAAAATTAGCTAATGACAGTAATCTTTCTTTAACATTCAATTGTACTTCTTAAGAAAAAAATGCATTAGATTTGTTTCTCTTTTGACTCTGTATATTCACAGAATTTTCATTGATGTTGCAATAAATGCCAAATTTCTATCAAATAAAAACTAAACATGAGTGATTTTTGGAACAATTATTTATAATTCAATTCTAAGTATCATAAGATAATCATAAGATCAAAATCATTTATGATCTAGTCTTTTCTCAACTCTATAACTAACTAGTTAGATCATATTGCACAAATCATTTAACTTCTCTGACCCTCATTTATTCTCTGTAAAATGCGGGGTTGGTGAAAGTGACTTTGAAGTTTATTCTGATTCTCACATTTTGTGATTCTTAATGGAACATATCTCCAAACTGATCATTGAACAGAGCTCCCAAATTATCAGAGACTGAAACCAGACAAAATTGAGGAAGGCTAATGCATCTATAGCACAAGAACTTGACCCCTTATAGCTTTGCAAATATTAGACTATTTCTTTTTATATGAAATGAGAAGCAGAAATATTGAAATATAGCTTAAATTGGAAAAAGTAAATTTCTATAAGAATATGCATTAAATGTTATCAGAGATTATCAGTGGGTAAAGGTACAAAATAGTTTCCCCCCCCATCTTTAAATATCAATTAAAAAATTATTTAGCCTTGACTACCAAAATTAGTCTCAAGTCTGGGGAATGTTTAGAGAAATGTCATTAATAATAGGCCCTACATTATCATACAAATAGAATAAAATGTAAATTCTTATAAATTAAGTCATATTTCTTAAAATCATCTTATTATTCTATATTTTTTAAGTTAATGTGAAACAACAGTAAAAACAAACAACTTTGAGCAAACTCTTTTCTACATTGTCCTGAGGTCAAATTTCTAGAAAGGGGTGAAACAGACTCTAAAATTCTAGCAACACTAAGGAGGTATTCTAGAACTGCTAAACAAATCTCTATGTGGAATTTTATGTTTTTTGTAATTAAGGCATTGTTTTAAATACATACCAGTGTTTGAACATCAATGTTTTCTTATTGAATCAGATCCTACTTTAGATATGTAAACAAGACTCTGTCATTTCAAGGAACCACATTCATGCATTCACTGATTCATTTAATAAGCACTTATGAGCACTGTTACCCTTCACAGCCTTGGGTGTGATAATATCCATGAGTTCTCTTAAATTACTGCTCATGAGATTTCTAATGTTTTACAAGGACAGTGCCCTGACAGTGCCCAAATAGCAGTTCATTCTTCCCAAAGAATGATGTTTAAATGACCCTCCCTTTGCCACAGCTCAGAGGAGAATTCTGATAAATGGCAAAGAGAATAGAGTAGCAAACAGTGATGTGTCTTGGGAGAAAAAGAGACAGAGAGCCAAAACAGTTCTCAATTTTCTCTTATTTATAATGGAGGAAGTCACAATTTTGCACAGAATATTAAAAGAAAGGAAATGTGGCATAGAAATCAATCTATTAAAGACCTAATAATAAAAGATTGTTCTTTCAGCAAGTGCATAAGCAAAGCCTAGGGCATTTTCTCAATTAGTAATAAGGTCCTCAATGCAAGAAGCAGGTATTGCAGCCCAGATGCCACAGTATGGCATAAAACAAAAGATCACTTAGATTTTACCCTGACATACTCTTTTTTTTTTGTCTTAGATGATCTTTAATGATGAGAAAGTGAGAATTTATAAGAAAACAAAATGAATGATTATATGTATATATAAATATAAACTGAAGGAGAGTTTAGGGTCCATTTTTTTCAATATATAATTTTGTCAACCTCATAAAGTTCCATTTTATAGCAACTGTCATGACCTTATAGGCTCATGGGAAGCAACTTTTTGATTATTATACTCAAGATTATGGTGCCATGAATGGGTATATCAGATAGGTAGTACTTCTTACTGAATCCTACAAGTTGGGAAGGAACATGATAGATTAAGATAACATTTTATGGCATTTGGATGGATGATGCAAGAAGGCTTAAGCCCTATTCTTCCAATCAATCCTCCTAAATGGAAGTTGCTGCCAGGGCTATACACTTAAAAAATCATAGCAAAATGATAGAGATATTTTTATTTTATTATTGGCCTGGTCAAGGCCTGATGATCATGATTCACCAATTGTCTCAAAACCCAAACAAGACTCCCTCTCTCAATTTCCTTAACCAACTGCATAAAGGAAGCAAGAGAAAGAAAGAAAAGGGCAGCATGTAAGTGTGTGACCCTTTCGAATATATTGATTCTACCTACTGGTTACCATGGTCTAATTGATATCTTGCAGTGTCATTCTCCTCTGGGGATTGGCATGGACAAAGGAGTTGAATTCTTTCTTTCTCTTACTGCTTTAAAGAGATATATTTAGGTATAGATATACTTTAACTGGTATTCTGCTAGATAGCAAAATTACACAAAATAATACATTGTGATTTCCTGCTCACGTTCTGGTCAATTTTGAAAATCTAGTGAAGCTATTATTACTCCACTTTATTAAAATTCCTTGTATATTTTATAATACACAGAGCAGGAGGTGTGTGTTCAAATGACCAGACAAGTAACATAAGTGTGTATGGAAACAGGGAAATGAGAGGTCTGGGGAAAGCTTGCCAATTTTCTGCCATATTCAAAGAGGACACATATTACTCAGCTTCAGCCAATTGCTGTCATGTGAAAATGCTAAGTATTTTCATATCTTTTCATTTTTAAGAGAATCTAGAAATCAACATATTTTATATAAAAATTCCATGTTTACAAATATAAACTTATTCAAATTAAAAAATAAACACTATGCATGCCAAACAGAACTATAATCCACATATTTAATTTTAGAGCTAGATTATAGATGATGTTTAAAAACTGTGTAGTGAATTAATGACAGTATGTTCTATGGATTCTTACTAAACAAGATATATTAAATAGAAGAAGAATTTAAAATAACTGGATCATATGACTTTCTCTGAGGTATCATCAAAGAATTATACTGATGATGATGATATTATAATTTAGATAAATATGTTTGAGTGTTTTGCACTAGTTTAACAAATCAGCTTAATTCTGTAGTTCCTATAAGCACATTCAGGTAATATTATAAAGATGGCTAATGTTTGACCACAAAACCTGTGAATTCAGTAAATTATTGATAATATGTCTGGACTAGATATTTTTATATGCCCAGTCTAACCATGTTCTCTGCAACAGAGAATCCCAAATATTGGTCCTTGAATCAATACTGGAATAGGTATAATGAATTACCTGGAAAACTATGAAATATATACATTCTCAGGCTCCATGTTGAGTAAATCTGATAGTATATCTGGAAGTTTTGTTTTGCTTTGTTTTGTTTTGTATAAAGTTCTCATGTGAGTCTGATGGGAGCCATAATTAGGATTCATAGTTTTAGAAGAAATATAAGACATCTGCCATGAACTCACAGACCTGATGCCTCCACAGAAAATATGAAGTGAACACATATCAAAACATTAGGACAAATACAAGCTATAGTATCACATTATATCACCATATTTAGCATAGACAATACTTAGGAATTCAGAGTGAGGTCACTATGATCAGGAATGTCTGCTTGGACTACATGGAAGTGGGGTGGGTTTTTGCATGGCTGTTTGAATGTGGGTATGTGAGGTGAGAGTGAAAGAAATTTTCATGTTACAGAAACATGTCTGAGAGTCTCTGAGCATAAATGAATATTAATATGTTAATAAGGTAGTAAGAAAATCAATCCAGGTGAAGAAGGAAATCTTGTTTGATAGTTTAGAGACTTTGAAATTCAGAAAGTGGTTTAATTATATTAAAAAAAAAAAAAAAGGAAAGAAAAAGAAATAACAGGCCAAAATGGAGTCACTTGTGCTAAGTCCAACATCAGCAAACCAAGGCTTAATACATGACCTAATTTGCAGTTTTGGGTCCTCCCAAGAATGTGAATCTGAAATTACCTGCACAGGACTAGTGAGGTAATCTGTCTGACAGACCCCACCTTCCCCACAAAGGAAGGTGACCTTGCCTGAAACAATCCATGCTTTGCTAAAATAACTTCCTTGCTCTGCCTCCTTCTACCTATAAAAGTCTGCCATTTTATACAGCTCCTTGGAGCTCCTTTCTATATGCCAGGTGGGATGCTGCCCCATTCATGAATCACTGAATAAAGCCAAATAGATCTTCAAATTTACTCAGTGAATTTTGTTTTTGTTAACAATTACATGGTAGGAGGTAGTATTTGAGGACAATGAAATTGGCCAGCTTATCAGGACAGATTCCAGGATCATGAACATGCAGATTAAAGGAAAATAATTTAGAAAAAGGAAAATAGAAGAAGTTTGGTTCAATTTTCAGAGGAAAGACAGGTGACAAGAATGGGTGACTGATTTTATTTAATATTTAATAAAATGGAAGTTATGGTTAATTTAGCAGCCTGTACATATGGACAATGGTTTTTCTCCATGAGATTTTCTTATACCAATCTCAATATTTTTGTGTTTGTTTGGAAATTTCCACAATATTTTTGAAAACTATTCTAGTTTGCAGTCTAGTCAATAGACACCAATAATGGTAATGAAAGTATCAGAGGGAGCACAAACCTGCATACACTTCTGGGGATACTGCTGACATGCCTAAAGAAAGCAACACTGAGGAAGAGGCGGGCTATACCACCACCCCTCGCACATGTCCATACAAGACTTCTCTTTTCACTTATTTGCAACTTCCGAAAAAAACTGGCTAATGTGACCTAATCTATCTCTCCCTGGTGGTTGTCTGGCTCCTATTAGAGGATCCAGATGAGCAGTTGTTCCCACTGCACATTCTGTGGAAGTAGGAAAGGTGTTCACTTCTCAGCAATTCCCAATTTACAGGCTGCATCCTCCTGAGACTGGAATATTTTCACCTCTGGGGGTGAGATAATCTATTGAAGAGAAAAAAAAACATAACTGCCTTTACTAGCTATCTTTCTTAGTTTTGCATTCCCATTGGAAACTCAAATATTTCTGTGCTCCCTCCTGGTATGGTGGATTTCTCCTTCACAGTAGGGGAGTACTGAAGTTTTCTGTACTCACTGGTGGTCTATGGGTCTATGAATGGGTTGGTTCAATTCTGCACACTCTCTCTATGGGAAACCCCAGAAGGAGAAATAATTAAATTATAAGATTGAGTGTCAGATTCTCATTTAATCCGTGCACAGAGAGGAGACCTATTTGAAGGATCTTGACATTTTAGATAGTCTTTACTCTTTTCCTCCCCCACCCCCAATGCAATGATTACATTACGTAGTGTCCCAAAACAAAGCTTAAAAAATTATAAATTTTTCATCTATTTGATTGTTATTTGGTGATAAATACTCAGCTGAAAATTTAGGGGATGGGTTTATCCTTTTATCCCTCTGTGCTACCTTCTTGTTAAAAGATTTTAATCCCAGTGCATGGTCATTTTACCACAAGCAATCATTAAGTCTTCATTACAGTTTTTCTCAGTAAACCCTTTCACTAAGCAAACATGTATTAAGGGGCTACCATGTTCCAGGCCCTGTTTTAGGCATTTGGAACACATCTCTGAACAAACGAGACAAAGACACCTGCCCTCATGGAGCTTCTATTCTATCAGAGAGAGGATGACAACACATAATAAATTAGCTGCAAGTTCATAGAAGGTAGATATTTTTTCCCAGCCTTCTTATGATGAAAGTATTCAAACATAGAAAAGTTGAAAATTTTTGCAGTATGCACTCATAAGAATTCTTTATTTAACATACAGATTCTTTAACACTTTATGGTATTCGTTTTACCATGTATGTATCCATTTATCCATCCTTCTGGAAACAGACTTTTGAATACCATATTTTGGTGCACTGCTCAAATGTTTTCTGACCCAATCTTAGAAGATTTTCTTCTTAGCAGGAGGGGATATAAGAATATTGATGGTCTAAATTGGAACTATAAATATAGGATAAATATAAATCATAATAAGAAGAATATAAACAAGAAGACTAATAGAGAAAAGCTGGAGAGAAAATCAGCTCCCCTCCTATATCAAGAGTACCATCCATATCTACAAATATGGTTAGGCTAGACTGAGCAGCCATGAAGGTGACTTCAAGGAGGAGAGCAGGAATATTGTCAAGCAGCCAGTAACAATCCCTACATTCCCATCTCAATGACAAGGACAAAAATTTGAGCATGCTTCTGGGATCTAGAGAAAGGGGCTCTTTTGAAATTTATCCCAGAGTTATGTCTTTGAAATGGATACTCTTAAATGTTGAGCAACAGCAGTGCTCACAACAGAGGTAGATTAGGACTGGAGAGTCAGACGGATCTGGCCACATAATTGGCAATTCTGGACATTTGTTTGAACTTCAATTTCCCAAAGCATAAGGTTAGAATAATAATGCTTGCCACAGGAAATTTGTTTAAAATTAAATGGGATAAAACTATTAGATAACAGTTAATGCTTAATAAGTAGTAGCTATATTAATATTGTTATTACTATTACTAAATTCCTATAGAAAAATCACGTAGTCCGTAAAAAAAAATCCACTGATGCTTAGAAATCCCTGAAGACAAAGTACCCATAGAAAACCTTCCCTCGTTATCCATGGGAGTTCCAGGACCTGCTGCAGATACCAAAATTAGAGAATGCTCAAGTCCCAAAGATGGCCCTCTGTATCCACAGTTCAGCAACTGCAAATTCAAACAACCTTGGATCGTGTTGTACTATACATATTTATTGAAAGCAATCTGTCTATAAGTAAACCCATGCAGCTCAAGCCCATTTTGTTCAAGGGTCAACTACATTTTAAGGATAAAAAAAGTCATGGTTAAAGACTGGACCACAGCTTCAATTAGATTGGGCTAGATACTGGTCCCACCATTTAATGATTATGGGGTCTTCTGCAAATTACTTCTCTGTAAACCTTGGATTTCTATCTGTAAAATATTATCTACCTCAAAGTTCTTATTGTATACATTAGACATACACTGCATCAGAACTCTGTCACTGTGTCAAAAACTCACTAAATGGCACCTATTATTCTAGACATACTATGTTAAGTAATATATGCTGCATCACCCTATGAGAGTGTCAACAATTTCTCATTAAAGAAACAACCTAGTTCAGCTGCCTAAAGAGAAATAACTGAAATAACAACAAAAAAGACATTGGATCATCAACAGTGTTTTAACGTAGGTGATTGTATTTTGAAGTATTTTTCATCTTAAAGGAAAATTAAATAAGGGTATGTTGGAGCCGCCAGATAGATTTCACAAAATTTCTTCATAAATACTCAATCTTAGATCTATTTTGGGAAAAATCTACATTATGTTTATTACCTAGAGTTTAAGTGTAAAGACACATTCCATTTGCTTTCAATTTTTTTTTTCCAGTGCTTTGGTCCATTATATCTGGTTTGCTTATTTTCTTGAAGTTATAGAAATACCAAATTCCAAAAATCTAAATTGCAGGTCATACTATAGTGGTTTGGTGGTAGTGTTAGCAGCAAATGATCATTATTAACATCTCTCTTTTTCACACACACACATGGAGTTTATTTCTATTTGTGACACTTACTCTTCTCCTTACCATGTCAGAAAAATTATCCCCAAAATCGAAAATAGGCAATGCACATATATGCACACATATACCCTTATGTGCTATGCTGGTGCTGTGCTGAGCTTGACTTTTTATTTCATTTATTTTTAATAAGGTACAGATAGCAAGGATGGAAGCTTTTCCTGATGTCTGTAACATTTTCTTTAAAAACTGACTTGAAAACTCATTGCCCAGATATGTCTATAGCATACTCCCTCACTTCATGAAGGTTTCTGCTCTATATGTCACCATGTCAGCATAGTCGTCCAGAACCACCTTATTATATTCATTAAGTACCCCACCACAGCATTTCTTACCCCCTTACTCTGCTCTATTTTTATACATTCATCTTTTAAACACAGTTCTTCCTTCCCATGTCCTTTATTATTATTCAACTCTTATTCGGCAGGATTTCATTGTCAAGTCACTTTTTTCAAGAAGACATGGGTATTGTCTCCCTGGAGTTATTTATTGTTGAAAACATCTGCTTGTTGCCTTTCACTTGAACAATATCTTAGCTAGTACAACATATAGGAAGACATAACCCATTCTAGGATTTTTTTGTTTTTTGGATTGTGATGTCTCTTATATCTGTTTTTTATTTTTTTTCCTAACCAGGATCCAATGAAGTTTTTTGTTGTTGTCATTTTTTCTTTTTAATATACCAGTGAGTGGGGCTTCCCTGGTGGTGCAGTGGTTGAGAATCTGCCTGCTAATGCAGGGGACATGGGTTCGAGCCCTGGTCTGGGAAGATCCCACATGCCGCGGAGCAACTAGGCCCGTGAGCCACAACTACTGAGCCTGCGCGTCTGGAGCCTGTGATCCGCAACAAGAGAGGCCACGATAGTGAGAGGCCCGCGCACCGCGATGAAGAGTGGCCCCCGCTTGCCGCAACTAGAGAAAGACCTTGCACAGAAACGAAGACCCAACATAGCAATCAATCAATCAATCAATAAATCTTTAAAAAAAAAAGAAATATATATATACCAGTGAGTCTCAAACTTTAATATACATATGAATCACCTGGGGATCTTACAAAATATGGATTTGGTAAGTCTGAGGTGCAGCCTGAGATCTGCATTCCTAATGAGTTCCTAAGTCATCTCACTTTAAAAAAAATTCAATTTAACAAAAACAAAAACAGTTCACCCTTTTCTCCCACCCTCCACTTCTCTCCTTTGGCAACTACCAATCTGTTCTTTGTATCTATGAGCTTACTTTATATAGCTATAGTTACAGATACAGATATAGATCCCACATATAAGAGAGATCATGCAGTATTTGGTTTTCTGTCTGACTTTTCACTTAGCATATTGCCCTTAAAATCCCTCCGTGTTGTTGCAATGGCAAGATTTCATTCTTTTTTGTGGTTAAACAATATTCCATTAATATATTCCATTGATATATATATACACACACACACACACACACACACACACACACACACACACACACAATTTCTTTATCCATTCACCCACTGGTGGACAATTAGATTGTTTCCATAGCTTGGCTGTTGTAAATAATGATGCAATGAACATGGGGATGCATATATTTTTCTGAATTAGTATTCTTGTTTTCTTTGGATAAATACCTAGAAGCGGGATTTCTGGATCATATGGTAGTTCTAGTTTTCAATTTTTGAGAAACCTCCATACTGTTTTCCATAGTGGCTGTGTCAGTTTGCATTCCCACCAACAGTACAGGAGAATCCCTTTTTCTCCCCATCCTTGCTAACACTTATACCTAGACTTTTTGATAACAGTCATTCTAACAGGTTTGAGGTGATATCTTAAATGTGGTTTTGATTTGCACTTCCCTGATGATTAATAGTGTAGAGCATCTTTTCATGTACCTGTTAGCCATCTGTATATCTTCTTTGGAAAAATGTCTATTCAGATCTGCCCATTTGTTAACTGGATTTTTTTGTATGAAGTTATATGAGTTCTTTATATATTTTAGATATTAGCCCCTTATCAGATAAATGAGTTGCAAATATTTTCTCCCATTCAGTAGATTGCCTTTTTATTTTCTTGATAGTTTTCTTGATGATTTCGATCTTATATTCAAGTGTTTAATCCGTTTTGAGTTAATTTTTTGTGTATGGTGTAAGATAGTGGTCTAGTTGCATTCTTTTTCATTTTTTGTGTATGGTGTAAGATAGTGGTCTAGTTGCATTCTTTTTCATGTGGCTGGCCAATGTTCCCAAACACCATTTACTGAAGAGACTGTCTTTGCTCCATTATATATTCTTGGCTCCTTTGTAGTAAATTAACTGCCCATCTATGTGTGGGTTTATTTTTGAGTTCTCTATTCTGTTCCATTGATCTATGTGTCTGAATTTATGCCAATACCATACTGTTTCAGTTACTATAGCTTTGTAGTATATTTTGAAATCAGGAAGCACAACGTCTCCAGCTTTATTCTTCTTCTCAAGACTGCCTTGGCTACTCAAGTTTTTTTATTCCATATAAATTTTAAGAGTTTTTGTTGTGTGAAAAATGTCCCATTGACATTTTGATAGGGATTGCATTGAATCTGTAGATTGCTTTGGATACTATATAGACATTTTAAGAATATTAATTCTTCTAATCTATGAGTATGGAATATCTTCCCATTTATTTGTGTTTTCTTCAATTTCTTTCATTCATGTCTGTAGTTCCCAATTTACAGGTCTTTCACCTTCTTGGTTAAATTTATTCCTGTTATTTTATTCTTTTTGATGGAATTCTAAATCAGATTATTTGACTTTGTATTGACTGACTGTTTTATAATTCTTTAGGAGCAGAAGTCAGCTTGTACATTGTTATCTAGAGATATGCAAATAATTCCTGTCTGGTGGAACAGGAAACCCCAAATGTATAATTCCCTGGAAGACATTAATAAGCCAGTTTTGTATATAATCTGCAAATGTATCATAGTGTTACTTTATATCTAACTTCTCAAATAGTATTTGAACCAGTTTCAACATTTTACTGGTTCCTTCATTAATTATGAGTTGAACAAAATCTTTGCCATGTGCTGTTTTTATGTTTGCACAAGTCATGCTTTCTGACCTCTTGAAAATCTTCCTTTAACACTTGTACATCTTTATTACAATGCCCCCAAAGTCAAGATCTGCGGTTCTCTGCTTCTTTTGCAATATGGCCTAAAAACTTGTCATTGTAACTCCTCATGAAGCTCATAGAATTAAAGTTTTGAGAAACCCAAGCAGTCAAATGAATAAGTAAATGCTAAATAAATAGCGTAAGGCTGAGAAGATACTCTGGTTGGAAAATCACATCAACTTGTTTTGCTCAAATAATAGTTCCATAAAAGCATAGATTCTGTTATCCAGATTGCTACCTCCATTCCCATTTTTTCTCTCCAGTGCTATGGACTCTAACTTTTTAAAAGTCTAGAAGTCATCTTTCTTAATTACTCACTTTATCTCAATATACATCTATTCAAATTAATCTAATTATTTTCAACTAAAGAAAGCTATGTTTTCTCAAACAACTAGATTAGTTAAGAGCGTTCCCCAGTCATTCAATCTAGAAACAACCTTAGCCACATTTGTTCATGGAGCAAATATTTATAGAGTATAAGCATGTGTGATGCATCATATTGGGTTCTACGGGTATACTGGCATAAAAAATAGAAAGAGACATTGAAAAAAATATATGTATATACTCTTGCTATTTACTAATTATTAAAATTAGCATTTTGAGGAGAATATTCAAGATACTAAAATAAAATAGCAAATAACTCATGGTGGGAAAATAATTTAGATAAGATAATCAGAAAAGGCCTCTCTGAGGAGAGAACATATGAATGGATAACTAAAGTATAAGAAGAAAATAGACTTGAGAAGGACATTTTCTCAGTTCTGGGAAAACTTGAGTTTGACTGAAGAATTGTATAATGCTTGACATGACTGGAGATTGGTGGGCTAAAGAGAAATGTTGCTAGGAGGGTAAAGAAGTCTATTAGGTGTGTATATGGACGCCATATGACTTTCAAAAGTAGTTTATCAGAGAATATTTCTTGAAAATCACCAGTGTATATGACATGGTTCAAGGTGATAGGGATATAAATAATGAATTAAAATATATATGATATGATATGGTCTCAGATCTTATGGTGTTTATAGTCTACTCTAAATAAAATATACCAAAATTCTAGATGCTCAGTGATCAAAGCCAAGCAAATCAGAAATGACAGAATTTAAGCAAGACAACAAACCTAGGAGGTAGATATTTATCTGCATTTTACCAATAATGAATAATGTTAAATAAAATCCTTAAGGTTACATACATAATGAGTGGCAGAGCTGGAGTCAGAATCCAGATGAATCTTGATTCCAAATCAAACAGTTCTGTCTGCTATGCCATGTTGTTTCCCTAGATCTCACACACTTCTCTATGAAATGGATTTATCTATACCAAAGAAAAAATTTAAAGCTATTGAAATTCTTAAAACATAACATTATGGTATCTCCTACACATTGTGGAATCAAAGGAGGTTTGCAGCTAGACAATGTAAATGATTGCAGACGGCCCCGTGCCTGCAGAATTACTGCTCCTGTATGTGGTCAGTGCGGGGCATCTAACATGGCTCACGAAAAGTAAGAACCACTATAGTTGGCATCTCAGGTTTCCAGGATCAGGGCCATGATTTTGTTCTATACTCCTGCTTATCTTTTGCTCTATATTCTTATTTTAAGTCAGAGCCACACGTATCACGATTAAGAAAAGGGAAGACTATTGCTATACAAACTGTGGTCTACAGACAGTAACAGGAAACTTCTTTAAAATGCAGAATACAGATCTTTTGAATTGGAATCTGCATTTTGAGAAATCCTCAGATAATTAGCATGTATGTTAAAGTTTGTCAAACACTGATTTAGAGATCTGAAAATGGCCTAGTTGCATTTAGAGTATACAAGCCGCCTTTTTCCCCCAAATCCTGTCTTTGAAATACCACTTGCTAACCTCTTCTGTAAGGCTAACCTTGATTATAACATTCCTTTGAGACAGATAATATGCTAATTATTCAAACTGTAAAAATAAAATATAGAATTTAAGGAACGTTTCATCTTCATAAGAGAAATACAGGAAGCAAACAGGAAGAAATCATTTCTGTGGTTTATCAAATACGCCTGGCTGTAATTTTTTCTACTTTGTACATTTATTTTCCCTGAAATTCACTTTTATATTAAAACTAAACCTATGCACAGGTAAAGTCAGAGGGTTTCCTCATTTGGACCAATAGAAAAAAGCTAGAAACTTCCCTTTGAACACTGGTATATCAATTCAAACCTATAACTAAAAATTAGCTAAGAGATTTATAATAGATCAGGGGTTTATTCTCAATATTTTCCACATCATTGTATTTTCAGAGTAGAATGGAATGCGAATGCAACCTCATTTAATTTTAACATTTAAACCATATTCTTCCTTCATAAGACCGTGAAAAAAAAGAACAACTTCCCACATACATCATCTGTAAGAGGACATGCTCATTTTGGGTGCCTTTTTGGCAGTGACTGCCTACGTGATGTGATGGGGAGAATAAAATTTCCTATTTGCTTTCTCCACAATATTGACTGTATACAAGCTATTTTCAAATGTAGTGTTTCCTGGGACTCAACCAACAAAAGGTATAGAATTATATATTTGTTCTTTAGCTCTTTAATTTATGTAAATAAAACATCCTGAAGCTTTTAGCTTTACACACCTCAGCCAACTTTGGTTCATCTTACAGGTAAGTATAAACATAGGAGATAGCACAATTGTACTCAACTCATGGTAATCTATGATTGCTAGGGAAGAATACGGTTGTTAAACTGAACCAGCCGTTCAAAGTAATCAAACCAAATAAATTCCTAGAATATTCCATAAGAGTAAAATGGTTTTCTAATCTGCACTGAGATCCTATTCAATAAGGTCATTTTATTATCAAACTGTAAGTTTGGGAACAAAATATTGTATTTTAACATGGTACTATGAGTATTTTAATTCTGTTAGGACCAAAATAATGATAAACATGGATAATAGTAATAATAATCCCTTTCCCCAAAGAGTCCTAGAAATCCTAATTTACTGACGGGTAGCTACTTTCACTAAATAGAAATCCAGTAATTTAATAATCTTAGCATAGCAGTTTTCACTAAAGAAAATTAACCAATTCATTATTGCTTATAATTTGCTGAGGCATAGCTGCCATATTTGTAAAATCAGCAGGTCCTGAAAAAAATACAAGTTTTTAAATGAATGTTCAATTTCCCCCTAAACACATAAATGATACAATTACTTAGCTCCCTCTAGTGCCAATTTCTAATATAAACTTAATTGTAATAACCATATTCACCGTGCAATTTTGGAACAAATTAAAATTTTACTTGGCAATAATTAACAAGTAAACTTTCAAAGGTTTAGTAGATTGGGATCAGAACTAAGCAAGATTTGGCTGATGACACTGTCATAGGTAGGCTCAAGGCTGCTGTTAAAACGATGGTATTTCTTTGCAAATTTCATTTTATATGTTTCAATTAAAAACAAATAAACAGTAGTAAAAGAATGCTGATAAGAGAATTATGGCTTACAATGGAATATCTTTGTATTCCTCAATTCAGCTGTAATAATCTCATTTAATTGGTGGTTTGTAGTTATCATTATTTAAACAAATTAAAAAATCCAAGAAGAAAGACACCTCCATGTTTCTATCAAGGTATATAGAAATAAAATTTAATTTGCAAGTGTACATGAAAACAGAGCAGGTAGAGCATAAGAAGTTTTTAAAATCCTAATAACCAAAATATTTCATTTAATAAAATGACTTACCACATATATTTCCTTAGGATTTCCCTTAGACTAAAGCATATAAATTAAAATTTTTATTTCCAACCAGAAGTAACATATATACCTTTTAATAGGTAAATCACATTGTGTTGAGTACATTTGAAGACAAGGTGACACAATTTGGAGGAAGAGAGAAAATAGTCATAGATAGAATTTCACTCAATAAAAACCTGCAATAAAACTAATGAGTTTCACAAGGAAACTACATTTTCCACAACAGTTTATGTAATTATTTGTTTATTTTGTAATATAGCATAAGGGCTAAGAGGGACAAGAGCAAGGATTCTGGAATCAGATGATACGTGTTTGATAAACAGAACTGCTAACTGTAAGTCTGGGTAAAATGTAGATATTGCTTCCAATTAATAGGGTTGTTATGAAAATTATACAGGATACCTTATATATGAAACACACAACTGAACAATGACCACTAATAACTTTTTTCCAACAGTTGGTAATAAAAAAAAAAGTTCACAGAATAAAAATAATATATAATTGAATTATAGTTGCAGTCATTGCGAACATAAACTTCATTAACTGCTTAGAAATTCCTAAGAATTAGCATTGTAAAATTTATCTGGTTTTTGTTTAAATAAACTATTTTGTGTCCCAATAAAAAGAGAAAATTTCTTCTTAGAACAATTTTTGACATTTTTACACTAAAAAATAAATTAAAATGATAAGCTGTCTTTTCTCTAAGCTGAGTATAAAGATGTTGCAGAAAGGATTTTGGAAAATGTTTTTACGTATCTGCAGTTTGCTGTGCGTTTACAAACTCAGTGAAGAACATTTTAGAAATATTTTTAAATATTTCAGAAATTAGAATAAATAAAGAAGTAAACATAGTATTATGACTATAGTCTTCTAAACTTTTTTATTTCTAAATCTTAACAGATAAAGCCTAGTAACTATCTATTGCAACCTAATTAAATGAATAATATTTTAGAATTTCATGTTTCCTCCTCATCCTTGATTCAGTGAAAGAAACACTTATAAGTTCCCAGAAAAGTGAAGTTTTTCTTCTCACTTGTTGAAAACTAGACAGTAGCTTTCCCTGTATATTTTCAAAGAGGTAGTTATTTTCTTGTCTTATTTACTCATAGCCACAATCACTTGACCAATTACACTGTCCATTGTTCTAATTCCTCCCTTCTTTTTTACTCAATAGATATGGGGGGTGGGCTTTCAAGAATGAAACTAAATCCATATTTTTAAAAAAAATCTTCCATTATTTAGAACTGGAAATACAAGTTAGGTTTATTTTCCAGTGGAAAGCTGAAATGTGATATTTTTTTTTTATACTCCTGGGAAATTTAACTCCCAGAGAAGAACCATCAACTCTCTCCAGGCTCAAGTACATTGAATGTACAAATTCCTAGCAAAAGAAGATTCATTTAGGAGAAAAAACATCTTTAACATAAGAGCAATCTCTTCCATTATCCCTGATTTTTAGCCTTAAGAAATTTCAGATCACTTAATGTTGAAAATAAATCATTTAATGAAATGAAAATGATCATTTAATGTTGAAATTGAAGAAAATATAAAGAACCACAGTGAAAAAAGAAGGCCATGCCTTTGGTCAGAGGCTGTTAGCAGAATTAAGTAGTGGGAAGATAAATTCCATGGGTACCTATAGTAAACTATCAATAGATTGCTGTATTCGCTATCTCAGCAGAAAGTCAGGTAATCCCAGTCTATCTATGGATAGACTAGACATCAATAGCTAATGAAGTGACTACATTTAATCAGAATCACCTGTCAACCAAGTCCCACTTTTCTTGGTCCACCCACCTTGTCTATAGAGTATGTTTTAACTATAATCAGAACCTTTCATAGAAAAAGTTCACTTTCATTTATAGATATTAGCCACATGTTTAGAATTGTCCTAATTAAACAGTAAGTTATTGCCCAAGAAATAAATCTACTCACTGAATGTTTAGAGGGAAAATTATATATTTTCTGGAAGAAAATAAATTTTACTTCACATTTCCAGGTTTTTGTTTGAGACCTCTATTATTGAAAAAATAGTTAGGTATTATGTATATAAATAAGAATTATGCTTTGAAAACATATTTGGGGAGCCCATTTTCACAGTCTTCTTCCTGTCACTGGTTCAAGCTTACATCACAAGAAGTTGAATGGAACAGAATATGGTCACTCATTTATAGCTGGATTACAAGCTAATAGTAACAACAGCAACAGCAAAAGCAATAAAAATAGCTTTTTTGTCTCCTGTTCTCAGAGCTTTCTTTGTATTAACTCAGTCCTCCCAATAACCTTAGGATTTAAGTATTATTATTATTATCTCTTTTAGAAATGAGGAAAATGAGGTACAGATCAATTGAGTCATTTGATCAAGTCTACAAAGTAGAAAAGTTCTGAAAAACTTAGATAATATGATTTCAGAAATGGAGCTTTTAGCTGAGTGAGCAGTACTCTGTGACACAAAGGCCCTGATTAGTAACCCAGCAATGATACAAATTTACATTTCTTTGACAATTGACCGTTTCAAAGTGATGTCAATCCCTTTATCTCATTTGCTCCTCACACATAACTCTTAGACAAATACATCTGTCATATCACTTTTCTTAAAAATGAAGAAACAAGTGGTTCTGTGACTTTCATAGATCACACTTCTAAAGGTCTGAGGAATAGGATAAAGAACAAAGGTGTTTTTACTCACAAATCACTAGCAGTTCACACTTGCAACCATAAAGTTGTGCTATTTTTAATTCTATTAAGGGGTTATCACTTTGAAAACCAGAGAAATCTACTTTTAAATGAACCTTCAAGTCAAAATGCTTAACATTTAAATCTTAGCCAAAGCCCATAAACCAAAATGTTTCCAACATATAATGCTTTCGTCTGTTCATAGCAGTGCCCTTTCTAAAAAGTTACCCCAAAGCAAGATACAGTAAATAAAGTTCCTTCCGAGTACATGATTTTTATGTAGTTTTTTCACATCACAAGAGCAACATCAAAAATGAATCTCTCTCTAAATGCTTTCTGAATAGTACAAAAGTTAACCTAGGTAACAAAACAACGATCTTATTAGCAACTAATTGTATTTCCTGTGCTTCCAATGAGTTTATCTAATGAGCTGATGGATATTGAAATTATAAATTCAATTAATTATACCCATAATTATAAATTATACCCATAATTTCTAAAATGTGTACTATTTTTTCAATATAGCAGTAACACCTGCTGCTAAGTACAAAAATGATTAGCCACAAAGCAACCTACTATAGAATATCAAAATGCATTTGCCCAATGAAGAACTAATGGGAATTATGCAGATTATATTTCCTTTCCCGCTGAAGGCAACCAAGCTTCACATCAATAGCAAAATGAAAATATAACTCAAATATGAAACAATATATACACAGAGATGTAACCAAATCTATTTCTGATTATTTTTAGACATGTTTATTTTTCATGTAATTATTTGGTAATGGACTGAAATAAAGGTTTATAGCATTTGGTGGGTACCTGAATAGCTCGAAGTATTAATCAACTAAGAATATTATTCTGATACTTTATACCAAAACACACATTCAGAATTATAATGTAGATTGTGTGTGCTAACGGAAGCCAATTTTTTACAATACCTTATCATAATTAGATTTATTCTGTAAGTTTCTTTTAAGTGCTATTCTGCTGATAACAAAGAACTCAGAAGAATAAGATAGTAATGCACTTGTTTGATCAACTTTGGGAAGTGAAATGAATGATCTAAAGTTTCTCTTTCTGTAGTACTAACTGCTAAATAAAAATCTACTTTAAAATTATTTCTTTAGAAATTCTGTGATTGAACAATTCATTATAAAGGTAACTGTTTTGTAGTAGATGCCTTTCCTCTGCAGACAACTTTATTCAAGAGGAATGCAGGGATGAGACATTACTTTGTCTCCCAACCACCATCTTTTTGTAGATGAGCATCACTGGATCTTTTACAATAAAATATCTATTTTCACTCTGAGCAACTGGCAAAGAAAAGAAAAAGCATCATTTGAAACTGAAGATATTCAGCATACATTTAAATTTAGTTTAGATAACTAAATTAGATATGTGTTTCTATTGTTGAAGCTTCAGGACATATTTGCAAATTTTAAAACCGCCACCTAATCATTTTGCTGAAAAAGCAGCAATAGCCAGACACTGCCCAAATCACAAAGTCCCTTGCACAGACTCTGAGAACAGTCTTGTCTGCATAATCTTTCCTTATGCAACAGCAGGGATAAACAGATGGGCCATACCATGGTTTTAAATGCCTATAGGTTTGGATTCTGTTTGAAAAGCTGGCAAAATTTTTTCTAGAAAAAAAATGACAATTCCATTGAATGTCATTATGATCATTTAGTCAATGGTAGAATGAAAATTAACCATTCTCCATCAAGTAAACAAAAAGGATTGTAAGATCAAAACAGTTTGCAGAGACTACTACTATTTTCGTATTGTTAAACCATCAAAATAAACGGGTATAGAGAAAAGTGTTGCTTTCTAGAATTAGAAAGATAGAGGACACAAAAGATAACAGAGCAGGGTCTTCTGAAAATATGACAAATAATTTTATTTATTGGCTAACTGTAATCTCCTCCTCTGAACTGTATTGAGTAATTTTCTGTTTGTATTTGATACGGACATTCTACACATTTACTGTACAAATTTGCCTAACTAATCTTACATTTAAAAGTATTTGGAAATCTAAGAACTAACCAATTATAAATCACCAACCTTGAAATGTACAGTTGATTAGTAAGCTTGAGAATGCACTATGAGGTTCAACTGAATCTCACTAAACACCAACATAATTCATTTGATTGTGAACAATCCACTCCAGCAATAGGAAGTTTTGCACTCATTGTACAGGACAACTTAGATCATTTAAATACATTCTTAATAATAAAGGCTGACTTTTAACTAGTTTCTACAAACCAACTTATTGAATAGCAGTTGCTGCATCAGTGTATTGGCTATTCAATTTAAACTCTTAAGCAAAAAGTATTCTTTGGTTTAAGCCAACCCACGGAGGACAAATCAGCCAGATGGCCATGGTGCCGATTCGGCAAATACTAAACTGCTTACTGGAATGAGTCAACTGCAGAACTGATTAATTGATTTAGTCACATATTCAAAACTTTTGCTTCTTATCCCATTAAAAGTAGCACTAATGAGCGGTGGCTACGACCTTCCAGTGAGAAGCCACAAGTTCCACAACCCCTCAGTATTTACCACCCAAATTTAATCTTTTTAATGGACACCTTAAAAGGGATCTGATAGAAAATACTAAGAGCTGCTCAGATACTAAAACACTTAGGGAGGCTTTTGATTAATGTTGCATGATTAATCAATTGATTAATATAGTTTTCAATACAGATGTTAGGACACTGTCTACTTTAATCAACCATTCTGAAAATAGTGAAGATAAATGCCATACTTTTGTGTCTGCTTAAAAAAAAAAATCCTTTCTTTAAAGGTTGTTAATTATGACATAAGCCTTATTTACCACACTCAAATTTTATCTAATGTTGACGTTTTTATACATAGGAACCATTAATGAGATAAGTGGGATCCTTTTGGCAAAGCCATATTTTAATCTCTTTAAAAATAATTTATTTAGCCAATTTATGGACATTTTCTTTAATGAGAAATTAGTTTAGAATGATGCTGCAAAATGCATTAAAATCTTAAAGTTTTATTATTATTTTCCAAGACTTTGTAATTTGTGATGATGCTTTCCACCACACTAAAACTGAAATCTTTATTCCAGTCAAAAATAATCACCCTGTAATTACTGTGACAAACTGCCCAAGCTGTATCATCGTGGCCATTTCAACTAATGATATTGTATTAGAATGCCTAGCAATAGACTTCAAATGGAAAATATAATTATGTGCATTAGTTTGTCTAAGCATTTATAAGATCACATATCCATCAGTTTTCAGGTCTCATAAAGAAAACCATACATCACTGTCACTGTGAGTTTTGTTATTGAAAGCACAGGCCTTTACAAACTGAGCTTAAGATGTGTATCTTAAATTTCACTTGTTTTGTGGATCACTAAAGTCCCTGTAAGTTAAACCAGCATAATTGAGAAGAGCTTTTCCTCGGGTGATAGAGGAACTCTGTGGCATAGACCCCTTCACACTCTGACCAAATGGAAGATTAGCCAACCCGAGACAGCTTAATCTAGCTTTTCCACACCTCTTAAATCTGTGGGAGTCTGATCTGGCATAAAAGACTATGGAAAGGCTTTTGGGAAAGGTATCAAATTAAGGTTTCATACTGTTGGCTCCACTGCCCTGAAAGAAATTAAGAGGGAAAAAAATCACACAAAACGAAATGTAAGTGTGAGTTGGGTGGTGGAGAGGAACAAAGACAGTTCAACGAATAATGTGTAATAAACTTAAATGTATTTATAATGAATGATAGCATTAAAAATACTGTTAATTAATTGACTGGACTGGAAATATGGCCCTGACTCTGCACACAACAAACTTTGCAACCTTGGGAAAGTTGTTCAGACTCTTTATCTCCCAGTGTTCTCAGTTGTCAAATGAAGAGATAGGTGAATCCCTTGATCCTCTCTAGTTTCAACTTACTAAATGATATGAGTCAAGGCTCAATTTAGAAAATATTTGTTCTATTAGTTCAAATGAAAAAATGCATTAAAAAGCGAAACCTACTTATGGATAATCAAAGAATTAATTGGTTACAGAAAATAATCTATCAATAGGTGTATGACATTCCTCTCCTACCAGGAATAATTAAGTTACAAAATATTATACCCCATATGCTCAAAATAGAATGCTTTAACTTCTCATGCTGTGTGCTCATTGTCTGTAGGAAGTGATAATTTGTGTGTGGTTTCCTCCTAAAATGTGTCACCTCTGTAT
Organism: Balaenoptera acutorostrata; assembly: GCF_949987535.1. Taxonomy (NCBI): domain Eukaryota; kingdom Metazoa; phylum Chordata; class Mammalia; order Artiodactyla; family Balaenopteridae; genus Balaenoptera; species Balaenoptera acutorostrata. The sequence goes on from NC_080071.1 coordinate 9,652,074, forward strand.
GATGCTGAAAATGTGCTCAAATATATTCTAGCATCTTTAAATCAGACTTATACTAGATCTGAAATGAGAAAATTCACCTCTATATCATACGTCTAATAGAGGTGAGTTTCTCAGGAGAAGAAATATTGACATCTAGGACCAGATAATTCTTTACTGTGGATGCTGTCTTTTGTATTGTAGGCTGTTTAGTAGCATCCTTAGTCTGTATCCATGAGATACTGGTAGCACCCCTTCACCACGCACAGTCATGAAAATCAAAAATGTCTCCAGACAGTGCCAAATGTTCCTGGAGGAGGAAATCTCCCCTGGTTGAGAGCCACTGTCCTGGTGGGTAAGTGACTAGTAACAGTACTATCTTGACCAAGGAAAACAGAACAGTTTTACATCATAAATACATGGACTTTGACATAATTCCATGGTCATTTATTGATTTTGTTTCACCACCTTGTACCAAAGCATAGGAAAAGATTTAAGTAACACAAATATTTTCTATTGCTGGATTTCAGGATGTTCTTGAAGTCTTGCCTCTGAGAAAAATTTTAAGTAGGAGTGATTACTTAACAAAATTTAAGTCTCACTGGGAAGAAAAGGTCCAAGTCAAAAAAGACCAAAAAATATTAGATAAGGTAAGATTTGTTCCATCCACAAAAAGGCAGGGTTCCTTTTTTTTTTCTTTTAAGAGCCAACTGATTATCATGATTGCACAGCTCAGTTAAGGTCCTTATAGCTTCATGTATGTTTATGACAATTGCCAGTTGTCATAAACATACATACATATATGTTTATACTTCACGTTTTAAATCAATACACCATCTTTATAAGTTAGGCAATACCTTTTCTATTCTATAGATTAGAAAATTTAGGCTTGGAAAGGTCAATATTGCCATTAAGTGGTGGAACTAATATTCAAATCTAGGTTTTCTAGCTCAGTAATACGTGATCTTAATCTTACTCTTCTCTGCTAGGATATTTTATTAAATTCTGCTTTTATTTTGTACAAATATAAATTGTACGTATTAAGTGAAAATATGGGTCAGTTCTATTTACTTCAGTTGTCTTCATGCCAAAAGCTAAGAAATAAACGGTTTTACAGTCGTTTTTGTAACATGATTTGCCTTGATTCATAAGTAGACAAGAATAAAGAAAAATTAGTCAAATTTTTTTACTCTTGAGGCTATTAATCCACCAGTTCATGGTCTATAAAAATGACGCTAAACTCTATGAAATACTGCCACACTGAAGCCATTATTATTAAATCCCCAAATTCCAGAATTTAGTTTTGCATTTCCCTGAGGTATTTATCCAAAACTTCATTTTTTGACTTTATGAGATCTGGCAGGGTTGTGGGCCATATAGAACATGACAGTCATCTTAAGACTCCATGTCAAAGAATTATGTCTACCATTGTAGAAGAACATTCATTTTCTTCAATAGGAAATGTCACTACTCCTTTGAAAATCTCATGCTATGCTAACATTAAGTAACACTTAGCAAAATTCAGCCTACATAGTATTATTTCCATGTTTTGGCGCTGTATACATTTGTCTATGCTTTCAACTCAGAAGTTGAGCAATATTGATTGCTGTATTTTGGTGCCAGCATAGATTTAAGCCATCCAAACAAGACTGTGTATTTGAACTGACAGAGAGTAAATGATTTGCATCTGGCATAACTGATGGTGGTGTCAAAACCTTGGAAGATAATTCACTGGTAAACATATTCCTCTGGATGCCTAGCCACACATGCCCAATTTCCTATCAAGGGATAGAGCCAGATCATTGTCAGAACAATGAAAAATATTTCATAGAGATAAATATTTTGTCTGAAAAGTACAATATAAATTATGAAATATTTTATTTTATTCACAAAATAAAAATATGAAAATATTTTTCATAGAGATAAATACCTCTATAAATATTTTATAGAGATAAGTATCTCTATAAATATTTTATAGAGATAACTCAAGAGATTTTGCTCTTACAGAAAACAGGGGTGGGGAAACGTGGTAGAGTTTTCCTCATTGATGAGACAAGGTAATTTTTCAACCTTCATTGCAGAAATTAAATTTCATGTGAAAATGGCTTTCTGACAACTGTGGAGTTGATGAACTAGTAAGAATAATCACAAACAGCAAGCTAAAAAAAGTCTAATCTACAATTCCAAGATGTAATTGGTGGAAAAAAATACTTGAATCAAGCCAGGACTAAAAAAAAAAAAAAATGACAATGAAAGAATACAGCTTTAAGGCCTTAAAACATGCTTGAACTATCCAGACCTCTTGAAAGAAATAGCTGTAACTCTAGATACTGTTCTCAGTTCATGATAAGCTTCCGGTTCTAGCAGTAGTTTTATGTTAGTAGCCTTTTGGGATACACAAGCTCAATGGAATGCACATATTTTAATCTTTCTATTTCAGTTCTTGAGGAATTTATACATGTACTCAATCTGATATTTGCAAAAGGTATTTTCTCCAAATGATCATAGAACTGAGTTGAATTAAGTACTCCACTGAAGAATGAATATATGCCATATGTAGGGAATCAATTTCAAAATAATTCAAATTAAATACATCATCTTGCTATTAAAATATATGCATCATAATTTAATCTTTCTTTGGTCATGTAGGTGACCTTTCAGGATCTTGTGGCTTAATCAAAATTAGCTATTAAGCACCTACTCTGGTATAGACTCTGTGCTAGGTAATGGACATGACATAAAGATGACTAAGATATGATTTCTTTCTCTAGCTCATGGTTCAGACAGGATATATAAGAAATTTACTTTAAAAAGAATCGTGATGGTGTAACACACTATTCAAATTGATATGGGCACAGATTCAGCCTGGGTCATTTCAAAGAATGCTTCACTGTTAAGGTGAGGATGAAGATGATTGTTATGGACTGAGTGTTTGTGTCCTTCCAAAATTCATATGTTGAAGTTGAACATGTGAAGATAGGTTTAAATGTGACACATTATTTTCAAGGGTCACATTTGTGTGGCTGGTGTCAATTAGTTATTATGATGAAACTGTAAACAACGATGAGGCAGCCTTCTAATGTGCCTGTAGCTAGAGATGGAGCCTGTAAGGAAGTACGTAAGGTTAAATGAGATCACAAGGCTGGGACCCTGATCCTATAGGATTTGTGGAAGTACGTAAGGTTAAATGCAATCACAAGGCTGGGACCCTGATCCTATAGGATTTGTGGAAGTACGTAAGGTTAAATGCGATCACAAGGCTGGGACCCTGATCCTATAGGATTAGTGCCCTTTTAAGAAGAGACACCAGAGACCTTGTTTTTTCTTTCTCTCTCTCTCTCTCTCTCCTTGGCACACAAAGAAGAGATCCTATAAGGACATAGTGAGATGGTGGCTGCCTAGAAGTCAAGAGAAGAGGTCTCATAATGAAGCCTAGCTTGCTGGCACTTTCATCATGGACTTCCCAGTCTCTAGAAATGTGGGAAAAAATGAATTTCTTTGCTCACGTCACCCAGTCTGTGGTGTTTTGTTATACCAGCCTGAGCAGACTAAAACAGTATTTCATGTGCAGTTTGAAGGATGAATCAAAGTTTGCCTCCACAGAGGGAAAAACAAATGGAATTAGAAACAAGAGGATGGAGAGAAGGAGCAAATGGAGAAAGGAGAAGAGATAAAGAATGAAGGACCAGGAGCAGTCTGAGCAGAAGAGCCCTGGGAAACAAAGCAGGGCCACACACATACACTTGGTCAGAGGTAGAAAGTGAGGAATATGGCATGTAATTTTTTTTCTTTTTCAATCTTTTGAGTTAAGGCAGGTAGAGATAAATAGATGAAGGAAATTATAAAGGTTTGAAATATTTGCCACAAGGAAAGAAAAAGTAAACTGAACACAAATCAGTGACAACCAAATGGCATTATTAGGGTTAGGCTGTGGTAGGAAACAGGTTACTAAGGACCAATTAGATTCTGGTGGTGGTAGTGGTGGTATTTTCCATGTGGAACAAAAGTGGAGTGAGCAGAATATCAGATTGGCGAGGTATGGAAGACTGACAGGGCAGCTGTGGCAAAACCAGGAAGTGGGGTTGTTGACACAGCAGAAAGAGGACTGCTGGCTAACCCAATGACTTGGGGGTAGTAGCGAAGAAAACTGAAGTAAAGCAATAGAAAGGTTAGAGAGAGATTGGGAAAAAAGAAGAAAGGAGAAATCTGAATAAAGGATGGAGGAAAAAGTGAGAGATATTATTTTATAGAACTAGAGCCAGAGAGAAATTTTGAATAAAATGAGAATTTGTTTTAACTTGATTAAACACAGCAGAGACTAGTGAGCTCTCCAGCATACCTTTTTTTTTTTTTCCTTCTGAGTACCATATAAATCACGGTTCCCATATGGCCAATGCAGTATGGGAAGAACTTGTATAAGCCACATTTAAGAATGGCACCCCCTGCAATGTGATTCTCACATTCTTTGCCTTGCTATGGTGACCTTGGAAACCATGTGTTAAAGACACAGAAGCACAAGATGGAAGGAGCTTCAGAGCTACTTACAGATCAGAAACACCTCTTTTGATCAATGTTGCTTTAATTAATACAGGAAGAAATACAAACATATTTGAGATATTCAAGTGGAATTCATCTGCAGATATTATAAGAATACCTTTCAATTTCTACAATAGAAATACTATCAACTGATTTCACAGGTACTCTAGTGATGTCAGGACTACACACATCTCATTTGGGAATTGCTGTATGACGTTTTCATATGAGATCTTTGGGGGGTTTAAAAGAGGGTACCTATGATGACTATGAACTGTTTAACCAAGTATAATGACATATTTATCGACAAATACTTGTTGATTTTTAAACTCAGAATGCACATACATATCTTCCTAAAACAGTCCTTGCCTTCCAGGCGTCCCTCCAAACGAGGGTGGGAGCTGAATTGTGAGTGTAGAAGAAGGGATTCAGTGAGGCAGAAGTTCTGAGGAGAGATTTATTTACCTCAGCTCCACTTCTAGCTGCTCTGAGAATTTCTCCCCTTTCTGTTCTCACCACGCCTTTGCGTGACATAAACAAAGCCACTGTGTTAAAGCAAAACAAAAAACTGCAATAGTCTCACAACCATTCTTACTTTTAGCGCCTTAAGTGGTTTCCTAAGGGTATTTTACAGCTTGTTCCTCCAGATAAAAGGAGAGAACATTTTTTTAAAAAGCAGCCTCCAGCCCTGAGGAAGTGAGGGAGGGTGTAGCTTCAGCCAGAAAATTATTTGTGAACTTCAGAGAGGAAGACAAATTCTGCTGACAAGGCGCCAAGCAACAAGGCAGGAGCTGAAGAGGACAGTGTACTTTGAAAAGAACTCGTGCTTTAGAGCCACTCGGATCTAAGTCAGTCACCTATTTCTACTGTGTTCTCTATTAAGGGCTGTTGCTTTAGGTAAACTAGTATTCTTCCCTGAATTGACATTTTTCCTCTCTAAACTGTGCAAATATAATATCCACTTCACATACTTGCTGTAAGAATTAAAGGTCATAAAGGTAAGCAATGCACAGAGCCTAATAAGGGACTTACTAAAAAAGAGAACAACTTGATTAGCCAAACAAAAGATATTTGAGCACCCTACTATATGTGACACCAGCTTCTTTAAATTAGCAAGGAAGTGTTAGGGAAACAGACTGATGGTAATATGGGCATTCACTGTACTATCTTTGCAACTTTTCTGTAAATCTAAATATATCCCCCCAAAAAGCATAATAATATATTTATTTTCCATGCAGTTTGCCAAAATAATTTACTGCTAAATGTGGAACCTGAAGTGAAATTTTGCTAAGACTTGAGTACAGGTGTTTCAAATAATGCTCACAGCCAGTAGACTTTTAAGTCAGGAAACAACCTGTTTGGGTGGGGGTAGTGGTGGGAGTAGGGGGAAATCTCTAGAATTTACTACAGATCCATAATCCCTTTATCTGAAACTTTTCTGACCAGATGTGTTTTGAAACTCAGAGTTTTTCAAATTTTAGGAAGGAATTACAAAATATTCTATATGAGGTCTGGAGCAGCACCTTGTATTTGATCACATTAGTGATTCTGCAGTGAAATTATGAATATTCGGGTAAATGAGTTAAAGAATGTAAATAGCCTCACATTAGGTCAGGATCAGTTTTTGCTACCTAATGGGGCATTTATTTCAGCTTTCAGAGCTTTCAGGACTTGGGTTTCTCAGATAACAAATTATGGATATATTTACTAAGAAAAATCCCTAAATTATCGCCAACCAACCTTTGCTTCTTTCCTCACCCTGTACCCCACATACAATTTCTTATCAAGGGAGTGGCTTTCACCTCAGAAGTAGCAAGAAACATACTCTATTTACAGATTTTTATAAAGGAAAACATGAAACATAAAAGCAAAAATCATGTTTCCTTGTGCCATTATGACAACTTTGTGTCTTTTGTCTTCCTGGGATTAATTACTCGTCTCCTCCCCTTGCGTCTCCCCGCCTTGCATCTACTTCCTAGATGTGTCACAGACTTAGTCAAGCCTCTCTTGCTATAATGAAGAGGAAAAACAAACAAACAAAAAAACCACATCACTATATTTTTCTGAAATTAGACTTTCATTGGAGACCATCTTATTTCCCCAACCATTAAAGAATAATACTTCCTTAGTCTCAATTTTTTTCTTTGATTTTTGATCTCTCAGTTAAAATTCGTGAGCCAAATGAATATTTCAATTTGAATAATTTAAAAATGTTTGATTCCAGCCTTCTTCATAGATAAAATTAATTTCGAAATAGCATTATTGAAACCAGGCATTCTTTCTAAACTAAGAATTCCAGATGTTTTTAGTCGCTGCCTATGACATTTCCACAATCAGAATAAATTGTGTTTCCCGAGTAATGTAATAGATAGAAGTGCTGAATAAATCTCGTGCAGTTGAGATGACAAAATTAACATGCTGATGACATTTTAATGTTTCAATATAATCAAGGGGGCATGGATCATGCCTCCACCAGTTCTAATATAATTCTATTCTTTAATCTTTTTCCAAGACAAAATAAAATATAGATAGATTTCAGAAAGTATATAAGCAGAGTGTGTTTCAGTCTTCAGGCGAGCTGTTTAGGATGCATCTGAAATGCTATTTAGGTTCAGCTTTGCCAGTAGATATTTTACCAAAGCAATTGAGTTATATATAAAAATCCTGGATTGATTAAAAAAATATTTTGTTGTTCTCTTTCTGAAAGTTGCTGTTGACGCTTCTGCTACAATTACCATATTTAGGCAGAAAATTTGCTGATTTAAACAGGGAAATCAATATATTTTGATTGGATCCCATAAACAACTGCTATTCACCTAGTCTCACAAGAATATATAAACAAATAAATACATACATACATAAACTTCTTAGAGGCAAAATAAGAAAAAAAAGACAAATAACTGGTAATCATAAAAATATGAAAGGTACATTTTTTTTCTAACAGTGTAATGCAAACTGAAATCTTAGAGCCCATTTCTTCCCTGGAGGAAACAATAACCTGACTACACAAGTGGGTTAAAGATCCGTGTTGAATGTTGAAAAAGTTGGATAGTCCTTGCTCAGTGGCATAGGAGAGGAGAAGAAAAGACAACAAGATGGAATGGCAGTACTTCTTTCCTCATCCTCCCTTGGAGAGGGTGGTGATGACAGGCTAAATAAGAACAATAAGCAGTGATGGCCTTGCCAGGAGTCAGGTGTAGATGGAAATGGATGACACAAGATAAGTGGTTTCTTGGCCACTCGTGTTCATTATAAAACAATTAAGAATGAAGACTTATTGCTAAACAGTAGTTTTCAATCTAATATTTAATTGTACACCTCTTTATTTTTCAGGCAAAATCTCATTCAAAGACATACTATATTAAACTGATAAGAGAAGAACTCGCTGAGTAGAGCAGGGGCCTACCGGTTGGCCCCGATGTGGTTTCCTAGAGGACAATATTAAACTTGCCACTACAGATTCACCTAAAAACATGGAAGAGGCACAATTTTTCCCCAAGATTATTTTTCCAACATATTTTTCTATTTCAGTCACTGCCAACAAACTGATCTCTCTAAGACATATATCGAAATACGTACAATTTTTCAGTACTTCTACCTTTCTTATCTCTACCCCAATTCGGAGGACGACAACAAGGCCACTTATGCCAGGCCTCTGCTTAACCTATTTTCCATGTGTTCTCTGTGTCAGAGTGGATGATTTCAGCTGCAATTAAAAGAAACCCTATTCAGAGTGGCTTCAGTTATGAAGAAATTGATTATTCCTGCCCTAGCATTAGGGCATGTCCAAGCTGGACAGGTAGAATGGCTTAAGGACGTCATCAGTGGACTTAATTCTCCCATCTCTCTGGTTTATTGTCCCATGCCTGTTTCTCCTAGTAGTCCTAAGATGGCTGGCAAAAGTAACTGGGGCTCCTCTTGTTCATCTTTAGCAGGAAAGAGAAAGAGAGAAAGAGAGAGAGGAGGGGGAGGAAGAGGAGGAGGAGCAAGGGAGGAAGGGGGAGGGGAGGAAGAAAAAAGAAAGGGAAGAGGAGAAAGAGGAAGAAGAAAAAGAAGAAGAGGAGGAGGAAGAGGTGAAGGAGGAGAAGAAGGCAGGAAGAGAGGGACGGAGGAAGGGGAGAGAGCCAGTCTCTAACCATCTAACCATGGAATATAAGCCTTACTTAGTCTTGTTGCCCCAATCTCAGAACAATTTACGGTTGGCAAGAGAAGACCAAGAGTCAGTTGGCTGAGGGAGAGGAAGGGGGCATTGTGTGAGGGCATCTGTGTGATTCTACCACTACTGAAGTCTGTCCTGACAACTGAAGTCTGTCTCACAATCCCAAATCTTGTGGTCTAATAGAATAATCCACGCTTAACTGCCAAGATAAGTATTCAGAGAGGCTGAATACTGAACCTGAACAACACCTCTGGCAGCAGAGACTGGATTAACATGGCTATTTTGTTTCTGTCTCAGCTAGGGGGCTTTATGAAGTATATCAAGTTTATCATTCGAAAAAGTGGGCTTTAATGTCACACACAAGGGATCCAAATATGTAACGTACAATTGTGTTCATTTCTCTCTCTCTCTTTCTCTCTCTGTCCCCTGAGATACCTTGAAGGAATGAGTGTACTCATATGTTGACCCTCACAGTAAAGGGCTGAGAAATCTCCAGAATGTACTGTTTTACACTAACAATTTAGCACCCATCCCAGGCATCTACAAAAGCACTCCAAGCTGTCAGTTGCTTTAGCAGACTGACAGCTCTAAAAACCTCCCATAAGCTAAGATCTGAGGTTTCTTGGTGGAGGTATGGTCAAAGGATGTCTCTCTTCCAATCTTGCTTATTGAATTTGCAAACTCCATAGCTTTTTCTGTTAAGGAAGCTGCTGAAAAGAGAACTGTTATAGAAATGAGATAAAAGAAAAGAATGAAAAAAGTTTAAAATAAAGATAAATGTAAGCTAACTTTTCATTTCAACACATTGACAAAAACTAAATATATTTTTACTGAAAAATTGGGGGAGGGTCTGTTTTACATAATTTCTAACCTCAGAATACTTCTAACCACTATTGCAGTCGCCTAATACTTTACTTTCACTAAGAGAAAAGTAGTAACTCAGAGTACTCTGAGCTTATTTCAATGATAATGGTACAACTGTTCACTTTTCTTTCATTAAAAAGTGAATTATTAGTGCATTTCTGTTATTAGGGTCAATGCAAGTTGAATTTTTGATGGGGACAGAATTTCTTATGGTTACTGTCATTCTTTCAGGCACCTTCAAATAGAGTCCTGAACTGTCCAAGAACCCCACTGCATAAAACCATATAGATCGCTGGACTTTCTCAAGCTTCTGTGCCCCCTAAAATCAATTTGTTTGTATGTACTCTTTCTGCTACGTGATAATATGTGTTTAGGGATTAAACTTAATTATAAATAAATTTTTAAATAGTAATTTCTAAAACTATTAACATAAGACCAAGGTAATACATTGCTCTTCTGATAAAATGTAATGCCTTATCAAGACAAAATGTAGAAATTCCTGGATGGCTCTCCAACAAAAATTTTTACAGTAGACATTTTAGAGATATTTTGGTAGGAGAGTGAGAAAAATATTTCAATAGACACATTCCTTAAATTATGCCACTTAAGCATTGCCTACATTGTCTACATGTTAATCTGGTTTACAAAAGAAGATTTCAAGATGATTACTCTCAATTCATTTTTACATTTCTTATTCAAAAAAGCATTTTGAATACTGGAAGGAGTATTAGATTTGGGGTCTCACACTGGTTGCAAGATTTCCGCCAAAGTATTTGAAATTTTTAACTTGTTGTTTCCTTGTAAATGGAATTAGTGACCCCAGGAGAGTCTTACTGTATGGATTAAGTAAGAGAGTAAACAACAAATTCAAATACAAACATGCCTCAAGGGGCAAAGAGGTAAGAGCACATATAAAGAAGTTTAAGTCACGGTTTCCAGTCAAGAAAGAGACATTAGACACAAACTGGGATATTTTGAGAAGGATTTATGTGACACAGCCTACAGGACAGCCCACAATGATCTTTGCCTCACTGTATTCTTGTGCTTGTGTAGTCACCTCTTATATTGAGCAGATGTGTTATCCAATGAATCCAATAGGATATGGTAGAATTGGCGATGTGACATCCGAGGCCAGGTCATAGGACATTGAGTCTTCTACCTTGCACTCTCTTGGATTATTCACTCTGGGAAAACTAGCTGCCATGTTGGGAGGATACTCAGACCAGCCTATGGAGAGTTCCATGTGGCAAGGAACTGAGGTCTCTTGACAACAGCCAGCATCAACTTGCCAGCCATGTGGCTGAGCCACTTTTGAAGCAGATCTTCCAGCTCCAGTCAGGCCTTCAGATGATTATGGTCCCTGCCAACACCACGACTGCAACCTCACAAGAGACCCTGAGCCAGGACTACCTGTCAGGAACTGTGGAGGGTCTAAGATTTTACCCTACTTGCCAACTAACACATCAGCCTGCCTCATTTTCATGGATACTTGCACAAGACACAATGTTCCTGGGTTAGAGACAAAGAGCTTTATTATTCAGAGCAGGAACAATAATCACAGTATTAGCATTTTCTTGCACTGGTTTGAGTCTTAATTCCCACAGAGCAATGTGAACAAGGCCAGGTGACACCTGCACTTACAGAGGACTGCATTACCTGACAGGAACCTGAGCTTACAAGTCTTTTATAATGGACAGTAAGGATGCCTATATTTGCTTAAGTGAGAGACAGAATATCTCTCTACCAAGGCAGATCACTCTATAAACATACTTGAAAAGAGAGCTTAGAATAAAGGCAATCAGTGATTTTCTCTCAATAAATGCAGAAATGTGAGGGAACCATGCTGTCTTTCAAATCTACCCAGCTAAACCACACCTGAATTCCTGACCCATAGAAACTGTGAGATAAAAATTGTTTATTACTGTTTTAAGCTTAGAGTTTTGAGGTAATTTGTTACACAGTAACAGATAACAAATATAACTGGTTTACAAAAAAGGAAAAACCTAACTGGAAATCAGTAATTATTAAGTAATAACTAATTGCTAAGGAATATTTAGGGACTCTAGGACTAGTGGCGGTAGCATTGTTACCACACCAAAAACCGAAGAGATGATGGAGGAAAAGCTCACTGAAACCAGAGGAAAGCAAGAATCACATAGAAGAGGCCATCATTCAATGAGGGGTAACCTTTAGCTAAGGCAGGAGACCTTCCATGGAGTTCATCCAGGAGAATAAATACCCTGACTTCTATCTTCTTTTTTTCCCCCCATTTACCCACTGGCTAAAACCAAATGGACAGCAGAGGAATGCAAGTCCTGTTGATGTCATTCATACAGGTGAGCCCCCCAGGCAGAGAAGGACAGAAAGTCAATCTGGGGAGCAAACAGAAGATATCCGGTATAATCTGCAAATAAGAGAGCTAATGCATACCTCTTCTAACAGGGAAAGTTTCTACTCAGTACTAAATGGTTGTTTTGTGGTTATTCAATTGGAAATGCAGGAATTTGAGAAGCATCACTGAGGGTAGGAGGTGGAGGGAGGGATTTGAACAACAGGCAAAAGTGAATAAGCGACTGCATGGAGACTCTGCCCAGGGTCAGCAATAGAAAGTCTTACTAAGTAAACTCATTGCAGTCAAACTCAACAACACTTCCTCTGCCCACCTTGTGTTCTCCTCGGTGTCAGAGCCAAATGTGGAGACGTTAGATTCCCTCAACCCAAATTCCTGACTGGGTTTCAAACCTTCTCCATAGGCATGACTTGTAGATAATTAAAACTCTTTTGCATGTTGTAATTGGATGCAGGCTACCAATAGTCAACTTGTGGTATAGGTAAAAGTGCTTTGTAAATTATCCCATAGAATGCAAAATAAAGTGAAACACTGTGAATCCTATTTACAAAAAGACCATTTGTCAATTTATAAAAGTCTTTAAAAGCAACCAATGACTTTGCACGATTTCTAGGAATTCAACAACATTGGATTTCTAACTAGTGTTTAAATTTTTTTTTTTTTCAAACATCTTTATTGAAGTATAATTGCCTTACAATAGTGTGTTAGCATCTGCTTTATAACAAAGTGAATCTGTTATACATATACAATATGTTCCCATTTCTCTTCCCTCTTGCATCTCCCTCCCTCCCACCCTCCCCATCCCACCCCTCTAGGTGGTCACAAAGCACCGAGCTGATCTCCCTGTGCTATGCGGCTGCTTCCCACTAGCTATCTATTTTACATTTGGTAGTGTATATATGCCCATGACACTCTCTTACCCTGTCACATCTCACCCCACCCCCTCCCCATATCCTCAAGTCCATTCTCTAGTAGGTCTGTGTCTTTATTCCCGTCTTGCCACTAGGTTCTTCATGGCCTTTTTTTTTTTTTTTTTCCCCTTAGATTCCATATATATGTGTTAGCATACTGTATTTGTTTTTCTCTTTCTGACTTACTTCACTCTGTATGACAGACTCTAACTCCATCCACCTCATTACAAATACCTCCATTTCATTTCTTTTTATGGCTGAGTAATATTCCATTGTATATATGTGCCACATCTTCTTTATCCATTCATCTGTCGATGGACATTTAGGTTGCTTCCATGTCCTGGCTATTGTAAATAGAGCTGCAATGAACATTTTGGTACATGACTCTTTTTGACCTATGGTTTTCTCAGGGTATATGCCCAGTAGTGGAATTGCTGGGTCATATGGTAGTTCTATTTGTAGTTTTTTAAGGAACCTCCATACTGTTCTCCATAGTGGCTGTATCAATTTACATTCCCACCAACAGTGCAAGAGTGTTCCCTTTCCTCCACACCCTCTCCAGCATTTATTGTTTCTAGATTTTTTGATGATGGCCATTCTGACCGGTGTGAGATGATATCTCATTGTAGTTTTGATTTGCATTTCTCTAATGATTAATGATGTTGAGCATTCTTTCATGTGTCTGTAGGCCATCTGTATATCTTCTTTGGAGAAATGTCTATTTAGATCTTCTGCCCATTTTTGGATTGGGTTGTTGGTTTTTTTCTTATTGAGCTGCATGAGCTGCTTGTAAATCTTGGAGATTAATCCTTTGTCAGTTGCTTCATTTGCAAATATTTTCTCCCATTCTGAGGGTTGTCTTTTGGTATTGTTTATGGTTTCCTTTGCTGTGCAAAAGCTTTTCAGTTTCATTAGGTCCCATTTGTTTATTTGTGTTCTTATTTCCATTTCTCTAGGAGCTGGGTCAGAAAGAATCTTGCTGTGATGTATGTCATAGAGTGTTCTGCCTATGTTTTCCTCTAAGAGTTTGATAGTGTCTGCCCTTACACTTAGGTCTTTAATCCATTTTGAGTTTATTTTTGTGCATGGTGTCAGGGAGTGTTCTAATTTCATACTTTTACATGTTCCTGTCCAATTTTCCCAGCACCACTTATTGAAGAGGCTGTCTTTTCTCCACTGTATATGCTTGCCTCCTTTATCAAAGATAAGTTGACCATATGTGTGTGGGTTTATCTCTGGGCTTTCTATCCTGTTCCATTGATCTATATTTCTGTTTTTGTGCCAATACCAAACTGTCTTGATTACTGAAGCTTTGTAATATAGTCTGAAGTCAGGGAGCCTGATTCCCCCAGCTCCATTTTTCGTTCTCAAGATTGCTTTGGCTATTCGGGGTCTTTTGTGTTTCCATACAAATTGTGAAATTTTTTGTTCTAGTTCTGTGAAAAATGCCAGTGGTAGTTTGATAGGGATTGCATTGAATCTGTAGATTGCTTTGGGTAGTAGAGACATTTTCACAATGTTGATTCTTCCAATCCAGGAACATGGTATATCTCTCCATCTATTTGTATCATCTTTAATTTCTTTCATCAGTGTCTTATAATTTTCTGCATACAGGTCTTTTGTCTCCTTAGGTAGGTTTATTCCTAGATATTTTATTCTTTTTGTTGCAATGGTAAATGGGAGTGTTTTCTTAATTTCACTTTCAGATTTTTCGTCATTAGTGTATAGAAATGCAAGAGATTTCTGTGCATTAATTTTGTATCCTGCTACTTTACCAAATTCATTGATTAGCTCTAGGAGTTTTCTGGTAGCATCTTTAGGATTCTCTATGTATAGTATCATGTCATCTGCAAATAGTGACAGCTTTACTTCTTCTTTTCCGATTTGGATTCCTTTTATTTCTTTGTCTTCTCTGATTGCTGTGGCTAGGACTTCCAGAACTATGTTGAATAATAGTGGTGAGAGTGGGCAACCTTGTCTTGTTCCTGATCTTAGTGGAAATGGTTTCAGTTTTTCACCATTGAGGACAATGTTGGCTGTGGGTTTGTCATATATGGCCTTTATTATGTTGAGGAAAGTTCCCTCTATGCCTACTTTCTGCAGGGCTTTTATCATAAATGGGTGTTGAATTTTGTCAAAAGCTTTCTCTGCATCTATTGAGATGATCATATGGTTTTTCTCCTTCAATTTGTTAATATGGTGTATCACATTGATTGATTTGCGTATATTGAAGAATCCTTGCATTCCTGGGATAAACCCCACTTGATCATGGTGTATGATCCTTTTAATGTGCTGTTGGATTCTGTTTGCTAGTATTTTGTTGAGGATTTTTGCATCTATGTTCATCAGTGATATTGGCCTGTAGTTTTCTTTCTTTGTGACATCTTTGTCTGGTTTTGGTATCAGGGTGATGGTGGCCTCGTAGAATGAGTTTGGGAGTGTTCCTCCCTCTGCAATATTTTGGAAGAGTTTGAGAAGGATAGGTGTTAGCTCTTCTCTAAATGTTTGATAGAATTCGCCTGTGAAGCCATCTGGTCCTGGGCTTTTGTTTGTTGGAAGGTTTTTAATCACAGTTTCAATTTCAGTGCTTGTGATTGGTCTGTTCATATTTTCTATTTCTTCCTGGTTCAGTCTCGGCAGTTTGTGCATTTCTAAGAATCTGTCCATTTCTTCCAGGTTGTCCATTTTATTGGCATATAGTTGCTTGTAGTAATCTCTCATGATCTTTTGTATTTCTGCAGTGTCAGTGGTTACTTCTCCTTTTTCATTTCTAATTCTATTGATCTGAGTCTTCTCCCTTTTTCTCTTGATGAGTCTGGCTAATGGTTTATCAATTTTGTTTATCTTCTCAAAGAACCAGCTTTTAGTTTCATTGATTTTTGCTATTGTTTCCTTCATTTCTTTTTCATTTATTTCTGACCTGATCTTTATAATTTCTTTCCTTCTGCTGGCTTTGGGGTTTTTTTGTTCTTCTTTCTCTAATTGCTTTAGGTGCAAGGTTAGGTTGTTTATTCGAGATGTTTCCTGTTTCTTGAGGTAGGCTTGTATTGCTATAAACTTCCCTCTTAGCACTGCTTTTGCTGTGTCCCATAGGTTTTGGGTCGTCGTGTCTCCATTGTCATTTGTTTCTAGGTATTTTTTGATTTCCCCTTTGATTTCTTCAGTAATCACTTCGTTATTAAGTAATGTATTGTGTAGCCTCCATGTGTTTGTATTTTTTACATATCTTTTCCTGTAATTGATATCTAGTCTCATAGCGTTGTGGTCGGAAAAGATACTTGATACGATTTCAATTTTCTTAAATTTACCAAGGCTTGATTTGTGACCCAAGATATGATCTATCCTGGAGAATGTTCCATGAGCACTTGAGAAAAATGTGTATTCTGTTGTTTTTGGGTGGAATGTCCTATAAATATCAATTAAGTCCATATTGTTTAATGTATCATTTAAAGCTTGTGTTTCCTTATTTATTTTCATTTTGGATGATCTGTCCATTGGTGAAAGTGGGGTGTTAAAGTCCCCTACTATGATTGTGTTGCTGTCAATTTCCCCTTTCATGGCTGTTAGTATTTGCCTTATGTATTGAGGTGCTCCTATGTTGGGTGCATAAATATTTACAATTGTTATACCTTCCTCTTGGATCGATCCCTTGATCATTATATAGTGTCCTTCTTTGTCTCTTGTAATAGTCTTTATTTTAAAGTCTATTTTGTCTGATATGAGAATTGCTACTCCAGCTTTCTTTTGATTTCCATTTGCATGGAATATCTTTTTCCATCCCCTCACTTTCAGTCTGTATGTGTCCCTAGGTCTGAAGTGGGTCTCTTGTAGACAGCATATGTATGGGTCTTGTTTTTGTATCCATTCAGCCAGCCTGTGTCTTTTGGTGGGAGCATTTAATCCATTTACATTCAAGGTAATTATCGATATGTATGTTCCTATTCCCATTTTCTTAAATGTATTGGGTTTGTTATTGTAGGTGTTTTCCTTCTCTTGTGTTTCTTGCCTAGAGAATTTCCTTTAGCATTTGTTGTAAAGCTGGTTTGGTGGTGCTGAACTCTCTCAGCTTTTGCTTGTCTGTAAAGGTTTTAATTTCTCCATCGAATCTGAATGAGATCCTTGCTGGGTAGAGTAATCTTGGTTGTAGGTTTTTCTCCTTCATGACTTTAAGTATATCCTGCCACTCCCTTCTGGCTTGCAGAGTTTCTGCTGAGAGATCAGATGTTAACCTTATGGGGATTCCCTTGTGTGTTATTTGTTTTTTTTCCCTTGCTGCCTTTAATATGTTTTCCTTATATTTAATTTTTGACAGTTTGATTAATATGTGTCTTGGCGTGTTCCTCCTTGGGTTTATCCTGTATGGGACTCTCTGTGCTTCCAGGACTTGATTAACTATTTCCTTTCCCGTATTAGGGAAGTTTTCAACTATAATCTCTTCAAAAATTTTCTCAGTCCCTTTCTTTTTCTCTTCTTCTTCTGGTACCCCTATAATTCGAATGTTGGCACATTTAATGTTGTCCCAGAGGTCCCTGAGACTGTCCTCAGTTCTTTTCATTCTTTTTTCTTTATCCTGCTCTGTAGTAGTTATTTCCACCATTTTATCTTCCAGGTCACTTATCCTTTCTTCTGCCTCAGTTATTCTACTATTGATCCCATCTAGAGTATTTTTAATTTCATTTATTGTGTTTTTCATCATTGCTTGGTTCCTCTTTAGTTCTTCTACATCCTTGTTAAATGTTTCTTGCATTTTGTCTATTCTATTTCCAAGATTTTGGATCATCCTTACTATCATTATTCTGAATTCTTTTTCAGGTAGACTACCTATTTCCTCTTCATTTGTTAAGTCCAGTGTGTTTTGAGCCTGCTCCTTCATCTGCTGTGTGTTTTTCTGTCGTCTCATTTTGCCTATCTTACTGTGTTTGGGGTCTCCTTTTCACAGGCTGCAGGTTCGTAGTTCCCGTTGTTTTTGGTATCTGTCCCCAGCGGCTAAGGTTGGTTCAGTGGGTTGTGTAGGCTTCCTGGTGGAGGGAACTAGTGCCTGAGTTCTGGTGGATGAGGCTAGATCTTGTCTTTCTGGTGGGCACGTCCACGTCTGGTGGTGTATTTTGTGGTGTCTGTGGCCTTATTATGATTTTAGGCAGCCTCTCTGCCAATGGATGGGGTTGTGTTCCTGTCTAGCTAGTTGTTTGGCATAGGGTGTCCAGCACTGTAGCTTGCTGGTCGTTGAGTGAAGCTGGGTCTTGATGTTGAGATGGAGATCTCTGGGAGATTTTTGCCGTTTGGTATTACGTGGAGCTGGGAGGTCTCTTGTGGACCAGTGTTCTGAAGTTGGCTCTCCCACCTCAGAGGCACGGCCCTGATGCCTGGCTGGAGCACCAAGAGCCTTTCGTCCACACGGCTCAGAGTAAAAGGGAGAAAAAATAGAAAGAAAGAAAGAGGCTATAATATAGTGAAGTAAAATAAAGCTATTGTAAAGCAAAGCTATACAGACAAAATCTCACCCAGAAGCATATACATATACACTCACTAAAAAAAGGAAAAGGGGAAAAATTAATATCTCCTGCTCCCAGAGTCCACCTCCTGAATTTGGGATGATTCGTTGTCTATTCAGGTATTCAGCAGATGCAGGTACATCAAGTTGTCTGTGGAGCTTTAATCCGCTGCTCCCGAGGCTGCTGGGAGAGATTTCCCCTTCTCTTCCCTGTTCGCACAGCTCCTGGGGTTCAGCTTTGGATTTGGACCCGCCTCTGCGTGTAGGTCGCCTGAGGGCGTCTGTTCCCCGCCCAGACAGGACGGGGTTAAAGGAGCAGCTGCTTCGGGGGCTCTGGCTCACCCAGGCCGCGGGGAGGGAGGGGTACAGAGGAGGCGGGGCGCGCCTGCGGCGTCAGAGGCGTCGTGACATTGCAGCAGCCTGAGGCGCGCAGTGCGTTCTCCCGGGGATGTTGTCCCCGGATCCCGGGACCCCGGCAGTGGCGGGCTGCACAGGCTCCCGGGAGGGTTGGTGTGGAGAGTGACCTGTGCTCGCACACAGGCTTTTTGGAGGCGGCAGCAGCAGCCCCAGCGTCTCACGCCTGTCTCTGGGGTCCGCGCTGATCGCCGTGGCTTGCGCCCTTCTCTGGAGTTCGTTTAGGCGGCGCTCTGAATCCCCTCTCCTTGCGCGCAGCGAAACAAAGAGGCAAGAAAAAGTCTCTTGCCTCTTCGGCAGCTGCAGACCTTTTCCCGGTCTCCCTCCCGGCTAGCTGTGGTGCGCCAACCCCTTCAGGCTGTGTTCACGCCGCCAGCCCCAGTCCTCTCCCTGCGATCCGACCGCAGCCCGAGCCTCAGCTCCCAGCCCCGCCCGCCCCGGCGGGGGAGCAGACAAGCCTCTCGGGCTGGTGAGCGCCGCTCGGCGCCGAGCCTCTGTGCGGGAGTCTCTCCGATTTTCCCTCTGCGCCCCTGTTGCTGTGGGATCCGCGCTGATAGCCGCGGCTCGCGCCCTTCTCTGGAGTTCGTTTAGGCGGCGCTCTGAATCCCCTCTCCTTGCCCGCCGCGAAACAAAGAGGCAAGAAAAAGACTCTTGCCTCTTCGGCAGCCGCAGACTTTTTCCCGGACTCCCTCCGGGCTAGCTGTGGTGCGCTAACCCCTTCAGGCTGTGTTCACGCCCTAGTGTTTAAATTTAATTTAGACTTACTGGTATCTACAATTCATACTCAGGATCAAAGGGGTTGATAGATTTATTAAATCTACCAAAATTCATTAAAATTTTACAAGATATACTAAGACGTAACTACAAAGTAGAAACCATACAATTCTCTATAAAACAAATATGAACAGTTTTATCATTCTGACCAATAATTTAGAAAATATATAACTCCATCCATAAAAAGGAGATAATAATTTTAATGTAAAATAGGATTTATTAATAAAAAAACTATTAGATTAAGATAATAATAGGCAACAGGATATTAACTAACAATCCACTGAATAAACTAAACCAAAAAATAAGCAAAAAAAATGGTCAACATGCTTATAGTCAAATAAATACAATAAGGAAAAGATAAAAACTTCAATTAAGTAAACTTTTGGTTGGACTACATGTTAATACGGACTTTCTAGAATGCTCTTGGGCAATGTGTAGTAAGAATTTTTTAAAAGATGATTTAATTTGATGTAAAATTCCATTGATAGAAATTTATTTTAAGGAAATAATCAGATATTTGAGAAAGATTTATACAGAAGGATGCATATCAAATAATTGTTTTTGATATTATATTAACAAAATATTAACAAGTATTAACAAAAGTATTTGGAAACATCTCAAACACCAGTTAAAAAATGATATATCAAATTCCCATATACCCATAATTTTGAATATTGCTTGACTATTAAAATGAGATATTCAAACAGATTTTCATAATTTTGGGATGTTCTCACAATATGATAATGAAACAAAATAGAGACAAGATTGTATGCTGTATGATTGCAAGTATATTAAATATTCATGTATATATGACCGAAAGGAAATATGCCAAAATATAAATATTAATTAGAAGAGGATATCAATGTTTAGAAGGATTATAAGTGATATTATTTTACTCTTTATACTTTATTTCCCAGTCTTTCCAGTAATTATGAATATTATTAACTTTTCAAATGCTCTTTGTCCTTACTTAAAAAGCCCTAATGAGCAAATATTGGCCAAGTGAATAACATAAATACACACTAAAATACCTTCTACGTACTGTCAAAACATTCTCCTAACCTACTATTAAGAGAGGGGTTTTATAATAGAAATTACTGTGTACTTTTTTTATGACTCTATTACTAAAGGTCATCAATCATATCTGTGACTTTTCACCACACAAAAGAATATATACATTGAATTCAGGCCAAGTGATTACTAACTTGTATTTTAGAGTAACAATTCATGCCAAGTGATTGGTAACTGATATTTTAGAATGAAAATTCAGGGAATTCAAAGTGATAGGTTTCACTATAATTGTAACTTGGCCTTTTCCACCTCATGAGCGGATTGGCCCTTAAAGTCCTGCTTAAACACAAGCTGAATGATGTGTAATCATCATAGGGAAGGGTTTGTAGACAGCACAGTCTTTACTATCTTGGAAGAGGGAAGGAAGATAAAGAAATATGTTTGTGCTAAGACAATTCTTCTGCACATCTTTGTTTCTTTGAGGAAATGAAACGATGGAAGGATATTTTCATTTTATATTACAAACACAGTAAGACCTGAAGGCTGCAGAATCCTTGACTTTCGGTTTAATAATCTTAGGTTTCTATAAATCTCTTAAACACTAGTCATGGTAAACTTTTCATAATACTCAACAAACAACTACATGAAAGTGTTCATTTCAATTATCTAAGGACTATTTCCTATTTTGTATATCTGATTCACTAATAGCACAAAACACAATTTGATCAACTCTTACCTGAACTGTTTCAATAGGCCCTTAAGTGTTGTCTCATTCCCTGCTTTGTCTCATTTCTTCTCCATGTTGACTTCAACGTTACTTGCTGAAAAATAAAAGCAAAAATAAAACAAACATGAATTATGTTTTCCTTGCCCTCAAAATTCCTTAGCATGGCATTCAAAGTTCTTCAGAATATGCTTCAGCTGACCTCCTTGCCATTTTCTGTACATGTCATGAATATTCCCACCTCCACAAGTTTATATCTGCTCTCCACTCATATTCCCCCTGGAATCTTGTAGGACTCTGCCTATACTTCCAGCGTCACACTTCACTCATTTTCCCATTTTTTCCCCTCCTTATTCTGTTTTGCCCTTTAGATTGCCGGCAGTTAAGATACTTTTTCTTGAGTTCTCTATCTTGGCAGGATTTTCCATAGCGCTTTGTATAGAGTTTGCTTTTTCTAACTGTTGAATGAACAAAAGGCCAGCTGTTGAGCAAACTCAAAATTCTATTTCAAATGTGTATGTCGATCACTGACTGTATGATTCTCCATGTGTCTGAAACCTTGGTTCTGAAGAGTCACTTTCCTCTGCATTGCTGTGTACCAATGTGGTATCTGTGAGGTTACCGTCTTTCCCCATAACATTATGACTCTAGCACCTCCTTCAGATACTCTATCTAATTATGACTTTATACAAATATATTAACTCATGGACATTTTAAAAATAATTTCTATGTACCAGCTCTTTCAAATGCGGACTAAAGGAATTGAAAAATAATCATTCTTCATAAATCTGTCTCTCCTTCCTTTCTCCTTTGAACAAATAATTACTGTGCAACTCCTAGGTTCCAGGCATTGTGCTAGGTAGGCACCAGGGACATAGCGCCCAATAAGGCAGATGCAGTCCTTGAGAGGTGATGGACCCCTCAGGCATGCAAAAGCAGATATGAGAGAAAGACTTTATTTTTCATTCACTGCAACTGCATTAAGTGCTAGGAAGAAATAGATTGTCTTAGGGGAAAGTTTATTTGGAAAGCCTACCAAATTGGAGTAGTTAAGAAAGGTCTTCAAAGAAAGCTCACGTTTCAGCTGAGATTTACAGAATAGACAGCAATCAATGCAATAAAAATCAAGCAGGAATTATCCCAGCTAGAAAGAACAAAGGCCCCAAGGTTCTTGCACTAGAAAGTGCAAAGGCCCTGAGGTTGGAAAAGACATGAAGAAATGGAAGAAGGCCAATATGGCTAGAATGCAAAGAGGGAGTAGGATTTATCCAAGAAAAATGAGGCTGCAATACCTCCCTGAGAGTTGCTCTATTATTGCTATTAATGATAAAGAATGGATGCAGTAAGACAACAAGGATTGTAGCCTGGTGACTAATTCCAGCCGACTTCCACTTTCTTTGCATGATAAATGAGAACAGAGCCTTCAGATAGGACATCTCTGCATTTCCACATCCTTGACCAACCAATCCTGCACAAAGTTACTGGGCCAGAAGTGGGTGCGGGTAGCTTTCAAATATACATCTTCCATCTTGATTTAGAAAACGCTGTTAATAGATTCTTTATAAAGAACCCATAGCAAAGAACTTAGATTCCTTCACTTGAACTTTCAAATTATTTTCATAAAAAATGGAAGCAGTAGAAAGAAGAAACTAGTAAGTCAGAGAATTATAAGGTAGAGACCCTTAAAAGAGAAGAAGCACTGCAAATTTTAAAATCCAAGCAAGTATTAGCCACCACAGAAATAAGATTGTAACTCAGGCAAACTAAATTTGATTAAAGGAAATACTTTTTTTCTTAATGTGCTTCCTAGTAACCATTTATTTCTCTCACTTTTTAAAAACAAATTCCAGAGTTGCTCAATCTTTAAAGGTTTACAAGTATATTAAAATTAGCCTTGCAAAAATATTTGGTGGAAAAGGCTTTGAAAATGTACAGAAAAGTGCCAATCATTAAAAGGACTCAGGGGCTTCCCTGGTGGTGCAGTGGTTGAGAATCCGCCTGCCAATGCAGGGGACATGGGTTCAAGCCCTGGTCCGGGAAGATCCCACATGCTGCGGAGCAACTAAACCCGTGCACCACAACTACTGAAGCCCATGCACCTAAACAAGAGAAGCCACCGCAGTGAGAAGCCCTCACAATGGAACGAAGATCAGTCCCTGCTCGCCGCAACTAGAGAAAGCCAGTGCACAGCAACAAAGACCCAACACAGCCAAAAAAAAAAAAAAAAAGACTTAGTAAGAAAAGAATGTAAAGTAACCTAGTAATAATTTAAAAAAAAAAAAAAGGTCTCACCAATACAGAATGTCTTGTTAATATGAGTGATCCAAAAACTCATAAAATATACTGTTTACATATAGAAAGGATGCTTTTTGAAAGATATAATTGCTTTTACATTGAAGTGGCCCTTGATAAATAATGTTCTACTTAGATATCTTTGAAAGCACAAACAAAAATTTTACAGCCATATATTTTATTACAGTGCATTTACATTAACATGTATGAAGAGTAATCCTTTACTTTATTATTTTGATCTTTTCCAGATAGAATATGCTTTTCAAGAGAGAGAAAATATAGTTAAGGCTAGTAATCCTGGCTCTCTGTTAAAAAAATGCTAACCTTACAAATAAAGTCACTCCACCAACATTGTCTTTACATCATTTATAGCAATATTATATATGTGTATTTGTTGGGTTATATAAAAGTGGCAGATCAATGAAAACCCAAATTGATAACAGTATCTTTCTCCCGTGTGGGGAGGACTGAGAGAGGATGGAGATGCTCTGCTCTAGAAATTGCCCTCTGGTGATATCCTTAGCCTGCATGTAATTCCAAGCATATTTGGATAAATCAGGGTCTAGTCATCCAGATGAACACCCAGGTCACAGCAAACACTAACACCTAATTAATAGCTATGCACAGAGCAACCAGCAATACAGTTATCTGATTTTTTTTCACCTCTCTTTCTATAAGACCTTGCTAGCGTTCATGTATATATGAAACATGAGATGCAGAGGTTAGACCATGGAGATTCAGGTTTGATGAAAAGAGAGGAGAAAGGAGGAAGGGGAAAGCCAAAGCAAAAAAGGGAGGAATGGAAAGGGGCAAAGGGATGAATAAATTATGGCTAGAAAGACAATGATAAAATATAGCCATGAGGAAGATAAGAAAATGAAGAGAGGAAAGTGCGAGGAAATGAAATATAGCTGTTGAATCCGAAGTTCAATTAAATGTATTTCAATGAATAGTCTTCCATTGTCTTCTAGCTCCAAATTAGTCAAATTCACAATAATTTAACTAAGGAGTGAGGTAATATGGAGTTTAATAAGTTTTACATATTTTGACCATAACATCACTTTCAAAGGTAGCATCTAAGCAAGTGATATTATGTTTATAATATTCAGAAATAATACAATTCAAACCCACATATATCATTTAAAATGTACTCTAGTTCCCTTTAAAAAAATGACGGTTGCAATAGAAATATTCAAGATAATGTCATTTTTCCACACCCCATCCTTCTCGGATTCTTTCTCCCTATGCTAAGTTATATTTTATTGAACCTATCTTTTCATAACATTTGTATCTGGAGATCTAGTTGCCTCTTCCAGTTACATTTAAAAAAAAAAAACTTTTTGTTTAAGAAAAGATTTTATCCCAAGTTTTCAGAATAGATTCCAGATTTTAACTAAAGTAATCATTCCTGAGCTCTGTGATATAAATGAAATTCTTTTCCTCCTAAGTTGAACAGGATCAGCAGTTAGACAAAAAACAAAACCAAAAACAGGTTCAAACTACAAATGTGGACTTCAGTTTCTCACAATGTTATTTGGCTACACTCTGAGGGATGTGTCTCTTACTATAAATTTAAAAGACAATGTGGGATATATTTTATTTTCTGGGTAAGAATTCCTAAGAAAATCAAAAACAAGTTACAACTTGCTACATTGTGATAAATATGTGAGTCAAGTTCAGCATCCTTTTAGCTTCCATCCACCCTCATCAACTTCCAAATGCACGTGCCACTGGCAAAGTCCCTCCATGGCCGCTATTATGTGTTCCCTATAATTTAATATCTTTTGTACACTGGTTAGACACTGCTTGACACAAATATCTATACATAGTCTATGGAAGAGATCACAGAATTCAGGGTCAAGCTGCTAATACTACTAAGTACTGCTAATCACTCTGAATATAAAGGTCTTAATTCTGGATTCTAATCCACTGCCAGAATAAATTATTCTGGGAACGAGTCTCAGAGATATTCTAATAGCACTGCAGTTATGTGAATAGTCCTGAAGTCCATAGGAGTCACATACTTCTGTTTTACTTTTCAAAAATATGTGTAAAATTCAATATATATTGTTCATATAAATTCATATATATTTATGAATATTTACAATTCAGTATACATTTAAAATCACTTCCGAAAGAGAGATGACTTTGATGGTTGCAGGATACACTTTTCCTGCAACTGATACGTATTAAATCATTATAAATGACTTTTATTCTAGGATAGGGTGCACTTTGTCTTGTAACATTTATTGCTAATTTCATTCTTCACATCCCACTCATTAAATATCATTTGTAGCATAAAACACTAGGGGTTTTAGGGAATATAAAGTAAGCTCTTTTTATCTTCAAATTCAACATAAAGTAATTGGGTAAACAAGACGTCTGTGAGCTATTTCAGCTATAATACGTATTCATTCATCCAATAACATTTATTCAGTTATGACTATCTTTTGTATGCTGTTAGATGCTAAGGACAAATACAGAGATAGGTAATATTTACTAAATGGTACTGTGAATGTGTGTTACATGAATTCATTTATCTACTTCTCACAACCACCCTATGAGACAGGTACAATTTTATATTCCATTTTTTTTGTAAATCAGAAAATAAGGCACACGATGGTGAAATGCCTAGGTCTGAATCCCCTAGGCAGTAAATAGTGAATCTGGGATTCAAACTCAGGGAAGTCTTTTTTCAAAATCTACACCTTTAGCGGCTATACGTTATTGCCCCCCAAATACAAATAAAAGGGGGGCAATAGCATGCGTTCAAATTTACAACCTTGTTGGAACGCTGTATCTGCAAATATAAACAAATTTACACCTATTGCAGATAGGAAGTGAACAATTTCGGAACAGCATAAACACAACTGAATTAGAGAATGAAGTATAGTACAGATGGCCCGTGGATTCCTTCAGAGCTTGAAAACTCTTTCTGGGAGTAAAAACTTGAATTTGGAAGGAAACACCTAAATGTCTAATTTGAAAGGACAAAATTGCCCCCAAAATCAAATAGAGGGACAGCACAATCTGGAAGTTACCCTGCACATCCAACAACACCGGCTGGGATTGCACCCGGTAGAGCAAAATTCCTGGGCTGAAAATGAATACTTACACCCACCAAATGAACTAAATTTACTATTCCTTACTCATTAGACCTCTGAGTTGTTGTTTTTAATGGCAAAGCTCGTCACAATTCAAGGACGTATATACACTAATCGCTAGTGAAATACAAATGGATAAATCATGAAAGACTTAGAGAGTAACGTTCTAAACTTGGTGTCTTCAGTAAAGCATTAACTTTGATTTACTAATACAGTCATCTCATGTTAATTGAACAGTACTATTAGGTATATACAAGATATGAGTTAATTATATGTCACTTAAAACAATTATATTGAGGATACACAATAATGGATTCACTACTGGCTTATAGCAGGTATTATTAATGCATCCTGAAGCCAAGGCCACTTGCAGTGACAACTGTTTGTGGAAAGTTCCAATGCAGAAAAGGAGTTATGATCTGAGATCATTTAATATTCCTTTTCCCTCAGTAAGTCAAAGGTTCAACTTTATGTTTGTGAATCTCTCCTCTTTCTCTAGCCTTTTATAATCTTTATATTATATGGAATAACTTTTACTTTACTTTATATTCAAGTGTTTCATGTACTTTGAGATATTTCCATCTACTACCTTTAACATAGAAAAACAAACACTAGATCTTAAAGGTTCACTCATTTATGCTTTGGAAAAGGAAGTTATAGATTTCTGGCATAGCCAGGGAGAAGCCATTCTGTGGTAGGGCAGCTAAGCAATCAAATTTATTATGTCGTGACACCTTTTTAATCCCAGGACTCAAACTGAAATTTTCCCCAATAATGATCTGTTATAATTTGCAGCTACTAAAAATCATATTATAAAATAATATTTGAGAAAAAGTAGACTATAAAAGAGTATATATATTTTACTAAGACACTGTATACATATGTATGACAAGTTACCAAAAATTCATATGCCAAACATTACCAATTATTAGATTTTCATATCAGAATTACTAATAGTAACTTTCTTTCCCAGCTTGGTCCTTTAGTATTTTAAAAGATTTTGTATTCAGTATGAGATACACTTACATTTCACTAAAATATTATTCTTAAAAACTTATTTAGTTCTCATTTATTTGCATTATTTGTTATGCATTGTATGTAGAATTATTCAGTTGCAATCTCTGACTTATTTATTCCTTCAGACTGTCCTCCACCACAGTGAGCTAATATCAAGGTGCTGTCAGCAGGGTTTTTCTAACTACAGGGGGGAATCCATCCATTTAGTGGTCAATTTTTTGTGAAACTTTTTTTTTGTTTTACATGTATGAAAATATGTTGGTATGCATGGTAAGATGTATTTCTTACTATGGGACTAGGTCAGGAAAGTTTGAAAATGACTGCACTGAAACAACCTATGTAAACAGAGGAAGAAACATAAGTACAAAGGGATTAAAACAGCTTGCTCTAGAGTTCACCTAAGCAAGAAGTGGCAGAAACAGGAGCACTATCATGTATGACTGTCAAGTGTTTATCTTAATCATGCTGCCATAGGGTGCGTTATATAAATCAAAGAACAGCAGCTAGCTACAATAACTGTACCCCGTATTTCAGAACTTTTTATCCTTATCACTCAGCAGCATTCCTTAATGTGGCAAATATGGAGCACTCGGAAAAGAAGGAAAATACAATTATTTACATAATTAACTTGATTACTTTAACATTGTTTCTAGTCCCTATAAAAAACAATGATACCAAAAAAATCTACACTTTGCCTCCGTTAGTATCAATTAGTAATATAGTCATTTCTCAATTATATCATTGCCTACCATGCATGTATCCAATAATCTAAAATTAAAATCCAGTACGCTGTGCCGTTCTCATTAAATGCCTTACATCTAATCTGTTGCACTTGAGCTAGTGAAGGATATTGTTTTGGAAAGGTAATTAGCAATATTATTCCTTACAACATTCTATCTGCTACAGTAGAGAGTTTTAGAAGAAACCAGCATATATTCTAATTGAACTATCCATTTGACATAAGCATTCGCACTGATACTGTTAATTATTATCTGCTTTAACTGGTCAATTAAAACTGTGAGAAGGATGGCCAGTGTGAAAGTAGTGTTTTTAAAATGTTGTCTCCTCATCATTTAACTCCAATAACTTAATAGTATCACTTTCACCAAGTGAATCAAATGCTTCAAATGCACATATCTTTCTTAAAATATTTTTTTAAAAAAACAAGTAATAGTCTGTGTCATATGGTGACAAGTACAGTTCAAAGTGCTATTATCACTGTTCTCATGGTGATAATTAATCCTTTAGTCATTATCATAATGAGAAACCATGTTCAGAAAATGCTGATTGAAAAATTCAGATATCAAACACAAGTCACTCGCTGCCTATCAGCCAAATTGATTCTTACACTTATGGCAGATTAGCACAGAGCCTTCTAAATAATTTATCTAGCCTACTCCAAATTTTTCTAGCCTTCTTATGTTTCACTTCATGATTTTTTAAGTGGGCTGCTCTAACATGAAGCACCAGCGTTACACTTTTATTTCTTAATTTGTGATGGAACTTTCATCCTAATCAGAATCATTTCCTGATTTTGTTTTTAATATTGTCTATACTTCATCCCTTAACTGAAATAACTGGAATAAGTTTGCAACTATCTATGGTCAATTAAGTCTGAAAACTTTCAAATTTTTAAGTATAACTTCAAAAGAACCAGTAGTCATTTTCACATTGCCCAATGAAAACCACAAGCAAAGTTAGTATTTCAAAGGAATCTAACTCCGACTTCACCTAGAAGGATACAGATACAGAAAAAGATGCTGGTTTTTTCCCCAACACGCAGAAACTCTGAGCACTACACATTATTAAGTGTGAAATAGTTTTAAATGAATGTTGATTTTTATCTCAAATTTCAGTCCTACATAGACCCACTGGACATTTCCATGAAGATGTCCTGTAATAGCTTGAGGATACACCCAACTGCCCCAGTTATATCTTAATCCTGCTTGCCCTCTTACCTCACTTTCCCCAGTATTTCTCAATTTCGAAACGTGAGTGTTATATTGAAATCCATTTTTTGTCCTTGGCAATCACACCCAACTGGCCACACACACATGGCTTCTCCAGCTTCAGTCATGTGTGTAAGACCACACACATACAACCAGTAGTCAGGTTACACTGCAGCAGCCCTTGACACTTTTTTCTAAGATCCCACTGAGTCATGGGTGGCATCACAGAATAAGAAACAGAGAAAGAGTGTGCATTCAGAGTGTAGCACTAATAAGAATAAAACATGGGTGGCTTGGAGCAAGGGGTAGGCATGTTCACAAGACAAAATTTCAAACTCCCTCAAAGGTGATCGCACATAAGCTTAACTACACAAATATCAATACTATTATACCAACAGGACCATTCTAAAAAGAAAGGAAAAATTAAAAGAAAAAAGGAGGAAAGGTAAAAAATAAAATAACACCATTGGTTCGGTTATACTCCCTGAGCCAATGAGAAACAACAATTCTATGGCGTTTGACTGATGGTTCCAGCATCAGGAATCAGAGCAGCATAAATCATTGTTGGAAGATTTCATATTCTTAAGCTTACAATCCTTTAAAGATCTCTGCATGTTAACCAAAATTATAATTATTACTACACCAGAATGACAGCAATATCACCAGTTCAGGCAAAGCATCATTCATAGGAATTAAGGATTGAGATCATTGCTTCTCTTTGAGCCATTTCTCTAGGAATACTTTTACAATTCAAAGACTTGTTCAATATGCCTGTTTATTATCACAATCTAATAGTGTTCTGTGTCAGCTTGTGGATTAAGACTGTTATAAATTGCATTTACATCTTTAATCAAGCTGCCTAGGTTATTGATTACTTAATAGTAAAACCTATTTCCTTACTTACATGGGATATTTAAAATCAAGTTTGATAATAGCTATTGCTCTCTCAAATATGCTGACTCATCAACACTGACCACCCATACAACTGGAATTTCAAATTTGTGGAAATAAGAACTTGAGAGGGGTTCTCTCCAAGTTAATAGTAACTTTTCATATTCTAAAGATTCCTTAGTTCTCTATTCTAGCTGTCTTTTGCATGTAGTCATGTATTAACATGGGACAGTTTTGACAGCCCTTTGGCAAGGCAATTGGGAACTGGCCATTCTACCTCTTGGGTCAATAAATTCTGCCCAAAACATCCTGTCAAATTCAGCTAATGGATACGTAGAATATGTAGAGTTGAGAAGACTGTCAAACTGGACAGCTGGGGAATCATTATGTACGACCATCATAACCAATCAAAAGTCTGGAAGTGGGGCTCGAATTATTGGCTGCTATTATTTAGATGACTATCTTCCTCTGCTACTATTAAAAATATACAGACCGCATTTCTGTTCTTCATCCAAACAATGTCTTGCTCACCTCTGGACATTTTCACAGGCTATTCCCTAAGCTGACAATATCTAATATCCTTTTGCTTTTATTTGCTCCTTTTCCTTCCAGTGATTTCCCGTTACCTATTTGATTTGATTTTCTTTTAAAACATTATACCCCATATTTCTGAAGGGC
This sequence comes from Balaenoptera acutorostrata, assembly GCF_949987535.1. Classification (NCBI taxonomy): domain Eukaryota; kingdom Metazoa; phylum Chordata; class Mammalia; order Artiodactyla; family Balaenopteridae; genus Balaenoptera; species Balaenoptera acutorostrata. The sequence continues at coordinate 9,683,212 of NC_080071.1, forward strand.
ATGGACACACTTAGTACACTCTCACAGAGAGTCAGTGAAATTCTCCTAACAGCTCTCAGTGTAAGCAAAAAATAATGAACAGTTTGCCAGAATGATCATAATTCGCACAAATAAGTAGGTGAGTTGATGAACATATAGTGCTTTTACTCTTCTTCTCTCTTTCTATTCTGCTCTCTTCCTTTCCATTTCTTTCTTAGTCCTTTCCCTTCTAAATTAGTCAGCCCCAAAACCTCTAGGTGCAGCAGAACAACTTACTGGTGAGTGGATGGAGAAGGGATATGTGGGTAGTGGTCCAGAACAGGTTGTGGGTGCCTAAGCAGAGTAAGGAAGGCATCCACATGGAAGGGCAGTCTAATCGGAGATGCCAAATGTCAAGGAGGGTAGACTTACAGAACATAAGCCCATCACTGAACATTGGAGGCCAAGCTGTGTCAACAGGGGGTCCATGCCAGGGAACGAGTACAGTGCAGACAGTAGTTGGTGTACCTACAGTGGTTTAATCAAATAAGTATATTTGAGGATAACGGGAGGCGGGTTTCTCATTGTAGAACTGATTTCCAAATATGGAAAAGTAAAAAACTAGAATAAACCCTGTGGTAATAGATTGGAATTGGAGTCGTTGGTGGGAATACACACATACACATATACACGTGCACACATACATATATATGCCATATATATATATATATAGTTATATGTTGAAAATATAGATGTAAATCTAAGAGATATATATTGGATATAGGTCAGTGACAGATATCAACATAGTATATGTGAAACACATACAGAAACATTCTCTAGCTTCCTCCACTGAAGGATCTGAGAGCAGTGATACCCCAATAGCAACAAGGAATTATACAGAAACTGGGCCTTGGCTTCTAAATATCACTCACTATTGAAAAAATAAACAGAGCCCCTTGGAAAAAGGGCTGTTTCCAGTACTGGAGCAGGGAAAGTGTGAGATAAGCCAAGAAATCTTAGCCTGCCAAAAAATAACAAACAAAAAAGAAGCACTCAGATAATGATGGGACACAGAAACTAGCTTGAAGAGCTCCCACTAGACAAGCAAAGGTAAGTGATAGTGGTTGATTAGAAGCCGTTGAATAAAATAGAAAACCATGAGTCCAAACACATATGAATAAAGGAACAAACAAACAAATAAATAAGGAGCATATTACATACTTTGAAGTACTTTCTCCACTAAACATTTTTTTTTTAATTCCAAAGGTAAAAATGGAGAGGAGGACTTGTAAGATTTGTAAAGACTCCTCTGAATAATTGTGCAAAATCAATGGTGAAATGCATGATGTATGCTTACTTCAGGAATTCTGACAACACTACTTCGGTAAAGCCATAAAATGAATAGCGTAAGTAATAGAATGAACAAAAAAAATGTGATCTACTCAATAGAATGTAGTGAGAAAACACAGCATTGATACTTTGATATTCCTTTCAGTGTTATATAATCTAGATATAATCATGAAAGCCAATCCAAATTGAAAAACATTCTGCAAAATAACTAGCCTGTAATCTTCAAAAGGTCATGAAGGTCAAGGGTTGATGAACTGTTTTAGGCTGAAGGAGGAGACTAAGGAAATATAATAACTATGTTTCTTGACGCTGACCTGGATCCTCTGAGAATTAAATGGCAATGATATATCAATGTTAAGTTCCTGATTTTGATGGTTGTATTGGTCATGTAGGAAACAAATACTAAAACATTTAGGGGTGAAGAGACACCAGGGCAGCAATGTACACTCAACGGGCACAGGAAACAACCAAAAAGTTATGTGTACCATACTTGCAACTTTTCTGTAAGTTTGTGATTAAATAATTAAATCAATAATTAAAAATTTTGTTAGGGAACTGAAGATAATCAAGCACTGATTATACTATATCAGTTTCCTAGCACTACTCAGTCTTGTATGTGCCACTGCAAATCCGCTTACCACCTTGCACTGAAAAAAATGTGTGTAAGTGATAGTTCTCCTGTGATCTACTCTATGATATATATTTATGGCTCCACTGCTTAAAAGAGTTGATAGCTATGGTTTAGTAGATCATGTTTTCATCATAGTTGGATTATAAATAATCAACCTTGGTTTGTATACTTTTTTCCATAAAAGAGAAAAGTTTTGACATGTATTAAAGAAGATAGAGAAATGGGAAGCAAGTCTCAGTGCAGAACAAAACACATATGCATTCCACCAATGCACAGAGTAACTGCACTGGTTTCTTAGAATTATTCAGAGAATTCCTTCCAAATCTTGCAAGTTCTCTGTGACATCTTCTAGAAACTAGGTGGATAAATCATTTAAAATTATTTCTTAAAAGGGAGTTAAATGTAATAAACGAATCCCCCGAACTTGTAAACTATGCTGAAAATTTTCTAAGAAGCTTGTTTTAGTTGTACCATACTGATCAGGTAATGTTTCCACTCTATTCTTCTTTTTGCTAATTGGCAATCTCTAAGATTCCTAACTTTACTGTTTATGGTTCTCTCCCTTGTTTATCTTGTTCAAAACTCTGATGCAACCGGGGCTCAAATTGACTAGAACTCATATACACAGGAAAAAAATATTAATTTGCCTTCGGGACATGAAATAATCTTATAACTTTAATACAAAATTTTAATAGCTAGCTGCATTATGTATCCTTCTTCAAATAAAAATATAGTCAAATAAAAATATATATATATCATGTTTTATATAAATACTATATATGAAATATCAAAACATGCTGAGGGTAGCATAACTTTCTCTGCTTCCTATTACATTTCTCACCTTGCAACGAGTTAAATAATATGGTTTGATAGGTTCAAGAATGGAACGTTTTCTGTCTTGTATGCCTGTTGCTTATTTTAAGTTAAACATCTTTAATACCCTGATTTTCTCACTGCAACTGCAGTGGGTTGAGGAAAGATTTACAAGCTTAAAACTATATTCAAGTCTAATTTTGAGTTCAGTTTCAGTTGTCTCCAGCCCCACCCCTACCTCCTGCATTATCTCTTCTCGTTTCCATGGACTATTTTATTCTAAGATACTGTGTAATATTAAATTACAATAATAGCAATCAAAGTCATGGGGAGCAAAGGATTTTCGATTGCAGCCCATGCCTGGCTCTCAATAGCCGGCAGAAAGAAAGCCTGAAAAGCTCAACGATTCAGAGAACTTGCCAGCAGACCCCATTGTCCTTTCAGTTTCTAATGACACTGAAGTACTTCCATGATTAAAATTTAAAGGCTTCCCAGTAACCAAGTAATTTGCCCAGAACTCCTTATCTAGCACTCACCAAGAAGACTATGATTTTAATATACTATTAATCAAGCTCCAGCCAAGTTTACCACTGATACTTTCAATTACAGAGAGACTAGCTTCATCGCTCTCAGTATGTATGGATGAGGGGAATTTTTTTTTTTTCTGATTAGTCAGTTATCCAGCAATGAAATAAACAGCAAACATGGTTTAGACACACATTACTAACACATTAGTTGTAGATTTGCCAACAACAAACCAAAACACTGTAAACTATTTTAAACTATTAATCATTTCTAAGAATGATTACAAGTCTGAATCCCTTGGTGTTCACTGCTAACAATGAATTATTAGTATTTTAAAACCTACACTCATTAAGAAACATGCTGAAATATGCTTTACAATAGAAAACTCAACTAAGGAATTTATTTCAAGAAAATAATGATGGATATATGCAAATATTTCTGTTTCAGTGTTGTTCATAACACCAAATATTTAGAGCAACATAAATATTTAAATAGAAAATTGATTATATAAATTATGGATCATCCCCCCCAAAAACTGAATAATATAAAAATACGTTTCAAAAACTTTTTCTTAATGAGAAATATTTTTATTATATTAAGTGGAAAAAAAGCTGGTTTATTTTGTTAAAATATATGCAAGTACCAAAAACACAAACAAAAAAACCTGTAAGTATAATCATTTACATATGACCAGTCCTTATCTTTTGATGATCATGAATCATAATTATTTCCTTAATTCTGCATTCTCAACATCAAATACACATTGCTTTGTAGCCAGATAAATGACATTAATTCATCCCATTTTGCAGTTAAGAATGCACCTACACAGCCAAGGAAAAATGGCAGTATGTTGTCCTATCTTTTTTCCTTCAATGTTTGTATAGTATCATAATGACCATTACACTAAACTACATAATTCTTTACAAAAATAAGATCTGGATAGCTATTGTATAATAGTTGATGTTTGTGACAATAATGTAGACTCTGCGTACATGTGGCTTAGTGAACGGTGAAGATGATCACCAAGTTACCTTGGTAAATTCAGTAAAAAAAAAAAAATTATAAAAATGTTGATTTATTTTTTTCCATTCAATTTTTGATTTTCTACATAGGAGAATTATTTTTTAATAAAATTAAAGCCAAGGAATTTTACTATATGTCTTACATAAAATATAGGATAACTCTATACAGTAAGTAACTACGTGGCAATACTATTTGAGAGTGAAAATAAGATGAAATTAAAAATTGGCTGAACCTGCATAGCTTGAGTTAGAAAATTTGATAATTATATATTATCTTATATTTTGTTATAATATAAATTAAATTTTGATTATTTATACTGACAATGATCCATACAATAATACAAGAGAAAAATAAATTTTCTGATAAGGGTTTTAGCCAAAGAAATGAGCAACATCTAATTCTGGAGTCATATGATCTTATTTTTTTTATGCTAAGTTGGAAAAACAGTAATGTAATTACAAAATCAGGATTTTATAGGGAGAAGTTATTCATTAGTACGTTACTGATAATAGCTTGTATTTGTATAAGATTTTACAAAGGGCTTTTAAACAAATTATTGCAAATAAATCTCAGAAAATAATCACTGAACTTTATATTAATAACCATTTTACAGATGAGAAAATTGTTCATCAGACAGTATGTGCGAAAATGTTCAACTTTAATAATGAGAGGCAAGCAAATAAAAACATGCTACTTTTAATTTTAACCTACAATATTAAAGATTTATTTTGTTATTGTTTTGATGATAATATCTGATACTGTTAGAGATGTGGTAATCTAAGTTTTCTCGCATATCTAGGGAAAAGTACAACCATTTTGGAAAGTAATGAAGCATAGTGTATCAAATTTCAATGTATTCATACCATTTAAGTAAATAACACCACTTCTGAAAATCAGGCCTAAAGAATTCAACTGAAATACAGGAAGGGTTGATGAGTAAAGATGTCCACTGCTTTATTATTTATAACTAAAAGAAAAGGATACAACTTAATATGTAGTAACATCAAAATGAGCAATTAAATTTTAAAACCATAAATTTATTAAAATTATATTAATAGTGATTTTTAATAGTGAGCCCATTTTTCATGTTATGTAAGATATTACTACTTATAACATGGTGATGTTTTTAAAAATATGTAGAACAAAGATGGAATAAGATGAATAACTTAACTATAGTTATTCTGCAAAAGTGATATTGAAGGTGATTTTGACAATACTTCTTTGTTGTAGTTTTTAGCTTTTCAACAGTGGGAAAATGTGTTTTTAAACAGGAAACATAAAATTGATTGTGTTTTAAAACTGTGAATTACCTAAATATTCACGGAATTTACTTTACATGGAGCTTGATTTGGCACTATTTATTCACTCCAAAGCAATTTAATTTCAAGATGACTGAGACCAACAAAGAGTTAAAGTAAGGTTTTCTATAAATGATAATTTAAAATACTTCAAATATTTGATTTAATTTTTCCATAAATGTTAGGTTTATAGAAATCATATTTGGAAAATTTTAAATTTTACCATGGAGCGAAAAACTGGAAAAACAATCATTTTGCAGTTTTAGACATTCATGATGCTTTTAATCTATATGACTACAATGATTTACTACCCAGGTGTGACCAGTAACTTGGATTTTAGAAATATTCTGCAGTAGAGGATTCATTAGTCCTATTGCAAGTAGACTCATTTTTAAGATCTATTTAGGCTGCGACAGGCACCTAAATGAATTTTATTTGTTTTTCAAAGCTATAGTCTGAGATTAATAATTTTCTTTCATAATTAAATAATAAGAAGGAAATAGAATGACACATTTTAAACAAATATAAATATACTTTTCATGTGAGCATATATACATGTATTTAAAACATGTAAATGCATAATTGTCAATATTCCTTAACACTAAGGAAACACCATGAAAGATTTCTTGGACTTTTCTAGTGAATTCTATACAAAGTAAAGAAAGACTTATTTTTCTGCGAGCTTTTGTTTGACATTATAACAATGTACAAACACCTGTATATAATAGTAGATGAAAAATCCTTAGTTCTAGTGATTAAAAATGTCCAAAAAATAGACTGGAATTAAACTGAAAACATAAAATCACAGATAGTTTGGGCCACTTCCAAGGAAAAAAATTGCAAATTTTACAATTATTATTTTTATTTTTATTCCTTTAAGATACTGGTAACTTTACCTGAACACCAAAAAATAGATCTCTGTCATTTCTCAGGTGATTTAATTATGTATCCTACACTTAAAGTCTCTTTTATCCAGATCTTCCTTTAAAATGTAATAACTAGCTATTTAACTATTTAAAAATATTCTCCATCTCTAACTTCTTAGAAAGTTAGAAGATTATCGGAAGCTACCAAAAGAGGCTACAAATGTGTTTTATATCTACCTTATATAACAAATAAGTAATTACACAAACATGAACACAGATATTAAGTAAGTAGGAATGAGGACCTGTGACCTGAAAAACACGATAATTTAGTTCTATTTTTTCTATTTCATAATGAAAACTCCTTTCGTATTTTACATATGTACTTGATTAAGACATATTCAAGCTGGATATTTCACAAAAAATTTGAATCCCCCTATGAACTGAACCTTCACCAGTATGCAGATTTACTCTTCACGAAGGGGAATTCTCAAGTTTTAGAGTGCTAAGTAAATCTTACAATAGAATATTTAGGCAATTGTCTACAGTCTAAAATAACATTGAGCTTCACTCTGTATTACCTTCCCCAAAATGCACAGCATTAACCAATTCTTTTCTGTCAACTAGCAATTTTTGGCAGATCCCTTTTGCATGATTCATGAAGGACCAGTAAAAGGCTAATTGTTCAAATTAATTTGCGTAAATGACTAAGCAAGAGATAACAAAATTACATCTGCACTTGTTTGGCAAAGATTCAATAGCAGAGGCCCTGTACTGCCAGCTGCTTCCAGACAACACTCTTGCAGAAATTAAAAGCTACAAATATTAATTAATACACTTTTTTGGTACGTTAATTTGCACTGAAAGGTTCCGGAGTGCAAAACTGCTGAGAAGATGAACCATGATAATTAGAATTAATGGGATGGATGCATGTTTTTTGCAGCTGAAGTTTTAAAAACCCGTGAATGTAACTGGGAACTTGAAACTGACATTCCCATAAATCTCTATGATAATGCAGCTATTAGTATTAGAAGGATTAAGTACTATGGCTCCAGAGTTATCCATCACATGACATGTTATATCCCATCTGTCACTGCAGTAGCTAAGACATGATAGCTGTCCTTGAGGAAGCTGTATGAAAAGCTTTGGGAATTCAAGGAATTGTAGTGATGACTGTCAGACTACAAAATGAATAGCTCAAATCTCTGACTTCCAAACAAATAATAGCCGGCACTCTGTATTTGTCAGCTTAGTACTTTGCAAATACCCTAACCCTCATATCTATATTTAAGTTTAGTTAGGCAATCTGTATTATAGATAGGTCAGACAGGAAAAAAGAGTAGTAAAATATCACATATTTTATCTTTAATTCATGTATAACTTTAGGAGTGAGTTCCCTGTAGAATAGTTTTTACTGATTGCATTATTAATTATACATAGAACAAACTAGGAAAATCTTACTGTTGACGTACTAGTAAATATGCTGAAATCATTCTTGATGCAAAGTGACTAAGAAGGGAAAATTCAATGCTAAGTCAAACACTGGGCCTTCAGTTTTATCTATTGATTTAAAAATTTTATAGTTCAATAGCTGGCAATAAAATAGAATATCACTTTCAACATGGAACTTCACAAATAGTGCTAATGTATGCTACACAACTAGACATACAAATGGAGAAATTTACTCTTTTCTGCTTAAAAAATACAAAAATGGAATTTACATTGCTTACAGAATAAATGCAACACAAATTAAAGGACACAGCATCTCAAAGCTAGGAAGTAACTGTTTTACAGTGTTCTACTTTGGCACTTTCTAGGAATGCTGTAACCATCTTGGAGTTCTGCATTTAATGAGAGGTTATGGGTAAATAAAAAGGAGTTTTAAGATTTAAATATATATAGTATTTAGAAAACAATATGCTTTAAACCAGGCTGACCTTCTGCACATGGGTGAAGGGAAAATTCTAGATCTAAGAAAATCTCTCCTCATTGATACCCAGAATTATACTCTAACATGTTTATTCATTTTATTGTGTGGTTTTTAATGCATATTCCTTGGATAGCTTTCCCAGATATTGTCTTTCTCTAAAATTTTGTGGAAAATTGTATGTATTTTTCTCTTCCTCAAGAAACGCCTGATTGCATTATTATACTATATTCTCAAAGGCGTTAAGACCCAAGTTTAAACTCAAGGCTTTGATCTCTTTTATAGTGGATATAATATAAGCATTGCCAGAAAAGCAGTACTTGAAATTGCAAACAGTCATTTACTGTTCTTGGAAAGAGATTTCTATCCTTCCTTGATAACAGTGTACAAGAGGACACTGATGTAATTTCAGGCAGACAGAAAGAAATGTCCAGAAGTGGAGAACAAGGATGCAGAATCAGAAGCCTGAGAACCCCTGGGTAAACCTTGCCTAGCTTAGAGTTGTGCTTAGGTCTTGTGTTTCTTTTGAAGAATAATAAAGAACACAAGTAATTTACTCAGGGGATAAAAAGGTCATGCAGTAACGTAATAGTTTTAAGTATTTGGTAACTCACTGTCATAAAGAGACTATGTATTTGACTTTATAGAGAATGTCTTAATGACAGGTTGATGAAGCCTGATGAAACAGCTCCAAGTATGGAATCAGAGAATGTTGTTCAGAGGATAAAGTAAAACTCAGTCATTTGCCTGCTCCAAATCACAATAAAAACATTTCAAATATTTTTTCCCCAACAGAGGAGTTTATAACTGTAAAAATAGTTTATTCAGATATATTAATCTTTTTTGTAAATTATTTAAATGAGCAGCTAATAGGCAGAATAAAAGCTTTTTTTTGTTAGAATGGAGAAGGCACATGTCAAGGTGTTTGTCTACTTAACTGATGAAATCTATGCAATAGATGCATAACTATTTTCTATAAAAAATAGTTTTTATAAGTCTTTTGTAGTTAACTTCTTAAAATTGTTAAAATGTGTTTTCTAATTTCAGAATCAAATGTATATTTTTAAAATACTTCATTAATTTACCATTTTTGTGTAAAGTTAAGATGCATCTATGTCTTTAATACTCATAGTTGATTTGAGACTATTAAGGTACTTGTCAGAGGAGTTCAAACATTTCATCAGAGGGCACACAACATTTTCTTCAGTCGGTAATGAGTCTCTACACATATATGTAACTTCAGAACTACATAGGCTCTACTATTTTGCAGATGCCAGCTTAGCACAGTGCCTGATACAGAATAAGCTGTTGTTTTATTAGCATAGAATTATTGATGCTTGTCTAAACATGACATTGCCTGGAAAAATGTTAGTCATTTCTATTACTACCTAAAGTAAGTTAATATATCAGGAAACAGCACGTATCACATGCAACAATAACCCAATTTGAAGAGATGCCTATGACACAGAAAAATACACACAAATATACAAAGAAAGCAAGTACCATGTTGATAATTTATTTTCTTTGGGCAAAGTGACCAAAGTTGAGAGAAAATATCTCTACCACAAAATAAACATAATTAAAAAAATTAAGGTCAGTATTTTTTAAATGATCAAATTCCTGTCATCAGTATCCAATTTCTATTTTACTTTTAATGCCCCATGAAAAAACAATTCATAAGTAAAACCAAGGAGACTTTTCTCACAAAAATCTTAAGGGGGTATAACAGGTTTCCTGAATCCATGTTTTCATATTACAATTTCATAAATAAAACAAAACACATATACACAGCTTTACCCCACTTGGAAGCTCACAGGCACACAGGTAAAGGGCAAGAAGGTTCGACACTTAGCCACAAAGCTATTTGGGTTCCTTCTTTTCCTTTGTTTTTTTCCTTTCCTGCCATGATCTGAGTCCCTCTGCTTGCAGGCAGCAGGAGAAAGCCTGTCATCTCAGAAAAACATTGAACACCCAGGAAGTTATGTGTCAACCTTGCACAAGGGGCCATGTTAATTTTCTCTATATCATTAGAAATTGGACATTTGTAACTGAGGGGTCAGGTTCTAAAAATCTTTAAAACTGAGTCAATTTAACTACAGTATTTTAAAGAGAATACCCATGAAACCTTCTAGTTCATGTTCCCGCATCTGGATTCTTGGTTGTTCATCTACTTCTTGGATCTACAAACTAGCTGGAGTTGTTTTTTCTTGGTTTGTTTTTATTTATATTTTCATTTACTTGTAATTCTAAGAAACTTAACTAATACATACAGCACCATGTTCCCTGGGGTCGGCAACATAAAGGGACCACCCCCGCACCCCCGGGTTAAACTCTTGGCTTCAAAATAAGGCACATAATCTTTACAAACAATTTTAAGAGCAAAAATAATAATTTCCTATCAAATACCTTTCCTTAAATGAATAAAAATACTCACTTTGCTATGTTTAAATATCGTAAGATGCAATCATGTCAATAAAAGATGGAAAACACCTTTGAATATGAGTTGCACCAAGTTTTATTACATGCATTTAAACAAAATATTCAGTTGATTAAAATATATTTGAAGAATCCCATTCACACTTGATTCACTCTCCTGCCTGCCTTTACCTCAGGGTAGGTATGCAAGTTTTCTTTTTCTGCCTAGAACTCTCACACCAACAAAATAATGCTGTCTTTAGGATGTGATTTTATGATCCTTAAATTCTTTATTGCATTTTCTATGATATATTATGAAATGTTCTTTGATTAAGCAAAGTCAATGTCCCATGAGATTTATTATATATACCCCCATAAATGATATCTTAAAAAATAAAGACTTCATTATCCCATTAGTGAATAGGAAAAAAAAAAAATCACAATCATTAGGAAGTCAAATGCTACCTTTGAGATTTGGGCAATGAAGTTACTTTGAGGGAGAACATCTATCATGAGAGAGACCATTTCTTTATGTGAAAAGCACATAGAATCTACATGGTAGAAAAGTTCTTTACTCATAAGGAAGCCAGAAAGAGTAGAATCCATTTATTTGTGAGTCTATTTCTTGAACCCTTATTGTTTTGGTTTCTTAAATCAAATTACTGAAATTGGTACTTAGAAATAAAAAGATAGGTTTCACACACAGTCACTAAGGTTATCACTCCATAGAAGAAAATGTCTGACGTGGCTATGTATAAATTGTATAGCATATTAAGAATTCTGACGTTATGAGAAGAAGTGGCATTTTAATGCCTACTAATTTCTTGGAAAACAGTCTAGTGAAATTATGAAAAATAAGATGCTTTAAAATTTTCCACCAGCATGAGGTTATGTTAGAACTTTAACAATCAAAATATCTAATGTTCAGTCCAGGTAGAGAGACTGGCTGTAGGATACTAGATGGAAAGGTTAAAAAGGTACCATATTTCTTCAATACAATACATTGTGACTGAATGATCTGCCATGATGCCTTTGGCAACTGTTTCTCTGAAGTTCAGCTTACAAAAGGAAAATGAATTAACCCTGTTTACCACTTACTGGTAATAACTCACACTAATCTTGCCAAGGAAAGATGTGCTATCAGGTTTCCAATAATCTTAGGTTTTTGTCATCCTAACTCCTTTCAAAGAAAAGCTTTCATTCTTTGAAAGAACATTAGAATAAAATCCCTTTGGAGATAACTTTACATTTCCTATTCATAAGCCCCAAATAACAGCACTCCAGAGTAATAGCAGCGGCCTAATAATTCACATGTCTGACCACTGATTACCCTTATTGAGAGAAATACACTTAAGATCAAGTATAGGTTTCTAAAGCCATGTGGCAAAATGGAAAAATCATTGTTCTGGGAGAAGGATTCCTCCAATGGCTCTTGGGTGATCTTACAAAAGTCATTTAAATTCCCCTAGGCTCAGTGTATGCATCCAACATATGGGGCCATGCAAACTGTATATTCTAACTACCTCAGTAAAATCAGTGTAATGAAGAGTGAAAGTTGATTTTATCCATTCAAAAGAAAAGACAAACACACTAAGTAACTTGCTACTCCCATCTACTGGAATAAATAACTTAATTTACATATGGATTGCTCTTGATGATTTAGCAGTGAAGGTGGGGCTCAAAGAAACAAACCAAGTGAATAAGCATGTCCCTATGTTTCATTTCATTTAACAAGCATTAACTACAGTGGTGGCTGACTTTCCTTTTCTGGGCTACAAAAGAGACTTTACGCTGCACTGCTTCCAAAAGAGATTTACACAACCAGGCTTTACATTTTTATCACGTGGAAAGCTGTCAGAAGAGGTTTGAAATCGCAGACTGTCAATGAGTGGGCAGGAAATAAGTGATCTTATTTTTTAAAAGAAATACAGTGCATGGACAATTCAAAAGGGAAATAAGGAAAAATAAAGGTAAGGAAAGCAAAGACAAGGGGGAGTAATAGGGCTTTCAGTTATTGTGTAGCGTGTTGGAAATAATAAGAATTCAATCAGATATTTTTAACAAAAATTTTTTCTTAAAGTACTAATAAGGATAAAATGAATGACTTTTTGTTCATATTTACTTATTCTTTTTTCCTCTACATTGGTCCACGATCCTTCAAGGAAAAATGAAATATCACTGACCAAAAGCCAGGGTCTGGCTTTCTCAACAGTATTTGTGCCTGGCGACAGTTGCATGCTTGTCACATTTAGTCTATCTCTAAGCTTCTTGTAGAAATATGAACAGATAGCGCTGTACAGAGCCTTAGAAAGACAAGAGTGTGATTCAAATTGTCCTTTTTATTCAACACCTTCTTGTGAGTAGAACTAGCCAGAAGCAATGCAAGCTGGGATTAAGAAACATGACCAGCTGTCCAATGGAGTCAGACTCTTTGAAACTAGTGGTATTTTCTCTGAGGAGTAATTGAAATAAACAAGAAATTTATCCTTGCTTCAGCTCAAGGAATGGAGAAAATGCATATTGAGAAGTGAGAATAGAGGATGAACTGGTTTAAAAAAATAGAAGAGACATTCTGGTAAGGGCAAAGAAATGAGCTGAAAGCGCTTAAAGACATTTTACAGTAAATATTTTGGTAAATTATTATGCAGTTTTGTCTTGGTTGTTTTTCAATTTTGTCTAGTCTATCTGCACTTTCGGCAATGAAGTGATGATGACCAACTGGATTTGAATTTATACAAACTGTAAAATACCAGCTTTAGATATCACAGGAAATAGGTTATGTTTAATACCACATAAATATTCTAGTGAAAAAAAAAAGCATTGTATTAGTCTGCTAGGGCTGCTATAACAAAACACTGCAGAGTGGATGGCTTAAACAACAAAAATTTACTTTCTCACAGTTTTGGTGGCTGCGAGTTCAAGATCAAGGTGCTGGCATAATTGTTTTCTCTTGAAGCCTCTCTCCTTGGCTTGGATGGCTGCCTTCTCACTGTGTCCACACATGATCTTGCCTCTATGCACACACATCCTTGATGTTTCTTCCTCTTTTTAAAAGGACACCAGTCTTATCAGATGAGGGCCTCAGACTTGTGTCTTCATTTAGCCTTAATTATCTCATTAAAGACCCTATCTCAAAATACAATCGTATCGGGGGTTAAGGCTTTAACATATGAATTTTGTGGGGACACAGTTCAATCCATAACAAGCATCTGGTAACTACAGGAAACTTTTTATGTATTCCCTTGTTATGAGGAGATTCCTTGTTCCTTATTCATCTCTTTAAGATAAGCATCGCTAAGATTTAACTTCCCTTTGGAATTAAGGTAGCTATACTTATCAGGGCATTTTTAGAGAATGTATTAGAAAAAAAAATTTTAATTCGAAATAAGTTGTTGACCAAACCAGTAATTTTAAGTAAGTGATCTAATATGAAGGCCAAGAACACTGTCTACTTTGGTGCACTATGGAAATGCCTCACCAGTCCAACCAAGCCACACTGACATGCCAGGGTAGTGACTTTATTTCAGAGCAACATTTTTGAAGGAGAAGACCATACCACCTACATATAAATATCAGAAAAAATTACCTGAAGTTCAGAAATACTTAATAGATTACTAGGTATTCTTTTATTGCTTGGTTTTGTATTTATTGGTCAGTTTTAAAACTCTGTAGGAACAGAGGTTATTTGTAGATTTTTGTCAGGCAGAGATGTAAATAATTTCTGTCCAATGAAAGAAATAACCCCAAACGTTACCATTTATGACCATATAAGACATTACTCAGTTTTATATCTAACCCGAGAATCTTACCCTACTATTTCTTTTTAAAATTAACTCTATACTCACCTCATCAAATGTCTTTTGAACTGATTTAACTTGACTGGTTCACTCATTAATTAATGGGTTAAATAGAATCTTTGACAAATGTTCATTTGATATTTGCCTCAGAGGCATAAATTTATTTTCCTGAAAATAGTACTTAAACATAACCAATAAACATGTATTCATTGATTAATAGCTTACATTGGCATATTATAATAAACAGTCTAATCTGGAAACTGAATCCTTAATAGGAACTATAACACCAAATAATGTGTAGTTTAATTTTTAAATTACTTTTCTTGTTTTTAGAGAAAAATAGAGAATTGGAAATTCAAGAAAAGCAACAGGAGGATTTTAAAAAATCTTTTATTTCTAAGTTTGTTGATTATAAATTTATGTATGAAAAGGTTGTGCCTATTGCTGAATTTCTTCATGGTTTTCCACTGTTAATATTAAACCAACACATGTTGATTAATTCTCTATGTGGACATTGTGAACATATATTTATAGAAATACTGTTGGAGAGTATGATTTCAGTCCATGGTAGTTTATAGTAAAGGAAACCAGGTTTAGTCCCCAGTGGCTAACCTAACAGATAAGGTACTCTTTATGGTTAATTTGGCTAGAGTCCCACATTAACTCTAAGTATTTTTCAGGGAAGAAAAAGCACAGTGGTTTTTACCCAAAGAAATTTAGCCTAGTACCATGGCAACAAAGGAATTAGCTAGCTGGATTGTTGGAGGTTATATAACCATGAATGTAGAATACTTTTGACCTAGTCCCACTGAGTTGATTTTTCTGTCTTTGCAGAATTCAGTATTTGAGGTCAGGAATCTTTCCCATTGTGAAGTCTTCCTTACTATGGACGTAGGCTAAATTAAATGCCCCTGAATCCCTATGCCATCCTTTAATTGCACTTAATTTCATATACTATATACCTCTTTTTATGATCCTGTTTACTCCATGAGCTCAATAAAAAGCAATTATATTTGTAATTCAACTAATTTAGTGTTTGACATCTGTATATTAAATAAGTAAAATGGGATAAAATATATTTGATTGACCAGCCAAAGTGAATTAACTAACTTGAAATAAAAACTTGAGTATGCTCAAAAATAAAAGGACCTTATGGAATGTATCTACACACAAAAAGCAGATCTATAAGCACAAACATTAACACATGAATTATCAAAAATTTTCCCCCAAATAACTGCTTATCCAACAGAATTCAACCATTTTGCTTCTTTTCAAATCTTGTTGGGAGTATAAACACAGTCTCAATCTGAATCAGTCTGAATCTAATCTAAACTCTACACCTTTAACCGGCAATTACTACAATGTAGATTTCTCTATTGTCGCAGCTATAATTTTGTAAAGCATTTATTTTTAAATCATTGAGACTTCTTAAAGTTATTAGCATAAAAAAGTTACAGAAATATTTAAAATATCCCAAATACAACACTGAGTTTTATTTCAAAGGAAGGTTCTGTTGTGCATCTAAATGCCAGAAAATAAGGCATATAATAATAAAGAGCCTGGTAGACCTTTTACTTTGACAATATCACTGAAAATGGCTATAAAATCTGAAGGAAACCCTGAAAGATTACCTCTGAGGGGGATGCAGAATTCATTTTGTTTTAAAACTGACCCTGAAGATGTGTCAAAACATTTGTAATATCCACAATGAAGAGTCAAAGACAGGGCTGGCAGATTTCTCAGGCTTGAAGTGAAACATTCAGTTTAGTGATTCTACTTATTTCATGTGATGGGGTTTGAAACCAATGTAGACAAAGGGTCTTTCATTTTCCTTTATTTACACCTATTAACTGTCATTTTTAAATTATGAAAAAGCATAGCTAACCTATACAAAAAAAGTATTTTTAACTGCCAGACTAGTTCAAAGAAACACCAAATGCCTCCCTTTCGATAATGAAATAAGGAAGTACAAAAGAGTTAATTTTTTCAATACTTCAAAAAAAAATTCCATCTCAACCATATGAAAGTCTATCTGATTTGATCTCCTTCTAATGTAAGCTAAAATGTAAGTTATTCTCACACCTCAGCGAGAATGTAAAGTATTTTAAGAACAGACATGTGAGATAAAAATGTCAATAATATATTCATCCCTTGTAGTCAGATGTAGCCTTTTGTAGTCCAGTAATTCAGTTAGGAAAACAGATTATGCAACTCAGGCTTCCTGAATGTCTTACCTTCTAAACTTTATAAAAGCTTGTTTTTAGAGCCTAGTAGTTATAGCTATTCAGAAAGGACTAAACCTTTTCTGCTTCTGTGATGTGTCTGTTCTGTTAATTCTCATTACATTTTTATAAGCATATCTTATTTTAAATGACGCATCTTTTCACTTTTCTTAGAAATCAATCTCAGGAAAGATACTCAGTTATAAGTGTAACTCAAATATGTAGGCAACTTGTTCCTTATTGGAATAAAATATCTACCAACAATTAGCAACTGCTATATCCTGTTACCAATCTTACCCAAGACATCAGTCAAAGAGTTTGTTCCCTAGTCAAGAAAACACTTTATTTATTGGCTCTTATATATTCTGGCATGTTTCAAAGACTTTGGTAGCTGTCTCCTTGTAATATTTCAGCTTTTAAGCTGCTTCCCTGCCTCACTGAGCTCACATAAGATACATCTGAAAGCTTTAGTACAAATTTACTTCGAATAAAGTCTTCAATTCATTTTCATGGCACCAAAAAGACAGCTTTAATAACTGCAATGACAAATAAACTGGAAATCATTCCAGGCCTTTTCACTTAACTGACAAGTAGAACACTCTCATAATGAGCCGCAGGTTTTACGTTTTCTCTTTGACCATAATAGCTTCATTTAAGAGCGTCAGACCCTGACACTTCATCATTTATCTACATTATTTCTCATCTACTTTCAAATAAATTATGGAATACTAGACTGAGCACATAAAAACAAAGTGACTTGTTATCAGTAAACAGAAAGATAAATTGTCCAGAAGTTCCTCATTTAGTTCCCTTTAAATTTAAGGGCAAGTTATTGGGTGCACCTTTTTTAACATCCAGTGTTTGCATTTTTACAGCCATCTTATTTCTCTTGCCACTGGCCTCTGTGCACTCATCCAGAGCCTGATGTGGAAGGCATAAAGTAATCCCATTATCCCGAGGTTTGCCGCTAAAGTACAAAGAGGCAGAAGGGGAGAAAATCAAATAAAAAAAACTTGGAAAGAGACTTCTCCACATCTGTAAAGACCCCCATCCATAATACATCTTGTCATACTAGGAAATGTGACACTTCCAAAGTAATGAACAGTGCAACTGTAACTCTTTTAGCCCTTGGAAATATAGCACTGACTTTAAATGGATGGGTGAGTGCCATCTCTTCTCATTGAATCATCCCCCTCCTTTTTTAACCATATAGAACTGGAGAAAATAAAATCACTATCAGATTGTATTTCTTTTTAAAACTGTTGGCCAAGTTAACAGAAATCCTCACATCTCTTATTTCTTACTTATTTGTTTGGTATTAACTTTCAAAGACTTACAGAATCATATCAGATTAAGAAGTACAAAAATCAGTATTAAAAAACACTAAACCATCAATTTTTGTATGTGTGGTAGTACATATTGAAGTCTTGGATGTATGCTGCATTTATCAATGAAGGGAGTCATAGGGTGATTGTGTATTAACAAATTTGCAATGATTTCAGCTATTCTGAAATTAACTCTCAAAAAGCATATTTTTTGTTTTGTTTTTCCTAGCTACTCCAATCAATTTGGTCATAATACCTTTCAAATTTAATAACAAATTATATGGAAATTTATTCACAGGTGACTTAACATTTATAGACCCCCTTACTCTGAGTTAAATCCTGATACAGGGAATTACAAGTGAAAGGATATGTTCCATTATTTGTCCTCAAAGAGCTCTGAGAAAAAGGTTTCTCATTTAATTTTGACATGCTATTTAGCTTCTGAGATTCTACAGTGCTGAGAATAATTTAAGGAGTTAATTTATATTTCTCTATATTTATCCGTTGAGGGACCCTTCCGAGTTCTAGTTCCTGAAAATATGGTAAAATAATGTGGTCGTCTGGCTCCTTCTATATAACCCAACCCTGAAGAGGTTCTAGAAAGAGAGGCTGATGGATCTGTCAGCCAGTCAAAGTCATAGAGAGGTTGGTGGATCAGTTGGGGCAAAAGAAGATAGTTAGTGCTGTGTGTGAGTGGGGGAGTGACAGAGGGGGGGAGGTAGAGGTAGAGAGAATAAAAGGCAGAAGAACCTGGAGTAGAAACAGTATAGATAGGATCAATTTAGTTTTAAAAAGTAAGGGAAAGAAAACAGGTACAGTGCTGGCTTTTTAAAAATAACAGTGTCTGGGTAAATGTACAAATTATCCCTTGATAGTTCCTTGGCATTCCCCTACCCCCTAAAGTCACCAAGAGGGACAAGGGTCAGGACATGGATTTTTCCCCCATCCAGAACTACACAACCCAGTAAAGGTGACTAATCCCCAAAGGCAATATACACTTACAAAGAAAAGCAAAAAGAGACGTCTTGAGAGCTCAATAAATACAAGAGAAAGACAACAAACTCCAAACCTATAGGATGAAGCTGATTCAACAAGCATTTAAGTACTGTCAAATAGCAAAGGGGGATATTGTAAACTTGAAACAGGAACAAAACATAATAAAATATAACAACCATAACAAGTAGGGGTTCTGGGTGTGAAAATATCCATTAAAATAGACAACTCAATAAATAGTTCAAATAGATAAAACTGAAGAGCTAGTCAGTGAAATGGAACATAACATGAATCTCAGAAGGATTTGAAGGGGAGAGTGGTAATAAAAGAATGAGGATAGACATGGAAGAGTTAAGTTGCACTTCCTAAAAATCCAAAAAGAGTAAAATAGAGAGATGACAGGAAGCATTTAATAAATTGATATAAATTCACACACATGCACAATATACCTCCATAATAACAGTTACAACTGATTTATAAGATTCAAGGAAATGAATGAAAAATGGAAGCAAATTTATATAAAGTAATACTCTTACAATTTAATATGCTTAGAAATGTGAAAGAACTTTGTTTAAACAAAGTTAGTAATCATACCAGCCCCATGTTTGTGAGGTTATGATTCATACTGTACTTATCTTTATGTTTTCAGCCTGAAGAGTAACACCTGGCTCTTAGTGTTTAAATAAAATAGATGAATTTAAATTCTTCTTAAACCAGCATTGTAGATGAATTGGTATCATTATTAAAGAATTAACTCTATTTTTGTTTGTGCCAAGATTATAGAAACTAAGTTTGTCTAGTTGCTCTTCTAAGGGGGCCAGATACAAGGGTCCTGGAATATTTTCTAGATAATGTAACACCTAAGTAAATCTTAAGAATAGATATATATTCATAAATTGGAAGGCTCAAGACTGTTCAGATGTCAATTTTCCCTAAATGAACCAGAATAGAGTACAGAATGTTTATTGATTTTCATCAACGGGCTAAGGCAATAAAAAGAGGGAAAAAAAATTTTTACAAAAAATGGTCCCTGAAAAACTAGATAAATATATAGGACAACAAAAACAAATCAAAAACTTTGACCCATAGCTCATACCATACCAAAACCTTAATTATAAATAGACCATAGACACAAATATAAGAGCAAAACTATAAAACTTTTTGAAGAAAACACAAGAGAGAGATTCAATAAAAGAAAAAATATGAATAAATTAGACTTTATCAAAATTAAAAACTTCTCCCCATGAACAGACGCCTTTAAGAAAATAAAAAAGCAAGTCACACACTGGGAGGAAATATTTGTAATACATACACACACACACACATATATATATATGGAAAAGAACTTATATTTAGCCTATGTAAACAACTATTCATGGTAAGTAACAAAAAAATAATAACCCAATAAAAATGGGCAAAATCCCTTAGGAACTTCTAAAAGGAAGATAAATTACTGGCTAATAAGCATAGGAAAATTGCTCAACATTTTAGTAATCAGAGAAACAAATTAAAATGGCAATAAGGCATGTTTACACTGATGTGTATAAAATTGATGACTGATTAAAAAATTAAAAAAAAAAAAGGCAATGTGGTACCAATACACACCCCCTAGGATGGTTAAAAAAAGAAAATGACTGGCAACACCAAATGTTGGTGACAATGTGGAGTTACTGGAACTCTTACTAATTGCTGTGGAAGAATAAAATGTTTCAACCACTTTAGAAAACTGGAATTTTCTTATAAATTTAAATACATACTTACCATATGACCCAGTTATTCTATTCCTAGGTATTTTCCCAAGATAAATAAAAACTTATATATATGCAAGTAGAAAAACTTGTACAAGATTATTTGAGTAGTAGTTTTGTTCATACTATCCACAAAATGACAACAACCCAAATATCCATCTACAAGATAATGGATAATCAAACTGTGATATATTCGTACAAAGGAATATTGCCTCATGGTAGTAGCAGCAATAGTAGTAGTAGTATAACTACAATGAGTAAATCTCAAAAACATCTTGAATGAAAGCAGGTAGACACAGAAGAGTACATACTGTTGGCTTCCACTTATATGAAATTCAAAAACAGGGATAATCAGTCTATGGTTTCAGAAATAAGAAGAATTCTTATTTATAAGGTATGTGAATTGACTGAAAGTGGATGTGAAGGAAATTTCTGAGATGATGAAAATTAGTTTTATCTCTTTCTTGTTGTACCAAGGTGTACACAATTTGTCAATAGTCATTGAATTTTACACCATATGAAGATTAAGCCTTAATAATAAAAAAAAATACAAGGAAACTTCTTCCTAGTTTGGTGATAATCTCATGGGATGGGTTTAGCAACAGACTACACAGAGCAGAAAACAGGATTAGTGAACTCAAAGAAATGTCAACAGAAAATGTCCAAACTGAAGTACAGAGAGAAAACAAATGGAAAAAAAAAAAAAAAAAAAAGAATAGATGAGAAGAGTAGGTGAAACTCAACCAAAAGATCAGACAAACTTCAGATTCCTAGAACAAGAGAAGGATAATGGCACAGAAAGAAAAATGAAGTAATAATCTAACGAATCAAACCACGGATTCAAGAATCTCAGTGAATTCCATAGGATAAATACAAAGAAAACTACTCATAGCCAATTACTAAGAATCAAATACAAAGATAAAATTTGACAAGCAACCAGAAGCAAAACAAATTACTTTCACTGAAACCACATCCTGATGGCTGAATATCAGCCAAATTTTGGCAGCTAGAAGACAACAGACTGAAATATTTAAAGTACTAAAAGGGGGGGGAAAGCTATTAATCTAGAAGTATATATTCACCAGAAATATGATTTTAAGATAATGGTGAAATAAAGAAGTTTTCAGACCAAAACAAATCAACAAAAGACTTTGTACCCCTCACACTTGCACTCTTATATTATATTCAGTCTAGTGATAAAAGCAGGTTCAAAAATTGTAAATACATTTTTTTTCGAATTTTATTTTACTTATTTTTTTATACAGCATGTTCTTATGAGTTATTTATTTTATACATATTAGTGTATATATGTCAATCCCAATCTCCCAATTCATCACACCACCACCACCCACCCCTGCCCCTGCTTTCCCCCCCCTTGGTGTCCATACATTTGTTCTCAATATTAACTTACATTAGCTACATTACCGAGTACCTGTGGAGTACCAGTCAGTCTGCTGCATGCTCTCATTTAATCCTACTGGCAGCCCTATGAGAAATTATCTCCACTACATTATAAACTCATTTTCATAAATACACTCACACATATATTGGTAGGAAAAAAATATATACTAAATTTGATTCTGATTGGTAAGATAATCAGTATTTTGAAGTTAACCTCTGTTTGCTTTTGAATATTTTCTACTTCTCCCCATCGTAAACATATTAATATTCTGAAGACAAAAAGTTAAACACTAATTAATCATTTAGAATTTTATATGTATGATCTAATCACAATTATTTACCACAGACAGTGGACAAATTAACTTACAAATTTCAGGTATATACATGAAGATCATAAAACCAAGCGTGCTTTATAACCTAGTAGTTACGTAGTTTTCAGATTCTTTTGATTTGTGAAAAGACTCTGTATAGAAGTAGATTTCTTTTCATAATGCCTCTACCATTAACAAGAGGAAGTCTGTTCCATTACTCTGAATCTGAAAACTACAAACATTACTTTCCAGGAATTAATTAAGGTCTCATAACTTGATCTTTTAATTTAGGTACACTGACATAAGGTGTCCACAGACGGTTCACTCAGTTGATCCATGGTTGGAACTACAGGACATGCATTGTATGTGAAAACAAGGGAAAAAATGACATCAATTTCCTACTCACAAAAGATAGCAGTCTTTATTTAAACAGCTCAGTGTAAAATTAATCAAAGAGGAGCAGAGACACTAGTAAGCAAGATGAGCCAAAGTTTTATGCAAGATCTATATCATTCATCTTCTATCACTCCCAAGTGTCTAATAAAGTCCTTGAAAATCAAACACTTCTGAGACGTAGTGAATAAATAAACCCATGAAATTTAAGTGACTATAACATGAGGCTCAATTATAAAGTTCTATAAACGTACATCACTGAAGTTCTGAGATGTGGGTTCAAGGGAGTCTTCCAGAGGAGGTGAGATTTCATCCAAAGAACCTCTGTATGCTCTGAGGTTCTAAAGATGACAAATGGATCCAAAGTTTCAGAGAGGGCATAGACTTAATGCTAAAGTTTCTGTATGCTGAGAGACGTGAACGATTTAAAAATGAAGCAGCGCCTCAAAAAAGCCCATGCTCAACAACAGGATTCCCGTTGGAAAGCTTTAGACTTCCATTCTCAGTCTACATTCAGCACTTACTCCACCCAAATTGGTTCACTTCTATGTCTTATTCATGCGTGACTACGCAGCCAACTCCATTCTCACTAGATAGAAAACTCTTTTGAGGAGAAAGACGTTCCATAAACATCTTTGCTTTCTTCATATTCCCATTTGTAATGCCTGGCAGGTTACTTGCTGAAAATGGGCATTAAATAAGTAATAACAGATTCTGTGGAGGATTCAGCCTCCCCTTTTTGTAGTATATAAAGTAAGAATATGACAGGACAGGACTCATGAACCCAGTACATTGATCCCAACACCTAATACGCCAACATTAAAGCTCTATTTCATGTCATGCACTTAGCAAATCTCATCCTTCAAACTTCAGCCAAAATACAGATATATGTAATATTCTTATTAGAAAGTATTTAGCTTTTTTCTGGCTTTATTGAGACATAGTTGACATATAACATAGTGTAAGTTTAAGGTGTACAATAGGATGGTTTGATACACTTGTAAACTGTGAAGTGTTTACCACAGTAAGGTTAGTTAACATATCTTTCACCTCACATAATTACATTTTGTTGTTATTGTTGTTATGGTGAAAACATTTAATATTTACTCTCATATCAAATTTCAAGTATAAAATATGGTATTGTCAACTATTATAGTCACCATGCTATACATTAGATCCCCGGAATTTATTCCTCTTATAACTGGAAGTTTGTAGCTTCTGACCATCATTTCCTCACCGCCACCCCTCCCCTAGCCCCCTACTCCCCAGCCTCTGGCAACCACCAATCTACCCTGCTTCTATGAATTCAGCATTTTTAGATTTCACATATAAACAAGATCATACAGTATTTGTCTTTGTGTGTCTGGTTTAGTTCACTTAGAATAATGCCCTCAAGGTCCATCCATGTAGTCACCAATGACAGGATTTCTTTTTTACCCACTGACAGACAGGTAGGTTGTTACCATGTCTTGGCCATTGGGAATATGTTGCAATGAACATTCGAGTGCAGATAGCTCCTTAAATTAGTGATTTCACTTCCTCTGGATATATTCAGAAGTGGGATTGCTAGATCATATGGTAGTTATATTTTTGATTCTTTGAGGAACCTCCATACTGATTTCTATAGTGGCTGCTCCAGTTTACATTCCTATCAAGTGCATATGGGCTCCCTTTTCTCCATATCCTTGCCAACACTTATTATCTCTTCTCCTTTTGATAATAGCCATCTGGCAGGTGCGAAGTGATATCTTATTGTGGTTTTGATTTGCATTTCCCTGATGATGAGTGATGTTGAGCACATTTACACGTACCTGTTGGCCATTTGTATGTCCTCTTTGGAAAAATGTTTATTCCGGTCATTTGCCCATCTTTAAACCAGATTATTTGTTTCTTTTTTTTTCCTATTGAGTTGAATGAGTTCCTTGTGAATTTTGGATATTTACCTCTTATCAGAGCTGTGGTTTATAGATATTTTCTCCTATTTTGTATGTTGCCTTTTTATTTTGCTGACTGATTATTTTATTGCGCAGAAGCTTTTTAGCTTGATGTAGTCCCACTTGTTAATTTTTGCTTTTGTTCCTTGTGCTTTTGTGTCATATCCAAAAATCCTTGCCACAGCCAATTTCCAGGAACATTTTCCCTATGTTTTCTTCTAGGAGTTTTATGGTTTCAGGCTTTATGTTTAAGTTCGTATTCCATTTCAAGTTAATTTTTGTGAGTGGGGTAAGTTAGGGATCCAACGAAATATTTTTTTTTACATAGCAGGTTTTCTGATATCGGGCTCTAAATTATTTTTCTCTATCATAATCTAATATGTGACCATAACTGTATCTACATAAGATAAATATGATAGAAATCCACTATAGCCTTATGCTTGACTCAGAACAACAATTTCTTTAATACTATTTTTACCTTCTAAAAATCTTGGTTGATAAGAGGAACCAAATATTCAGTTTATTATTTCTTTCTTTATTTCCTTAATTTTACTTGTCTAAAAATACCTTTATTGCATCTTTACTATAGATGTAAATATTCAGTGGCCTTAAAAACTTTGGATTAGCTAATATTTTCTTTCATCTTACTCTTTTTTCCATTGATACTGTTTAGAAGTCATCCATGATTAATTTTTTTTATTCCACTTAAGTAATCTTTCTCTCTTTTTTCCTCTGAATGGTTTTAAGATTTCTCTTTGTCTTTGGTTTTCAGTAGTTTTCCTGTGATAATCTAACTGTGAGTTTCTGTTAAGATATTGCTTAGGATTTAGCATGATCCCTTGAATCTATGAATTAATTTTTAATAAGTTTTGGAAAATTCTCAGCTATCATCACTTCAATGTGGATTCCAAATAAAAGTATGCTGGGTCTAATGATTGTGCCTTCTCTGTTTCTTACTCTTTTTCTACATTGTCTATCTTTTTGTCTCTCCATAATCCACTCTTGATATTTCCTCCTTATCTCTTTTAGATATCTCCAGTTCTCTTTTATTCACATCTACTCTGCTGTTAAACTATCCATAAATTTCGTTATCCTGTCTTTTACAATTTACGGTTCTAGAATTCATATTTGTTTAAGCCTTCTTTTTGTCATTTTACATTCTCTAAGATCATTAACTTCTATTTTTTAAAATGGCTTTAAGTATAGTAAGCATTGGTTTTTAAGTCTATATTTGATACCTCCAACATCAAGAGCCCCTACAACTCTCTTTCAATTTTCTCCTTTTTTGTACTGGTTCTCATCCATATTTCTTTTTCTCTTAGGTTATCTTTGATTTGATGCTTGACACTGTATTTGATAACTTACTTGTAGATATAATTTGAAGTCTAGGCTCTTGTATTGCTCTGGTTAGACACCTGGGGGGGGGGAACTAACATCCGGAATACCTTAATCCAACTTGAGCAGTAATTTTCTGGGCCACTTAAATGACTACTGGATGGGCTAAAGTCTGTATGATGCCTGATTTGCTTCCAGTTTACCTTGTCTTCTGGTGGAGCTATCGGTCCCAATTTAAAGGTAAGAGGATATACCAGGGTCACTATCATTGTGAGCCTGCTATTCTAAATTGTGGTTCCTGGCCATGAAAGGATCAAAAGAACTACTCAGCCTTCAGTCACCTCTTTAGGAATTTGCAAAGGTCCCTAGGGGAAAAGCAACCCAATGCTATGGACTTTCATCTCCTCCTGGATCTTAAGCTGAAAACACTTCACACCTTTTAGCTCTCTGATGCCTTCAAGCAGACACTTCTAGCAATTATCCCACCCCCCATCCAGTTCTAGTGTCCTCAGTGAGAAGGTTGCTCAGTTTTTACCTAATTTGGCACTTGGAGAAGGGGAAGTCTCCAAACAGAATTTTAAGGACAGATACTTGGGTAGTTCAAAGTGGCAGGGATGCAACTAAGGACAATTAAAATGGATAACCAACAAGGACTTACTATACAGCACAGGGAACTCTGCTCAGTATTACGTAACAACCTAAATGGGAAAGAATTTGATAAATAATAGATACATGTATATGTATAACAATCACTTTGCTGTACACCTGAAACTAACAAAACATTGTTAATCAACTATACTCCAATATAGAATAAAAAGTTAAAAAAAAAGTTTATAAGCAAAACACAGTCCATAGGAATTTGAATTAATTGGTGAAAGATATTTAGTTTTTAGTGACAGAATATAAAAAGCTAACATATTAGCAAACAAATAAAACTGATTTTTTTTAAGCTGATTGTGCAGGCTTCCGAGGACTTAAGAAATTGCAACTGGTTTCTGAGGCACTAACATAAACATGATTTCTCCCTGCCAGAGTAGTATGCTCTGGTTAGAAATGTGAGTGCTTTGCTTGCATCATGAAGCTCTCATGACACACACAAAATTTTTAGTCATACATTGACCTTAAATATGACTTGCTCCCTGAGCTCATGAATGACACAAGGTTGACTTTCACAGAAAGGCAGAATTTAGTTGCTAACACTTGCTCGTGTTTGTGGATAAACACAACTTTTAAGAACATAAACATTATTTCGCTTGATTGAAACAGACAATACAGGAAAATATGGCACTGTTTTGCTTTTTCTTTAACTTCAAAATAGTTATATTCAAATTTGGGAGGCAAATCTCTAGCAATTGTCAAATACATTCTGAGACACTGTATAATAGTTCCAAGGTTTGAAGCATCCAATTGTGTAAAGTAATCAAATTAACCAAATGATTATATTATCAAATCTCTTTTCACTATGTCTGGATAGCTTTCTAAGGATGGAGACCAGAATCATTGCTTAGTTTTGTATACGATGAGATAAAAACACATCCTTACATATAAATGTCTTTGATATAAATGAAACATAAATGTTTTTTAGTTTTACTTTATAACTCAAATTCAAAACAACACACATATTAAAGTCCATCAAAATAAAAAACATACATTTTAATAAGATACACCAGTTTTTAAATACTGTACTCTGCAATGTATAAGAGGTTTTGTCCTATTGATACCACCCAAACAATTATAGATAGAACATTTCAGAATACAGATGCATTTTGAGATTGCTAAAAGAGGCATCAAAAAATGAATACACAATCTGTTTAAAAATGAAATAAAACCTATGTATCCCTTAAGAAAGTTTGAAATGTGCAAAGAAAAACCTATATACGATAAATGTCGATTGGTTTTGAATGTTCATTGTGTATCTACATTACAGTAATTTTTATTAAATATCTATACATTATTTCAAGCAGGAAGAATAATCTATTTGTGATTTAGCTTTACATTCAAATATTTCTGTAAAAAAAAAGATGTTTAAAAGTTAATTTTGACTATCTTTCATCTACAATGTAGAGTATAAGTATAAATCCTTAAAATAGTGCCTTTATATGTATCTTTTAAGAAAATGTATAGAGGCATGTAAGGTTTTAAAGTAAATGAATGGAATAACTTTGTGAACAACTTGCAAGTTACATTAAAGGAGAGTACTTAGTTATGAATATATTAAATCAATTCACACTTTGTACTCTTTATGACTGAAATTATGTAATGTTCAGCTCTGTGTGTGTGTGTTTTACTTGACTGATACCCAAATGAATGTTGCATTGATTATATACTATCCTTTCTAATCCTCTTAAATCTAAATGTAAAATAACACACATACACATACAATATCCATGTCTCAGGAGTACCTTGGGGTGTGTAATATTTTCAATTAAATTTGGTACACAACAAAACATTTTTTAAAAGCCTCTTTATTTTTTTGACTCACTTTTAATTATGCAAGAGTTTAAAATGAGCAGTAAGAGGTAATGTAATCAAGCAATGATGTTATGAAAATCTGGGCATGCATTAGTTTCCATAGCTGACATGTTTCTCCTGCCCCTTCTTTTTTTGAAACTGTATATCAACTCATATTTTCTAAAACAACTGATGGGCTGTATAGGTCTGTCTTCTGAAGTGATGAGTTAGAGAATGTTGCAAGAGTACTTGCCAAATCATAGTACCATATTAGTTCAAGCATGATGAAATTGTTCATTTTAACTATAATCATGTAATTCATCAAAATACTACTAGAGCATATCATTCTCAACTATTACACTGATAAAGCACTTTATTCTAACAGCAACAAATGCAGAGAATTATTTTTTATGTTATCTACCCCCGAAAAATAATTGTTTTGAATCTGGGCAGGTCTTGCCTCATATACATTTTTTTTTTCGTTAAAATTATTCTTTTAATTTACCAAAATGCAATGTAATCATGTCTCTCTCTCTCTTTTTTTTTTTTTTAACATCTTTATTGGAGTATAATTGCTCTACAATGGTGTGTTAGTTTCTGCTTTATAACAAAGTGAATCAGCCATACATATACATATATCCCCATATCTCCTCCCTCTTGTGTCTCCCTCCCACCCTCCCCCTATCCCACCCCTCTAGGTGGTCACAAAGAACCGAGCTGATCTCCCTGTGCTATGCGGCTGCTTCCCACTAGCTATCGATTTTACATTTGGTAGTGTATATATGTCCATGCCACTCTCTCACTTTGTCCCAGCTTACCCTTCCTCCTCCCCGTGTCCTCAAGTCCATTCTCTACGTCTGTGTCTTTATTTCTGTCCTGCCCTTAGGTTCTTCAGAATCATTGGGGTTTTTTTTAGATTCCACATATATGTGTTAGCATACAGTACTTGTTTTTCTTTTTCTGACTTACTTCACTCTGTATGACAGACTCTAGGTCCATCCACCTCACTACAAATAATTCAATTTCGTTTCTTTTATGGCTGAGTAATATTCTATTGTATACATGTGCCACATCTTCTTTATCCATTCATCTGTCGATGGACACGTAGGTTGCTTCCATGTCCTGGCTATTGTAAATAGAGCTGCAATGGACATTGTGGTACATGACTCTTTTTGAATTATGGTTTTCTCAGGGTATATGCCCAGTAGTGGGACTGCTGGGTCATATGGTAGCTCTATTTTTAGTTTTTTAAGGAACCTCCATACTGTTCTCCATAGTGGCTGTATCAATTTACATTCCCACCAACAGTGCAAGAGGGTTCCCTTTTCTCCACACCCTCCCCAGCATTTATTGTTTGTAGTTGCCTCATATTTTGATAAAAGGAAAATTTCAACATGCTTTCATGTACTGACTTGAATGTAGTTGTTTTTCATTTGAATAACTCCAACTATTAAGCATTAAAATATGTCAGGGTGTCTGGAACTGAAATGGTATATTTCCCACCTGACAGTTTCTTCATTCTCTTTGATGAATACACAACAAACTGGGAGAGTAAGCAAGCAAGCATCCCCTTAAGTCATAAATCAAGAAGATCATGCAAACCTACAATCTTATCACCCAACAATCCTTTCTTGAAATTTCCATGTGTCATCAGAGACTACAAACTTTTCAAATAATGTGTTGGAAATCATACTGCACTAGATGAAAACCCTATTAATTGTCATTTATTCAAAAAGAGCAAAGTGAGGCACAAAAAAAAGATCAATTGGTAACACTTTTGTACTTTATAGTTTACTAAGACACCCAACTTTTGTGTATTGCTCATGGGATTATTTACTTCATAAAATAAGAACACTTAACTACCACTGAAACAATAATGTAATGACTAATAATACTCACGTATTTGTATGCTGTACTTGAGCACTAGAATATGTGTATGAAAATGTCCCTCCTTTCTTTCTGAAGATTGGATTATCTGCACCACAGGGCCAGGCATAGAGAGCAACTTTATTAGAAGAGAGAGTTACCAATACTGGAAGAAACTCTGGTTGCTATCTGTGCCACTGAATCTATCATTTCCTTGTAGGTTTCTTTTGTCTTGTTTTTAGGTTTTATGCTTGTAAATTAGTGTTCTTCATCCAGTACATGTTACAACCTTGGAAATCTTCAGCTTGGTAGATTTCCAAGGCAGATGAATTCCACAACCCCCACTAATTCTGATTTACGTGGAGACAGGAACACAGTTGGCAACATTGTCCTTGCCCTCATCCCTCCTTTCCATACCCCATTTAAGGACACTCTCTTTTTGGAGTTCTGGAACTTCATGAAAAACATCTTCTACTCTCAAAAACTGTGATCAAGTTTTCTAAAATATGAAAATTAAACTTACAAACTGAAATATTTGGAATAAAATTAAACAGCCCAGGGCATGCCACTCAACAACAAAGCCACTTTCCATACTCTATGATCTGCCTGATATGCTCTTCTCTTGTCTACTGACCAGTAATCTCCTACTCATCAAACTTAAAATATGTAATATCTTGGATGTAAAATAAATATATGAAATTTTGCTCTCCTCTGGTTCAAGAATATCAAGAGTAAAAATAAAATACATATTTCTTACAATTATACAAATTTTAAAGATTCTGCTGAGTGCACTAAGATCTAAACAAACCGATTTCCTAAAAGTAAAAAGAAATGACACTGATATTTTCAACAGTACTTGTATAGATGCCAACAGGTACATGAAAAGATACTCAACATCACTAATCATCAGGAAAATGCAAATCAAAACTACAATAAGATATCACCTCACATCTGTCATAATGGCTATATCAAAAAGACAACAAAGAACAAGTGTTGGGAAAGATGTGGAGAAAAGGGGACACTTTTGCACTGTTGGCAGGAATGTAAACTGACATAGCCATTATTGAAAATAGTGTGGAGTTTCTTCAAAAAGTTAAAAATTAAACTACCATACAATACGTCAATTCCACTTCTGGATATTTATCTGAAGAAAACAAAAACAGTAACTTGAAAAGATATGTGCACCCCAACGTTCACTGCAGCATTATTTACAATAGCCAAGATATGCAAGCAACCTAAGTGTCCATAGATACATGAATGGATAAAGAAGATGTGGTATATAAATATAAAATGAAACATTTCTCAGCCATAAAAAAGAAAGAAATCTTGCCATTTGCAACAACATGGATGGACCTAGAGGGTATTATGCTAAGTGAAAAAAGTTAGACAGAGAAAGACAAATCATATGATTTTACTTATACGTGGAATCTAAAAAACAAAACAAATGAAAATAATAAAACAGAAACAGATTCATAGATACAGAGAACAAACTGGTGGTTGCCAGAGGGAAGGGGGTAAGGATATAGGCAAAATAGGTGAAGGGGACTAAGCGGTACAAACTTCCAGTTATAAAATAAATGAGTCACAGGGATATAATGTACAGCATAGGAATAGTCAATAACATTATAATAACTCTGTATGGTGACAGATGGTAACCAGACTTATTGTGGTGATCATTTCATAATGTATAAAAATATTGAATCACTATGTTATACACCTGAAACATAATGTCATATGTCAATTATACTTCAGTTAAAAAAAAGTATTACTGTAAGTTTATCATTTCAAAACTTTTGCTGTGGTCAATTGAGAGTGTTAGCAATTACACTATTATTTGAAAAAAGGTCTGTTCCATACTAAAAAACTTCCCTACTCTTATCCTATGAATACTGTTCTTACCTTGTTCAAGACTATCAGCCTAGGCTCTCATAGAATTTCTTCGTCTGTCTGTCTGTCTGTCTGTCTATCTATCTATCTATCTATCTATCTATTGGTTCTGGAATTTAACAAAGCACATACAAATTTCTTATCAATTTATCTGAGTATACAGTTAGAAAGATCTCATGTGGCCCCAGTTTAAACACACTGTGAATTCACAGATTCTCCATTCTGAAGCTAACTTAAATAGACTGAAAGCTGTAATTCATTTACCCTTGACAAAACATGACTCCATATGGCCAAGGGGGAAAATGTTCACCACAAAGGACTGTAAAAAATGAAATATTTATTGAAAATCAGTAATTTGGCCATTTCCATGCATGGTGAGTGACATATGTATTGAAATTTCCTTTTCAATACAGTTCCTTAAAAAAAAAAAAAAGGAAAATGTGAAAACTATGTAAATATAGGATAAGATACAAAATAACCTCAAATCATGGCCTAGTTTATTCTTTCTAAGGGCATTATTCCCTATTTTACCTGTAGAAAAGAGAAAGCATTTTGCTAAATCATTACTAAAAGTTTCTATTCTACTGGGATGTTTCCTTGAGAAGTGAGTTTTCCTATGTAATGACTAAATCTGCTTCTATAGCCTTTGCATGTTAAATGGATCAGTATGAGTCTTCTGATTACAGTAAAATTTCAGAATTCTCATCCCAGAATTTTTATTGGTTTATGTTATGTCTCTCTCCTTGCCCACTCCCAATTAATGCACATATGTTTTTGTAATTTTGAATTAGGAAAAGAGTATTAGCAGTTAACAAAAAAAAAGAATACCTAATATGTAAAGATATTTTAAAGGAGACACACATTGTTATCACTGTCTCAGGCCACAATATAGAAGACCTGAAGTCTCCAAATACTGTTATTTGATTCTTTTACAAAATTTAGATGAGGGTGTTCTCCTTACTTATATACTATAATACCTACTACTGTGAAAGTATTATTTAGTATAAAATGCAATCCATTGGTCCTCTGCTTTTTCCCACAATATCAACAGAAAAGAGCATAATAGTAATAACATTTCAAATACATACAAATAATAAAATTAACTTTTATTAACATATGGTTTGCTCTGTTGGGTAATCATCTGTGAACCATAAGAATTAGCGTCATTTACTAAGCCCCTGGCAGATATTCTTCTACCTTTTATGCGTTAAAGCACTTTCTACACATAAGAAGAAGGTGTAAGAGCTTTCCATGGACCATAAAATGTAAAAAGCAAATTCATTTGTTCCTGAAAAATAAGTATTTTTTGAGTTCCTAAGAGCTAAAGTTATGGTAGGACAGGCAATGTTCCTGTCACTGAGATTTCACATTCTACTGGGGAGCCAGAAAAGAATCAAATTATCAGCTGTCTAAATAAGGTAATTTCCAGATTCTCCTTAAGTGTGCTGAAGGAAATAAATCAAGTGATATGATAAAGAAGCAGTGGAGAAGACTTCTTTGCATAGGGTTACATGTGATTTGTTAGCTAAGAGGTGAAAGATGTGAAGCCATTTATTGTATAATGACTGATAACCTACAATCTGTTTTCTCCAAGGGGTCAGAGGACTCTGCCTTTACTAGGTCAATAAGGAATGTGTCTATGAAGAAGAGCACTGACAAATTTGAGAAATTTGGTAAAGGCTACTGTCCATCCCCAAGCCAGGCTTGATATTAGGACATGCTACCACTGAATTAGAATATAGAATTTGAGAAGAGCATGGACTAGGTGGAAGAACTTAAGCAACAAGGGAAAGGTAAATGAAACTATTTAAATGAAGAGTAAGTCATCAGTCATCTTAATAAATAGAAGCAATCAGAGTATTTTGACCTAAGAGATCTATGACAATGGCTAGTACATCTTGATGTTCTGAAGGTCAATATAGATGGATAGTCAACTAGGATGTTCTCGATTTGAATAATAATAAGCATAATCTTAACTATAATAGAAAAGCTGGTGAAGAGAAGGCTCACCTCAAAGGAAAATCATGGTCTTCTTTCAGTTCCTAGATCTAAGTCACTTCTCATATCGTGAGCCTACTGATTAAAGGGAAGTTGGCATTCCCCTTGAGGAGATTCTGTAATACAAGTGCAGGATGTAGAGTAAATACAGCACTTTAATGTTTCCCCAAGGAATCTGAGTCTATTTAACAGGGAAACTGTGCACTATAGAAAAGGGAATACCCAGACTTCTTAACGAGTATAAGACACAAGATCTGAGCTGACATAATACAGAAGGACCTGAAATACCATCAAGGTCCTCCTTTTATCTGGGGCTACATGAGTGCTGGGCTGAGTCCATCTCCTAATGATTTCAGTGGGTACTCAGACCCACCTAGTTGTTATTTCCTTAATCCCTGACTATGAATTCCATCACCCAGAAGCAGTTGCCTGACAGAAGAGAGCAACAGAATATAGAGTAATGTGCTTAGAGTTCAGTTTCCCTGCTCAAATGCCTCTGCCACACCATCCAAGGGCTTAATCCATTGTCACGGTATCACATACAGCATTGCCCCAGACTCAGAACTCCTATTACTACACAAGCATATAATGAGATAATTGTGAGATTCTTTGCCCTTACCCTGTACACAACTGCCCTGATATAACAGTGGAATTATATATTGAAGGCTCAGCTAAGGTGCCAGCTCAAGAACAAAACCTTGTAAGCCTGAATGGCACTCCAATATGATGAGGTCTACACACTCAACCAACAGCCAATAATCAATAGTTAGAACATAGAGGAACAAAGAATTGGAAGTAGGAATGTCTCTTTTCATCACCTCTCTAAGGGACACATTTGTGGAGTTTATATTGTTACAACAACCTTAAACTCTGTTTTAGAGGGTCTTTCGTTTCCAGAGGGTGGGGGTAGCTGATAAACATTTATGTTGTAGGACATCAAACAAATTGATCTAAACTGGAAGCTATAACTATATACTTCGGGCTCTTCATACAATTTGACAAGTGGGCAAATAAAAGCGCCCTTATACTAGCTGGGGTAATTAACCCTGATTACCATGAGGATACAGTAGCAACTGCACAATGGGTAAGGAAACCACAATGGGTAATTGGAAACCATGAATACATTGAAGGTTCTTGGATATTTCCATGCCAAGAGACTGGTTGGATGATGGTGTACTTACTTAGGTGGACAAGACTAGAAGAGGAACAGGTTTTGGTGGAAGGTTAAGAATCAAAATTTTTGTCTTAAGTACATAATAGAAATCAAACGCAACATCAACTGGGCGGTTGAAAATAAAAATCTGGAGCTCAGAGGAGAATGCTGAGATAGAGCAATTCATATTTAAATGATATATAAATGTCATGTAAGGCCACAGAAATGCATTAGGTTACAGAGGGTGATAGTATAGACAGAGAAGAGAAGGAAGAAAAGAATTAAGTCCTTGGGAAATTCTTAAATCAGAGGTTGGTAGAAAGTGACAACTAGATTACGGGACTTAAAGGATATAGCCAAAGGA
Source organism: Balaenoptera acutorostrata (assembly GCF_949987535.1). Taxonomy (NCBI): domain Eukaryota; kingdom Metazoa; phylum Chordata; class Mammalia; order Artiodactyla; family Balaenopteridae; genus Balaenoptera; species Balaenoptera acutorostrata. The sequence continues at coordinate 9,719,193 of NC_080071.1, forward strand.
GTGGCAAGTACATTACAATGAGAAGTCACAGGTCGAATTGTACTGAATACTCATAAGAGGTCAAGCAAGTTTAGGAGATAAAGTATCCTCTGGATTTGACCACATGAAGGTTGTTGATGAGTTTTTTAGGAATAATTTCCATACAGTGATGGTTACAAAACAAGATTGAAAAGGGTTGGTTAGTGAATGGGAAGCAAGGAAATGGAGGCTGTGAGAGTAAACAATTATTTCAACATGTTTATTTCAACATGTTTTACCATGAAAGGAATGGAGAAATGAGGTAGTAGCTGTAGAAGGATGCAAGGTTCAAGATTTCTTTTTTTTTTTAGTATGGGCAATGCTAAAGTATGCTTGTATACCCATAAAAATGATCCTGGTGAGGTAGGTGTCAGTGGGGGGAGAGCAAGAAAGGAATTGATAATGGAAGAGGGAGCTATTGAAAGCAGAGAAGGCATGGGATCCAGAGGAATACTAAGAATGCAAATATTATGGAGATAGGCTTCTAGTGAGAAGATGAGGTAATTTGTTTCTGATTGTTTCTATTTTTTCAACCAGGTGTGACTGAGTAAAGGCAAAAGTGGGAAAAAATTTGGCAAAAAAGAGGAAATTATAGTTTTATCGAAGAGTAGGAAAGTGATTTTGCCTCAGAAATATAATGGGATTAAGCATACAGTACCCATATAAGGCTTATCCATGACTAGCCTTTGGCCAATACTTCTGGTGTCCATTGTGACACTGATCGGTATGTGACTGTTTTACTGGTTGATGAGAGAGAAAGAGAAAATAATTGCTCTGTAGAGTGATTCCCATCCCCACCAAATTTCAGTTGCTCTGATGTAGATTTGGAGAAGCAGGTTTAAATTTGGGCTGGGCCAGGAGTATAGGGTGGAAAGAGTGGAGTAAGTTTTTAGGGTATTTTCAAGTGAGTGGTCATAATAATTGGTCATAGACTCTAAAGTAAGTGAGGTAAGAAACACGGAAGGAGCTGTGTGTTGACAGATAATAAAACAATGATATGGGTAAACGGTTTGGAGTTATTAAAAGTTGCTACAGCAGGAGTATTAAAGTAAGGAAGTAGAAAAATAAGATGTGGTGGTCAGAAGAGAAAATGCTTGAAATCAAGATTTTGCTGGTAATGTGGTTATTGGTGATAACATAGTTTAAAATGGGACACCTAAAAATGAACAGCTGAGTGTAGTTGAAACAACCAGTGTGGTTTTTCAGACAAGGAAATTCAGGAGCTAGGAGGCCAGGTGGTGGGATGGGGCATCAACACGGATGCTATTGAGAATGACAAAGAATAGAAATGAAATAAAAAAGAATTGACACAGCAGCTAAGTTTCAATGAGGAAAGAGCTTAACAGGAAGAAAATGGCAGCCATAAAAGACACAGATGGTAAAGATGATGATACAAGCATCAATGTAACTGAAGTTGCTATTCTTGATCCATGTCTTGTGGCGTTTGAGGAGGAATCAGGAGACAAAGGTAATGAGAAACGTGGAGGTACATACCTAGGGTGACCTTATTATATCTTGTTAGCCTGGGACTATCCAGGGTTATGCCTGTTACAATAGCATAACTATTACCAGAATCCACTTCTACTTTCAAAATTGTTCCAAATTGGACAATATATTATTTGGTCACTCTACATCTACCGCATTTCCAACCCCTCTGTTATATGTTCCTCAAAATACTAGATTTATCTTTACCTCATGCTCTACAGAAATCGCAAGTCTTCACAACACCCATATTCCTCTATCCTGGCTATTCAGACAGGTGAATGTTTGCATTCTCTGTGAATTCTCTCACTGACCAAAATAGGAACTGACTACCCAATGACTCCCAAATTTCCATAGGCTAACTGGTATAGGATTGGTTGCTGCACAGGAATCCCTAGGGAGAAATCACAATTCAGCAGATCTGAAGCAGGTGCTGGGAAACTTATTTAAAACGCCTTGATATGATTCACGAATGCTACCAAGTTTGGACAGCACTCAATTCTGACTTTAACAAGCATAAGGAAAGTGTGTGTGTGCCAGTGTGTGTATGTGTGCGTGTGGTGTTGAAAGTCACAGGAATTTCCATTTGAACAAACAGCACTTCACAGTTGCACTCTTTGAGTTCTCTGACTAAAGAATCCTAAAATTGAATAGTTGGAATTTATAAGGTACCTTAACACTTTCAGGGCATATTCTAAGTCTGGCCTCCTTAAATTCCCTTTGACAAATAAACCCAGTTATTCCAATGAGACTGTAAGCCCCTTGTGGGTCTTTAAAATCCTGAAAAACATTTTGTTCTGAACCTTGCACATAGCATGTATTTAATAAATAAATAAATAATTGATTGAATCTCTGCTTAGATTACATGGAACTGAACCATCTGTCAATATTTCTTTAGTTCTTGGACTCCAGTGGGGTTCACGAGGCTATCTTTTCCTGTCTACTGCTGAACAATACCTGTCTCTGGCCAGTATAGAGTGGGATTTATGATTCATCCTTAAGACTAGAATTTCTTTCCATTTGTGACTGCTTAGCCTCCAAAAAGCACAGTGTGTTCTCCAGTTACCTTTTAAGTATTTTATCTATCTTTCTATTGGCAGTTTATTCAATTAGTAAGTAATGCAATGTGGATTTGGATGTTCCTTTATTTTTTCCAAGTAGGATACAACTTTCTAATAAAAGGTCCAAAACAAAAGACAGTTTTATAAATATTGCACATTCATTTAATAAACATTCAGTAGATATAAAATCAAATGCATCATTGTGCATTTGAACTATATCTAATTTTGGCTTGCATGGTAGATAACATGGTAAATGGTATTTGTCATCATAAACGTATTATTATTTAATCAAATGAAAGTTTTGGTTTATCTTGAGCCAACTTTATAGTGGTTTTAATACACAGGAGCCATTCTTGACAGATATGATGAAACAGATTTATCACTCTCGACAAATTATATTGCAGAATGGCCTCTCATGACTGCCCACAATAGAAACCGCATTGCCATATTCAACAGGAATGTCACCTGTGATTCTGATTTTATAACCTTGTTCAGTGGCAGTCTAAAACTGCTTTTCTGGGGGACTGTAGTATACTTGGAGTGTGAGATGGTTATAAGAATAATTGTATGAATGAAGGAAACCTGTAGCCCTTTAAATCAAACTAAGTAGTGCTTTATTAAAGTGCTCAGCAAATCAATCTAAATCCAAGGGTAATAAAACCCTAATCAGGTAGTAGAAAAAATAATAGGTTGTCATGCATGAGAAAAAATAGGCAATCATGGAATGTTTTCTTTAATTAGGTCGTGTAAAGTGGAGGAACTGAGTAGGAACTGGCAAGACATTCATCATGAGCAAGGTGGGAAATTATTTAGATGACTAAGGAAGGAAAATTGCATGTGATACACTTAGATTTGACTGGACAGAAAATTAAAGCTTTTTTTTTTTTTTAAAGTATATGTACTATTTTGCTGGTGATAACTATTGACAGGTGTGGGACTTTTCAAAGCTTAATTCAGCCAGTTAGTCATCTAGTTTGCTAAGTCCACATATGTTAATTGTTTTCTAATGATTTTCATTTCAGCGGGGCTCCGGGCCACTGGATGTGCTCCTCTGGCATTCTTACTGCAAAACTGTCTCTCACCTCCAATGGAATTTGGCTCCTAATAAACTTGAGACTGACTCTTAAGCACTTCTCATTTTCTTCTTAAACTGAAAGGAGTAATTAATACTATCTGAGATTGTTAGTACACTGCTCTGTACAGGGATACTGTTACAAATTACAAACATCAGTAGACAGATTCCTTGTTAGACACCGTCGCCTTTACAGCTAAGACTATAAAATATGTCTTTTTTTTAAAGCCTTAATTTTGGGAATGTAATGACATGATTTCAAATATTTGCAGTATTGTGACAACCACCTCAGATAAAATTATGTTTACCAAATTAAATTTGAGAACTCAGCCTTCGCCACCCCAAATAACATCATTAAACAATAGAAACATTGTTGGTCTTTATTTCTCCACTATGTAAAGTCATTTCTATGTCCCTAATGATACTTCTAATTAAAGACAATATGAGTATCTATGTGGTACTCCTCCATTTCTTTTTATGTCAATCAACCATGCAGAGGGAATACATATATACCAAGGAAACATTTGATGAAGCTTAGTTTCCATGAATTGCAATCATGACTTTCATAAGTTAAGACGTGGCAAATACCAGCAGGCACATCTAAGACTTCTATGGACACAATCTCATTTGTTCAGTTCAGATTTGACCTGAGAATCTTTTTTAATCAGAGTGTCAGCCAAATCTCCCTGACCCACTTCAGAGGTCAGCTTGCACTACTGTGGACAGTTCCAGTACTTACCAGTGGCTTTCTACCCCAAGCATCTCTTTCTAAGGAGTCTGCTTGACCAGTGCATGGGGTAGGCCAAGTGTTAAAGACCCAAGAGCATGTCAGAGAAGCCACCCTCACTCACTGAGTGATGAAAGTCGGTGTTAACACCCAGATTCCTTACCCTTCACAGTGAAAAGTCTGACCCATTCTGCAAAATGTTTTAAAGGGTCTCCAGGAGGACTGAGTCCCAGTGGCCTTCGGCAATAACTTCACATTAACTTAGCCACTGTTAGCTTTTCTCCTTTCACTTTCTCACTTAATTTGCCAAATAAGATACGCATCTCTGGGTCTATTTTTGGGTGACTTTTCAACACAGCACTCTGGGTAGAGATTACCAATCACCACTGTTGCCCGTGAGATGGGAATTCTCTGGCAATCCAGCAGTGGGTACTGGCAACACTATATCCTGATTTCTGCTGCAGCAGCAACAAACCAAGCGTTGTTTTATTAGTTTACTTCCTTCCACTCTGAACTGGCCATTTCTCTATAATTAATTACAAGACCAAATTATTTTGAGGCTTTTCATTTGGCTAGGCACAATTCAAGGTATTCTACTTATGAATTAGATGAAAGGTACCTTATAAACAAGTCCTCACCCTGCCTTTTACAGGTAAATCCCTGCTAAAAACCCACCTCAGAGGATAAGTTCTCAGAATGACAAATTTTCCACTACTCTAAATTGTAAAAACCTTATTATTCTTTAGTTCTAAAATTGACATCTATTTTTTAAAATAACTGGAAATTCTATTTAAATGGAGAGTTACTTCAAAATTCCACATCATCAAACATTTTCTCTTAATTAACTATATATGCTGTTTAGCTGCTTTTGTTAAACACTCTTATACCTCCTGTGAATTGTATAATTGAGATTATGCTGAAACATAAAATGAAGAATACACTTAAAAACCCACAGAGATAAGTAAATATAAAATAAACCAATAAGACTATGCATTTTGGGTGACATGATGCACAAAATTATTATTTCATAGACTAGCAAAACAGAGTACACTGAGAGGAGATTGTAACAAAATAGATATCTATTATAAATGGGATTATGTCACAATGTTTGACATGAGAAATCCACAGAGGCTCTTTAACATGTAAAGAAATCACTCATAAGCCCAAGGTAAAGATAATGAAGTTCCATGTACAGTTGGATTTTCGTAAACTATATTTACATGTCTAGGGGAGTGCCTGAATTCCAAGATGGGCAGGCTTTCCTGAAACCCACTTACACAGTATAGCTACTTTTGTTTTCCACAATATCTTGCCCTAATACATTGGTTCTTAAAGTTTAAATTCCATCAGAATCACCACGGAAATTTTGTAGAAATGCACATTCCTAACCCTAATCCCCAAAATTTTCACTAAGTACATCTGGATGGGGCCCAGTAACTTGTGTTTTTCCAAGAATTCCCAGTGATTCTGATATAGACAGTCCACAGATCAAATTTTGATAAAATCTAATCTATTTGGTACCTAATAAATTCTTCTTGTTAAATTTAAATGCTCCAACATATTGAATATAAATAATTTTAACCTTGCTTAACAAGGAGGCCATAATAAAAATAAGATGAATATATTACATAATTTTCCATGATTACACTAACCTATTGACTGACCATCAGTGGATATAAGAACAATTAAGCTACTTCCTGAGGAGCAGATTCTCATCAGCCTACCTGAGATTTGCAGACAATTTAAATCACCTGGTTTGGTCCCAGGAACATGTACTGCACTCCATTACCTTAATATGAAATGAAATTCATAATTGCATAGCTTTCATATTTCCATGTGCTGCCTGGCTGGATGTTGGCATGAGCTCCACAAGGTCTGTTTGATTTAGTGGTTCAACAAGCCCGCCAAAGAGGTCCTATTGCCTCTCTTCCACCCATGAAGAACCAACCTACAAATCACTTGTCAACAACTTTGATCTACCTTGTTTCAGGTGGTTTACTCTCTGTCTATTATTTCTGCTAAGAGACCCGTGAAAATTAAATACAGACCTCACTGATGCTTGACTGACCCGGTGCTCCATCATAACAGCAGTGTGATAGCAATAAATCATTTCAACTTTAATCTATTGTTATTGATGAATGTACAATTATTTGTCATCTAATATGCTGAAAATGATGACCAAAAAAATAGATCAACTTTTTTCTTCTTCCAAGTGCGGCATTGATGGATTGTATCCCTCAGCTGTTATTACACTTATAATGTACTCCTTTGCACTGACAGCATAGCTAGTTTTTTAATCATTCCACAGTAATCAACTTAAGACAACATAGCAAGACTCATAACTCATGTTCTTTTCTTTTTTGGCAGTGATGGGAAATGAAAATGTTTTTATTCTTTTGAAATAATTCTTACCTGACTAGGCTGAAGATTGCTTTAAAATTGTAAATAACAGGCTGTTTATTGAGCTGGAACTGAAACGTGACATATTAAAATGTCTCTTTCCAAAGGGGGAAAAATTATTTAGGCTTGAGTGGAATGAGACAGTACAAAAAAGAAAAAAAAAAAACAAAAGGTTTTTTTTTTTTTTTTTCTTTTAACTGGTTCATTGCTAAGTTTACATGTTCAGGAAATACTTTAGTAAATTCTATGTTATGGGCAAAAATGCTGTAGGGGAAAATGACAATGTTAAAATAAGAAATAATAATTGCTCTGAAAGCACTATTCTATCTTCCTGCAGGTGTTTTTCCAACTCTTTTCATTTATGGTTCAGTTACTAGCTCAGGTGGCTGGTAATTTTTGTGTGATGAAATATACAGATTAGAAAAAATAAGTGATTTCATCAACAACTGACTCAAGATAAAGTTTCCCTGTAAACCAACTAAATATGCACAGCTAAGTAGAAAGCTCAAAATCTTGGGACCAAAAATGAATTAACTTTAATCCCTCTGTTCTTATGACATGAAAAAATATTCTTGAAAATTCCCGTTAAACATTAATCTAAATCTCTGTTGCTCCCATCTATTCATAGGAATGATTTCCCCACAATTAAGAAGAATACAAAGTGGCACTGCTGGGTCTAAGGGAACAAACCTTTGACTCTCATACAGGGCCCAGCTTTTATGTTCTTAACTCGGGAACTGGTTAGAAAAACAGCCACATTCTTAGATTCTCAAAGATACACAGTTGGGATATATTGTAAATAAGGAATAGATAATGACTTAATTAAATATAATGTAACACAGTGAAATTCAAAGTATAGTCTATAGGTCAGCAGTACAAACAGGACCCTGGAAACTCGTGAGAATGCAAATGTGTAGGCCTCAGCCCCCTGAATCTGAATCTCTGGGGATGGGGCTCACGGAACTGTTTTTTTTTTTTTTTTTTTTAATTTTATAGCTACTTTATTTATTTATTTATTTATTTTTGGCTGTGTTGGGTCTTCGGTTCGTGCGAGGGCTTTCTCTGGTTACGGCAAGTGGGGGCCACTCTTCATCGCGGCGCGGGGACCGCTCTTCATCGCGGTGCGCGGGCCTCTCACTATCGCGGCCCCTCCCGTTGCGGGGCACAGACTCCAGACGCGCAGGCTCAGCAATTGTGGCTCACGGGCCCAGCCGCTCCGCGGCATGTGGGATCTTCCCAGACCAGGGCTCGAACCCGTGTCCCCTGCATTAGCAGGCAGATTCTCAACCACTGCGCCACCAGGGAAGCCCACGGAACTGTTTTAACCAAGTGTCCATTGGACCTGATGAATACAGAATTTGGGAAGCTTGAATTGAATAAGGCTTCTTCTCTTTGTGTTATTTATTACCAGTAAAAGGGTCCAAGGCAGATATATGGCAGGAAGATGCTTCTACTCTAGACCAGCACCAGGTGGTCATTGAGGGCACACCTCTAAATCTGCATCTTGGCTTAAAGTCCTCTGCATATGTGACCCAGGGAAAGTCATTTACCTTTGATCTGCTTCAGTTTTTCCATCAGTAAAATGGAAATAAGCATAGTGTCAACCCCCAAAGGGTTGTTGAGAAGAACAATTATTTAACGGACGTGAAGGACTCAGTGTCAAGCATATAATAAATACTCAATAAATATTAGCTATTAATGTTATTCTTCACTCATATTTGGAGAATATTTTAGAGGAATTGAAAATGTCTGGGAGAGGCCAGGGACTTGAAAAAAAAGTGGGCAATCAATATTATGTATTAAATAATGTTTTAAATCTTCAAAAGGCCAATTTGAAAATACTGTTTTATGACTGTTATATGGTTGGATATACATGAAAAATAAAAAGAAAATAATTACCATTCTCTAATTAGGCTTGTCAAATTTCTGGCTTTCACAAACAAAACAAAACAAAACAAAACAAAACAAACTGGCATGACATTTCAGGATTCAGATCATTACTACACATTGGTTTTCTGCATCACTTAAAGGACACAGTATTCTAGTCTTAACCTAGTCATTACTTATCTGTTTTACCGTTCTCTGATATACCTGTTCAATCTAAAATGTTGCCTCTGTTGAAGAAAAATGATAAGGGTTTTAAGAGGTAAGCTTTATAGTGACTTGTTGCTATTAATCTACTTTTGGGGCAAAACCCCAGGCATCTAGAAAACAGTCAAACTGCAGCCTCATGAATCTTGAGTTCACATGTCTTCTACTAACAATGTGTCCCTGGTATGGAGGGGAGCAGGAATGAACAAACAATTGAATATTCTCAGAGGGAGTGGAGAGTTCTAAACTGTCAAAATTAAGAAAAGTTGTTTTCTGCAATAGTAGGAGACAACCAAGGACTCTCAGGACAGGGAAGATTTCACAATAGCTCACATGCATTAAATAATAGTCATACCTGACCCTGTTCTTCTTTTACCACCCCATGATAAATGTATAGTGTGGTGTACAATCAATGACTTTCGGAAATTATATTAATCACTGTGCAATATTAAATATTCATTTGCTTTATTCTTTAATAGGTCTTTCTCTTTAATCACTGTCACTTCCATTATTATTCTCTGTGATGGTCATACTTTCTGGATGGCAAAGACTTGTTGCCGGTGCACTTTCAGTGACAGCATCGAAGATGAAATTGTCCCTTGATTTAACCCCCCCAAAAATCATATTCCTTCTTTAATCCTAATAATTATTGTGACATTGTAATTATTTGTAATATTGTTGGAACTGTTTTTAACTGTATGTTTTAATCATCATGCAAACTTTCAACTGATTTTCTATGCCTCTTCCCAGCTCTGTTGTGCAATTATTTATACGAAGTTTTCTCCTAGCCTTAGAATCCTTTGTAAGATTAAATAATACTTTGCAAATGGATTCCTTTTGTCATGTTCTTCCCATACTGATAATATCTTTATTTATTTGACTTCATTAGTATAAGCCACACTACTCAGCTTATTATGTGGAAATTTTATTAAGATGGGGATCATTGAAGATAAGTCAAAAAACCTAACGCTGTTCATTGTAGCTGCGTCCTGGCACCATTCCTGTAAGTCTAAAGTCCTTAAATATACAAATAAATATTATGTTTAGAAGGTAAATGAACAGAGACTGTAGGACGTTTTCTCTTTTCAATGCCGTATATATAATTGCACAATGGTTTTGTTTCAAATAATATTTGGAAACATAAATTTCTAAAATTCACTTGATAATGAATAGATAAACAGAATTTCAGCATTTCCTTATCTTTCATTTTCAGTATAACTGAAAATATGTCTGGCTAGTATAAGAAGGATTCCATATAAAAAAGATGCCGAGTAAAATGACTTTTACCCAGGATAAACCATTGGTTATTTGCCTACATGCTCTTAAATTTGGCCTGTTCTTAAATTTCTTTTAAAATGCTGTTCCTTAGTGATCAAAATAGAAAATGAAAGAGGCTTAATTATTAGTAAGTTATCATATATGACATATATCAATTCATACTCAGATGGTGAAAAGAGTCAGTGAAAGTAAAGAGATAGAGTGCTTAAATAGGTACTCCTAAATTGTTGGATTCTTAATAAACTCTGCCAATGTTTTGGTAATATGTAAGACCTAAAATATTTCCAAAAATCTTCAAAATATTAAAAAGAACTATCGTCAGGACACTAAAGTTCTTAGTCTTCATATCCTTCTGCAGAATTCACTCTATAAAAACTCCTAATTCACAAAATAACAATAATTTATTGAGAATATATTTGCTCTGGGTCAGGTGCTCTTCTGAGTGCTTCATATCAATTTGACATGATTATTCTTATTTAATGTAACTAGAAATTAATGTTTGAGATATGAACAGTTTCCCCACTGTTATTAAGAGGCCTAAACTGAACTAAGAGGCAAGATATATCTACTTCAACAGCTATTGCACTGAAGACTGTATTTGTACTCCAAATACTCAAAACACTTTGCTACATGTCCCAAGTACCCTTGCAGTTAAACTGAGGCCATATGTCTGTCTCTGGTTACTGGACTATGAATGGAAGTGATGTGTGTCTCTTCTCACCAAGGCAGAAAAGAAAGTGTGCAACCTACATGCTTCTTTTTGTTAAGGCTAGTTTGGAGGCATCTTTCAGATGGTGAAATTATAAAAAGTTAGAAGTCCACCTGCATTAGTTTACTAGGGCTGCCCTAACAAAGTACCACAAACCAAGGGGCTTAAGCAATAGAAATTCATTGTCTGACAGTTCTGGAGGCCAGAACTCTGTAATCAAGGTGTCAGTAGGGCTGTGCTCTCTTTGGAGGCTCTAGGGAAGGATCTGTTCCACATCTTTCTCCTAGCTTCTGGTAGCCTTGGGCACCCCTTGGCTTGTAAATAGCCATTTTTTCCCTGTGTCTCTTCATATCGACTGCCCTCTGTTTCTGTGTCCAAATTTTGCCATTTTATAAGGACACTGGTTAAAGGACCCACTCTGATGATCTCATCTTAACTTGATGGCATCTGCAAAGACCCTATTTTGAAATAAGGTCACATTCTTAGGTACAGGGGTTAGGGTTTCAACATACATTTTTTTTTTTTTTTGCAGGGGCACAATTCAACCTATGCCACCACCCAACGTGCATTACACATGAAAGCAAGAAATCAACCGTTATTATTTTAACACACTGAGATGTGAGGGTTGGGTTTTGTTTATTACACCACAGGATAACTTCTGTTCTTAACTCATTCTGTACTATACTGACTTATTCTTTTTTTAAAACAGATATTTATTTATTTATTTATTTATTTTTGGCTGTCTCAGGTCTTAGCTGCAGCACACAGGATCTTCCGTTGCAGCGCACGGGCTTCTCTCTAGTTGCGGCACGCAGGCCCTCTAGTTGTGGCACATGGGCTCCAGAGTGCGTGGGCTCTGTAGTTGTGGTGCGCGGGCCCTCTAGTTGTGGCACACAGGCTCCAGAGTGCGTGGGCTCTGTAGTTGCGGCAAGCGGGCCTAGTTGCCCTGCAGCATGTGGGATCTTAGTACCCCAACCAGGGATGCAACCGGCGTCCCCAGCATTGCAAGATGGATTCTTCACCACTGGACCACCAGGGAAGTCCCATATACTGACTTATTCTATATTGTAACACCTCTGAACAGTTTTCCTTTTCAGCATTTCTATTCCAATACTATGGCTGCTTAGCTCAGTTGAATAAAACTATCTATGGGCAATGTAACAAATTCTGATGCATAACATTAGTTAAACCCCATATCACTCTAAAATACTTGCCCTGGTCATTGGATACACACTTTATGATTTTCCTCACTGGCTACTATTAATGGTCAATATTCCCTTCAAGCCTCATAATCAACTCCAATTCGCTTTCACTTTCTTTCTCTTTCTTCCTTAAGAAAATGGCAGCCACAATGATTCAGGGAACTCTACGGCTCTGTGAAATGTACATTAGAATAATCAGCATAAAGTCCTAAGTTTATACATGGAACTATAAGATTCTCCATAATATGGCTCCGGCCCACTCCATAGTCCTCGCCTCCTCATACCAGATAAGGCAGACATACTGTACGATGGGAAACATTTCATATGAACGTTTTTTCAGATTCATATGTCTTTGCTCATGCTGTTTTCTGCACATAATTGATCCACCTCACCCCACCCCCATCTCTTCTAAATGTACCCCTTAAAAAAACTCACATATAATTAAAGAATCAACTTTGAAGCATTTCCTAATCCTTTTAGGTAGAAATTGGTAGATTAGTTAGGGTAGCATTTCGTTGATTTAATAAATTTTCCTATAATGTCAGAGAACTGATATGTTCACGTGTTAGTCCAGTCACAATGTTCTTGATCAGGGATGATTCACGGACCCCAGATCCTTCCATCTTGAGGCACTACCTTCCTTACTGGCACAGGCAAAAGTTAAAGAAAGAGAAGAGATGGCACATGGATGTAAGAAGGCTTGGAAAGTGCAGCCCTTTGGGGAAAAACATCTTTTCTGACAACTCTGTATTAGTGGTCAGTTAGCTCTCTCTTCTTCACTTGGTACCTAAGTCTACTGAGCCCTCACTGCCCCTTGTACATCACTACTTTTATACTATCTATGGTACTAGATTCCATTCTGGATTCTTTTTTTTTTTTTCACATTTTTCTCTCCAAATAGATTCTTAATTTATTGTGAGACTAAAAATGCTTTGATAATTGTGTTTTCTCAGAGTCCAGAATTTTACCTGGCACAGGGCAGGAACAAAATAAGTGTATATTTCACTTAATTACTCAATTAAGCAAACTTGCTCATTTCTGCTCCTATTAGTACTTTCACTGTCCTGATTTCTGGTATCATACAATCAAATACGATTAAAAGAAATCAAATTCATTTGTAATACTCTGATTATTTTTTCTAGTTCTAAAAGGTAGTTAGCTAATGTTCATAGCTAAGCTTCTTAAGCACTAGGCCTAAAACCCTTAGTCAAATCTAACATTGCTGGTGGCATCTAATTGCTCAAGTGTTCAAGTAATAGAATGTGGAAACATATATTTTGTATTAGTAAAGTCTCATAACATCCAATTTGGTTATTACTACCTCCAGTGATTTGACACTCAATATTATTTCTAAGAAGTTTATATGATAATGAATTTCTCCTATGTCATTTATTGCTCAGAATTATTTGGGCTGTGGCATTCACACTGATCACGAAATAACAAAAACTAGTGAACTATTTGAGGAAGTAAATAGGAAGAAGGAAAGTCTGAATATGCAGCTGCATGGAACTGCTCATATTAAAATTTATTTTAAAATTTTATGATCGGTTTCGATTTCATTGTGTATAGTTCCACATTTTTATTTGTTTCCACATGTGTTAGCTAAAATGAATTGTTGTAATTAGTATAAATTGCTGTATAAGAAAAATAAAGAAGTTAAAGCTATCTAGAGGCCACTATAGCTCAAAATTTGGTCAGGAATGTCCCAATTCCTCTTCTCCACATGTTATCATTAAACTGTACACATTTACTGAACAGAATTTTTAAAGAAACCCAACAGCAAAGTCAACAACATTAATTCTGGATTACAAATCTCACCATAAAATTGTATCAAGATAGCATATCTATTGTCATTAAACCAATAATATTGAAATATTTGTGAACAGTTGTTTTATAAATTTGAATTATAGCTACCCGAATTCTCTATTGCTCAAAAAAAAAACAACTCAACAACTCATCTTTTTTATAATGCTCTCAGTGCCTTAAATTCCAGTATAAACTCCACAACCACTTACACATATATGCAAACAAAAAGCAGATGTGGCTTTTCAAGCCACAAATTCTGATGGGCAAAATATAACTTGATTTTTTATATTAACTTCATCTTTACTTTCAAACTGTTTTCTCAGTAGTGGTAGAAAAATCAATTAGTTAATATTAGATAAGCTTGATCATTTTTTTTCCAGCCATTTCAAGTTTAAATTCAGCCAATTAAGATTGCTTTTTTCTTTTTCCTTTTCCTTTTCCATGCGCTGGATAACTTCGGTATCCACACTTAATTTCATCGTGACCTCAAGAGAAGAAGTCTGATCAGAGGTTAGTTTCTGTCCATGATGGCCCTGCTGAGTTGTAAACTCCTCGCTACTTCTCAGCTGTCATGGCTCTTCCACACCGGCAACAGCTTTCCTGGACACAGTCTCCACTGGTCTCCAATTACATAGCCCAACCTGATATTTTCTAGCATCCTGGCCAGATCATTTGAACTCTTTCTCACATCCTGCAAATGCCGTATTCTTCTCCACTTAATGGGTAATGGAAATATTCCCTCGCCTACCATCCCAGTGTTCCATATAGGATGTGGACCACACAGCCTTATATTCCCACAATCCATAAAACTATCACGGTGTTTTATCCCACCCCAAATGCAGCCTGGAATTCTGAGCCTAGAGCCCGTCTTCAGAGACCCTCACTCTATGCCTACCAATTCTCAGCAGTTAAACCGGTTCTTAGATCTCACTGTATTCCAATCATCATCACTATTTATACAATAAATGTACTTTTGTTACTATTTATGTAAAACAGAACTAACATATCCAGTGAAAAACTCTATCAACTTTGTCAAACGAAATGGGCAATGAGAGTGTCGATGGGTCAGCTTGCAAAGGGGAGGTGCTGCCCAGCACTGGCCACAGGTATGCACACCTGTCAAGCTGACCCAAGAATCTCATCTGCCTCAAATATTACACGTGAGGCCATTACACATTTGGACCACACAACCGATCATCCCTAGACTGATTTTAGACTCATTTAAATAATATTCCGTCAAGCTACCTTCTTAAATTGTACAGGGAATATACTGGTAGACAAACACACATTTTACTGTATATGAATATATTAGCATATTATGTACATCATGCACTCAAGAGTTTTACTTACATAATTCCACATCCTCAGTTCTCTTTATGTCAGAACACTCACAAGAAAGGTTTTTTTCCTGAATCTACAAGACTGACCATGAAGTGAATTTAGTTAGGCAAGTGCCTTCTTACATGGGGCCCCAATGTCCTTTCCTCAAAATTCTACATTATGCATGTTCTTCGTCTATAATGTTCCACCAATCTCCAAGCTTTGTAAATTTTTTAAGTGACAGCTGTAAGTGGAGTTGCTCAACAATAAAGGATCTTTGAATATAACTCCGGTGTATTTACCCAATTTACTGCAAAGCTTGTTATTGGCTGTTTACAAATATTTATCTAAGGTTTATCGTTATTTAGCACAAAAATATCTAAAACATATAAATGTGCTTAACTTGTTTCCATAGTGAGACGGTACTTGTTAGGGAAGCATAGTCAAACACAGACCCAAAGCAGTTGAGGCTCACATCACAGAGGCGAGTCATCTGATGACAAGCAAAGCAAAAAGGAAGCATTGTGAGGGTGACAGAGAAAGCCTGGGTATCTCCATACCTGTGTAAGTACTGTGCATAAGTACCTCATACTCAACTAGTGTCAGGCATCAGTCAGTTATTATTGATTCCACACAGCTGAGTTACACAGAATTCATTCTCTCTGGGACTGAGCCAGAAACAAGGTTTATTAAGTCTTACATCACTTTATCATCAAGGTTAACTCCTCACTCTAAGGGCCATTAAGAGAGCTTCATTATTAGTTTGTAATTTTGTATGTTTTAAGTGGAATGACATTATTTTGCCCAAGTGAATAAAATGAAGTTCAGTAATTGTAATTGCTATTGCCAGACTCCATAGCGAACCTCACAGGACTTTCCAAAAGTAAAATGACAATGCATCATCATCAACCTGGCTACCATCCTGCCACGATGATTTCTGGCGTATTTCCAACGTTCTTCAACAATTCTTGGGTGTCCCTGCATAAGATATATGGCGTGTCAAAGTCCAGATTCATTACCTTTCTACTTTTTTTTTTCCTTCGGTACAAGATAATACTTCATCATTGACTCATTTTTTAAAGGAGTCCTCCAGTTAAAAATATATCAAGATCTTACCACGAGATTTCTTGACACTGTCTCGTTATTATAGAAAAGAGTATGTTCAAGGAAACTAATGGGTAGTAAAATGGCCAAGTGACGAAGCACAGTACTATACATACAAGAATGGATAGCACTGACATAAGATGATAAACTGGAATACCTGAACGTTCGTGGGGATTTAAATTGTATTCGGTTAAGAAAAGTGCAGTTGAGAATTAAGAACCAACACATTACAAAGAATCTGAATATAACAAATTCTTCATGCCTTAGGCCAACATTACCTGGTTCCTGTCCTGAGAGATAATCTCATCATTTGATGCTTGTTCCTTTGCCCATTCCCCTGCCTATTCCCTTGTTTCATATTTTTCCATATGCATGCAGTACACAAAATAGACAGACACTAGAACACGCTTGTCACCAGCCAACCTGACCTCCCTCAGTTTCTTGACTACTTTGTATTCTTGTACACCACTGGGGTTTTGTTCTTCTAGTACCCTCCACTTAAAACTGCTTTTCTTCCCTTACTCCTTGCTCTAATTTAGGACCAGAGTAGATCTTGTTCTTCTAGAAACATTTGGTTCGCAGTGAAAAAGAAACTGAACTAGAACTAACTTAAGCCAAAATGTGGATGCCACATGTGATAGGCCACTTCTCACAGAACCACAACATAGTCAAGTGGTTAGGACACGGTTCTGATGAGGCTATCACAGAAGAAGGTCCAGTTCCCTCAATTATGGTAATGAGATTTGAAACCAGCCTTAAGCAAACTCTGCTTACACTCAGCTAGATGATCTGCTGCATCTGCCTGTGGAGTTGGTATCAATGAATTAACAAGCTTCATAAAAGCAGCAAAATCCTTTTCAGAACAGGCATGGAAACTTTATTCATCCTTCTTTAAAATGCTCAAAGAGAACTCTGAAGAACTCTGAATGTCCTTGATTTGCATGTGCTCAGCCTTTGGTATAGTAGAAATATCTACTGAAATTTTTAAAAAGCAACAAATAACTTGAGACCAGTAAGCTTATGTCCATTTAGTTTGATTCAAAGTACAATGTGCTTTCAGAATTTCACAGTTAAAGGTACCACGTAATACATCTGGTTAGCCTCCTGGCACTGCACATGAGGAAACTAAGGTTAGGTGGGTTTAGTAAGTTATTTAATTAAAGATACGTTTCAAAAGCAATATGTACCTTTAAAGGGGTCCATATGTACTAAGAAGACAGAAATTGGACTCTAGAGGCAATTACGTAGTTGATCAGCCATGGTTAGTCTCTGTACAACATATTAAATACTCTTACCCTAGTTTATCTTCTTTAAAACCATGATAACAAATATACTTCATAGGACTATTATGAGAGATATATAATAATACCAGAGACTCATAGCTCAATACACGGCACAGAACAGGACACCAAACAACTTCTCTTTCTACTTAACTCATATTAGGTTGACTTTATGATACTACTCTTACCTCTTTTATGCATTAGATAAGTGTACACCATATACCACTTTTCACTTATTTTTATATTACAGTTGAAAACATGTAATATTATTTTGGAGGTATGTATGTACATGTTTTACATAAATGTTATGTTCCATTCTGTACCTTGCTGTTTTTATCTAACAGCATGAATTGAAAAACTTTTCACATAGATATATATTTTTTCTAAACTATGGTGCAGTGCTTCATAGTATATATATTCTAAGATTATTTGGCCAGTCTCCAATTTATGGACACTTAGTTTTAGATTTTTCAAGTTTCTTGCTCTTACAAATTAAAATCCAACAAATATTTCATATATACCTTATCATGCAAGATTCTTCTTGAATACATACCAAATGTGGAATTACTGGAACAAAGGCAATTAGCTATCTCTTGTTAGGTAACAAATTATTTCAAAACTTCATGGCTACATACAACAATTATTATTATTTTTTTTTTAATAAGGAAAAGTATTTATTTGTGCCTTGTACAATTTTTGAAAGCTGTTATTGCTATTCAATTTTTGGTATTTACTATAGTGCTGGGTGCAAAGTCAACAAAAGAAAAGCTTATTGAATAAATGCATTACAGGATGAATGAAACGATACAGTAATTTCTTGAGAGCTCTAATTCCGTTATAGTGACCCTTCTAGGCAGCCCTGAAAGGGTTCGGGCTACAGAAGAGTTCAGCGCATGCCACAAATGTGCTTGATCTGCTATAAAGTATATCAATTTTCAAGAATGTAATGCTTACATGAGGTAAAACCTGGAGGTCACCACCCCCAAACTAGCATATGCCAGCCTGCACTAAGGTAAATATCAAAAACTTTAACTGCTCAGTGTTAAATTAACCAAAGTTTCCTTCTAGGTCCCTCAAAAGAAAGAAATGTGTGTGAGGAATATTTGAAACACTCACTTTTAGATGAATGAAATGATACAAATCACAATCAGTACAAACTAATAATTGAACAACAGTGGAATAACAAAATATGAATTTGACTGTTTTGGTACAGAATGGTCCAAATGGTTTGCTCACATTTGTTAAAATCCGAACTGAAACAATGACATGTATAAAAGAATAGATAAAGTGGTTCCTGCACAATAGTCTGGTGTATCGTAAACTTCCAATCCCTGCTTTCTTCTGATCAAGCCATGCGGCCTCAGGAGAGCAGTCAGGGTGACTTGAAACTGTCTTCCCTGGAGACTCCCTCCACTTGACATGCTCACTTCACATCCCAGCACAAGTGGTCACGCTGAGACTTTATGACTTGCTTTCTTCTTCCTCTGGTATTGTTTCCCAGATTGGCTTCTTGATGTGTTCTGGTAACTGTTCTAATTTTGTCTTTGTAACTTCCATGGCAACTCCTTCAGGTAAGTTTCGCTGAATATATTCCAAGGAGACATCCGCTGTACTCCCAGTGAGATGTTCTAAACTTTAACAGAGATACCAAGTTCTTTAGCAGCAAGCACCGCAAAATATTCATAACTGTCCAATACAGCCTTATCATGGCCTTTTACTAAAACTGATAGGCGCTTATATAACGTGTCTGGTTCATCAGAAATGGTTATCTTAATAGCCTGAAAGTGACCATAAGCACTCAGGGACATCAGTGAATACTTTCCTCAGGTGCACTGTGCACCGTAGGCTTGGTCAAATCCTTGGGAACATCAATGTGTAGGTTTGAAAACTGTACCCACTTCATATTGGTGCTGAGAAGAAGGCCACCATTTTTGGCTGTACTGCTCCTGGAACTGCATACAGAAAAATTCCTCGAACCCTGCCAGAGACGCCGTCCCAGTGGCCCAAACGCCGCTCGCACCGCCATCTTGCCGTTCCCGCTTCAACAATTATTTATTATCTCTCATGGTTTCCCTGAGTCAGATATTCAAACAAGGCACAACAGGGATGGCCTGTGTCTACACTATGATATCTAAGGCCTCAGCTCTTTAGTTGTCAGGGAATGAAATACAGATGTTACTTTTGATCTTTTGGAAGAATGTCACCATCACATTGGGGGAAACATTTTTGGAAAATTCCATACACAATAAAAGAAAATGAGCATTTAAATTTCAGTAGATATTGCTAAGTGTTTTCCAAATTGGCTTTACCATTTATGCTTCAAATGGCAGTTATATCTAGGTAAACATTTTGACTTCTTAATGCTAAAAAAAAAATTTTTAATGAAAGATGTTATGCTCCATCTATCTCAAGCAAGACAAAGAAACAGAACTCATATTCAATTAATTAGAGTATTTCTGGGTGCTGAGAGAGAGACTCTCTCTTTTGTATTTTTTAAACAAAGCTCTCAGAATACAGATAGGCTACTTAATATTTTTATGCTTCAGTTTTCTTATTTGTAAAATTGAGATAATACAATCTCCCTCAAAATAATGTTATAAGACTGAAAATTAACTAAAATATTTTATGCAAAGTCCTCAGCATAAGCAACTAATGCTTAAAATTAGCATTCTATATTCATAATTTTATCATAATAATCAATTTTATAATTATTCTCATTATCATTTTTATACTTTTCCATTTCCTCATGCAAACTTTCCAAAAGAAAAACTTATATCACCCTATCTTCCCTTCAATTGCCTTTAAATCTGCAACCCACTATAATCTGATTTCAGTCCTATAAATATTTTACAAAAGATAATTTTACTAAGAACATCATCAACCACTCATTTTCTAAATTAAATAAGCAATCTTTAGTTTTTACAGTAGATCTCTTTGCTGTTTTGACACTAGTCATTTATTTTTCTTTTTAACTTATATGGGTGTATGTATGTACATAAATGTGTATGCATGTTTATTCCTTCAAGAAGTATACAAGACAGTTAAATTCACTTTGTTAAACACATGCTTAAAATTAACACTTAAATATAAAATTAACATTTGAAAGCTATTAGAACTGTACCTAAATATACTGAGCACTATAACTGCTTATTTTTATCATTATTTGCTATTATTACTAGAAATAAAGTAATTTATTGTTCATGGCACAATCCATAAAAGCCAAAAGACAATGGAGTGACATCTTCAAAGTGCTAAAAAATTAAAACAATCAACACAAAAATCTATATCCAGCAAAATTATCTTTAAAAAATGAAACAGAAATCAAGACCTTCTCAGAAGAAAAGAAAAAGAGAGAGAGAGAGAGAGAGAGAGAGTGTTCATTGCCAGAAGACCTGTACCACAAGACATTTTCAAAGCAGTTCTTCAGTTTTATTAAGATTCTTTTCCCATATAGGTCATTACAGAGTATTGAGAAGAATTCCCTGTGCTATACAGTAGGTCCTTATTAGTTATCTGTTTTATATACAGTACTGTGTATATGTCAATCCCAATATGTATATGTGTAACTTACTCACTTTGCTGTACAGCAGAAACACAACATTTTAAATCAACTATACTCCAATAAAAATTTAAAAAATAAAATTGTCTCTCTTCTATTCTCTCCTTCTGGGACTCTGATAGAGTCCTGTAAACCATGTCTAAATACTTAAAAGTTATAAATCAAGTTAACAAAGAATTAAGTAGAAAAATTTTATCCTCTGAACCTTGAAAATTATACCTTCATATTGACATAAATTAAAAAAGAAATGTGAGTAAAGCTATGGTTTCTATATGACTTAAAGTTGTCAAAACATCAAAGACAATGGAATTTAATTATTATTATGCAGGTAGGGATAAAATAAATAAAATAAAATAAATAAAAGCAGTTCTTCAGGAAGAATTATGATACCAGACAGAAATAATAGTTGGAGATGTCAGTATTCTACTTTCAGTAATGGATAGAGACTATCCAGAGAGAGAATAATAAGACAATTGGATTAACATTAAAAACCAACTAGACCTAACAGTCATAATGACAACACTCTATCCAACGATAGCAGAATATGCATTTTTCTCAAACACACGAGAGACATTCTTTAGGACAGACCATATGCTAAGCCACAAAATAAGTCTCAATATAAAAAGACTGAAATCATAAAAGTATCTCCTCTAAACATAATGAAATGAAACTTGAAATCAACAACAGACAGAAAATTGGAATATTAAGAAATACGTGGAAATTAAACAACACATTCCTAAATAACCAATGGGTCAAAGAAGAAATTACAAGAGAGATTAGAGAGTATTTCGTGACAAATGAAAATGAAGGCCAAACATATCAAAATTTACCAGTTGCAGAGAAAACAGTGCTTAGAAGAAAACTTATATAGAGAGCCCCAAGGAGGGTACAAACATGGTGTCAGACATATGGGAAGTCTAGCACAGTGGCCCAGGCAGGTAGAATCAGGAAGCTGGGCAGGCGAATTCCTCAAGCTGCAAAGACCATAGCTCTAAAGTGAAATGTGTGAACATTCACTGTGCCCCCTGGCTATGAGCTTTTGACATTTTCATACTGAAGTGGTCCAGGCCTACTGGTTCAGCCACATCTCATGATTCTCTAGTCTTCCATCTGGGCAGGAAACTCACCGCGTATATCAGAGGGGCAAGTTGTATCCTTGCGGTGAATTGGAAGTCTCATTGGTGGAGGGAAATCTGGACCATCAGGATTTCTCTGGAGAGAAATCTTGAGCTCAGGGTTTAGATTGCACTGTTTAATATGGTAGCCATCAGCCACATGTGTCTACTGAACACTTGAAATGGGGCTAGTCAGAATTGAGATATGCTGTAAATGTAAAGTACACAATGGGTTTGAAGACTTAGAGTGTAAAATATCTCATTAATATTTTTATATTAATTACATGTTGAAATGATGTTTGGATATAGTAGGTTAAATTCAATATAAATTTTAATAATATTAATATTAATATCCCAATATATTATTAATATTCCAATATATTATTAAAATTTCTCCTAAAAAAAGAAAACTTATAGTTGTAAATGTCAACATATAAAAAACAAAATCTCAAATCAACAGCAAACTTCACGTCTAAGTGATCTAGAAAAAAAGAGCAGACTAAACTAAATCCAGAAGGAAGGATTATATTGGAAAACCTGGAGCTGGTACGTTGTCAAAGAATATGCCAATTATGACCCATTGAATGAGGGGCACAAGCCATCCACATGAAGATGGCAGGCAGCTCCCTCAGCATCCAAGTTCCCACTCTAGGGAAGTGAGAACCCAGAAGGTATTTTGACTGAAGGTACTGTTTCAATACACTCACACAAAGGTAATAAAGTCATAGTTTTATTACTTACAGATACCAGAATAGGGGCGCAATGAGCCAGGGGAAGGGAGGTCTTCTGCCCCTTCCCCTGGTCACTAGCAAGCAGGAGACAGGAGAGAGGGTAGCAAGCACCTATTACTATAAGGTGGTTGGGGCGGCAGTCACGAATTTTTCATGGGCTCAAATATAAGTGGTTATTTTAAAAGATACCTCAGGAAAAGCAAGGTGGGAACCTGTGCTGGGAATCCTAACCTTGGGTCCTTATCTAAATGTCCAGATTCTGGGTATGAGCAGCGTTGTCATACTGTAAAATGACCAGAGAGCAACTCGGAACGGCTTTTTCCATCCTAAGGATATGATAAAGATTAGCACACACGGGCTTCCCTGGTGGCGCAGTGGTTGAGAATCTGCCTGCTAATGCAGGGGACACGGGTTCGAGCCCTGGTCTGGGAAGATCCCACATGCCGCGGAGCGGCTGGGCCCGTGAGCCACAATTGCTGAGCCTGCGCGTCTGGAGCCTGTGCCCCGCGACGGGAGGGGCCGCGATAGAGAAAGGCCCGCGCACCGCGATGAAGAGCGGTCCCCGCACCGCGATGAAGAGTGGCCCCCGCTTGCCGCAACTGGAGAAAGCCCTCGCACGAACCGAAGACCCAACACAGCCAAAAATAAATAAATAAATAAGAAAATCCTTAAAAAAAAAAAAAAAAAAAGATTAGCACACACATAAAGAAAAAAGAAAACAGGAAAACAATATAAAGAATCAATGAAATCGAAATTTGTTCTTTTAAAAGATCAACAAAATTGACAAATCTTTAGCTAGACTGATTAATAAAAAAAGAGAAAAGATGCAAATAACTAAAATTAGAAATGAAAGTTGGCTCATTACTACTGACTTTACAGAAAAGAAAAAATATTATAAGGGAATACTATGAACAATTATATTCCATTAAGTGAAATAACCTGTATGAAATGGACAAATTCCTAGAAACACTCAAACCACCCAGATGGATTTCAAGAAGAAATTAAAAATCTGAATAAATGTATAATAAAGAAGGAGATTAAATCAGTAATTTAAAACAAAACATAATTTTCTAACAAAGAAAAGCCCAGGACCAGATGAATTCAATGGCAAATTCTACCAAACATTTAAAGAAGAATTAAAACCAATTCTTCTGAAACTCTTCCACAAAAAGAAGAGGGAAGACTTTCTAACTCATCCTATGAAGCCAGCATTACTTTAATACCAAAGTCAGATAAAGACATCACAAGAAGAGAAATGTACCAGCCAATATCACTTATGAATACAGACGGAAAAATTCTCAACAAAATGCTAGCAAACTAAATCCAACAGCATACTGAAAGGAGTACAGACCGCAACAAAGTAAAATTTATCTCAGGAATGTGAGTGGTTGAACATATGAAAATCAATCAACGTAATACACCATATGAATAGAATGAAGGAAAAAAAAATGATCATCTTGATTAATTCAGAAAAAGCATTTGACAAAAACCAACACCTTTCATAATAAAAATACTCAGAAAACTAGGAATAGAAGGAAACTTCTTCAATATGATAGGGGGCATTTATAAAAACTCACAGCTGACAGTATACTTAGAAGTGAAAAAAAATGAAAGCTTTCCACCCTGAGATGAAGAATAAGAGAAGGATGATCCCCATATCACAGTTACTGAAATTTGCATTGGAAGCTCTAGCAAGAGCAAATAGGCAATAAAAAGGAATAGAAGGCATTCAAATTGGAAAAGAAAAGGTAAAATTATCTCTTCACAAATGGCATGACCTTATATATAGAAAATCCTAAAGAATCCTTAAAACAGCTATTAGAGCTAACAAATGAATACAGCAATGTCTCAGGGTACAAGATCAACATGCATTAAACAACCTGAAAAGGAAATTAAGAAAACAATTCCATTATAATAACATAAAAATGCAATTCTTTCCAAATAATTCCAGAGGCCAGTACTACCCTGATATGGAAAACAAAGGTATTACAAGAAAGAAAACCATAGACCAATATGCCTCATGGACAAAGCTACTTAAGTATCCAGGAAAATACTTGCAAATCAGATCCAACAACATAAAAAAAAGATAATACATCAAGGTCAAATGAGGTGTATCTCTGGAATACAAGGTTAATTTAACATTAGAAATTAAATCATGATCATTCAACATGTTACCAAACTAAAAACACCACGCACCCAACACAGACACTAACAAAAACATAATCATCTTAGAACAAGCGTTCAACAAAATGCAGCATCCATTCCTGAAAAAACTTATGAGCAAAGTAGGAAGAGGAGAGAGTATCCCAATCCTGACATATGGCATCTAGAAAAAAACCTACAGCTATAATTATGTTTAATATTTAAAGACTGAATGTTTTCTTCTACAATCAGGAAGAAGAAAGGGATGTCCACCATCACCACTTCCTTTCAATATTTTAGTGGAATTTCTAGCCAAAGCAATAATGAAAGTAAGAGAAATAAGAGGTATCCAGGTAGGAAAGACAAAATTAAAGTTGTCTTTATTCACAGATAGCATAATTGTCTATGAAGAAAATGTGGGAGAAACACCCAGAAGCTACTATAACTTTTACATGAGTTTAGTAACATTACAGGATAGAAGATCAATATACAAAATAATTGAATTTCTATGTCTACAACAAACAATTGAAAATTGGAATAGAAAATACCAGTTACAATAGATTAAAAAGTATAACATATACAGAGATAAATGGGGCTGAAAATGTGCAAGTTCTGTACACTATACACTACAAAATTTTACTGAAAGAAAATTTTTAGAAGAACCCAAAGAAATGGAGAGACAAATTTATTCATTGGTCAGAAGACTCAAAAATTTTAACATGTCAATTCTCCCCAAATTGATGTATAGTTTCAACATAATTCCAATAAATATTCGAGAAGGATTTCTTTGCAGAAATTGACAAGCGGACCTTAAAATTCATACCTGTTGTGACTTTCTTAAATTAATACTTGTTAAGTAAATCCCCAGGGTGTCAGATGGTAAGCTATGATTCAACAAAAGGGCAAAAGAAATTGAAATAGAGGAGTTTATTATTCACAGGTCCTGGACTTACAGGTATATGGTAACCTTGAGAGGCCACATGGGGAGATCAAACAGGGTGTAGGCAGAGAAAGCAGCAGGAACCAGAGCAAATGTCTTTATTAGGGTACATGAGTGGAGTGCTTTGGTATTCCCAGGCTAAGGCCAGATTGGTCAATTCAAACCAGAAAGAGAGGGGTTTTGGTAAGCTCCATTGGAGTCTTATCTAAGGGGCACACGAGAGGAAGGCCCTCAGTCCATGGACCTGTGAGTAATAAGTCAATTATACCTCAATAATAAAAAATAAATGAAATAAAATAGTTTATATTTATACGGCTAATTGTAAAAACATGTATGCCAGGGAAATTTAAAGTAATAATCTTGTAATTCCCAAGTAGTCTAGAGAAACAGAAATAATTGTTTATAGAAAATGAAAAAGGAAGCATCCATGTGGAGACGAAAAATGAGAGCTGGAGATCGAGTATTTTATGACTTCTCTGTGGCTTTCCAGTTTTTCATTTTAGCACACTTCGGAGACCTATCTGCAGGCATCCCCACAAACTCCAAGACACACTTTTTTTTTCCTGCAGCACATCTTCATTACCAATTCACATATTCACATTTAGTTATTTTTTGTTTGTTTAAGCTGGCACAAATAGGTTTCTGTTACTTGCAGCCCAAAATATCCAACTAATATAACTATCCCATAACCCAGTATACTTGAAGCTGCGCCATCAGTCCTTTCTCTCCTATAGGCAGACCTACAGGGAAAGCCAAATCATAAGTAGCTTGTTTGGTGAAATGTGGAAGTAGCACAAAATAAGTTATCAAAATTGAAATGTTAATAGTATCAGACTCCCATAGCCTTATGTTTTAATGTCATAATAGCAAGGCTTGATCTTGCCAATGGGATTGTAATAGTCCAAGTCCATTTCTTAAGGCTCTCTCTTCTGGATGGTGCTTGGAATAATACTTATTTCTAACATTTCTCTTTGCAAATAATTATTCTGTCTTCATGGCTCATCAATGCCCATTTTGACACCATTTTTTAAAAATATAGTGATGCACTCTATCAAGTTTGAGTTGAATCTTATGGGTGACTCTGCTCATCTCTTTCTTTATCTAATAAATGTTGATTTTAAAAGCTAATACTTGGAGAAAAAAAGAATATTTTCCTTATTTCCAGGTTCTTCAGAGACACCCAGCCACTGTTACTAATTACTGATGATAATAATCACACTATTAATGGCATTTGGTGCCAGAAATAATTTTGAAAACTTTGTGAAATTATAAACTGAAAATTTTATTCAAATGTGAAATCTTGTTATTGATAGAATGGTCAAAATTATGTTTTAACATGTATCTTGGCCTCTGCATTATAATAAGACCTTCCTTATAAGAAATGTAAATATCTTTTTTCTTTAGTCTTCCCACGCCATTTAGAGCTAGACATTAGCCTGAAGCATACATGGATAACTCATACTGATAATAAACAGGATTCATACCATCTTGGTTTGTACTACTGAGCCCGTAAATGATGTGTAATGTTACAGAGGTCCAGAAAAAGGGTAGAGTGGAAGTTATTCCACAACGGATAGAAGGATGGATGGATGGATGGATGGATGGATGGATGGATGGATGGAAGGAAACATAGATAGAGTATTAAGAGTCACTGATTATTTAGGTAGTCTATAGTAAGTAAAATAGTGATGGATAATTTGAGAATAAAAAGCCAGACATCAGTCATCAGAGGTCCAGATATACAAGTGGGAACAAGAAATACACATGCTCCAGGGGTCAAGGGAAAGCAGCCTGTCAGTAACCCAGATAAGCGAGCAAGCAAGCCAATGTGAGGCATCAAGAAACCCCAAAGACGGTCTGAAGCTGAGAAGATACTTGACCGAGTTAGAAACTTTATGGATTTCCAAACAGGGTAGAGACTGTTTCTCCACCAAAAGTTAAAAAACAACCTAATCTGAAGGGTCAAAGAATGAAAAAGTTAAAATTTATTCGGCAGGACACGTTTTGTTTGGGGAACACACGCTGGAGCCAGACCTCTTGGGCTCTGATCCTCTGCCATTTACTGACTGTGTGACCTTGGGCATATAACCTGTTTTGCCTCAGTTACTACCCTTACTTCATAGGGTTGGTATGATGATTAAATAAGTTAAAACTGAAGGCACTTAGACATACGTGTTACCAGGCTCCACGTCAAGCACTTCTCATGGATGCTGCTGAACTTTACCAAATTCCATAAAAATCCATTCGAAAATCCAATAGGAACCAATTTATAGCTGGAAACTTGAAAAGTCTTTTCATCCAACATATTTATTGTGAGTATGCTGAATTCCAGGTACAAAAGTAGATACTATAGATACAATAATAGATGAGACAACTACCCTAATGAGGGCAGAGGTTGCCAATAGATCCAGAATTAAGGCATGCAGGTATTGTACACTCTTCTCCCCTCAGCCGATGGTCAATCAATAGCTTTCGACCAACGCCGAGAGTAGTTATTAAATACATAATGCTGTTTATTGGGCACTGAGTAAAGCCACGGAGAAGGTCAAAATATGGCCTTAGACTTCAAGGGTCATAAAGTTTAATTTGAAACATAATTACCAATCTCAAACTATATTAAGTAGGGATATACAAAATCATTGACTTGAAGATGTCTGAGGAAGAAAAAATCATGAAAATGGAACATAGACTATGGTTCCCAACCAAATAAAAACAGAAACAGAACAGTTGTGTTTTGTTATTTCATTATGTATCTAAGTAATATTTGGCTGAACCAAGAATTTCTTGGCTAAACAGAGTCCTAAAACCACCAGACTGTAAATCCCTTTCATTATTCTCAGTTTACAGATCAATATACAGTAACTGAGACAAGTCTCTCCTCCTTTCTACGCCTGTGAATTTCTTTCACATCAACTTCTCCCAGTATTCTGGCTTACGGGGTTTCCTGAAACCATTTTTCTAAAATTAAGAGATGTTATCCATGGTATTCTGTACCCCACCCTCACTTTGACCTTCACTCAGATTCCAAACTTGCTCTAGATAGAATGGAACAGAAAATCTCTTTATCCCTCCTCATTTTCCAGCTCTTCTTGCCACACTACCAATCCTATAATCCTGAGTTTGGTAATGAAGTAAGAGGAAAGCTGTGTTCAAGTGATAGTGGAAGACTGGTAGAGCAAAACTGAAGAATTCCACTGTTCAAAATCGAATTTTTTATTTGATGCATGAAAAGAGGCACAACTGATTACAGCTATATATAGTTTTATAAAATTATCACTTGACAAATCAAAATGAGGGTAGTGGGCTTTGGAATCAGGTATATCTAGGTTTAAATGACAGATCTTCTAATTTGATCCAGATAACACTAGACAATTTATTTAACCTTTAGTTGAACCTCAGGAATGTGGATAATAATACCTAAATAATAAATTATTATGAAGTTTAGTACAGCAAATTAATTGTTATATAGGAAATATATTTTTAAAAAAAGAGATTCTATGCTCTTATTTTTGGGTGGACGGAAAGGAATATAGTTACCTATCTTATTTTACATATGTGGATACTGCATATTTTATTCAGCAAGCACTTACTGATAAACTATTTTTCTTATTAACACTGAGTTATATATTGGGGCACAATACAAAGTGTTTTCAAGTAAAAGACACCAATAGCTAAGGTTGCCTGACTGGAGCAGACACCTCCTTTTCCCAAAAATCTGAGTCAAATTGATCAGGGGATCAGCAGGTGCTAGCCACCAGCATTCTCAGATAATTTCCTGTACAGATGGAACTCTCGTTAAAACTATCTTCTAGCTAAGTGCTATCTTTTTATATCCTATATCCAAGGCTGTTCTCACTCTTGTACCATAAGAATGTTGAAGAGCAGGGGGACTGGGTTTCCCTCCTGGAGGACTATTCCACTGAGTATCCAGCAATGCCATAGCTCCAATTTATCTTTTTTTTTTTGGATTAAAAGGCAACAAGAGACCATTTGCCTCTCTTTAACTGACCCTTGAATTATATTTCCCCAATAAAGCCAGTTACTTACCCATATTACATGACACTGTAATATTTGCTTTTGCTGACCCTGCCATATAAATGTATAATAAGGCATGGCTTCTTTACTCAATAACTTAAAATATTTAGATAATATGATCTACGATATGTATTAAAGACGTTAACATATTCTACTTAGAGAAAAATACTCAATATTTTAATTTTTGAGAAAAAGCAATGCTTGAGTTTTAGAGTGAATCTCAGGGTCTTTTGGTAATAAAATAAGTAACAAGCAAGTTGCTGTGGCAGCTGGGGATGAATAAGCCATATGTGGTCATGGCCAGTATCTCTGCCTAGTTGCTTAAGCTCATTTGGGGTTCAGGTATAATTTAGAAATGATAGGGATCATCCTAGTTCTCAGTGTCTTGTAAGTCAGTGTGACCTAATAATGCCTGCTGGTATCGGAACAGTGATAGGGCTGCATTTCGATTGCTACTCAAAGCAGTAGCTTGGAAAAAAGGCACGTCTTTCACCACACTTCAAAATTCTTTTACATTCCAGCTCCCCCCCCACCCCATCACCAATTGCTGAAATAATCCATATCTTATAAGAAACAAGAATTTATGAGGAGGCATGGGAAGAGCGGGCCTCTGAGCAAACCCTTTCCTATAATTTGGAATTACTTGCCCTTATGCATGTCTGTCAGGTGATTTTATTATCTTTTTGCGGAAACTTGGCATCTTGTGACCTACAGCACCTCCTCCTCAGTCCTGGAAAAGTCTTAAGCTGAATTCAACCATGTCCACCCAAACATCCAGTATCCTCAAAAAAGGAAAACAATAAAAGTATCTTGTATGCCATATCCCAGATCTCTCTGACTAATATTAGAAAGGTTTCTGTTGGTTGCTTCAATCCACAGATTAAGAATAATACATAATGTCAGACGAATTATAAAGTCACTGCCTAAAATGAGAAGAAAGGAATGCAGATATTACCTGGTTTAAAATCTATATCTCCACTGAATAATTAATCGGAACATATTTTTTTTAAGGGAAGGACATCCCTTTATCTTAAAAAGAAGGAAGTTAGAATAAGAGGATTGGACAGAAAACTTCACTCAAAATGGATCATGGATCTAAATGTAAAAGTTAAATGTATGTAAGTCTTAGGAGAAAACATAGGAGTAACTCTTCATGACCGAGGATTAGACAGTCTTCATGTAACAACAACAGCAACAAAAATTAATTCAACTTCATCAAAATTAAAAACTTTTGTGCTTAAAAGGACACCATCAAAAAGTGAAAAAACAACCCAGAGAATGGGAGAAAATACTTGCAAATCATACACCTTAAAATGGACTTGTATCAAGAATATATAAAGAACTCATAATGCAACAATAAAAAAAAGACAACTCAAGTGAAAAAATGGGCAATTTGAATAGATATTTCTCCAAAGAAGATATACAAATGGACAATAAATTCATGAAAAGAAGCTGACTATCATTAGCCATTAGGAAAATGTAAATCAAAACCACAATGAGATATCACTTCACATGTACTAGGACGGCTATAATCAAAAAGACAGATATCACCAGGTGTTGGCAAGGATGTGGAGAAATTGGAATCCTCTTACATTGTTGATAGGAATGTAAGATGTGTCATCTGCTTAGAGAATCTATTTGGCAGTTCCTGAAAAATGTTAAATACAAAGTTATCATACGATCCAGCAATTCTACTCCTTACTATATGACCAAGAAATGAAAAGATGAGGATATGTACAGTCACACAAAAACTTGTACAAAAATGTTTATAGAAGCATTACTTACAACAGATAGAAAGTATAAGCAACCCAAATATCTATGAACTGATGAATACACAAATAAAATGTGGCATATCCAGATAATGTAATACCATTCAGCTATAAAAAAAATGAAGTACTGATACATGCTTCAATATGAATAAACCTTTAAAACATTATGCTAAGTGAAAGAAGCCAATCACAAGGGACTATGGATTATATGATTCCATGTATATGAAATGTCCAGAAGAGGCAAATATATAGAAAGAGGAAATACATTAGAAGTTGACAAAGTCTAGGGGGTTGAAGAGAAATGGGGAGTGACTGCTAACAGGTATGGGATTTATTTTGGGGATGGTGAAAATGTTCTGAAATTGACTGTGGTAATGGCTGTACAACTTTGTGAATATAATTTACAAAAACATTAACTTGATCACTTTAAAAGTATAGATTATATACTTCTAAAATTACACCATAATAAAGCTGTTAAAAAAAGTCAGTAGATGTCATTTGAGTAAGTGACCAGTGACAATCTTACTCTTACTGCAATGTCAAGTCAGAACAGAAAGCACGGTCCACCCTCTAAGAAGAAACCAAAAAGGCCTAATGTCTAGGATTTGACCTAGATGCTGCTAACTTATTCAGAAGTAACAGAGCTTGAGCAAGCGAGGCAGCTTTCCGAGAAGATATGTCCAGGGTTGGTAGACCGGCACATCAACAGAATCTTTGCTTAAAGTGCTTTAACTACCCCTAGAAGGAAAAGAGAGTTCCCAGATTTCTTCCTGTTAAGTTCTAGAACAAAATGTAGACAATCAAAAGGCTTTAAAATTGCCTAAGTCAATCAAATCATGGAGGAGCAGAGCAGTTATACCACCAGAGATGGATAAATTTACCACTGGAAGTAACAACATATAGATAATGCTCAAGTAGACATCAGGGGAAATGCATTTGCCAATATGAAAGGGAAGCAGATTTTTAAAAATGACCTCCAGCCAGGAGATCTTTTTTTATGATCTCCAGACATTACTGACAATGTAGAGAAGGTCACTGGCTGTCACTCTATGACTCTTAGATGATAGTCATCATTATTATTAAATGTATTTTAAAGGTAAGGGGCTCAGAGGGAGCTTGGTATATGTACATGTAGAAAGATGCCAAGTTGACAGTTATGGAGATGTTTGATGTGCAAAATCTAAAAAAAAAATATTCTCTCTCCTGTAAGGTAATTTACATTATAATGTGTAGTATGCATTTTTTAGACCTGATTCAAAAGTTAATAGTTACATATTTTCATTACATTAATTACTTGGAGATAAAGGGAATGATTTAAAATATGTATTTACATACATATGCCATCAGGAAGTGTATTGAAATGAGCTAATTAAGTGAATACTAAAGGGAACTGATTATAAACATTGAAGAAATTATCAAACAGAGCTTCATCAGGAGAACATACTCAATCTAAAAAGAAAATCTTTCTTTTGTTATTAAGCTACTGGCAAATTTTACCATAGCTATTCCACAAGGAATTATTGAGAATTGATTATTATTCCTTATTGTACACTTTTAAAGATAACCTGTTTAAACTAAAGACACAGTCTACCTAAATCGGAGTTGTTTTTACTCAATTATTTGCACTTTTTTTCTTGGGGGAATTTCAGTGGGGTTTTCCCAAGTAACTTGATTCACTGGGCACACAGACAACCTCACCAGTTTTCTACAGCAATTCTCATTTTTCTTAAAATCATGACCCATTTGATATCTTAAAAACAGCAACATTAATTTTAATTTGTCATACTGTAGGGTATAAATTGACTAAATGTTAATAGCATTCTTTTTGAGTAATCAGTTCTACATGATTAACCTAAAAATTACCAAAACATTGTTTATTCTTCATTTGTATCTGAAGAAAAAAAAGCATGATGAGTCAGACAGAGTTGGATTAATTTACTCTCTGATTTGTATTAAAACTTGCCACTATGATTCATAATCACTTTACTCGATATTTATCCTGACAAAACAGCTTAATTTTGAAGGCAGCTCATTGGAAAATAATTCAAGGCCAAAAGGTATTCTATGTCATAACTACATACAATTAAGTTGCATGGAAAATACCACTCTAATTTTTCTTGCTTCTTCCCTCTTGAATAAAAAAATGGGCAAAATACCACCTTTGAAACCTTGTAAGCACTCTCCTTTGAAGACTTTTTCTTTTAAATAGAATAAAACTAGGTAGCTTGTGGTTTTAACACCATCTAGTGGGCTTCCTTTGTGACAGCAAGTGAAAACTAAAGAGACAAAGAAGCAGGACACAGGCCATTGTACCTTCACAATTGAAACTTCCCAGGATTTTCCTTTGAGGGTACATTTAATCTACTGAGGGGCTCACATTGAAGAAGACACCTGGTTTTTGTGTTCCAGCTAAAAGAAAAAAATTCTTAATGTGGCAGCTCTTCTTCAAAACAAAGAAACTGAGAAGTGACCACACAAATACTTTTCTCTCTCTTTTAAAGTTGTTCTGAAAGTGCGAAAACACCTTCAAAAGGTCACCTTCAAAAGTCTAAAATGATAGTGTTGCCTTGAACAAATAATTCTGACCGTAGACTATTTTGCAATACAACATAAAACATGATAGCTAATGAAAATAAGATAGTGGAATGTTAAAAATATCTTATTTCAAAAGAAGTGCTGTATTAACAGCTGTGTTAAAATCTTATAATAGTTAATAATTTAAAGGGCATATTATAAATAACAACTGGGTGATTTTAAACTCACTGTAGCAAAAGATGGAATACAGCTACTTTACATTCTTCTAAAGTTGTCTGGCATTAAGATGGAAAAGGAGGGAACATAGTCTGTACATATTGAATGTCTTACGTTACATATAATCCTTGGCACATACTATAACAACCTATATATTCAAACCTGGCTTACCAAAAACATTTTCCCTGTTTTCAACTCAAAGAATCTAACCTAGTCTAATACAGACTTTAAAGAGCTTAGATCTAATTCAATTTCTACCATAATTTACTTAAGTGTGTGTGTGTGTGTGTGTGTAGTATGTGTGTGTATATGTATGTGTGTGTGTGTGTGTATTCCATTCTAATGAAATCATTTTCCCTCATATTACCAATGAATTTCTGGACACTAAATCCAATAACGTTTTAAAAGTATCATTCTTCCTAACTTTTTAAAAATTATTTGATACTTCGAAAATTGCCAAATTTTAAAAACTTCTTTCTTTCCTGTTTCCTGGTTTCCATGAAAATATGCTTTCCTGAATCTCCTTAATGTATATTAAATGAATGAATAAATGGTGTTCTAAGAGATTCTTAAGCTCACCAAGTTCTCAAAGGTAGAAAGGGGCAGGGATGAGAGTCAAATTCAAATTTACTAACTCTAAGTCCAGGTTCCCTCTGGCTATAACACGACCGCCATTTGTGTGGGAAAAGAGAAGACTCAAGGGTTTTTAATTTCATAGGAGGATCTCTTTATCTGTTCTTTCAGTAAATATTTACTAAATAACTTCGTATTTAATCACTGTTCCAAATGCTTTTATGTATAAGATTTAGTCTCTGTTTTTCACAAATTTATAACATAGTTTTGAATAAAGCCATGTACACCAATACCTGTAAAGTAAGGCAGTATATGATAAATTTCACATAAGTATTACAGAATTT
The DNA here is from genome assembly GCF_949987535.1 of Balaenoptera acutorostrata. NCBI lineage: Eukaryota > Metazoa > Chordata > Mammalia > Artiodactyla > Balaenopteridae > Balaenoptera > Balaenoptera acutorostrata. The sequence continues at coordinate 9,754,702 of NC_080071.1, forward strand.
TGAAAGAGGAGAGTATCTTTTATACAAGTAATATGCCAGAAAATTCTTGAACAATCCTGCTTCAGCCCACCCAAGGACTTTCTTTACTATTTTCTATGTGTGAACTTTGCCTTCCCTTGAGAACATTTGGACTTGCTACACTGTCACCAGGAGAGCATCATACAGCAACATCTAGACTGTCTGAATCCTATAAAGGTCTAATATCAAATTGTTCTTATACGGAAGTGGGACCAAAGCACAAGATGTTTTATAGTCTTTATGCCTTGCACTATGTTATGAGAGTGCTATTTGGTAAATTCTCTAATACTAGTCAGAGGAAATCTTCTACTCTGGGCCCCAAGTAAGGAAGGAAAAATATTAGTTGGCAAACATCTTAGATATGAGACACAAGTCATCTCAAATGGAAGGTGCAGTGAGCATAGTGGTCAATCAGTTCTGCTTAGACTTTTGAAACTGTTCAAAGGGAAAGAACTATCAGAGGGATGAAATATATCTGATTATAACTTAAGGTTGCCTTAAGTTAAAATTTATCTATTTTTTAAGTCCTTCTGAATAATGTCTATTTCTTAACACTTTATTTTTTTCTTACTGTCTTCTATAAAGAGCTAATTAAATAATGTGGGGCCTAAAAAGGAGAAAGGTTTCTTTTATGCCACCCCATTCCCCAATCCTTTAAAACATCCAATTAAGAAAGGACTTAGAAAAGGTGATTTTTAAAAAATAAATCCTAAAGAATAAGATTTTGATAGGCCAGAGGAAGTAAGGAGGTGCTATAGACTGAATGTTTGCATACCCCCAAATTCATGTGTTGAAACCTAACCCCCAGTATGATCGTATTTGTAGGTGGGGCCTTTAGGAGGTTATTAGGTCTTGAGGGTGGAGTCCTCATGAATGGGATTAGCAACTTTATAAAAGAGACCCCTGAGAGATCCCTCAACTCCTACACTATGCGAAGATGTAGCAAAAAGACAACCATCTGTGAACCAGAAGGTGAGTCCTGACTAGACACTGAATCTGCTTGCACCATGATCTTGGACTTCCAGCCTCCAGAACTGTGAGAAATAAATTTCTGTTGTTTATATGTCACCCAGTCTGTAGGATTTTGTTATAGCAGCCCAAAAGGACTAATACAGAAATTGAGGATCTGAACAAGATGTGAAGTTTGCAAAAGCTCATTGTTTTGGGGAATGCCCATCAGATGATATTGAGGCTTTGTTTGTTTATAGAAAAGATATGAGTCATATGGTAGGAAATATAGGTTATATCCAGGATAGGATGTGGAATATAAGGAACCAGAAGGATTTTGAAGAAGGATTTTGAAAATATATCTACAGGTATAGTCAGTCCCTCAGTAAGAGTGTGGCATGCTCTCAGATACATTTCAGGAAAATTTGGAGAAAAACGACTTGGCATGGAGCTATTGCAGAAGGAAAGAAATGAAAGGAGAGAAAACTATGAGTATCAGTTGTCTAAGTACAATAAGCCTGGTATAAGCAGGTCATAACTGAAAATAAGGAAAATCTTTGGGAATGAAAATGATGCATATGACATCTATGAAAAAAACAAGAAATTAAAAGGACTGACAACTCTTCCGGAAAGTGAGGGGTGAAGGGGAGAGAGGAGCAAGAGGGTTCAAGCCAAGGATGAACAGCAGAAAGGAAAATACAATTAACAAAAATTGGAATGTCAGGAGTCAAAGCAAGTGTTGGAAGAAAAAGGGATAAAGATAAAATAATATTTCTTAATCTTGAGATGCTGCTTGGACATCTATTTGAAAGTGTTCTGTAGGAATTTGGAATTTCCAAACTGTATTACAGAAGAGAGATCATGGGTTACCGTGTGTGACCCCTTTAAGGGAAAAGAGTAAAAGGATTTAGGTAAAGAACAAAAAGAAGAAAAAAAGCTAGCAAAGAAATAGCTTAGAAAGAGGGTCAAAGTAGTACCAGTAGGGAAGGCCCCTTTTTCAAAACATGAATCAATGATTATTTCAGCAATATTATAAGTAGATCTTCATGATCAAAATTTAAATTTCTGTCTAAAACTGTCAATTATCTTTCATTACAAATTACAAGTAATTGGGTCAGTTTAATTAAAAAAACAAACATTGAAAGAAAATGTGGCTTTATTCTAGCAATGATTCTTGCCAAAATTACTTTCCTTAGGATTCTAGCTATTCTCGAGCTGAAAGTAACTTACACATTACAATTTAAAAAAAACAAAACTATACATTCTATCAATAAAGGAAATAAAACTTTTTAAAGACATTGATTCTAAGCTGTAATTCTAATTTTAGAAAAATATTTGGGTTTTAACTACTTTTAATTTATATTGTACCTCAAACAGAAGATTTCAGGAGCAAAATCACCTTCCTGCATTCTAGAAAAGTAAACATATTTTAAAGGTCATGATCTCTCTCAGAGTTACTGAAACATTCCACCGGCAACATAATATTCTTTAAGTACTGTGGCCACTGTACCAGACACATTACAAATGTTATTTTATAGCTTAAGATATCATGTAAATATAATATTTTTTCAATTAATTTTTGCCAAGACATCATGTGCCTGTCCAGTCATTGAAAAATATTTATTGAGCACTTAGGATACATCAGTGAACAAACAGAGAAACATTTTTGCCCTCTCATTAAACATGGTTGAAGTTCAGACAATAAGGTTGAACCCAAACTATAATTTGACCCTATGAAATGTGGAGCATTTGCTGTTAAATTTGTCAATGTTTTTATGCTCCGTATGTGTAAAAATCATTTTTTTCCCCCTCAGAAAATCTATCTTTCAAGTGTGAGGGAAACCAAATGACCTTTACTCCTGTCTACTTTAATAATACTTGGATTGTTAATTCTCACTAAAATGTCCCATGTCCCACTCTTCAAAAGCAAACATACTTATATTTTAACTAAGATTACAGCAAAAGATAAAAGACAGATAAAATTCCAAACAACTGACCATTGAGATTCCATGTCTGAACTTTGTCCTTCCTGGAGGGACCATAGATTTTGCACTTAATTAAGTAGTGACTGAGCAATGGATTAGTGTTCTCAATGATTTTCTGATTTAGTTGACTAACTGAAAATTTCCACAGGGCAGAGCACAATTTACTTGTGTGCCCCAATTAGCACTGCTAACTGGGGCACAAAATTGGCATAAAATTGGACCCTGATTTTGCATTAGCCACCATTCAGAGAATAGCAAATAGCCAGAAGACTCAAAGGGAAGTCCTTAGTATCTTTCCTTTTCTTATTTGTTAAACCACATAGTAGCCCAGTGTTAATTTATAAGAAGGTGTATAGTTTGTGGACTACTGTGGATTATCAAAAAGGATGTGATTAATTAAGAAGTGTATGAGGATTGAAAGCCTAATACTGATTGAGAGATATAAGGGCAATGGAGGCATTGGGAATTCTTTTCTAGAAGTTCTTGAGTACCAAGCTGAAACCCAACAGCAGCTTTTTTTTTGTAGACAAAAATACATTAAAATGTTGGAAGTAATTTTGTACCTGAAAAAGAATTCATATTTCCGTAGATTGTTTGTAAGGCCCATGTAACCACAATAACATTTTCTATCTATGCATCACAGGTCTTCCCTGCCATTTTTATAGTCTTTCAGAGGCCCATAGAGCCGTATTTAAAGAACAAGACTTTTTAACACATTTGTTTGCCATTTGAAAGCCCAACATTTTCTTTAATCTAATATTGCATTTTCCTGCTATTTATTCATTTAATAATAGGTTTCAGTACAAACACATAGTAATGTTACCAAAAGGGCAAGTGCAGTAAATAGCCTTATGAAGGAAAGTCTGTGAGCTTTTCATAATGCAAATTGGGAATCTTGTTAAAATATGACTGTGCATAGGACCTTTACTGAATGAAAACAGCTCTTCTTCAGAAGCCCATCTTGACTTTGCTTAAATTACATTAGAGCAAATGACCAGTTGGGCTCTTTCATTAGCCTCTACCCTGTACTGCCTCTCCTCTGTAGATTGCTGCAGGCACCAAGCCAGTGCTAATACAGGAAAGTGGTACTCATGAATGCAGGCAGAGTAAAAATGAAGCAATAGGTTTAAAATTATTTTGGTTTAGGAAAGAATGCAGGTATGACTCTGCCATGGCCTCCAAAACTTACCAACCATCTTACACAACTACGACACTAACATATTGTCTCCACACTAGTAGAATGAGAGCTCTGTAGCCCTTGACCAGCCTAGGTAGTACATTGACATTCTATCGTACACACTTTTTTCCATGTGACGGATAAAGTTTGCAATCCTTCACACTTCTGTTAAAATTGCCTCAATAACTGTCAATTCTAAGTTGAATTTCCATCAGCAAAATCATATAAAATATTTAGAACACTTTGGGCTTTTGTTACCAAAAATATAATTCAGTTGAAAGAGCTCTTAGATGAATTCAAGGCAAGATGAAGATGATTCATTATGTTTGATGTATTGCTCTAACGATTTTGGACAGGGTAGTTACCACTTTCTTCCTGCCAAGAAAATAACCCATAGAATCAATAAAAAGAAAGGTAAATAAACAGTAAAATTTAGAATACCCCAATACTGTAATATGCTGGTGTGTTAACCACAAAACTATAGTATAAAGGTTAAAGGACAGAAGTATTAAAAATAACTATAGCTACAATTTTTGATTATGGATACACAATATAAAAAGATGTTAAAAACTGTGACATTCAAAGTATAAAATGGGGGGAGTAAAAGTGTAGGGTTTTGTATGTGTTTGAATTTAAGTTGCTATCAGGTTAAAACAGACTTTTATATCTATATGATGTTTCATGTAAGCCTTAGGGTAACCACAAAGCAGAAACCTATAGTAGATACACACAAGATAAAGAGAAGGGAATCAAAGCATATGACTAAAAAATCATCAGTTTATAAAGAGAAGAACAAAGGAACTATGAAACATCCAGAAAAAAGTAAGATGGCATTAGTAAGTTCTTACCTATCAATAAATTACTCTAAATGTAAAAGGATTACATTCTCCAATCAAAAGGTACAGAGTGGCTGAATAAATTAAAAAATTGGGACCCAGTTATATGCTGCCTACCAGAGACTTACTTCAGCCTTTAGGACACACATAGACACAAAGTGAAGAGATGGAGAAAGATATTCCAGACATAGGGAAAACAAAAGAGAAGAGGGGTAGATACTTACATGAGAAAAAAATAGATTTTAAATCAAAAACTGTAATGAGACAAAAAGGTCATTGTATAATAATGAAGGATGTCAGTTCAGCAAGAGACTATAACAAGTGTAAATATATATGCACTCAACATCAAGGCATCTAAATATATTAAATACTAACAAGTCTAAAGAGAGAAATAGACAACAGTACAATAATAGGAGAGGGCTTCAATACCCCAGATTCAATAATGGACAGATCACCCAGGTAGAAAGCCAATAAGGAAACACTGGACTTGAACCAAATGAATTTAACAAACATATACAGAACATTCTATCCAATTGAAGAAGAATACAAGCAAACCTGGAGTTATTGTGGGTTCCATTCCAGACCACTGCCGTAAATATTGCAATAAAGTGAGTCACATGAATTTTTTGGTTTTCTAGTGCATATTAAAGTTACGTTCCCACTATATTGTAGTCTATTAAATGTGCAATAGCATTATGCCTAGAAAATGTACATATCTTAATTAAAAATACTTTATTGCTAAAAAGTGCTAACCATCATCTGAGCCTTCAGTAAGTCACAGTAGTAACATCAAAGATCACTGGTCACAGATCATCTTAAATATAATGGTAATGAAAAAGCTTGAAATATTGTGAGAATTAATTACCAAAATGTGACACAGAGACACAAAGTGAGCAAATGCTGTTGGAAAAAATGGTGCCCACAGACTTGTTCGATGCAGGGTTGCCACAAACCTTTGATTTGCTTAAAAAAAAAAAAAAGACAGTATCTCTGAAGCACAGTAAGGTGAAGCAGAATAAAACAAGTACAGACATCTGTACACATTCTTCTCAAGCACACACAGAATATTTTCTAGGATAGATCATATGTTATGTCATAAAACAAGCCTTAGGAAATTTAAAAATATTAAAATCATACCAAATATCTTTTCTGACCACAAATGTTGTGAAACCAGAAATCAATAAGAGGAGGAAAATTGGAAAATTTACAAAAATGTTGAAATTAAACAACAAACTCCTAAAAAACCAATGTGTCAAAGGAACAATTGAAAAGAAAACATCTGGAAACAAATGAAAGTGGAACTCCACCATAACAAAACTTATGGCAAATAGCAAAAGCAATTCTAAAGGGAAATTCTAAAGGGAAATTTATGATAAATGCCTACATTTTTTTTTTTTAAAAAGAAAGAAATATCTCAAATAAACAACCTAACTTTACACATCAAGGAACTACAAAAAGAAGAACAAACTAAGTCCAGAGATAATAGAAGGAAGGTGATAACAAAGATCAGAGCAGAAATAAATGAAATCAAGTATAGAAAAACATTAGAAAAGATCAAGGAAACTAAGAGTTGATTTTGTGAAAAAATAAAAAGAATTGACAATACTTTAGCTGGACTCACCAAGAAAAAAAAAGAGAGAGGACTCAAATAAATAAAATTATAAATGAAATAGAGCATATTACAATTGATACCATAGAAATACAAAGGATCTTAAGAGAAAACTATGAACAATTATATGACAACAATGGACAGGCCTTGAAGAAATTGATAAATTCCTAGAAACATACAACCTACCAAGACTGAATCATAAAGAAATAAACAATGTGAATAGATCAATGAGTAAGAAGAAATCCCAACACAAAAAAGTCCAGGACCTGATAGCTTTACTGGTGAATTCTACCAAACATTTAAGGAGAATGAATGCCAATTCTTCTCAAACTCTTCCAAAAAGTTTGGGAACACTCACAAATTTATTTAATAAGGCCAGCATTACCCTGATACCAAAGTCAGATAAGGATACTACAAGAAATATATAGGCCAATATAGATGCAAAAATGCTCAACAAAATACTAGAAAACCAAATTCAAGGGCACATTAAAAGGATCTTACAGCATGATCAAGTGGAATTTATCTTTGGGGAGGCAAAAACAGTTCAATACATGCAAATCAACAAATCCTATACACATTAATAGAATGAAAGATAAAAATTATATGATCTCAGCAGATGCAGAAAAAGCATTTGACAAATTTCAAAAACTTTTCATGATAAAAAGTCTCAACAAAGTGGGTATAGAGGAAACACACCTAAACATAATAAAGGCCATATATGACAAGCCCAGAGCTAATATCATACTTAATGGTGGAAAACTGAAAACTTTTCCTTTAAGATTAAGAACAAGAGAAAAAAAAGATCAGGAACAAGACAAGGATGCCCATTCTCTCCACTTTTATTCAACTGGAAGTCCTACCCAGAGCAATTAGGCCAAAAACAGAAATAAAAGGCATCCAAATCATAATGGAAGAAGTAAAACTATCTTTATTTGCAGATGACAGGATATTATATATAGAAAACCCTAGAGTCAACCAAAAAAAACATTAGAACTAATATCAAATTCAGCAGTTTCAGGGTACAAAATCAACATACAGAAATCAGTTACATTTCTCTACACTAAAAATGAACTATCTTGAAAGAAATAAAGAAAACAACTTCATTTACAATAGCACCTAAAACAATAAAATATTTGGTAATAAATTTAACCAAGAAAGTGAAAGTTCTACATACCAAAAACTGATGAAAGAATTTGAAGAAGATACAAATAAATGGAAAGATATCCCATGTTCATGGATCAGAAGAGTTGATATTGCTAAAATGTCTATACTACCCAAAGCCATCTATAGAGTAAATACAATCCCTATCAAGATTCCATTTCACAAAAATAGTAAAAAGAATCCTGAAATTCATATAGAACTACAAAAGGCCCCAAAAGCCATAGCAAACTTGAGAAAGAACAAAGCTGGAGGTATCACACTACCTGATCTCAAACTATATTACAAATCTATAGTAATCAAAACAGTATGGTACTGATATAAAAACAGACACATCGATCAATGGACATACTAGAGAGACCAGAAATAAACCCATGCAAATATGTCAGCTAATATTTGATAAGGGAGCCAAGAATACTCAATGGGGAAAAGATAGTCTGTTCAATATACAGTGTTGAGAAAACTAGACAGTAATATGCAAAAAAATGAAATTGGACCCCTATCTTACACCACTCACAAAAATTAACTCAAATGGATAAGGACTTTAACATAAGACCTGAAACCATAAAACTCCTTGAAGAAAACACAGGAAGAAAAGCTCCTTGACTTTGGTCTTGGCAAGGATTTTTTGGATCTGACAACAAAAGTGCAAGCAACCAAAACAAACAAACAAACAAAAAAAAGTGGGACTATATCAAGCTAAAAAGCTTCTGCACAGCAAAATAAACAATTAACAAAATGGAAACGCAACCTACAGAATGGGAGAAAATATTTACCAATCACATATATAATAAGGGGTTAACCTTCAATATATTTAAGGAACTCATACAACTCAATAATAAAAAATAATAATAACATTCCAATTAAAAAGGAGGGATAGGATCTGAACGTCTTCCTAAGCAGACATACAAATGGTCAACAAGTACATGAAAACGTGCTCAACATGACTAATCATCAGGAAAATGAAAATCAAGTCCACAATGAGATATCACCTCACATCTGTTAGAATGCTTATAGACAGGAGATAACAAGTGCTGGTGAGGATACAGGGAAAAGGGAACCCTTGTGCACTATCAATGGGAATGTAAATTGGTACAGCCACTGTGAAAAACAGTATGAAAGTTCCTCAAAAAAATTAAAAATAGAACTACCATATAAACCAGAAAGCCCACTTCTGAATACATATCTGAAAGAAATGAAATCTATCCTGAAGAGGTATCTGCACTCCCATTCATTGAAACTTGATTCACAATAGCAAAGACATGGAAACAACCTAAGTTGTTCATTGATAAATGAATGGATAAAGAAAATACAATGAAATATTGTTCAGCCATAAGAAAGAAATCCTGAGATTTGTGACTTCAAGGAGAGACTGTGAGGGCTTTTTGATAAGTGAAAATAGTCAGACAGATAAAGACAAGTACTGTATGATTTTACATGTGGAATCTATAAAAGCTGAACTCATAAAAGAAGAAAGTAGAACAGTAGTTTTCAGGGGCTGGAGGTTAGGGGAAATGAGGAGATGTTAGTCAAGGAGTACCATTGGATAAGGAAGAGTAAGAGAACAAAAAAGGAGAAAGAGAAGTGGAAGGGGAAAGATGACGGTGGCTTTATTTCCACCATGGAGTCATCTATATCTAGTCATGCCTGAAAATTAACCCACTCTACAAGCCAAAGATTGTCATTAGATATTACAATGTCATCTCTATTTTATTTCATAGCTTGTATCAGTCTTGGTGATTTTGTCTATATTTGAGTTTTAAAATCACCTCAGTTTAACTTGAGAAGTCTGAAAATTCCCCTTTTCAACTACTGAGTGACAACTAGAATTAATTTTGTTAATACTTCTGAATAGCAATTCAAACATCACTAGGACCCACATTAAATACATGTATCTGTTATATAAAAGAGACAGCAAAAGCTTTTCTGAATTCAAAAGGAAAGTCGGAACTGCCTACTGCTCTCAGGCTGTCTACCTCTAATATAAAAGTTGCTTGATTTCGTAAGTTTTGCCAATTACATCAATTTCCACTCCAGTTATTATACCTGTATAATATTATCATTCAATAGCAATCAGACATGACTGTAACCTAAAGAAGATGATGAAGTTCTAGTGACTTCATACTAATATCTCTTTGCCTCATTAATAGCCACAGACTTATGGCCTTTGTGACAGTTATAAACATATTTCATTTCTGAGTTGGAATTCATTATCATGTAACTTTTTGTTTGATTTAGTTTGCTGTCAGTTTTAAGCTCTGAGTTCAATTTCAGTACTTCTGTGTTTAGCTGAGCAAAGGAAGTCTGGAATCTTACTAATGAACATTTTGATTTTGCTGCTTGCCCTTAAGCATTTATAAGATGCTTCCATGTAGTTCATGAAGTCTGATCCTTACAAAAATATAAATGAGAAAGCTAGGCACGTTATTATCCTTATTTTACATATGCTAGAACTGAGGCTAGGAAAGTCACTTGGCTTTTAGGTGACCCACTTGGAACTAGAATCTTGTCCTACTCTTGCAGTATCATACACACTCAAGTCGGATTTCACTAAAATTAAAAACTTCCGTTCTATAAAAGACTCTGTTAAGAGAATGAAAAGACAAACCACAGACTGGGAGAAAAAATCTTTGCAAAACTCAGATCTGATAAATTACTTTCATCCAAAATACATGAAGAACTCTTAAAACTCAACAAGAAAACAACCCAATTAAACAGTGGGCAACTGTTCTAAACAGACACCTCCACAAAGTTATACAGGTGGAATATAGAATATAAAAAAGATGCTTGAAATCATATGCTGTTAAGGAGTTGCCACTTGAAACAATGAGATACCAATAAACACCTATGAGAATGTCTAAAATTCAAAACACTGACCACGACACATGCCAGTGAGGACATAAAACAACAGGAAAATTCATTCATTCCTGGTGGGAATACAGAATGGTATAAGCCACTCTGGAAGCTAGCTTGGAAGTTTCTTATAAAACTAAACACACTCATCACATAACCCAGCAATCATGCTCCATGGTATTTCCCCAAATGAGTGAAAACTATGTCCACATAAACACCTGCACCAAAGGTTGATAACAGCTTTATTTATAATTGCCGAAACTTGGAAACAACCAAGACGTCCTTCAATAGGGGAATGGATAAACAAATGGTGATACATTCATAAAATGGAATATTGATTAGAAATAAAAAATAATGACCAACTAATGAGAACCTACTGTATAGCTCAGGGAACTCTACTCAGTGCTCTGTGGTGGTCTAAATGGGAAGGAAATTCAAAAAAAGAGAGGATAAATGTATACGTATCTCTGACTCACTTTGCTGTACAGTAGAAGCTAACACAATATTGTCAAGTAACTCTACTCCAATAAAAATTTTTTTAAAAAACTTGAAAAAATAAGGAATGACCTATCAAGCCACAAAAAGAGATTCTTAAATGCATAATACTAAGTGAAAGAAGTCAATCTGTAAAGGTTACATATGTGATTCCAAGTATATGACATTCTGGAAAAGGCAAAACTATAAAGGTGGTAAAAAAAAAAAAAAAAAAAGAAAAAGAAAAAAAGATCAGTGGTTACTAGGTTTCCATGGAGAGGGAGAGACAAGTAGATGGAGCATAGGGATATTTTTAGAGCAGTGAAATTATCCTATATGATGCTTTGATGATGGATACAGGTCACAAAACATTTGTCAAAACCCACAGAATAAACAATACAAGTAGTGAACCCCAATGTAAACTATGGATTTTAGTTAATAAGAATGTATCAATAATGGCTTGCCAATTATAAAAAATATACCACACTAATGCAAGGTGTTAATTATAGGGAAAGCTGGTATGTGGGGTGGGGGCAAAGTGATATATGAGAACTCTGTATTTTCTGCTCAATCTTTTTAAACCTAAAACTGCTGAAAAATAGTCTATTAATTAAAAAAAAATACAAATGTGTCAGAAAATATATACAGCACAGGTCCTTTTAATTTTCTGTGAAACTTGTTTTTACAGAATTAGTAAAAGGGAGCCTCTGATTCAGATCGAAAGATGAAGAGATAGATTCGTGATCTTTCTTCACCAAAGAATCCCCAAATCCTTTACTCTTAAGCTATTCCACCTAAAATGGTTAAAAACAAAAACTGAAATCTAATGCACAATGAGCACTAAATGCAGCCAGTCATCACATGTATGACAAGAAAATGTGTATAAGTGATGTCCGTATGCATTTAGTGCTGCATGCTGCACAGAATTTTGATTTGGAACTCCTACCTCTTAAAAAGTATAACAACACAAGAATAAGGACTAAATGTATCCATATGCAAAAACACATATATACATTCAAACACATATGTAAACTTATGAATGCCAAAATGCACACTATCAATGCCTTTGAGCTTAATTTTCCACAGGTAATTTTATCTGAATTATAACTATTATATACATACATGAAAATGGTAGAACTGAAGCTTTCTCAGACCTTTTGGAGGTGAGATAATATCTATGTCTATTTAACTTTGATCATGAAGCCCTAGGAAAAGGATCATGTCATCTTCCCCACTGAGTATGACGGTAGGAATTTTATCAGTACCCCTCTCAAATAACAATTAGCAATAATAATAATGGTAATGTGAGAGCCAGTTTAAGCTGTAATGATACCCTAGATGAAATAAAAATCTGCCACCCTCTCTATCACTGCGTTCAGCCAGCCTGCTAATCAAATACTGGCAGCATGAACTGGAGTTTAAATAGCATCATTATTATGATTTAAATGTAAGTTCTTGTGAAAGACTGACAACCTTGGAAAGTAAAGTCATCCATTTATCCACAAAATAGGCAGCGCACTTGCAGTGACAATACTTGCTTCCCCTTCACTGACCTGCCAAGCAGTTTGAACTCTTTTCCAAAAGACCACATCTGGTGAGAAGAGAGTCTTAACCCTTAGGGATCAAATGCCCACATCATCAGAACTAAAATAACAGTGCTGGCAAACTGAAGCCATAAAGATCCCTATGCGCTGTTCTCAGAAGACCCACAAATGTTCCGGCTACTGCAAGTGTCAAAAAATTGGTATATTATACTTCCTGTCTCAGGAAAGTTGCATATGATAGAATTCAATTAAAGATGGGAGGTATACTGCAGCCTGCATTCCATCTCCAAATGTTACCATGTGACTTTGAGGCTCTATTATTCTATAGGAGCTTGGTGGGAAAGATCAGTGTAATCAACTAGCCTTTCTTTACTCTCTACTTTACCAGTCTACCCACCTTCTTTTTTATATCTCAAAAGTCACAAAGGACAACATAAGCAGGTTAAAGTACTGCTAATCAAATTTTCATTACACTTTCTCTAATTGATCTTCAACTAACATCATCCCACACTGTTATGTTCATCACAGACTTCCTTTGAGCTCTCATGATACCCCATAATCATTTTAAGGCCTTTTCTTTTTTCTCTGAATCAGCAACCTCAAGAAGAAGATTCTCTTTTATTGGGACAAATGACAGCTATATATACAATAATATAAAACACAGATTCTGTTTCTGAGCCCTTTGTGATAGACTATTCTATGTGCTTTATTTGTGTACATTCATTCAGTTCTCAAAATCTCCATTTTACTGATGATACAAAGGAGGTCACTGCACAGAGCTGACAATTGGTGGAGCCAATATACAGAGATAGTAGTCATGTTCTTCTTCCACCCACCCCCAACAATTTAAGAAGTATAACACCAAGTCCACAAGATGTCCAATACTACATGAATTGTCATCAAATTCCATTTGATTCAAAATCAGGTTCAAGGGAAACAGATTTTTTTACCCATCAGGGTAAATATGTCCATAGTGAGAATCTCCCCCTTGCACTATTTGGCTTCTCGCAATCCACTGCAGACATGTATTTGATAAATGACTAAAATCTAGGGAGAATTCATCAAAAATCATTATTTCAAAAAATCATTTCATATCTAGAAATACAATTCACATACAATAATAAAATCAGCGTGGGATAAGTCAGAAAGAATCTGCCACAAAAACATGATAAGTTCCGCGAATAACTAACACCTATTTCCCTCTGTCCTAGTCCTTCATGAACTACCTTCAACTTCTTCAACCAAAAACAAAACAAACTTCACTGATGCCACCATCAAAACACACACATACATACACATAAAATTATGAACAGATATTTCAGATGAGATTTTTTAAATTAGACAAGTTATAGGTGGCTGTAATCAATAAATTTTCTGATAGAGGGAGGTGAAATAAATGTCATCACTTAACCAAAATATCCATGGCAAATACTGTTAACTGACTGTATTGGTCTTTCCTATCGAACTGTTATAGGGTGTTAGAATCATTCTTAAGAAACTCTCCATGCAGCAACATCTGGAATTGAATTGTAAAATGAATTTCATTTCCTATATTTCCTGAGAAAGAATACTGTACCAATTTAACTATTAGTGGCAAAGGAATTATTACATGATCCCCAAATACAGAAGAAAAATGACATGTATTTCATTCTGCTGTGCCTCTTTTCAAGATCATCTGTCACAATTAACTATGTGGCATATTGGGCTGGGCAGAGGGCTCAGCAGTAACCCTCATAGAACACTGCTTCTCACTCACATGGTTTTAAAGTGGTGTATTTAAAGTTTGCTACCATGTTCGGCTGTCAATCAGCCTTTATTTTATTTTTTTGCATGTCTTCTTTACCACATCATTTCCCTTTGTAGGAGAAAAATATGTTAATTCTTATTGAATAAATCTGCCAGCTTTATTTTTCAAGAAACAAGCTCCCTTCTGGAGATGTACATTAAAGGGAGGCAGAAGAAAATCTAGGAAACTGAACTCTAGAAGCAGTCTGCCTGTAACTGCAGTAAAGCAAGGAGTTTGCTTGTACTGCAAAGATTCTGTGTGGAAAACAAACACTTAAGTTTCAATACCACCCTTTTATGAAACAAGGAAATATGAAAATAAAACTATTCCCCATAGGGATAAAATCTCAAGAGAAACATCTTGAAATTCAATTTATATTTGTTGAAAATTCTACATATTTTGAATGGAAAACATGTTGAGAATGGCCCTTATCTTAAACCTAAGACTTGAACCTAAACTCTGCCCTAATGTCATCAGACCTACTATCATCTTTCCAAAAATTATACTACTTTCATTTGGTGCTGGATTAGTTTTAAACAAAATAATTACATAGAATTGATTATTGTTCTGGGAGGCTTTTAATTTACGTTTAATAACTTTGTAAGAATGGAATGCACATTATATTAAAAGCCTTGAATTTTTTTCCTCTCCATATGAAGCTAGACATGTTTTCCTACCCTAAATGACAATAAACCTGGTGAAAACTGGCTAATCAGGAGAGGAGCTTATAGGACAGTTAAATGACTGAGGTAGTGGTGGTGACACTGATAATGAGTCTCAACATTTTTGTATCAGCAGTCTCCTTTCCTCTCACCTTTCCACTTAAACTTTATTCACATTGCATTGCGAGGGAAATCAGGGTGAACGGTATTTTTTTTTTTTTTGATTCTCAAACAAACCAACAATTTTAGATCACTGATAGGAAGCTCAATTCTCTCAATTTTTTTCTTACTCAAAGAATTTCAGAGATGGAAAAAGACTTACAGGGTATCTCGTGAAGCCTCTTATTTCACAACTTAAGAAACAGAGAAATAGGTGGCTTCCCTGGTGGCGCAGTGGTTGAGAGTCTGCCTGCCAATGCAGGGGACACGGGTTCGAGCCCTGGTCTGGGAAGATCCCACATGCCGCGGAGCAGCTAGGCCCGTGAGCCACAACTACTGAGCCTGCGCGTCTGGAGCCTGTGCTCCGCAACAAGAGAGGCCGCGATATTGAGAGGCCCGCGCACCGCGATAAAGAGTGGCCCACACTTACCGCAACTAGAGAAAGCCCTTGCACAGAAACCAAGACCCAACACAGCCAAAAATAAATAAGTAAATAAATATTAAAAAAAAAATTAATCAATCTTCATAGCAGAGTAGACTTGAGAAGAAATGTGGGTACCTTGTCAACATAGTGAACCCAGGTACTTTGGGTTTTGAGAAACCTATGGGAGACCTGCTAAGCTCTTTTTAATTAACAGAAGTCCCATGTGGATAAGAGGGATTCTCCATGCCATCCTCAATGTTCAGTGAGCCTGGCTTTACCCTGGATATCTCTACTTCAGAGCCCAACTAAGCCCAGCAAGAAAACTGACTATTCACTCAGGCTACTTATCAACCCTCAGAAATTCTTACCAAAGGCACTCACGTTCTTTAACTGCCTCATTTCTTAGAACCAGCTTCACCTTTCCTCTCAGACCTCAGTTCTCTTTTTATTACTTCTTAAATAACATCTGATGGTCTTCAAACTTTTTGGAACAGACGTTCCCTACTTAGGGATATTTACGTATTTATTGACTAATAATAACTTATTTATAAATTATAATCTTAATAATGACTTGTGCATAAGTAGAATATATACAAAACCCAGACATCTTTAAAGGTTGAGATGATGATAAGATAAACAATATTTTATATAATTTCTATTTTAATTTTCTGTTAACAGGGCCAGTAGCTTTGTGCCATCACAGATATTATTAGCCTATTTTAGTGAGAGTAATGTGACTGAATTCATTATATTATTTGTGAAAATATTTTCAACACTTTAACGAGATAGCAATTCTTGATTCAGTTTATTCCCATCATTTATTTTAATGGCTCTCATAGATTTTAATCACTCTCTTGTATCTTGCAAGAATACATAGATGGACATAAAAGAAATGTGTCAGTATTTGCACTTTCTAATTATATCCGTTTTTCAATCTTACCTGCCAATTATGCAAAGGTTATTTCTTTAAATTTATCTAGTAGATTTCTACTCTCCCTGAAGTCAGCCATTTTTTTCTTTACAAACTAATTGTAAATTATAGCATTTTTATATTATAAAATCCATTCAATATTCATTAAACATTTTCACTTGGTGGGTTTTAAAATGTCATAAGTTTCCAAGTATTTAATAGAAATCATCATCATAACTAATAGTAATTGAAAACTTCCCAATGTCAGGCCGTCTCTTAACTTTTTCTATCGTGCAACTTTGTGAAATAGGCACTATTTCTGATCTCTATTTACACATGAAGACATGTATAAGAGATGTGATAGGTGACAGCATTTTTCCCAGCATCTTCTAATAACTTTCCATGCTATCAGGACTCTTTCAGGAAATTGTATTTCCTCAGTCATGTATTGTATCTTGAAGGAACAGCAAAGCATAAGAGAAAGTGGGTGCATGTTTTAAAAATACCTGCTATATACTATAGGCTAAAAGCCATCTATCTCCCCAGAAAATTGCAGCAAATTTGGTATACTTTTTTCTCTATAAAATTGAACATTAGCTTTGAAAACACTTTTACACACTTGGTCACAAAACAATGAAGAATTCCTGTGTATAATAAAGATTTTCATGGTCACTCTCAATCTCTTCCCATAGTAATATAAAGATTTTATCAAAAACATAATGCCAAATCCACCACACCTGGCACACAAGAACTGCAGCTGGTTGCAATATCGTGAGAGCAAACCAGAGAGAGAAGGAGCCACCAACAAGATGAGCTCCTGCTTCTCCCTTTCCAGCTCTCCAGACAGACTCCTAACACACCAACCCAGTGTTAAGCCATACAGAAATGCTGAACTTTTTTCTTATTCTTAGATTAAAATGAATAAAGTAGATGTTTTAATGGTTTACCTTTATATTTTAGCCTGCGCGGTGGACTTGTCCTGAACTTGTCCTACCACTGGAGGCAGAAATGTGTTGCTAATGTCTATTGTGGATGATGTGAAGAACTCTAGAACCAGATGATCTTTTTCTGGAGCCTCTAGAGGTTTTTTGAGGTCCAGAGTCAATTTGCATCCCCTCAGCTGCCATGTAAAGGAAATTAAACAGCTCACATAGACTACGCTGAAAACCAGCTTTCTACTTGCAGAGATAAAATGAGAGGGGAATGGCTGGGGAAGGATCCAGCCTCCTCATCTCATCTTGTGTGCGGATCCAGGGTATTTTGAAAGAAGATGAGACTGAAAACATATGGCACCCTTTTCTCTGAGAATAAAAATGAATACTGAAAAGATCCACATTTCAAGAGATGCAGATTCTCCCCCCCCCTTTTATTGTGACATAGAATAGCCGCAGGATCTCGGCAACTTCATTTTATCTATTGTACCTCAGTTTCCTTAACTGTAAACCGAGAATGTTAGTTGCAGCTCAGTGATTTCCAAACTTTATTTCGCCAGCAAAGCCTTTTATTACATGACATCCTAGGTGACATGATAAACATGGCTAGGAATGAGGGCCCCAAGCGCCTCTTTTCTCCCTCACGGCAGCTTGCAACAAGGTCACTCTGGGGAACCGGAAAGTGCCAAAGAACACAATTTGAAAAACACCAAAACTAGGTCTCAAGGGCCCTCTGTAGCTCTAAGACACTGTGATCGATGAGTCAGGAAACCTAATTCAGTTTTATACTTTCTCCTTGCCTCAACAGACGGTGACTCAATATTATAAAATAGGAAATTTATGTAACTCTGTCACTTAAAGGCAGAAATATTGTAGTCCAGACAATTCTACTGAAATATTTTCATCCACATGGAATTCATCCTCAACAAGGTCACTGGGGTTATTAACTAGACCCTTTGTACTCAACCATTTCCAAGTAAGTTAAGTCGCTATTCATTAACCTTTCTCTTTCTTGTTAAATAGCACCATTAGAAATCACCAATAGATGAGCGCTCAGACTACACTTCTCTTGATGTGTTTTCTTATTTTTGCCTTGCTTTTTGAGGTCAGCAAACAAGCCAAAAGCCCAGGAAGGCACAGAGGCAATGGGGACATAGCTATATAAAGAAAGCTTTCATTAACCTTGCTGACCCACCATAATTTCAAATGTCAGCAGCTAATCAGAGACTCAACTGACATCATCAATGGATGGAGAAGAGAGATATCCTGTGGGATCAATCTTTTCTCTTAGTCTGAAATATATATTTATAACGCCGTGGGGTTACTTTTGCTCTGAAGTGATGGTGGGAAAATTTCCCTCTACTATCGAAATACATGCTTCTAATGCTGAAGTTAATCATTAATTTTGATGGAACAGTAAAAACATTTATTTAAATGTCAGAATCTGACTACATTATTGGCTTCTCTTCTACTAAATTCTCTCATGGCATTTTGACAACATGGGCAGCTGTAATGTTTGGCTCACTAATCCAGAAAAGAAAAGGTAAGCTAAACTGTATTTTTTTCTTATAAAGGATTTCTCTCCATGAATTTTATTTGTCTCAATGGGGAAAATACAGAATAAAGTATTCTTAATTACCTCAATTGCTAAAATTTCTAATGTAATAAAATATCAAATAATTTGTCCATTCCCCCAGAAGCACCCATTGCAGACACATAGCAAAGAATGTAAATGAGCTCAACCAAATCCAAGAGAGCAGGTGAAACTTTGCCTAAGAAAAACAAGAATTTACAATCTGAATTTTATTACATTCATACCTTATATAAAACTTATCTTTAAAATGGGTTTCCCTTGGCAAAATCATTGCTTGGACCATCACCGACCAAATGGTCCTAGCCAAATACACAAATAAACATGAAATGATACCCCAAGTTTTCAACATGTATAACATAAAACTCCTGGTTCCTACAAATTATTTTAGATCTCAAAAAACTCATAAAATAAATATTCTTCCTGACTCAAGACTCTTGTTTATTTCATTAAACTCAGGTAATCGTGTCCCCATTCATCAAAAGCGGAGAGAGACTATGGGAGCATAAAATAAGCACCTTTACATTTAATCCAATCCGATTCATCTCATTTAATAACTTTTCCCACACAACATTGTAAATTAAAAACTATTCCCTAAAGATTTGATCAGTAAGGTGACAGAAACCAGGAAGTAGGAATCTGAAATGCATCCTGGGCTCTTAAGGATAAAATATCAATGTGTGAAACTGAGAAGGAAGAGTAAAACCGACAAAAAAAATTTGAGGAAATAAGGGAGAAAAATTCTATAAATTAAATTTAACCACCAGTACCTGTAACCATCAGCACCTAATTTTCAAGGTTAAAAAAAAGGTCTCTTATAATACAGCATAAAAAGTTTATACCTAAAGCTGTATCTTCAGTTGTGAGAGGATGCTGGTATAATCACAATCCACTAACACGTTAATACTAATCAGTATCTTTAATTTTTGTCAATTCCTTTACAATAAGCCAGGAATGAGTAAGCTGTTAATGTACCACAAAATTACTGCTGGGCTAACTGTTTAAAATTAGATTCCACGTTTTGCAACAGGTATAACTAGGCAGTGGTTCCTTCTGTACAGTTTCAGACCAGTGAAAAAATGAGTCTATACTCATTTTAGCTTCAACTGATTTGAAAAATCCAAGTTACTGATTTTTATCATGGAAATTTTTCATCACACAATAATAGCCTAGCAATGTTCTTGCAGTCTGAGTTCAGAGTTTGCCTCTTACAAACTTTGTAACCTCATGTGAATCACTCAATATCCCTGGTATTTTTATGGAGATCAGAATAACTTCATAATTTTATGTGAATCACTTAATTTCTATGAGATTATTTTGAAGATTAAGTAAAATACAACAAAAGGCTCTAGAACACTTGCACACTTCTGCTCTCACTCTTTGAATCATGTGCTTACACAAACCAGCTTCTACCAGATGTGTAGCTTTACCATGGATGGCTTAATTAAATATGATAAAAAACTGATAAACTATGGGTGTAAAAATTACCTAATTGGGTACAGAAGAGACAAAGTTTGGGGGACAAGTCTGGGGAAAAAGTATAAAAGTTTGGGGAAACTTTTCAAGATAATACTTCATTCATATCATATCACAGGTATATTTAAATTTGTGACTCCTTTAAAGAAAAGCAGACTAGAAACCACAACTCATTTATCATAGCACTTGTTTATGCAAGAAAGTTAATTTCCAATCCTAATCAGCAGGCTTAATACTTCAAGAAAGGACTTAGGCCCTACATTTAAAAGATTGCTGAATGGATGTGCCCAGTTTGAACTAATATTAAATTTTTAAGGTATTAGGTATTATTTTTTATACCTCCTGACTTTTCAGCTGACTAACCACTTTCAGGTTCTAATATGTTTGTATAGAGGGATTTTATGTACATGTATAGATAAATAGAGAGATAGGAAATAAATACAGATTCTTCTCTCACTGTACACACACATGCGTGCATACATACAACTACAAAGTGTTAAATCAGTTCTGAATATTTAATATTAGTTCTGAATATTTAAATATGTGAAATAAAGTCCTAGGATTCTGGGAATTTAGTGCATAAAATTTCAGGTTGTCTAAGCCAAGTCATTCATTTTGTGCTATTGAAACTGAACAACCTCCAGGCCCAAGATGAGGTGCCTTATGTAAAGCATGGAGAAAAATATAAGTGCATATAATAGCTTTCTCTTACGGTCATTCAGATGTTGTGACTCCCAGCTTACTCCATGACATGGTTTTGTTCTTACAAATCTGAAGGTCTTGGCTCAATTTCTTCATATGTATAAGACTATAAAATATTTGGCATGCTATTAATTTACAGACAGAAAGGTCAGTTTAACAGAAAACAAAATTACTGAAATTAATAATGTAATTTATAGCATATTCCTGGTATACTTGGAAAAGATAGCTTTTATTTCTTCCAGACAACTGTACAAACTTAGTGATTTGGAGAAACATTTTGGGACAGAACTTGGGTGCTCTCAACATTAAAAGCATATCTTAGGGACCAACTCATGAACAATGTCCACTTTCCAAGGTCCAATTTCATTTCATTTGCACTTAAATGAGTGCTATGCATTTTATTTATAATATCAACCATCTGAACTTAGGTGCAAAAAATTAGAGGTTTGGAGCATAGTCCCGATTTCCAGAAGCCTTTTGCTTTACCATGAGTATATCTAATCGTCTTCTTTTTCTATTCAATACATTTTGAGTCTCTCTATACAGAGAAGGCTGCAATCAATTTAAATGTCATATTAAAAGCTAACCTAAGCCACTATTTTATGCTAGTGTACAGCATTATGCTTGACGTATAGTAGGCTCATTTTTTAGTAAATGAATGAATAAATGCATCTGTTTATACAAATAAGATGCATGGAAGCAAAATCTGCCATTTGTTCGTGTCCTATTTCCCAAGGATGACTTCCTACAGCATTTATGTATTAACCATTCTCCTTTCTGTTTAGTGTCTCTGCGATCTTAAAATTCAATTAAATTTTTTTAGTTTTATGTATTCTAAGCTAGCAGTTGTTACTCTTTTTCTGGCTAATGTTGGCATTAATTTCTGTACATAATTCATTCTGTCTTCAAAACTCCATTGAGAAAGACTCTTATAGCCCTTCATTACCTACAACTTATTTGGGCATTAACATTTCTTAAATTATCCTTTAGTGCTGTTGTGCTGGTGACTCATAAGTTTGTAAACAAACACATTTGTTCTATATATGTTTATGCTTTGCCTTCTAAACAGAGTGAATATAAACCTAGAATCTTTATCATATTCTCAACAGGCTTTGATGATACAATTAAAATACAAAGTAACCAGAAGTTAAATTATCAGTAAGAGTCATTTATTTTGCATTTTTATTTTAAAGAATACTTAAGAGAATTGTGATGAATTAGCAGTGACAAACTACTTCTTGCAGGCTGATTTTGTGTGGAGAGTTTAATTAAACATTGCAGCTGTTTATCTCTATGGTGATTAAATTTTCATATGTAAATTACATGTATTAAGATCAAGATACTTATGTAAATGTCACTTGCCTTAATGTTCTGCGTTACTGTTATTAACATCTAACCATCACTTTATAATCTTCTTGTATTGCAATCTATTGGCATGGCTACATTTTTAAGACAATTCGCTTTGGAGCCTAAGAACAAACAAGTTTATTTTGTATTTTTATCCACAGTCTAAAGTTTATCACACAATCTAAATGTGTTTAGAGAACAGTAAAATCCAAAACATTTAGGAAGAACACCTGTCTACTTCCAAATTCCATTCCTTCAAGAATGCATTTTATATATCACCTAAATGTATATAAACAGATGATTAAGAAAAAAATACCAACAAACAAAAATAATGCATTTTCAAAAAATAGACAGTAGTAACAGATATTGCATGGCATATATTTTGGAGTGGCTATGTGGGTATTATCAGTACTTTAGAAAAAGGAAGTCACTTCATATCACCTCCATGTAAAGGACTTGCTCAGCTTTTGCTTTCCAGATTAGCTCTTCACCCTCTGGGTAGAGGAAAGGGAATACTTAAAGCAAGGTTGCTGGGCTTCCCTGGTGGCGCAGTGGTTGAGAATCTGCCTGCCAATGCAGGGCACACGGGTTCGAGCCCTGGTCTGGGAAGATCCCACATGCCGCGGAGCAACTACGCCCGTGAGCCACAACTACTGAGCCTGCGCGTCTGGAGCCTGTGCTCCGCAACAAGAGAGGCCGCGATAGTGAGAGGCCCGCACACCGCGACGAAGAGTGGCCCCCGCTTACCACAACTAGAGGAAGCCCTCGCACAGAAACGAAGACCCAACACAGCCATAAATAAATAAATAAATAAATTTATAAAGCAAGGTTGCTAAGAAAACCTTCAAATAACAGTAATGATCCTCACATTGCTCAGCATAGCTCCCACACCTAAATCAGCACACTTTTTAAACCATTAGAAATTTGATCTCTAAGTGGAATGAAAGAGAGTAGCTTACTAAATGGAAGTCACTGAAAATGCCACTGGTAATTAAAAATTATTTTTTGCAGATACTAGAGATGGGTGTGAATTGGCGAATATGTCACCTTTGTGAAAATATTTGTGCTAAGTCTTATTATCCACATTTAGATTCTCCCTACTATAGCATATTAGGTTCTATCTTCATATCTGAATTATAACAATAATCTGTTCTATATGGCTCTAATGAGATTCTTCTTATTAATCTAAAAATAAAAACAAAAGAATTTTTTCATCTTTACTTGATGAGTATAGCTATTTACATCAATGGACTCCAAACAGTCTAAATGTTGACCTCCTTATAATGTATCCTAATATATGTATATTATCATAAATTATAAATATGTTTGCCAATTGGTATGTTATACATCGGTAAAGCTTTATTTTCTGTATATAATATACAATACAAATAGAAAGAAGTTCTAATACTTCCTTTCCACATTACATGGGATCACTTTACACATCCACTTGGGTGAGTACTGCACATATTTCAGTGTACTGGCTTGGTATATAAGCCATCTCAGGTCTTCTTAGAGCTGTTTAGCATTTCCCTGCTTACTGGCTTTATCAATCCCAACCCTTGCACCTATATTTTAGACATCTTATGTTTACAAATTATAAGAGGATAGGGACAAGAAGAGGAAGTGATAGATGTGAATAAATCTGTACTACATTCTCCTCTTCTTAAAAAAAGGTCAGCATCACAGTATAAGGGTGATTATGAACTCTAGTATGACACTAAGTATTTTTCAAAGGATCATATGTCTATTTTGTTTATGTGGAGTGGTCTAGATCATTTGAGGTACTGATAAATATTTGTCAGAATACTGTTGAATATTCAGTTCCTATCACTCTTCACACAACTTTCAACTAATTTATTCTCTCATTTTTTTGGGCTAAACAATAGACTTTTTTTTTTCTTTTCCACAGCTTTGGAGGTTGAGAAGCCAAGATCAAGGTGTCAGCAGATTTAGTTCTTGGTGAGGTCCACTTTCCGGACTTGCAGAGAGCCATCTTCTGGTTTTATCTTAACATGCTGGAGAGTTCTGGTCTCTCTTCCTCTTTTTATAAGGGTACCAACCCCTTCACAGGGGTCCCATTCTTATCATGCTTATGGCTATATACTTATAGCTCAACTGAGTTCTATACACTAAAGCTGTTCAGCTTTTTACATGTCAATCATACCTCAATAAAGTGGTTTTTAAAAAATTAAAAATGACTCAGGGAAAAATGCCCATGATACATCTAAAAAAGGCAAGTAAACAAAGGCTTTGGGAATCAGACAGTCTGTGGTTTTATATGTCTGTGCATATGTACATATGGTACAGTTTAATAGTTTTATAAAATTGCTTCTCTAAACGAAAAGAACCATCTGAAGCATAGGAGGGGGAAGAAAAGGTTATGCCTGATATTAAAAAAAATCCAAAAGAACAGAGTGTTTCAAGGTAGAAAAAGTGATCAAGTCAAAGGAAGACTGGAGTGCCCGTGGACTTGGCAACATGGAAGTCATTGGTGGCTTTGATAATGCAGTAAAGATCAACACTCATTGGACCAGGAGTAAATGGAAGGTGCATAAGTGGAGACTGTGAGTCTTTCTAAATTATAAGATACTTGAAAAATAAATGGAAGAGAAAGGGCAATAAATGGAAAGTAACATGGGATTCCGGGAAAGAATGGTTATTGTTTTTTCAGATGGGAATGGTAAAGGACTTGTATCCGTTATGGCTGGGTTTGGTTGTGACACTGCTATGGACTGGATCTTTGCTTCCCCCCAAAGCTCATAATTTTGAAGCCCTAACCCTTAAAGTAATGATACTTAGACATAGGGCTTTTGTGATTGTTAGCTTCTGCCTAAATGTAGTCAAACAGATTCCTTATATATTTTGCCCAGTTTTATAGTTTTTTCTTAAGCTGTGAAGGTTAATCCTTAACCGTTTACTAGATCATGGAGGAACATAATATCTTGATGTTGTATTCATCACTTTCCAAACTCAAGTTTGTTAACAGTTTCCATGATGGTTTTAGATTTGCCTATTTAGTCGAATAACTTCCCTCTTTAATCAAATTATTTGGTTAGGTTTTACTTTACATAGTTTGAGGAAATATTATTACTCCTCACACAGCTTCAGAAAATGTATATTCTATTCATGAATTTTTAAGTTGATTTATCCTACCCCTAAGAGATTGTTTTATTTTGCTTTGATTTGTACTCAAGTCTATTTTATGTGGTACACACAGAGCTACTCCAGGTCCTTTGCGATGAATGTTCACAGGTATAAATCTCCCAGTTCTTCCACTTTCAGGTTTGCTGGCTACATGAAGAGTTCAAGTCTTTGAGAGATTAGAATCGTTTCTCAGAAAGTGAGGGTGCTTGTGGCAGGGGTAGGGGACAGGCACAATGTGTTTAAAAGAATTGAAGAGGCAGCAGAACATGGTGAGAGAGCAGATCCTGGAGCCGCAGAGCCAGGGTTCGAACCTTGTCTTGATCAGGTACAAACAGACGGCCTCAGGAAATTCATTTAACCTCTCTGTAGCTCATTTTCCTTGACCGGCAAATGGGTAATAGTTAGTAGTACAACCTCTTTTGGTTATTATAAGAATTAAATTAATTTATAAAACACTCTGAACTGTGCCAGGAAAATAGCAAGTGCTATGTGTTTGTTAAATAAAAACAGGGATTTAGAAATCATAAGGGAGGAATAAGAGGGCTTTAGATTTTTGTCTTTCAAAGAGAATATAGCTAGATTTTATTTCACCAACCTGAGACTATTTCACTTTCACGAGCAAATTTAATCTGGCCACATCTTTTCTTATTATTTAGGTATCTGAATTAAATAGAAGAAATTTCATTATGCCTCCTTTTTTCACCTACTTATTCAGAAGTTACCCATTCTATTTTTAGTCTTTTACTGGATATTTTAGGAGATGACTCTCCATGAGTCACCTGCATTTCTACATATCCTGTAAGCAGAGCCTTTGTTCCAGACAATCTCACCAAGGATGTTTGTCTAGCAGACAGCTTCTGAAGATAGACATAGTGTCTCCCTTTGGAACAAGTGGCAGGTTTGTTTTCTGTCCATAATAATAGATACTGTCTTCCTCTGGAGCAAAAGTCAGACTGCTTTCCTGTCCACTATAAACGATTCAGGTTCTCTAAGCTTGGGGTTTCTTAGCTGTGCACGAGGCCCTCTACCACATGTGTGGCATCTACTTGGCCCCTTCACATCATCTTCATGGGACTGGGGGTGAAGGTGCACTGATGCAAACATAAAGCTCATGCTATCTGCTGCACCTTGAGTAAATAAGTCCTTGGCTTCTCACTCAGGAGTCTCACGTCTTCTACCAGCATCCGTAAAACAGAACCTGATGGGCCAGGGTTCGGGTAGAACAAGAGAGTAAATCATCCAAGTGCAGGGTCATATAGTATATTCAAATTTTGAAATTTTGTTCACCATGGAGCTTTTGCATTAATTTCCTGTCTTTTAAAATACTGCTTTAAAGTATTACTTTATATTCATTACTCAGCTTTTTGGCACCTCCTTAAACTTTCTGCCCAAAGTGAGTGCAACGCTCGCTCCTTCTAGTTCCAGAACTGCTTCTGAGTTAAGAAATGCCCATAGGAGAAATAAGTGCTACCAGCAATGTTGATATAAAGATTCTGGTGAATAGAAAACATTAGAAATTGACACAATTTTGGCTCTGAGAGCGGCCCAACCACCGAAAACTTAAAGTAAATGTCTCTTACTTCCTGGTGTGGAGCTGTGCTCGTCCCTCCCCACCCCGATACCTTCCAACACTTCTCATCGGACCTCCGCTGCTTTAAGGGGAAAGATTTAATAGTAGCACTAACATCTCCTTGCCCCAAAGAAGAACAAAAGTCATCCACACATATCATAGCATACTGGAGAGCTGGGGGGGAAAGGAGGGACTCAAACTTGTATAGCTCTACTGATAGAGGTTCTCAAGTTAACATCTTATCCAGCCTTGCAGGGTAGTGAATGCCTAGAATCAGCTAATGGGGTTTGGGCAGAGTTCACCATAGTGAAGGGAAGCTAATGTAACCTTGTGGATGAGACCCTTTGGGTTGATTCAACATATTAATTGTTGTGGCTTCAACTGCTAAATATAAAACCGCTGTTAATATTTACACATCTTTACTGTACATGCTCATAAGTGGTGGAGGGGATCATCCTGATTGGGAAAAGCCACATGCTGGCTTGTGCTAGAACCTTTGGAACCCCACGACCCTAAAACCTCTTTGAGCCATAAGTCTCCATCACTGTCACTGATGATTTCACCAAGTGAAAACCCTGGCAAATGGAGGGAGCTTACACGAGGAGGCAACACTTTGATGCTGGACTCACTGTCCTCTTGATGTAGCTCAGCTATTAGTTTGGCACTGGGCTCTTGTGGAAACTGAATGTATGACACATGGAAATCTGTCATCCTCCATCCTGATATACTATTTTGGGGTGGGTCAACTCGGACTCAACAGCAACAAGGTAGGAAGGGCCTAACTAGCCACATGTGTCAAAGGGAAATGGTGTAGTCAAGAGCACAGCCACTCCTGCCCCAACACCATCCTGGCTCTACATGGAGAAGGAGAAACTGTCCTTTTGGAGGAAACTTTACCCTTTGCTATGTGAAGCAAAACTACTGGTTCAACAGAACTCTTGATTCACAGATAGTCTCCTAAATACCTGTGACATAATCTACACTGATTATTTAGCTAAACTGAAAGCCCATGATGTGGACTGGGCAGTCTCCTCTCTAATTGCCAGACATGCAGAACAGAAAAAGATGTTGTCACTCCCAAAGGCCAGAACTCAAGGTTGTTCTCATAGCTCTGTTCTTTGCTTTAAAATTTTTACAGCTATATTGACTCTTGGGTTATTGCCAAGAGCCTGGCCCTTTGATTAGCCACTTGGAAAGCTACAGACTGTCAGATTAAAGCTATCCCTCTCTGAGTCCACAAACTATAGAGAAACACATTTCAGCTGCTGTCAGACTACTTGGGTCACTTGTGTGGACATCATAGAAAAGATCTATTCTCTAATAAGACCAACTAAAATCAAGCTGCTGATTGAGTCTACACTGCCTAGATTGTTACTATTGCTGCCCAGACCCACTATAGCAGAATGGCAACATGTCCACTATCATAGACAGGGCATAAAGTAAAGGACTCTATGATCTCTGAAGCAGAGGCTATCACTGCATGCCAGACCTGTGGTTCCTACCAAAAGCTGACACTTCATTGTGGTGAGGGGGGTCACACTGCATTTTTTCACAAAGCACAGGGATTTGCCCCTGCCCACTCCTGGGGGATTGACAACATCAGACTTTTAAGCCTTCTAAAGGTTATTGTTGTCTCATCACGGCTAGACATTTTTTCAAGCTACAATGTTGCTGTTCCAGTCTAATCAGTTAACTCGGGGTATACTACTATGACCCTTGAAACAAATTTTTGCTATATTTTTGTCTCTCATTTGCATTCACTCGGTATAACTTTTATAGCAAAACAATAATGGACTGATAGTGAAGGTGTTTGGTGGACATGCCACTTTCCCTACCATCCACATGAATCTGGTATTCTTGAGCACTGGAATGACCTCCTCAAAAAAGATTTCTGACTCTACCTTCCTCACTTCCTCTTGCACCACAAACTTTCACAAGGCACTTTGGTCAAGAAAAGGATGATATCCTCTCAACCACTTCCTAGTCAAAAGTCAGGACAAAAGGAATAGGAGGTCATTTAGATCGATGCTGAAAATTTGGGATTCCAAACTGACCATTCCAGGGCATGATGCTTCTTCTTTCCCCCGCTGGAAACCCCAGTTCAGATTACTTGATACTATCTACTGGTAGCAACACAGCCAAAAGGGAGCCTAGGAAATTCTAACTTAATTCTGGTTTAGCCATTTGGATTTTCTTGTTGGATTGAAATGATCCTAGATCATAAGAATAATGACCACTGGTTTGAGTACACTGTTTACCATGTAACCCATCACTAGCCCATGTGGGACAAAGCAGAGTAAAAATGTACCTCAGTAAGTTTTATAAAAATGCTCCTATTCCTCCTGCACCAGATTTTGTGGCTCTGTAAAAAGAACAATGACCTTGGCATGTGAAGAGGGAACACCTTCAGGAATCAGGAGGTATAGGGGAAAGAGAGAGAAAGACCTTAATGAACTTTGCTTCAAGGGATGAACTGTGGAGATTTCCACACAAAGGAGAAAGTTCTCCCCTATATCAAACTGTGGCAGCAAGGTCTACTGTCTTCTACTGGATGTTTCTGACCATGGCATGACTGTCATTCTCTTAGACGTCTATCAGAAATAGCAGTGAATGGTCCCAGCTCCCACAAAAAGCACCTGTAAACATCTCTGAATGTATTCCCCACTGCACTTCCATAGCCATCACTCAGACATTCCATGGGAAAAGTGAAAGTCATATGGCTGGTGGTGTCGACAAACAGTACAAATTAGATTATTAGTACCTCCTAACAACAACCACCACCAACCAACTGGGCTCAATCATTGCAAATGAACTGGGGTCCTATAAGGCCTGCCTACCAACTACTTGGGAAAACTTATTGTCAGCCTGTACCCCTGGTGTACCTCCAACTTATACAGTTTTCACATTATGCACTTCCAAACAATTATCAACAACACTTTATTTCCATGTTTACCCTGGAACTATATTGCTTTTGTGGAAACTGCTCATTAAGTTGCCTCCCTCCTGAAAACACAGTCATTTGCATCTTACGAGTGGTCATAAAATATTTTCAAGTATTTAAGAAAACACCCCAGTATATTATGTAGCCTCAAATGACTGTGGAGATGTCCTCAAAATAAGACTACTCTTCTGGGAGTGCTTCCCAGAAGGATGAATGACTCATTACTTACGTACATTTGGAAGGCAGTTATCCCTTTTATGGGAATAATTCAATTAGAAAAAGTGATATAGAATTTGTCCCTGACTTTAGCTTAAGTGATCAGTACTACCTTGGCCTTAGAATTCTTTCAGGTCAGTCTCAATTTATTGGTCAGTGTTGTACGGGGTGCTAGAGTAGCCTTAGATCTCCACTTTATGGGCTAAGGTGGAATCTGTACAATCAGTAATACATTCTAAAGATGAATGCCTCCAGCTAAGTGGAAAAGTCAATACAGAAACTTAAGGAGAAAGCCATCTGGTTTTCAAGTGTAGATTGCGATGGTGCAAGAGATTTATTCAGCTGTTTGTGGGCATGGTCAAGATTAATACTGCAGTGGAACTCATCCTGCTGCTTGATAGTAAATGTAAAATGCTTCATGAGATGAACTGAGTAAATTTTGTCCCAGTCATTGTCAGATAAACTGGAGTAGTCACTGGTATGGTGTTTTGAGGGAAAATGTTCACTTGTGTAGACATGAAGAATGTATGCTGCGGAAGACAACTCGTCTGGGTCTCTCACATTCTGCAAAAAGAGTCCCTTATCTCTGACCCAGAAATGTCTTCTGCCAGCATCCATGAAATTGGAGCAAGCTAATTTGTTAGCTTGCAAATCAGGTAGAATCTTAGACCTTTCATAGTCTTTGAAAGTAATCCTGAGAGCAACCATTAAAACCTAAGCAAATTGGTATAGCTAAAAAGCCTACAGATGGACTAAAATGAAATTTTTTAAAAAGGTAAAATATTCTAAAAAGAAGTCAGAAAACAAAGAACAGAAAAATAAGGAAATGAAGTGGAGGGGATAAGTAAGCAGAAAACACATGATAAAATGGTAAAACTGAATCCAACAATATCTAACATTGTATTAAATATTAATGTAGAAAACACTCCACTTAAAAAAAAGAAAAATGTCAGGATCAATAACAAGCAAGATCCAAAGACATGCTGTATATAAGAGTGTTTCTTGGCTTTTCATGCCCTGTTCACTTGCATATCTATGTTAAGATCATGTGCCAAATTCCAGGAACAAGTCTATTAGGATTTTATCATCCTTCCAATGCTTTATAGTTAATGCTATTTTTACGGTATTGAATCATTCCAACAATAACTGGTAATCACTCCATTTATTTTTATTGTCTTTCATATTTCTAAATAAAACATAATTTACATGACCCATAAATATGCTGTCTACAAGAGACCCACTTCAGACCTAGGGACACATACAGACTGAAAGTGAGGGGATGGAAAAAGATATCCCATGCAAATGGAAATCAGAAGAAAGCTGGAGTAGTAATACTCATATCAAACAAAATAGACTTTAAAATAAAGACTGTTATAAGAGGCAAAATTGGTTCAAGATGGCTGAGTAAAAGGACGTGCGCTCACTCCCTCTTGCAAGAGCACCAGAATCACAACCAACTGCTGAACAATCATTGAAAGGAAGACACTGGAACTCACCAAAAAAGATACCCCATATGCAAAGACAAGGAGAAGCTGCAATGAGACGGCAGAAGGGGTGCAATCACAATAAAATCAAATCCAGTAACTGCTGGGTGGGTGACTCACAAACTGGAGAACAATTATACCACAGAAGTCCACCCACTGGAGTGAAGGTTCTGAGCCCCACATAAGGTCTCCCAACCTGGGGGTCCAGCAATGGGAAGAGGAATTCCCAGAGAATCAGACTTTGAAGGGTGGTGGGATTTGATTGCAGGACTTCAACCGGACTGGGGGAAAGAGAGACTCCACTCTTGGAGGGCACATGCAAAGTAGTGTGCACATTAGGACCCAGGCGGAAGGAGAAGTGAGCCCATAGAAGACTGAACCAGACCTACCAGCTAGTGTTGGAGGGTCTCCTGCAGAGGTGGGGGGGGGGGTTGGGTGGGGGGCTATGGCTCATTGCAGGGACAAGGACACTGGCAGCAGAGGCTCTGGGAAGTACTCCTTAGCATGAGCCCTCCCAGAGCCTGGATTCTGACATTGGCCACACCAAAGAGCCTGTAACCTCCAGTACTGAGTCATCTCAGGTCAAACAACCAACAGGGATGGAACTCAGTCCCACTCATCAGCAGACAAGAAGATTAAAATTTTACTGAGCTCTGCCCACCAGAGCAACACCCAGCTCTACACACCACCAGTCCCTACCATCGGTAAGCTTACACAAGCCTCTTAGATAGCCTCATCCACCAGAGGGCAGACAGCAGAAGCAAGAAGAACTACAGCCCTGCAGCCTGTGGTACAAAAACCACATTCAAAGAAAGACAAGATGAAAAGGCAGAGGGCTATGTACCAGATGAAGGAACAAGGTAAAACCCCAGAAAAAACAACTGAATGAACTGGAGATAGGCAACCTCTCAGAAAAAGAATTCAGAATAATGATAGTGAAGATGATCCAGGACCTCGGAATAAGAATGGAGGCAAAGATCGAGAAGATGCAAGAAATGTTTCACAAAGACCTAGAAGAATTAAAGAAGAAATACCTACAAGAATTAAAGAACAAATAAACAGAGATGAACAATATAATAACTGAAATGAAAAATACACTAGAAGGATTCAATAACAAAATAACTGAGGCAGAAGAACGGATAAGTGACCTGTAAGACAGAATGGTGGAATTCACTGCTGAGAAACAGAATAAAGAAAAAAGAATGAAAAGAAATGGAGACAGCCTAAGAAATCTCTGGGAGAACATTAAATGCACCAACATTCATATTATAGGGGTTCCAGAAGGAGAAGAGAGAGAGAAAGAACCCAAGAAAATATTTGAAGAGATTATAGTCAAAAACTTCTATAACATGGGAAAAGAAATAGCCACCCAAGCCCAGGAAGCGCAGAAAGTCCCAGGCAGGATAAACTTAATGAGAAATACACCAAGACACACAGTAATCAAACTGACAAAAATTAGAGACAAAGAAAAATTATTAAAAGCAACAAGGGAAAAACGACAAATAACATACAAGGGAACTCCTATAAGGTTAACAGCTGATTTCTCAGCAGAAACTCTACAAACCAAAAGGGAGTGGCATGAGATATTTAAAATGATGAAAGGGAAGAACCTAAAACCAAGATTACTCTACCCGGCAAGGATCTCATTCAGATTCTATGGAGAAATCAAAAGCTTTACAGATAAGCAAAACCTAAGAGAATTCAGCACCACCAAACCAGCTCTACAACAAATGCTAAAGGAACTTCTCTAATGGGAAACACAAGAAGACAAAAGGACCTACAAAAACAAACTCAAAACAATTAAGAAAATGGTAATAGGAACATACATATTGATGATTACCTTAAATGTGAATGGATTAAAAGCTCCAACCCAAAGACACAGGCTCAATGAATGGATACAAAAACAAGACCCATATATATGCTGTCTAAAAGAGATCCACTTCAGACCTAGGGAGACATACAAACTGAAAGTGAGAGGATGAAAAAAGAAATATCATGCAAATGGAAATCAAAAGAAAGCTGGAGTAGCAATACTCATATCAAATAGACTTTAAAATAAAGAATGTTACAAGAGACAAGGAAGGACACTACATAATGATCAAGGGATCAATCCAAGAAGATATAACAGTTATAAATATATTTGCACCCAACATAGGAGTACCTCAATACATAAGGCAAATGCTAACAGCTATAAAAGAGGAAATCAATGGCAATTCAATAATAGTGGGGGACTGTAATACCTCACTGTCACCAATGGACAGATCATCCAAAATGAAAATAAATAAGGAAACACAAGCTTTAAATGATACATTAAACAAGATGGACCTGATATTTATAGGACATTCCATCCAAAAACAGCAGATCACACTTTCTTCTCAAGTGCACATGGAACATTCTCCAGGACAGATCACATCTTGGGTCACAAACCAAGCCTCAGTAAATTTAAGAAAACTGAACTCATATCAAGCATCTTTTCCGACCACAACACTATGAGATTAGAAATAAATTACAAGGAAAAAAATGTAAAAAACGCAAACACATGGAGGCCAAACAATACGTTACTAAATACCCAAGAGGTCACTGAAGAAATCAAAGAGGAAATCAAAAACTACCTAGAGACACATGACAACAAAAACACGATGATCCAAAACCTACGGCATGCAGCAAAAGCAGTTCTTAGAGGGAAGTTTATAGCAATACAATCCTACCTCAAGAAACAAGAAATATCTCAAATAAACAATCTAACCTTACACCTAAAGGCACTAGAGAAAGAAGAACAAACAAAACCCAAAGTTAGTAGAAGGAAAGAAATCATAAAGATCAGAACAGAAATAAACAAAATAGAAAGAAAGAAAACAATACCAAAGATCAATAAAACTAAAAGCTGGTTCTTTGAGAAAATAAACAAAATTGATAAATCTTTAACCAGACTCATCAAGAAAAAGAGGGAGAGGACTCAAACCAATAAAATTAGAAATGAAAAAGGAGAAGTTACAATGGACACTGCAGAAATACAAAGCATCTTAGGAGACTGCTACAAGCAACTCTATGCCAATAAAATGGACAAGCTGGAAGAAATGGACAAATTCTTAGAAAGGTATAACCTTCCACGACTGAACCAGGAGCAAACAGAAAATAGGAACAGACCAATAACAAGTAATGAAAGTGAAACTGTGATTAAAAATCTTCCAACAAACAAAAGTCCAGGACCAGATGGCTTCACAGATGAATTCTATCAAACATGTAGAGAAGAGCTAACACCCATCCTTCTCAAAATCTTCCAAAAAACTGCAGAAGAAGGAACACTCCCAAACTCATTCTGTGAGGCCACCATCACCCTGATACCAAAACCAGACAAACATACTACAAAAAAAGAAAATTACAGACCAGTATCACTGATGAATATAGATGCAAAATTCCTCAACAAAATACTAGCAAACAAAATCCAGCAACACATTAAAAGGATTATACACCATGATCAAGTGGGATTTATCCCAGGGATGCAAGGATTCTTCAATATACGCAAATCAATCTATGTGATACACCTATTAACAAATTGAAGAATAAAAACCATATGATCATCTCAATAGATGCAGAAAAAGCTTTTGACAAAATTCAACACCCATTTATGATAAAAACTCTCCAGAAAGTGGGCATAGAGGGAACCTACCTCAACATAATAAAGGCCATATACAACAAACCCACAGCAAACATCAATCTCAATGGTAAAAAACTGAAAGCATTTCCCCTAAGATGAGGAAGAAGACAAGGTTGTCCACTCTCACCACTATTATTCAACATATTTCTGGAAGTCCTAGCCACGGCAATCAGAGAAGAAAAAGAAATGAAAGAATACAAATTGGAAAAGAAGAAGCAAAACTGTCACTGTCTGCAGATGACATGATACTATACATAGAGAATCCTAAAGATGCCACCAGAAAACTACTAGAGCTAATCAATGAATTTGGTAAAGTTGCAGGATACAAAATTAATGCACAGAAATCTCTTGCATTCCTATACACTAACAATGAAAGATCAGAAAGAGAAATTAAGGAAACAATCCCATTCACCATTTTAACAAAAAGAATAAAATACCTAGGAGTCAACCCACCTAAGGAGGTAAAAGACCTGTACTCAGAAAACTATAAGACACTGATGATAGAAATCAAAGATGACACAAACAGATGGACAGATATACCATGTTCTTGGATTGAAAGAATCAACATTGTGAAAATGACTATACTACCCAAAGCAATCTACAGATTCAATGCAATCCTTATCAAGTTACCAATGGCATTTTTTACAGCACTAGAAGAAAAAATCTTAAAATTTGCATGGAGACACAAAAGACCCTGAATAGCCAAAGTAATCTTGAGGGGTAAAAATGGAGCTGGAGGAATCAGACTCCCTGGCTTCACACTATACTACAAAGCAACCGTAATCAAAACAATATGGTACTGGTACAAAAACAGAAATATAGATCAATGGACAGTATAGAATGCGCAGAGATAAACCCATGCACATATGGTCACCTAATCTATGCAAAGGAGGCAAGAATATACAATGGAGAAGAGACAGCCTCTTCAATAAGTGGTGCTGGGAAAAATGGACAGTTACACATAAAAGAATGAAATTAGAACACTCCCTAACACCATACACAAAAACAAACTCAAAATGGATTAAAGACCTAAATGTAAGACTGGACACTGTAAACTCTTAGAGGAAAACATAGGAAGAACACTCCTTGACATTAATCACAGCAAGATCTTTTTTGACCCACCTCCTAGAATAATGGAAGTAAAAAGAAAATAAACAAATGGGACCTAATGAAACTTAAAAGCTTTTATATAGCAAATGAAACTATAAACAAGATGAAAAGACAACCCTCAGAGTGGAAGAAAATATTTGCAAACTAATCAACAGAGAAAGTATTAATCTCCAAAATATATAAGCAGCTCATGCAGCTCAATATTTAAAAAACAAACAACCCAATCCAAAAATGGGCAGAAGACCTAAATAGACATTTCTCCAAAGAAGACATACAGATGGCCAAGAAGTACATGAAAACCTGCTCAACATCACTAATTATTAGAGTAATGCAAATCAAAACTACAATGAGGTATCACCTCACAGTGGTTAGAATGGGCATCATCAGAAAATCTACAAAACAACAAATGCTGGAGAGGGTGTGGAGAAAAGGGAACCCTCTTGCACTGTTGGTGGGAATGTAAATTGATACAGCCACTATGGAGAACAGTATGGAGGTTCCTTAAGAAACTAAAAATAGAACTATCATACAACCCAGCAATTCCACTACTGGGCATATAACCTGAGAAAACCATAATTCAAAAACAGTAATGTACCACAGTGTTCATTGCAGCACTGCTTACAATAGCCAGGACATGGAAGCAACCTAAGTGTCCATCAGCAGATGAATGGATAAAGAAGATGTGGTACATATATAGAATGGAATATTACTCAGCCATAAAAAAGAATGAAATTGGGTCATTTGAAGAGATGTGGATAGACATAGAGACTGTCATACAGAGTGAAGTACTTCAGAAAGAGACAAACAAATATCGTATATTAACGCATATATGTGGAATCAAGAAAAATGGTAGAGATGAACCAGTTTGCAAGACAGAAATAGAGACACAGATGTAGAGATCAAACGTATGGACACCAAGTGGGGAAAGCGGGGGTGGGGGTGGTGGTGAGATGAATTGGGAGTGGGATTGACATATATACACTAATATGTATAAAATAGATAACTAATAAGAACCTGCTGTATAAAAAAAACAAAATTTTAA
Organism: Balaenoptera acutorostrata; assembly: GCF_949987535.1. NCBI lineage: Eukaryota > Metazoa > Chordata > Mammalia > Artiodactyla > Balaenopteridae > Balaenoptera > Balaenoptera acutorostrata. The sequence continues at coordinate 9,792,458 of NC_080071.1, forward strand.
AAAATGAATAGAATAAAACATAAATAAGAAACAAAAAAAAGAAGACTGTTATAAGAGATAAGGAAGGACACTACATAATGATCAAGGGATCAATCCAAGAAAAACATGTAACAATTGTAAATATATATGCACTAAACATAGGAGCACCTCAATATATAAGCCAAATGCTGGGGACTTCCCTGGCAGTCCAGTGAATAAGACTTCGCCATCCAATACAGGGGGTGTGGATGGGTTTGATCCCTGGCCAGGGAGCAAAGATCCCACATGCCTCATGGCCAAAAAACCAAAACATAAAACGGAAGCAATACTGTAACAAATTCAATAAAGACTTTAAAAATGGTCCACATCCAAAAAAATCTTTAAAAAAAGTATATCTATATAAGCCAAATGCTAATAGCCATAAAAGGGGAAACTGACAATAATACAATAATAGTGGGGGACTTTAACACCTCACTTACACCAATGTACAGATCATCCAGACAGAAAATTAATAAGAAAACACAAGCCTTAAATGACACATTAGACCAGATAGACTTAATTGATATCAAAAGGACTTTCCATCCAAAAGCAGCAGAATACACCTTCTTCTCAAGTGCACACGGAACATTCTCCAGGATAGATCACATCTTTGGCCACAAATCAAGCCTAGGTAAATTTAAGAAAACTGAAATCATATCAAGCATCTTTTCCAACCACAACACTATGAGATTAGAAATCAATTACAAGAAAAAAAAAACCCATAAAAAAACACAGTTACATGGAGGCTAAACAATATGTTACTAAACAACCAATGGATCATTGAAGAAGTCAAAGAAGAAATTGAAAAATACTTAAAGACAAATGACAATGAAAACACAACAATTAAAAACTAATGGGACGCAGCAAAAGCAATTCTAAGAGGGAAGTTTACAGCAATACAATCTTACCTCAAGAAACAAGAAAAATCTCAAATAAATAACCTAACCTTACAACTAAAGCAATTAGAGAAAGAACAAACAAAACCTAAAGTTAGTAGAAGGAAAGAATTCATAAAGATCAGAGTAAAAATAAATGAAATAGAGATGAAGAAAGCAATAGCAAAGATCAACAAAAGTAAAGGCTGGTTCTTTGAGAAGATAAACAAAATTGATAAACTTTTAGCCAGACTCGTCATGAAAAAAGAGAGGACTCAAATCAATAAAATTAGAAATGTAAAAGGAAAAGTTACAAAGGACACCAGAGAAATGCAAAGGATCATAAGAGACTACTGCAAGCAACTATACGCCAATAAAATGGAAAGCTTAGAAGAAACGGACAAATTCTTAGAAAGGTACAACCCTCCAAGACTGAACCAGGAAGAAATAAAAAATATGAACAGACCAATCACAACTACTGAAATTGAAACTGTGATTAAAGAACTTCCAACGCACAAAAGTCCAGGACCAAATGGTTTCACAGGCAAATTGTATCTTTCATATTTTTAAATGAAACATAATTTACATTATAAATATCTTGTACTTTTCTTATAACTTAGGTTATTATTCAGCTTCTTATAATTTTTGCTAAATATATACATGATGTTTTTGTGGGAAGATTCAGTTTATAACAACTTTTTTGTTGTATAGGAATACTGTTTTCTGTATATTAACATTTTACAAGTAGTTTATTTTTCCAATTTTTCTCTATAGTATCTCTTGATTCCCTAATAAGATATTCATATTATCTGAAAATTATGGCAATATAGTTCCTTCCTTTGTAAGTCTCATACCTTCTGTTATTTTTTTCTTCACTTATCAGCTGTCTATAAACCCTCCAATATAATAACTATAAGAACTATGATTTTAAACATTCTTTTCTTATCCTTCAATACGTCATGATTGCTGCTTCTTTTTAGTCATCAAAAAGGAAATGTAGTGTCAATTTTGGTTCACAAATTTATTTAAAAGAGAAAATTTCCACATATTCCAAGAATATTAAAAATTTTAAAATCATATATGGATATTGAAATGCATCAAGTGTTTTTCATCAGCTATTTTTAGAATCATATATATTTTTCCTTTAATTTTTAAGTGAATTATTTTGAGATATTCCAAATATTGAAACTTCTTTGTTTCCCTGGGGAAAAATAACCCACTTTGCCATAGTGTATTTTTACATATATTTTTTGGATTTTGTTTACATTTTTGTCTCTGTATTCAGAAATCAGGTCGCCTATGCCTTTCTTTGTCATAATGATATTAAGACAACTGTCTCTTGTAATTATTTTGAGTAATTTCCTTTTCTTTCTATTTTCATGAAAACTGACATAAAAAAACTATTTGTTTCCTAAAGGCTTAGTGATTCTTAATTTTAAAATTATCTGGGTCTGGTGTTTTGTTGTTATATGTCTGAGTAGGGTGGGTTGTGGATTACTACCTAATGATTATGTTCTTTAATTGATAAATATGTATTCTTATTTTCAGTTTCTTCTGGGTCATTTTTTACTAAATTACACTTTTTCCTAGAAACTGTTTATTTGGTCTGAATTTTCAAATAGTTAAAAATATTTTGAAATATATTTGGTCTAAATTTTCAGCTATTTCAAATATCATAAAATTTTGTATGGTATGGTATTTTATTTTGATTATAAATAGTCTGCCATAATTATAATTACATCTCCTTTTTAATTCCTTCCAAATTTATATATGCTTTCTCTTTTTTAGAGGATTCATTTTGGCAGAAGTCTGTTTTATTAGGTTTTGCAAATAACCAAATTTCCGTATCCCACACATTTAATTTTTTTTAATATGATAAAAATTCTATATGTATGTTCTTATTTTCCTTTTTAATTTCCTAGTAGACTTTTTCTTTGGATGTGCAATGCCTATTTTTTAAAATAAACTTAAATTTTTTTTTTTTTAGAATTTAGTTTTAGAATTTTAGAAAAGTTGAAGTGTTAGTACAGAGATTATAAAACCCAGTTTCCCCTACTGTTAATATACTACATTATTATGGTACATTTTGATTCATTAATTTTAGAAACAATTTTGATAAATTAATATTAACTAAATTCCATACTTTATTTAGATGTTCTTAGTTTTTCCCTAAAGTCATTTTTTTCTGTTTCAGAATCCCATTCAGGGTACCATATTACATCTAGCCATCATATCTTAGGCTCCTCTAAACTATGATAGTAATTCAGATTTTCCTTGGTTTTTGATGATGCTGACAGTTTTAAGGAATACTAGACAGGTATTTTATAGAATTTTCCTCAATTTGGGTTTGTCATATTTTTTCATTGTTAGATTTATGTAACATTCTCATCAGATCACGTCAATGATATGTAGAATGAACATGACATTACTGATGATGTTAATCTTGATCACCTGGCTGAGATAGTGTTTGTCAAGTGTCTCTATGTTAAGCTTCTTTTTTTCCCCTTTCCATTCTATGCTTTTTGGATGGAAGTCACTGTGTGCATTCCATGGTTAAGGGTTGGGAAGTCATGCTCCAGCTTTTAAAGGAGAAATATTTACATAGTTATTTGCAATTTTTCTATAAGGGAGATTTGTCTATTATCCTCCATTAATTTCTTTATTCAGTCATCTATGTATATCATCTTTTTGGGCACATGGATATTTGCTATATTTGGGTTACAATTTAACAGTAGTTACTTTGCTTGCTCAAATTCACTCAAATAATTCTAGCTTTGGCTATCGGGATCTCTTTCAGATGGCTCATATGTCCCTTTGACATACAACCATCATTTTGGTTTTTAAACATGTCCTTATTTTCTGGCACTGCAAGATGCTACAGGATCATACTGTGTATTCTCCCTGCCCAACCCTAGATTCAGCCATTTCTCCAACTGGAGAAATTGTTTCTTCTACTGGAGAATGGTATTAGAAACCAAACACAATGTCTTTCTTTTTATTTCACTTCTTGAATAGAATTTTAAGCTTACAGATTTTCAATCATTTTCTTCCAGTTAAATGTATTCGAACCATATTCTAACCTCTGAGACACTGCTTTATCAAACTTAAAATGTTGATGTATAGTAATTTTTATTATCACTAGGTTCTAAATATTCCCTGTTATCAGAATATATTCTCTGATAAATAAATTAAAAAGTAGATTTTAAAATTTTCTAACATGTAAGTGCTTTAATTTTCTTCTCTTTTTATTTCTAATTTTATTGCATTATGGTTAGAGAATGACATTTTCACAGTAATAAAAATTAAATATTGGTTGAGATTTGCTTTGTGGCCTACTTGTTAAAAAATTTTTGTTTTGTTTTACCTATGCCAACTTTTCTTTATGTATTTGGAAACAATGTGCATATAAATACTGCATCATTATCTCACCCTGGTGAATACACTTTCTTTGTTTTTTATTGTGTATTGCAGTCCTAATACTGATTTTACTTTAAGGTATACTTTCATTAATTTATCTACCTGATTTCTTTTCTAAACATATGCTTGAAACTTTATTATCTATATTGAAATTCTATGAATTTAAAACAAAACAGACTTAATGTCTTTATATTTATTGTAATTCTTTAATTAAGAACTTATTTACAACTAAATAAAATTTTTTGTTCTCTACTTGCCATGCTTTTTCTTGTTCATTTTTCCCTGTTTCCCAGCTTTTATTTTATTAATGAAATATTGCTTACTCTCTCCCCAGTAGTTTGTAAGTTCTGTATTGTATTTCTGTCCTTGTCATGCTTAATCTTAAATTTTAACATGACTATTTAACTGAGTCTAAAGATAATCAAGATCCCTAAATCCTATGGAACAATATTTATGTTTCTATGCTGGTTACTCCATTCTCTTTTACATCTGTTCTCCAATATTTTGTGACCCATTTTACACTCTCCAAAGGAGTCACTATTTCTATTACATAATATAATTCGAATTCAATATATAATATGTTTATTAAATCAATGTTCAGAAAAGCAAATTTATTCTTTTGTGTTTCTGAATTATATCTTTCCAACTTGTATGTAATTTTGATAATTCCTTGATTATACTCTCCCATTCTCTCTGTTCTTTCCCTTTGGAAATCTATTAGACCTAGATTGGACCTTTGGGTTATATCTCACATGAATTTTATTATCTCTCCTTAATTTTAATGTCTATACATTTCATTTCTAGAATCCAAGATTATTTTCATATATACCTATTTCTTTTCCTTAGTTTCATTTCTATATTCAAGATCATTTTTTTAAATATGTACTTTTTTATATTCTTTTCTTAGGATTTATAGACTTTCCTCACATCGCAATCGTAAGAAACATACCAGTTTTATAATCCCATACATGTTGTATCAGTATGGATAATCTGCTGTTTATCTTGCTGGAAAATATAATTTATTTTGGTTGTTCTATCTTGGAACACTACACATGTTTGCAATGTTATGTCTCCATATTTATTTTGTGTTAATTATGTCAAATGACTCAACTATCACCAGCATGAGACCATTTTTTATATTATTTTGTGTGATTCATAGACCAATGGGTACAGTGAATACAGGCATACCTCAGAGAGACTGCAGGTTCATTTCCAGACCACCACAATAAAACAAATATCACAATAAAGCAAGTTGCACAGATTCTCTGATTTCCCAGTGCACATAAAAGTTTTGTTTACACAGTACTATAGTCTATTAAGTGTGCAATAGCATTATGTCTAAAAAAATGTACATACTTTAATTAAAAACTACTTTATTGCTAAAAAATGCTAGCCATCATCTGAGCCTTAAGGGAGCTATAATCTTTTTGCAATAATAGCGTCAAAGATCACTGATTACAGGTCACCATAACAAATATAATGAAAAAGTTTGAAATGTTGCAAGAATTACCAAAATGTGACACAGGAACACAAAGTGAGCAAATGATGTTGGAAAAATGGCACTGACAGGCTTGCTTGCAGTAGGGTTACCACAAACCTTCAATTTGTAAAAAATGCAACATCTGTGAAGTGCAACAAAGCAAAGCATAAAAAAATGAGGTATGCCTGTATTCAATATTTGAAGCCTATATATTGTGCAGACCAATGACTATATAATTTTGCATCTTGAGGATAGGAAGTTTAATGTTTTTTCTAGCTAGAAACCAGGATATTTATCATTCGATCATTACTTTTGAACACCCCAGATTTATGCAACAGTATGTATTCCATCTCCCTATTTTTCATAGGCCCAGGATTTTGTTTTCTCTCCTTCTTGGCACATTAAAAAACATATCTTAGTAGCTGTGAACTTTAAAATAAAGAAGAATAATGACAAATCAACCAATTCCAATAAAGAAGAAAATAACCATAGTCAAGCAACACTACCATGCTCTGTTAGATACTCCCTGTTCCAGATTCTTTCCATAGTGCATCCCATTTAATCATGACAACAGCCTTATGAGGTAAAACTCATTAAAACCAATCATCAGATATGGAAATTAAGTCTTAGAGATGTTAATGAAGTTAAAATAATGACAGATTTGAAATTTGAAACAATATCTAATTATGAAGTTGGTCATTTTAAATTACTTCTCTAAATTTCAGAATAGCTTTCTATTCTGAAATTCAGGAAAACCCAATGAGTATTATCTGTAAAAACTGACAGGATTTGGATTATCTAAATGAGGAGTTTCAGTATTTTAGGAGGCACAGTGGAGAAATGATACTTGGTATACATAACCTGGAAAACTATTTTAATTGTATATTTCCCAACTTAGGAAATCAAAACTATTATACAGCTCAAGATCATAGTTCTTTATTTAATTCCATGACAGTTATTTTTAGCAAAGAAAGAAAATTTAGCATTCTCTTTTCTGATCTTGCTGGGGTTAATTTTTGTATCTTCCTTATACACTGAGATTTTCTTTTCTCCTCATAGTTTTATAAGACATTTTGGTTTTGTAACATTTTGTTAGGTTTAACAACATCTAATTCTAGATTTAAATAATCCCTTTCACCAGAACTTTTAAGAAAATAGTCTTCTCATATATGCACCTTTCCTGGAGTTTCGATCAATATGAACTGTTTACATCATTTATAATTTACTCAAATATTTCAAACTAATGACATTTGTCTCTTTCACCTTTTTGTATGTAGATACCATTATAGTTGGGTTAATGGATGAAATACTCCTTCATAATACAACATACCTCTATTCCAGAATGTTGACTGGATTTATTCTGTTACTTGTATTCCTCTTGATTTTCAAATAAGGATTATTAATTTTTTTGTTTTCTTTTGTTCCTACCCTCATTTCAGAAAAAATGAAGATGAATAAAGTATCTCTTTCTAACACTAAAGAAATAAATGAATAAAAATAAATTACTTCTCTACATTGAAGAATAAGGCAGGGTAGTAGTTCTTTAACATACATACACTGTTTTATTTTGTTTAACAAATTGATAAAGTATCTAAAAAGTCAAATAATATATAAAATAGTATGGCTTTTATTTTAAATTAATAATTTACTATAACTCATGGTTCTATGACAACTAAATTTTTTTCTCTTAGTTGATTCACACAGATAATCTCTTGCTGCTTTTTTTTTCTTTACTATTATATACTCCATATCATTAAATGTGGTAAAGGGCCCACAGACGTCATCTCTACAAAATATATCTTTCTAAAACTTGTCAGTCTATTACTAGAAACTAACTGTAATCTCGGCTTTGTGACATGAATAATTGGAGAATGAGCAATACCGTGTTGTTCTGTGAGACTGACTTAAGTCAGAATTAATCTGAGTCATTTGTGTAGCTCAGTTCTGTGTATGCATCTTCACAATCCATGCCCATTATAGCGAGACTGATATAAATTAAGTACCAAAGCTAGCAGACTTATTATCAGTGGAAATGCAATTCTTGGAGTCACACATCTCAGTAATTAGTAATAATATGAAAAGTTCTTAAAAAAAAATCACACACACACGTTTGTATTTGTATATGTATATGTGTATGTAATATTTTAAAGAATTCCCATATTTTCTTATTACTGTACTGGAACTTTTGGTTCTTTTCAAATATTTATATATAGAATATTTATTGGTAATTTTTATATTCTCCAATGAGAAAGAAAACTTAGTTGGCCCGCATTGTTTCATTTCTCATAGGCTTATAGGGAACTATAACAATGAAAAATAGAAATAGTCACTTGCAGATTCTCAGCAATTACCAAAAGTTAATTAGAATTGTTACAGTAACAAACATGCACCCATAATGTTCTTGTTGATAAATTTTAACTACATGTAATAAGGAAATCCAAGACTGAGCCAATCTCATAAATTGTTTTACACTATGTGAATGCTTTCTCTGGCTGGTCAAATTAAATATTGATAGACTGTCCTCTCAGAAAGGGTTAGACAAAGACATTTTATTTGTCTCAAAGCCTAAACGTTAAAATACAGCCTTCTAGAAACAGTGTGTTGGATCAGTTAAGCAATAAAAATGAACATAATTACTTGTTCCCCATTCTATTCTCATCTGATAAAGAAAAGAAATAATAAGATGGGACTGAGACCACACTGGGTTGTCAGTCATTTCTCATGTTATAAGTGTCAGTAAATATTTTAATAAGATGCTTAGTTTTCTTTCCAAGCAAATAAGTTAAATGAGATTTTAATGGTAATTAAAAATAACTGAAGACAAGTTGTTGCTTTTCCTGAGCATAAATTTTACTCTCAACATTGTGTTGTGTCACTGAGAGATTTCAAAGGATGTGAATGATAAGGGCCCTTTCTCCAAGAAGTTTATAAATGTCAGGAATATCAGATTGATATACGTAAAATAATTTATATTACATACTGTAAACACATATTAATACTTTGTTTCATCATAACTACTAGTAAATATGCTCTCAAATAAGAAGCTATATTAGTGTAAGAAACTTTCATAGTTAATAAGAATGATATATAAACATGGATTCTAGATTATGTTTATTTTTTATGAATATTCCCAAGTATTTCTGAAAACTTCAAAGTGCAATTCATTACCATGTTAAAGAAAGCAGTATTGCTTCATACACCATCAAGCAAACAAATATATTAATAAAGGCACATTAAGTGAGAAAGTATCTAAAAGTTTGAATGCCTTTTTTCCTATTAGCTATAGTTGAATAAAGTAAAGAAGGTTCAAATAAGCTTCATGGTACTTGCCTATTTCTCCAGTATCTTACTGTTCTTTAAACTACTATTCCACTTTCTTCTAATTCCAAAGCTAAATCAGCATTTTAAACCTCAGTTTGCGGAACTTGGTTATGACAGACCTGGGAAACGAGTACCATTACTAATTTTTATACCATGCGTCTTTACTTTTTAGCAAGCTAGCTCAAGACTACAAGAAAAGAGGTGATAACTTTATCTCTAGCTGAGATGGCACACAGAGCTATGACTAAGTTAAATGAAAAATCAGCTTAATCGATTAATGATTATCATCATCACCTCCACAATCCTTGTCATTTTATCTGTATGCAATTTTTAGCTGGAAGGAACTTTGTGATGATCTATTAAGCTTTGTAAATCTCCAACATAAAATTTTAAGTAGGTTCGGTATTCAATATTTTCTCCTAGTATCTTTAAATCATACTGTACTGTGCCTTATCCTATAGACTTAGATGTTCACTATTTATTTTATAGAGAGGTATTGCATTTGCATATTGAGTTTAGCAAAAGGTAACAGAGTTCCAAAAAACTGAATTGAAGACTGGAATGTGTAATGTTTACGTGGTCATGTTTTCTCCCTTGCTTTCCTCAGGTTTGCCAAGATGTATATGAGGAAGCGCTAAGTAGAGTAGCGATAGGGAAAAGATAAATCACAATCTCCTACTCTCACCCTCCTTAGTCAAAAGTGAGCTTTACTCTACATTTGCAACATCATGGGTGCTTCATCAGCCTTGTCTCCCATTCCTCTGTGGGGATATGTAGTTACACCTATGGATATAGGTAGAGGAAGGTAGTTTAGGTGGGCAAGGATAAGGGTTTAAAAGACAGCCTCAGAACAGAAACGTAGGGATGAGGGCAGAAATAAAAAGGGAAGCACAAAGTCTAATAGCCTGATACTCCCTTACCTTTTCACCTTCTCCCTCCCATGGCCAGCTTTTATCTTTATTCTAGGATTAAAAGTATCAACACCCCACTGTTTAAGGGGGCTTCAGACTCTCCCTTGAGCCAACCTTTACCATTAAGAGAATTAGGTAGCCATTAAGGCCCAATAGCCAGTATTTCCACAAAGCTTGTTGGTGGCTTAAAATTTTGAGATTTTAAAACTATCTATCTTCTTTATCTTTAGATGAGTAAACTACATTGAATGTATTTTATATGACTTGAGAAATTCCAACAAAAGTATTCATTTAGTACATGCTATGGGTCTTCCAAAGAAGCTCTGAAGTAGTGGCACCACAACAAAGAACAAGGTACCATCTATATCATTCACGTGCTTTAAATATAGAAAAGAAGACATACACACCTAAAACCATTCTAGTTAAATAACTCTCCCCAATAGAGACTGTATTGTTAAATAAGTGGAAAAAATATCTGAAGGGGGAAGAGAGTTGTCTTTATTTGTAATGAGTCCTACATTGGAAGGAAATGTAGATTGGAATTGACAGTAGTGAATGGCAAGGCAAGTGGAAGCATTCCAGGAAAAAGCAGGGTAGAGCATCTAGGTGGAGAAAAAAACATAAAAAGATACACTGGGGTTAAAAGGAGACACTCTCTAGTGAGGAACAAAAATCATTCTCAAAGCAGTTCAGAATTAAGGACTCAGGAAAGATGAGTTTCAATAGTTAAGATGGAATCAGACAGACAAGACAGACAAATTGAAGAGTTCAGCTTGATAAAAAAGAGAAAGTGTTTAGAGAAGCACTGTTTCTCAGAATGGTCTCTCCAAACTGGATGAGATAAACTAGAGAAAACAAAGGCTAGACTATTACTAGGAAAATATTCAAAACATTAGAAACCACAGAGATAAAGGATGTCAAAGAAGATAGTGTGATTAGCAATGCAAATAGCAAAGAAAGATTTAATATGATAAAACCTAAATAGAAATACTTTAATTGTCTAGAAAAAATATGCTGCTTATCTTTAAAAAAGTATAAAGAGAATAATTTTTAGATTCTAGATTGAAAAGAAAGTAGTGATGGGGTGGAAATAAAAAGAAGAGGTAATTTCTAAAGAATTTGGAATACCGGAAGAAGAATAAAGAGAGAAATGAGCAGAAGAAATATTTGAACAAATAATGGCTATGAATTTTGCAAAATTATGATTATGAACAAACCTAAGAAGGTCAGAGAACATCAAGAAGTCATTCAAAGAGAAGGAAAATGATAAAGTTCAGAAACTTGGATCTAAAAAAAAAATGTTAGAAAAGGAATAAATGAAAGTAAGATTTAACTTTTTAGTTTCCTTATTTTTAACTGCTTGAATAGATAACTGTTATGTATTAATAATGCTTTAATAATTATTTAAAATATTTTAATATTTTAAAAAAATTAATAATAATTTGTCATTTGAATAATAATAAATTTTATTTGGGTTATAGCTTATGGGTAAGTGAAATAAATAACAGCAATATTATAAGGAATAAGAAGGAAAGGGAATATTCTAAGTTATTTCTACTATCAGTGAAGGGGTAAAATGTTATTTGCGAAGGGGTAAAATGTTATTTGAAAGTGGACATAAATTTATTTTAAAAGTATTCTACATACAGGGAATATAGCCAGTATTTTATACTAACTTTAAATGGAGTATAATCTATAAAAATTTTAAATCACTATGTTGTATGCCTGAAACTAATACAAAATTGTAAATCAACTATACCTCAAAAAGAATAAATAAAATAAAATAAATGCATTCTACAAAATCTATGGTAATTACTAAAAAGAAAAATTAAAGTATAAGTAACAGTAAAAGAGTAGAGAAAATGGAATCATATAAAATTGCTTAATTAAAATCACAGAAAATAGAAAAAGGAAGAAACAAAGAACAAGTACAATGAATAGAAAACAGTTATACTAATCCAACTGTACCAATAATCATGTTAAATGTGAATAGTCTAAATACACCAATTAAAATACAGAGACTGATGGAGTGGCTAAAAAACTATGATCCAACTATATGTTTTTTATAAGAAACTCAGTATAAATATAAAGACATAGAATAAAAGTAAAGGGATGGATAGAGATACATCATGCTAACACTAATCAAAAAGAAAAGCTATGGTAGCTATATTAATCTCAGACAAAGCAGATTTTAAAACAAGGAAAATTATCAAGGATAAAGAGGGGCATTATCTAATGAAAAGGGGGTTGGGGAGTCATTTCTCCAAACAGACATATCCTTAATGAGTATGCACTTAACAACAGAGCACCAAAATAGATGAGGCAAAAAAATGATAGAACTGCTAGGAGAATATATAAATACATTATTATAGTGGAGACTTCACAATCCATCTTTACCAGGAATTGATGGGTACTACAACTAGACCAGGAGTAAAGGTATAGCTTAACTGGGCAGTACCATCCATCAGCTGGGCTTAATTAACATATATAGACTATTTCATCAAGCAACAGCAGAATATACATTCTCCTCAAGGTCACTAAAATATTATCTGCCATATCAGTAAACACAGGATGTTGCAGCCATCAAGTCACCACATTACAGCTGCCCCTATGGCGAGCCACAAGGGCACTCAGGATGGAAATAAAGAATGCCCACCATCTAGCAGTCAACTTCTGCAGCCACCCCAACAGTGCACCCTGAGGAGACTCGGGATGAGAAAACACAAGATACTGGCCCTAGATAGCTGAGGTGCATATCAAAGGAATGATTTCAGTGAGCCCAGACTCTTACATCTTCCCATACATAGAAAAGTGCTAAATTCTTCAATTGGAGATATCTGGTTTTCTTTTATTAACAGTAATCTTTTGATGTTCCGACTACCTGGTCTTTTGTTGGTTGCAAAAACTCCTCTATATCCTGCCCCACCCCTTGCCTCTTTGGGACAGTTTCTCAGCCTTATCTGAGATACTGTGTCCTGGGCTTGAAGTCCTCAGAATATCTGCTGAATAAAAATATAACTCTCAAATTTTAGGTTGTGCATTTTTTTCAGTCGACAGTCACATGAAACATTCACCAAGACAGACCACATTCTCAGCCATAAAACACATCTGAACAAGTTAAAAAGGAGGGATCATACCATGTATGCTCTCAGACCAAAATGGAATTAAACTAGAAATCAATTACATAAAGATAGCTGGAAAATCACAAAATACTTAGAGATTATACAATACACTTCTAAATAACACATTGGATAAGAAAAAGTCTTAAGAGAATATTAAAAATATTTTGAACTAAATGAAAATGAAAATACATCTTATCAAAATTTGTGGGATGCAGCAAATATAGTGCTTAAAAGAAATATATAGCATTGAATACATTTTTTAGAAAAAGAAAGACATGAAATCAATAATCTAAACTGCCACCTTAGGAAACTAGAGAAAGGAGAACATTATAAATATGAAGATAGAAAAAGAAAGGAAATAATAAAAATTAGTGTAGAAATCAATGAAATTAAAAAAGAGAATACAGAATTTTTGTTTTTCATTTTAAAAGCTAGTTTGTTGGAAAGTTCAATAAAATTGATAAAACTCTAGCCAGGCTAACCAAAGGAAACAGAGAAGGCACAAATCACTAATCGCAGAATTCAAAGAGAGGCCATCACTATTGATTCATGAACATTAAAATGACAATATAGGAATATTATGAACTACACTATTTCTACAAATCTGATAACTTAGATGAAATGAACCAATTCTTTGAAAGACATAATCTACCAAAATTCATACAAGGATAAATAGATCATCTAAATAGGTCTATATCTATTTTTTTTTTTAATTTTATTTATTTATTTATTTATTTATTTATTTATTTATTTTTGGCTGTGCTGGGTCTTTGGTTCGTGCGAGGGCTTTCTCCAGTTGCGGCAAGTGGGGGTCACTCTTCATCGCGGTGCGGGGACCGCTCTTCATCGCGGTGCGCGGGCCTTTCACTATCGCGGCCCCTCCCGTCGCGGGGCACAGGCTCCAGAAGCGCAGGCTCAGCAGCCGTGGCTCACGGGCCCAGCCGCTCCGCGGCATGTGGGATCCTCCCAGACCAGGGCTCGAACCCGTGTCTCCTGCATTAGCAGGCAGATTCTCAACCACTGCGCCACCAGGGAAGCCCTATATCTATTTTTAAAAACTGGATCCATAATTAACAACCTTCCAAAATAGAAAGCACCAGATCCATATGGTTTCTTTAGTGAATTCTCCCAAACATTTAAGAAAGAAATGATACCAATTCTTTACACTCTTTTTCAGAAAATGGAATCAGAGGGAACACTTCCTAATTCATTGTGTGAGGCCAGCATTACCATAATATCAAAACCAGATAAGACATCATAAGAGGAAAACTACAGATAGGTATCAGCCATTAATATAGATATAACAATCTTCAACAAAATATTAGTAAGTAGAATCCAACAATGCACAAAAAGAATTTTGATTTAATTTTGATTAAAAATTCAGAAAAACCCCAAGCAGGATAAATACAAACAAATCACATAGGCACATAAGGATTAAACTGCTAAATATTAGAGAGAAAATGTTCAAGCAACCAGGGAATATAAAAGTTATTACCTAGGGATAAATATCAATTATGAGATGAATTTTCAACAGTCACTATGAAAGTCAGAAGAAAATGGAATATGTTTTAAGGTTAAAAAAAGAAATATCCTGCCAACCTAAAAGCTTATATTGAATAAAGATATTCTTTAAAACAGAAGGCCAAATAAAGATGTTTTCACACACACACACACACACACACACACACACACACACACACACACACACCATATCACCAGCAGGCTTAAACTGTAAGAAATATTGATAGGAATTCTTCAGGCTATAGAAAATTATCCCAGATGGAAGCATGAAACTGTAGGAAGGAGTTAAGAGTATAAGAAATGCTACTATATAGGAAACAAATCAAAATAAATTGCTTAAACAATATAATTATTTAAAACAAAAGTAAAAGTCTTGTGGAATTTTTAACACGTATAAAACTAAATAGATGTCAATAGCACAATATGTTAGAAGTGGGTAAAGGCAGTTAAACTCTTATAAGGTTTCACATTGTTTGGGAAGTAGTAAATGTCCTGATTTAAGGTAGATTGAAATAAGGTAAGGTTACTATTTTTAGTATCCAATATAACCACTAAGAAAATAATAAAAGATGGCATAAATAAAATGCTGATATAGGGGGAAATGGAATAAAAAGTAGTTGATTAATCCAAAGTTAACAGAGAAATAAACAAAAAGGAGCATATGGGAAAAAAGAGAAAACAAATACCAAGATGGTAGAGTTAAATCCAATTAAATCAAGAATTACATTAAACATATATAATCTAACAACATTTCAGCTAAAAGACAAACATGGAATTTAAGAGGGAAAATTTTCTTTTTTTTCCCTTTGGCTTGCAATATGTTTACTATAATGTGCCTAGAGAATTTTTCTTTTGTCTGTTTCTTCTTTTTCATGTTTTTCCCATTTTAGCTTTGTGGTGATTCTTGCATTTGTCACTTCAAGTCTTTAGCCTGGTCTTGGAAAATTTGTAGCTCTAATTTATTGAGTTCAGGGTTGTTGGGGTTTCTAGAATTTTTATTGTAGAATATCAGAAGGGAAGGAGCTGCACAGAGGAAGGGTCCAGAAATCTGCACTGGGTGTCCATATATGTCCTTGGCTGAGAGCTGGACTGTACAGGTACTGTACAATCTCTGTGAGTTCTAGCAGAGAGTAGTCCCTGACTACTGATCATATAATCACTAATCTGTAACTAATGTTAGTTACAGAGTAACTAACCATACCAGTTTTCCTGGGACTGAGGGAGTTCTTAGCACATGGGGATTTCGTGTTTTAAAACTGGAATAGTCCTGGGCAAACCAGGATGAATCTGGTCATCCTAACTGGGATGTAGAAAGCTGTAGAGAGATATCAGAGCATGTGCAATGCTGGAAGACATTGGAACTCAGGCAGAGTGGAGATGTCTCACCAAGAAAATTCAGTTGAGATCCAGAAAAAGTTATAACTCAGAAGTAAGGATTACAAATTAGATCCAGGGTCATGTAATAGAACTAAAGAAGAATATTATATAGATAAATTCTAACACAGTCTTAACCCAACCTTGACAGAATCAATAGTCAGGCAGTAACTGATACAACTGCCAGAAGAAAATTGAACACCTAAAGGAAGAGAACATATTCCAGATTCACTGTAACATAATATCCACACTGTTCAGAATATACTTTTAAAAATTCCCAGACACGTAAATAAGCAAGAAATTGTGACCCATAATCAAGAGAAACATTAATTAATAGAGACTTTAAGGTGACACAAATGTTTTGAATTAGCAGATAAGGACACTAAAAAGCAGGTCACTATGCACCATGATTTCTCAGTCTTGGCACTGTTGACATTTGGGACCAGATAATTCTTTGTTTTGATGGCTTTCCAGTGCATTGTAGGATGTTCAGCATCATCTCTGGCCTGTATGTACCAGATGACAATAATGACTCCCCCACTCAAGTTGTAAGACCCCCAAATGTCTCAGACATTGCCCAATGTCCTCTGGGGGGAGGTGGATTCCCCCCAGTTAAGAACCACTGCTATACACTGCAAATGGAGTGATTATCAGGATATGTAGTTAAGTGAAAAAAAGCAAACTGTAAAATAACATGAATTGAATGCTCACTTCTTTGTGAAAAGAAAGAGGATATATAAAATTTATATCTATTTGAATATACTGAAAAGATAAACCAAAACTGATTATGATGGTTATTCTAGGGAGAGAGAGGGAACAAGTTATCAGAGACAGGAATAGAAAGTGAGACTTCTCCAAATATAACTTGCTTCATAGTTTTAACATTGGAAACCTAAGTATTTTACATTTTCAAAAATATAATTACATAAAAAGAAAAAAGTACCTAAACTTCTTTAATGGAAATAAACAAATTTAATCATATATCAGAAGGAGGAATTATTTCAAGTGACTTTATAGCATAGTATTTTGACTGTATTTTGCCTAGAGGAATACAGGTCCTAAGCAAAAATGGACCTATAAAAAAATCTTAAAGTTTATCCTCTAGTCTGATTGTAAATATTAGTAGTAGTAGTAGTATTTTGAAATCAATTTAGAATATTATAGGATAACGGGAATAAGATATCTAAGGTTCTGACTCCTTACTCTGAAAAGTGACAAATAAAATGAAATCATTAAATATTTAACTCACCTTCACTTTTACAAACACTGTGTCAAGGTAACTGATAACTCCTCGTAGAAGACAAAGTTTTAACCAAAGAATTCTAGCTAATATATGTTGGCTAAATTATATGATTATAAAATCAATATTTTGCAACCCTAATAAAATAATTACTTCAATTAACAATTACCAACAGATGAAACATTAGATGAGAGGCTGATAGAAAGCTTTACAATATGGAAATCAGTCTTATATAGTTGCACATGAAGCTCAAGTTTCTGGCATTAACTCCCATTTATAGGGCATACTAAAACAACAGAAGTTAAATGACACTAGGGAAATAAACAGACACGTCCAAAATGTAAAATATTCTACAGAAAAACTAATTGCCCTGTAATAGACAATGACAGGATAAAAAAGGAGGGGTGATTTTTATAGATTAAAGGAGATTTAAGAGGGTGAACAACCAAAAGTGAGTATGGCTCTTGTTTGGATTGTGCCTAAAAGCAAACCAGCTGTAAAAAGACATTTTTAAGATAACTAGAGCCGTTCAGTGATGTACAGAATATTAGGCAATCTTAAAGATTTATTTAAAGTGTTTGTCGGTATTATGGCTACATAAAATCTATGTATTACTTTTAGAAACACATACTAACATATACACAGATTAAATAACTCGATTCTGGGATTTGTATTTAAATATGACACTGAAGGGAAAAAAAGACAAATGGAGCAAATGAGGTAAAATCTTGATAAATGCTGAATCTGGATGATGAGTATATGTGCGTGCATTGTACTATTCTTACTACTTTCATTTATGTGTGAACATTTTAACAGAACTAATAAAAATTATATGATCATCTCAATAGACACAGAAAAAACTTGCAACAAAATTCAACATCCTTTCATGATTAAAAACTCTCAACAAATTAGGTACAGAAAGAATGAATCTTAACATAATGAGGTCCATGTATGGCAAGCTCACAGCTAACATCATATTTTAGTGAAAAGCTAAAATTCTTCCCTCTAAGATCAGGAACAAGACAAGGGTGCTCACCCTCACTGCTTTTATTCATCATTGTGTTAAAAATTCTAGTCAGAGCAATTAGGCAAGAAAAAGAAATTTAAAAAATACAAACTATGAAGAAAGGCATTAAATTACCTTGTCTGAAGATGACATAATCTTGTATCCAAAACCCTAATCTTATATATAAAATCCTAAAGATTCCTTACACACACACACACATGCACACACACACACACACACAAAAACTGTGAGAACTCATAAATGAATTCACAGCAGTTTCAGGATAAAAAAATCAATATACAAAAATCAGTTGTGTTTCTGTATACTAACAACAAATTACCTGAAAAGTAAATTAAGAAAATAATACCATTTACAATAGCAACAAAAAGAAAAAAATACTTAGGAATAAATTTATCGAAGCAGTGAAAGATTTGTACCCTTGGAAATACAAGACATTGATGAAAGAAATTGAAGAAGACACAAATAAATGAAAAGAAATCCCATGTTAACAGATTAGAAGATATAATATTGTTAAAAACGTCTATACTACCCAAAGCAATCTACAGATTCAATGCAATCACTATCAAAATTCCAATAATATTTTTCACACAAGTAGGAAAAAATCTAAAATTTATATGGAACCACAAAAAAACCCAATTAGCCAAAACAATCTTGAGAAACAACAAAGCTGGGGGCGTCACATTTCCCGACTTCTAACTATACTACAAAAACCATATTAGTCAAAACAGTGCAGTACTGGCATAAAAACAGACACAGAGACCAAAGGAACAGAATAGAAAGCTCAGAAATAAATCCATGCATATATGGTCAACTAATCTTTAACAAGGGCACAAAAAATATACAATTGGGAAATAATAACCTCTTCAATAAATGGTGCTGGGAAAACTGGAAATCCACCTGTAGAAAAATGAAATCAGACCCATATCTTACACCACTCCCAAAAATTAACTCGACATGGATTAGAGACATAAATATAAGACAACCTACAGACTGGGAGATGATATTTGCAAACCATACTTCTGATGAAGGTTTAAAATCTAAAATATATAAAAACTTCTACAACTCAATAGCAAAACAACTCAATAAATAATCCAATTAAAAAATGGACAAAGGACCTGCACAGACCTTTTTCTAAAAAAGACACACAAATAGTCGACGGGCATTTGAAAAGGTGGTCAACATCACTAATCATCAGAGAAATACAAATAAAAACCACAATGAGATATCACCTTATACCTGTTAGGAGAACTATTACCAATAAGTCAAGAGATAAGTGTTGACAAGGATGTGGAGAAAAGGGAACACTTGTACATTGTTGATGGGTATGTAAATGGGTGAAGCCACCATGTATGGAAGTTCCTCAATAAATTAAAAATAGAACTACCGTATGACCCAGCAATCTCACTTCTGGGTATATATCCAAAGGAAGTGATATCAGTATCTTGAAGAGACATCTGCATTCCCATGTTCTTTGCAGCATTAGTCACAATAGATAAAATATGGAAACAACCCAAGTGTCCATCGACAGATGAATGGATAAAGAAAATGTTATACATATAATTCAGCCATAACAAAGAAGGAAATCCTGTCACTTGTGACAACATGGATGAACCTAGAGAACATTATGCTAAGTGAAATAAGCCAGATACAAAAAGACAAACACTGTATGATCTCACGTACACGTGGCACCTAAAAAAAGTTGAACTAATAGAACCAGAGAGTAGACAGTGGTTGCCAAGGGGTAGGGGGATGGGAGAAAGGGGGAGATGTTGGTCAAAGGGTATAAACTTTCAGTTATAAGATAAATAAGTTCTGGGATCTAATGTATAGCATGGTGATTACAGTCAAAACTACTCTATTGTATACTTGAAATTTTCTATGAGAGTAAATCCTAAGTGTTCACCCACCGCCCCCCCCCCACACACAAAGGTAACTATGTGAGGTGATGGATGTATTAAGTTGATTGTGGTAATCATTTCACAATGTATAAATATATTAAAACATCACATTGCATATCTTAAATAAAATCACACCGTACAACCTAAAAAATAAGTAAAATATAAAGGAATGTTTTCAAAGACTGTTTCATCACGTAGGAAAAATGATCATGGCATGAGAAGCTATTATATATGGCCCAATTTTATTACTTTTCTCTGGGTGGTATCATTATACATATTTTTTTCTCGAAACATGTCTTTATGTGTTATATTTTATATTAACATAATCATAAAAATGCATATAATTTAAAGGAAAAATTCATGAAACCATGTATAAGCCCTGTACTCACCTGACACAGCTTTTACATCTTTGTCTGCTATGCCACACCTTTGATTATTTTAGCTAAGATTAACTTGTCACCTTCCCATTAACAGAGCTGTCAGAAATTTCACCTTTGGTATTATCTACTCTAGTATTTCAACATGTCTGATTATCATCATTATTAATAATTACAATTTTGTAGAATTTGATAATTTTAAGTCACAACACTATTCATTCAGCAAACATTTACTCTGTCTGGTACTTGCTAGACACTGTTCTAGACACTGGGGCATAAAACATTAAGAAACAGAGTCCCTGCTCTAATTGAGTTCAGAATCTCAGGCTACTGAAAAAACAAAGGAATGACATAGTCCTAAATGTATCTAACAGCAATGTCACCTTGAAACAAGGATTAATATGACATTTTCAGTCCTACAAGATATTCAATTACCAAGACAAGTTATATGAAGTCCCAACATTCAACAATTTGACCTGGAAAGTGTCATTTTCATAGTTTCAACCTACTGATTTTCTCAGACTTGTATTTTTTAGAAATGAAGCAGAATTTTGAGGTCATTTGTTTAATTCATTTCTTTCATAGATGATGAAACTGTAGACCAGAAAAATGATGACCTAGAATCACAAAGCTCGTGAATTAGGAGTACAAAATAGATATTTTGCATAAATTAAACCAAGGTTTCCCTTTCTTCAATTATTGGTAGTGTAAAGGAAGAACCAGATGCAGACAAAAAAGCATATATCCTAGAATTGCCATAACTTACAAAAGCCATTAGTCTCCCAATATTTCCATGCATATTATAAACAGACTGACTCTTAGATCTAGTGCTCAGAGCTGGGGAAAAAGAAACTGAGTAACACATACAATATGTGTGTGTGTGTGTGTGTGTGTGTGTGTGTGTGTTCATGAGCACACATGTGCCTATAGGGGTTGGGAGGAAGGGGTACTTCTGTGTAAGCTTTATCAGGATGCTGTAGGTTGATAGTGTCTAACCAGAGGAACTGTAGCTGGGGAGGAATGGACAGCATGTGAGGGAACGATACATGATAATAACACAGCTGAAGTAATTACTGAGTAAAAAAATCTTAAGAATTATGGGACACACACTCAGATGGCATTAAATTGTGTGTGTTTGGTTGGTTGGTTTATGGCCCTGCCACATGGCTTGCAGGATCTCAGTTCCCCAACCAGGGATCAAACCCACACCCCCTGCAGAGGAAGCACGGAGTCCTAACCACTGGACCTCCAGGGGATTCCCATTTGGTTGGTTTTTTTTTTAAATCAAATCTCTCCAGCAAAGTCCAGCAGTCATCTCCTACAACCACCCCCAGCATCAACAGGCTGCTAGAGAACATATTTTGCAAATGCTGTGAGTGTGACTGTCCTCCTTTTCCTCATAGTTTATATAACTCATATATGAAAGCAAAAAGCTAGAGCCATAGAAATACAGATAATTATGCTGGTAGTTTAAATGTTATTCTTTGAGTAGTTGCATGTACAATAACTCAGAATTCTGAAATTTTTATGTAAGTTCAGATGCAGATATAGCCAATCTAATATGAACCATGCTGCTTAGAATATTAAACTTTATATGTGGGAAAGAAGGGACATTGGTGAACAGCTAGCCAGACTGTGACTTTTTGTGAGAAAAGATGGATAGCTAACTACAGCCGCACATTGTAGCTATAACTGGTTATCGTTTCCAGTTTTCAAACATGTTTATCTCTAAGTTAAATGCTTCATAATATTAACATAATTTTAAAAAGTACATTTAGTTTTTCTCAACACTCTTTCCTTTAGAAAATTCTGCGTAAAGACCCTTCCACTTGGAAAGTTGTTTTAAGTTTCTTTCTTATTGAATAACTAAGAAGCTAACCAATTAATTAATTCAACAAGTTTATTAAATAGCAAATGTGGAGCAAGCATGAAGTGGGGTGTTGGCAATGCAAAGGTGAATGAAAGAGATATGGATCCCTTCTTCCCATACATCCACAGTCCTGGGCTACACTAATCACATTATTATTTATAATGCAGTTGTTCTCATTCTTACTAGAAAGGTTTTATGCTAGGTAGTTGCTAATGCCCAAATTAGAAAGTGTTACTTAATTCTTCTTTAAAATATTTGAGATATGTGTGATTAATAGTATTAACTCATTTTATAGATAAGAAATCAAGCAATTATTTTAAAGAACAGCAAGCTCCTGGTAAAGTCAGAAGAGAGGTATCTTAAAACTTGGTTCATGGGCTTCCCTGGTGGTGCAGTGGTTGAGAATCTGCCTGCCAATGCAGGGCACACGGGTTCGAGCCGTGGTCTGGGAAGATCCCACATGCCGCGGAGCACCTAAGCCCGTGAGCCACAATTACTGAGCCTGCGCGTCTGGAGCCTGTGCTCCGCAACAAGAGAGGCCGCGATAGTGAGAGGCCCGCGCACCGCGATGAAGAGTGGCCCCCGCTTGCCGCAACTAGAGAAAGCCCTCGCACACAAATGAAGACCCAACACAGACAATTAATTAATTAATTAATTAATTTTTTTAAAAAAGCCAACGTTTTAAAAAAAAAAAAAAGTAACTTCAAATTAAAAAGGTAGCCATTAAAAAAAAAAAAACCCAGTTCATATTTTATTGAATTCATCAGTTTAACATGTGTATTTGTTTCATTCATTTTATTTCCATTTAGTCTATATTTTCCTGATAGTCCACAATGAGCAATCGGATAATTATAAAATAAGAAAAAAATGAAAAAATTTTCTAAACATAATATACATTAGGAACTTAGAAAATGAAAAATGTGTGATCCAATATAAGAGAAAGAACACCAAATTTTAGTGATCAGAAGGTCAGGGTTCCAGCATTAGTTAAAAAACTGAATTTATTCAAATAATAAAAATTTATAAATGTCAGCCTTCTTGTATATAAAAACAGGGAGAGTAGTACCTACTTTGGTGAGTAGTTTTGATGGTCTAATTTGTCTTGTAGTTAAAGTGCTTGATAAACTTTAAATTTACATACATTACTATAAACTAAGTATGATTTTGAGTATATATCTTATGGATGGCATAAAGTTATGTTTTAACTCATGCTGAAGGTATTTTTTCTTTTAATTTATAAGCTCATATTTTTTATATTTTTGTTTTAATAGATATATTTAATTAAAAATAGACATATTTAATATTATTTGCTATTTTAATTCATGTTTTCTTTTGCCCCCGTATTGCTTTTCAAATTTTTTATATGACGTTGCCTGTTTGTTGTTTTTTACATAATTTTATATTAAACGTAATGTAACGGCACCCTCTATGGCCCCCAATAATGTCTTCATTCATAGCTCCTAATTTCCATTCTCCTCTCATTTGTCTGAGTTATGTCTTCCAGTAAATTTTTTAGAACAGATGGACTGTGTAATTCCTGAGCCTTGTACATTTGAAAATGTCTCTTTCCCTTGCTTTGTTATGTAACGTATATGCTTTGTAGCTAAAAATTCTCTGCCTATTGATTCTGTAGATTTTCTTGTTCTTGGTCATTATCAAGTTTTTATTCTGATACTTGGTGATATCAGTCATTTGCCTTGTGGATTCAAATCTTTAATAAATCTTTAATTTAAATCTTTAGGGCATCTTCTCTACGATTACCTTCACTAATATAGTTTTCTTAGGCTTTCTTATGATTTTCTTGATTTGTCATCTCTAGCACTAATTATGATTACTGAAGTATTTCTGCTCTTTGCTATTCTAATAAGCTTTAAGATTCTGCCAAGTCATTATTTTTCTCTTAAATTTATTGCCTTGCTTCTTGTGATTCTTTTGGTTTTCTAAATTGCTTATATTCCTCAAATGCTATTATGACTCCAGACTTTGTAATTTAACATTGACATGTTTCCTGTAGTAAATTATCTAAATTATTCTCCTTCCCTACTTTTATCACACTATCTCCATACTCTTTTTACATTTTCCCTGTAATCTATTGCCATAAGTTCCATGTTGTTCTTCAGCGTTACTATTGTTACTAGTACTACTTCTCTCACTGCTACCACTACTATTACAACTAATACTTTACTCCTGTTAGTAAAACTGTAAATTAATACAATTTTTCTAGAGTGCAATTGCCAACATGTATCTGCAGTTTTAAAATTATTCAAAAATTTAACCTAAAAATATTTAAATATGCACCAAAAATTTCTGGAACAAAGCTATTGATGGTAGTGTTATGAATAATATTAAAACATTGGAAACATTCCCAAATAAGCGAACGGCCAAATAAATGCTAATACATATATTCACCTACTAGAGTATTAAACATTTGATTACACAGAAAATTATTATGATCTAAGGCCAAAAGATATAAAACTATATATACAATGTGGTCATTGTATACAAATACAAACATATATATATATATATATATATATATATATATACACATATGTATTTTCTCTGTATAAAATATAATTATTTGTATAGATACTCTTCATATGCATAAAAATACTGGATTCAAACAGACCAAGATGGTAAAAACAATTATTGCAAGGAAGTATGGAAAGAGGAGATTGTTGGTGACATACTGTTCTTTTCTATGTGTCTACTATATTATTACAATGAGCATGTGCTTTTTACTTACATTAAAATAGTATTAATAAAAAGCAAATCTATATTGTAAAACTATCAAAAAAAAAAAACCTTTATGGGTTGAGTTACATTTGTTAAACAGGGAAAATATCCAGTAGAAAAAATAAATTTGAATGCTTATAAACCCCTTGGAAAATAACATTTTTACAAGAAAGATGTAATTTTTGAGAAGATAGTGTTAAGTCAGACTAACCTCAGGGCATGCTCAGAGCAGGGAGGTATATGTTAAGACTGCCTTCCTTATACCACAATCATGCCAATTTTGACACTGGAATGGCAAGCTTTTTACTTTAAATGATTATCAATTTCTTTGTAAGCATTTGAAATTATTCCCTTACATTATAATAAATTTTAATCAAGCTATCATACTTGACTGCAATTTTTTGTTGTTTACTAGAGCTAATGTTACTCTTTTGGCTGGTGATATTGCTTTTGTTTATTAGACAGTCTAGCATTCCCCAAACACAGCAGGAAAGTGAGCCGGATATCTGTCTTCTATAGCAATGTTTCATATCTAAAAGATTTTGTGCTTAAGTTCAGGGGTAGTTTCATTTGTGTAAAAAGTTATTTTATTGTTGTTTTTGAACCAATTAGTGTTCATTCAAAAATTTCCCTAATCCCTAGAATACTTTGGATATTTCACTTATGACTTTGAAGCAGGGGTAAGTTTTCCCCATGGTCCTGGAAAACCAGTAAACTAATGACAGAACATTGTGTTTGTGTGTTGATGAGCCCTGTGACCTCAGAAGCTTAATTTGGTTCAACTGTCCATTATGACTTAACAGAAGCATTGAGACAGGTTTCTTGAATCAACAGAAGAAGCCACAGTTGGGGAACCTGAAAATCCACAACGGGAATGTAACAATTTTGCAAGCTAACACCTTCCTCTTTAGGACTAAAAGAAAAAAAAAAAAAAATGGCTCCTCTGAAAACTCTTCAGAAACAAAATGATCCAACGGGTTGGTGATATAGTTAGCAGCAATTGTTTTCTTGTGCTTGCTCAAGACATAAAACGTCAGAATATTTTTAGCATTCTATTACCACATGAGGGTGCTCTCTCCCCAAATATGTGCCTGTAAAGCGAGCAGGCCTCAGCCAGGAAAGACAGTTGTTTTGCTGTTTCCTTCCATATGCATTTTGGAAGTTGTGAACGGATTTTTTAGAATAAACATGTGTGAGAAGGAAAAAAAAAAGTCTAGACCTAAACACAAATAGGCATATACACTATACAAACCTTTAGAGTATGAATCAGGCACACAAAAAGATAACTTTGATTTAAAAATGTGGATCTACATAAAGGTTTACAGTGTTAGGCAAAGCAAGATCCATGGACCACCTATAACATGATGGTAGAGGGAGGCCAAGGATATGCGCTCATTAAATAAGCATGACTCTGTGTTACCTGACCTACAGATTCAGAATATCTAGAAGCCAGGCCCAAGAATCTATACTTATATTTTGCGTCTTGGGTTTTTCTCATGTACCTTAAAGTTTAAAAAGCACTCGCGTGAAATCATTTAAAAATGATTACTATTGTAAACACTGACATATATGTGAATATTTAAATCTAATAATACAGATGATTCTTTGACAAATGTCATCAATGCTTGGAAGCAGTTCATCACAAGGGAATTTTATCTGAAAAACAAGTGAAAATTTTCAACCAACATTCTCACAAGCTTTACAGATATAATAAATATAACATCTGCTCTCTGAGACAACAGGGAATATGAACTTTACTCATCTTGCAAGCTCATTGACTTTTTTCTCTTTCCTTTGGACCTAGTTCAGTAAATAAAAAAAAACTCCATGTTTCAGCATGTAAACTTCACACCTATAAAATCAACTGATGCTTGTCATTTTCAGAAAATGGCCTGAAGTTTAAGAACTAATTTATAAGGTAGAAATTTGTCCTATAAAATAGAACTATAATTATAATTGTATTTTCTGTGGAATATGAATTTATATTGGAGAAAAATTAAAACTTAGGTTAAGCAGTAAGTAATAGTTGGTAGAAATGTTAATCAGCATGGTCAGCTCTTGATCTTTTAAAGATCTGAAGTTATGCTTATAATCCAAAGGCCTGACTTCACGCATGGAATTTTATGTCAGAGAGAGGAAAAAGTACTAGAAGGGAACGGGATAGTAACCGAGCTCCAAGCTCAGGAAAATGTTGATGAGTATTACATTCAATTAGGTGGTCTCGAGGATCAAAATTTATGTCCATAGAAATAAAATGGGCATATTTATGTGAGATATATATGTACATATATAAATTTTATATAAATCTAATCATATATGTACCTTCACATATAGCTACTCACAGACATATTTGTGCATAGAACTATGCGTATTAGTAAAAATTACAGAACATTAGAACTCAGATAGGATCTACCAACTTCACCTTCCATCCAGCACACATCTTATTTTATAATTTTCTAAATAGTTAACCATCCGTGGCCTATGCTTGAGTGCTCACTAGAAAAGGAAGCTTCCAACTAACCATTATGGATCATGTATCACTTTAAATAGTAATTATATAGAATATTAATGATAGTGTTTTAAACACTAAAACTGGATCAATAATTTTCACCCATTACCACTAGTATTTTCTGAATCTACTCGTAATAAGTTTAGTTATTTTTTCATCTAACACCTCAAAAATGTAAAGTATGCTAATTTAATTTAACTTCACTAATTTTCTTCTCTATTATACCTTCAGTCCCTAAATTATTGTTTTAAACTTTGTAACACTATTTGTTAGAACTGATGTTTTTTTCCAGTGCCTTCTTCAAGGACAGAAATGCAAAATAAAAAGTTTGTGCTGGTACAGAAGACAGAGGATTTTTATATCTTAATCTGGACCTCATTCCTTTAAACAAAGATGTTTTTCTTTCTTAGATGTCTCAGCAAGGATGAACATTTTACTTGGATACGTAAATTCTTCATCTTTTTCGCAGTAGCTTTATTTAGTCATTCTTTAATTTTTCCCACATGCAGGCATTCATTTAAAAGTGATTTCTGCGCACCTACTATATACCAGCACTATTCTAAAAGTAAGGGATAAAACAGTGAACAAAACAGGCAGAAGTCCTTGACATTGTGGAGTTTTAATTTTAGGGGAGAAAGATAGATGATAATAATAACAAATATATGTTATATTGTAATTTAGAAGGCAACACATGTCATGGAGAAAAATTAAGTATGTAAGCAAGTTTGGGATTAGGGGAAATTAAAAATTTTTAAATAGAGGAATTAGGACAGTCTCACTGAGAAAATAATATCCAAATGAAAACGTGAAGGCTATGAGCGAGTGAACAACAAAGGTATCTTAGAGAAAAGCATTACAAGCAGAGTACAATGCCTCTGAGACAAGAGCGGGCCTGAAGTGTGAAAGGAAGAGACAGGGGCCAATGCGGGGGTAGAGAATCATGTTAAGTCTGCAATGTAATGGGATAGGAATGACTTGCAGACGATTCTAGAGACTTCAGAATTCTGAGTGAGAAGGGGCTTGATTGGAGGATTTTGAGCTGAGAAGGGACAGGCTTCTATTTAAATGGATTAATCTGACTACAGAGTTCAAAGTACGCAGAATGTAGCAAGGGTGAAAATGGGAGGAGAGGAGGCTATTGAAATATCCAGGTGAGAGATTATGGTAGGTTGGATCAAGGTGGAATAACTGAGTTGCTGAAAACCTAGGAATTCTGGAAATCTTTGGACACATTTTTCTGACTATATCTGGAGTGTCAAGGATGACTTTAATTTTTTGTCCTGATCTACAGGAAGAACTGAAGTGCCATTAATTAAGATGCAGAAAACTGAAGGTGGTGCAAGTTCGGAAGAAAAAATTAGGAACTCAGCTTAAGTACGAGGTATCTGCTAGAAATTCAAGAGAAGAATGCCTATGCAAGTGTGCTACTGGATATATCAATATGGAGTTCAGAGACAGGTGTAGACTTGAGATTTAAGATTGGAGAAGTCCCCACACATGAGGGAGCCAACGCTGTCAGTCAGCGATCACTTACACAAGGAAAGAACGGAGGTGGAATAGGAAGTACAGACACTGAAGCTCGCTACCGCTGAGACACAGGGAGATGAGGATTACCCAGTAAAGTAGACTGAGGTGTGGTTTGCAGAGTAGGGGGAAAACAAGGTGGGCGCTATCTCCTGAAGCCAACTGAAGAAGGCATTTCAAGGAGGAGGTGTATCAGCATAGCTGGTTTTATTTTAGGTTGAACACAAGCGAACTCACTGCTAACCACCTTGTTCAATTCAACCCAGAGTTCTATCTAGGCTGTCAAGTTAGTTTGAATCTTGAGTCTACAATTCAAAATTTCTCAAGGAATTCAAGTGTATGCCCTGAAAAAAGTTATCCGTTAAGCATCACCTTAAAAGAAATTCCTCTTAACTCTAGTTAGAGTCATCAAATCTGTTCAGATTTTAATTCTGACATTGCAGCTTTGTGTCACCTTAATAAGCTTGCCTTCTATGAGTTCATTCATTCAAGTCATTGATAAAAATATAAAACATGACACATCTCAGCATATAATCTTCTGATTTTATGAAATGCCTCAAGAGATCCCTCCCGAGTTGCCATCTATTTAGTAATTATATTTTAAGTAAAGGTATTGACTCAGCTATAAATCCACATAATTGTTCTAAATCTTGAATTCAAAGGTATTCTTATTTCAGTTGTAAAGGCACAGTATTTTTGAACTTGAAGAGACCTTGAAGATCAGCTAGGCAAATTACCATCAGGAAAGACAATAAAATGCCTTGAAGTTAAATTCTTTTGATATGGTGGTCTAATTAATAAGTATTTTGCCATTATTTGTTCTTCTCATAAGCTGGCTCATTATAAAACTGTTTTCTTAAGCACTCCTAAACCACTGGAATCCACTGGGGATCCATTATATAATTACGTCTACCCAAAGATTAATAAGTGCCCTTGTATATAGTTTCCAGGACTTTTTTTTTTCAGGTTTTTCTCCTAGAAATCCATCTGTTCATAACCTCAATTGTTGTCAATGGTAGTTTTTTTCCATTCCATGTATAAATACTTTCATTTCTTTAGAATGAAATCTATATGGGCTGGTGTGCTTAACCAGATCTAAGGATATTTAGATTATCTTTTTAAACACTTCCTATTTCCTGTGATTAATTCAGTGGCTGCTGGTCGTTTACTTATTTATGCTTTGGCTTTTTCAATTTGAAGTCTATCATCCTTGGATTTTGCATTTGTCATTGTGATTTGTAAAGGTTT
The DNA here is from genome assembly GCF_949987535.1 of Balaenoptera acutorostrata. Lineage (NCBI taxonomy): Eukaryota > Metazoa > Chordata > Mammalia > Artiodactyla > Balaenopteridae > Balaenoptera > Balaenoptera acutorostrata. The sequence goes on from NC_080071.1 coordinate 9,822,926, forward strand.
TACTATCTATATTAATATTGTCCAATACAACTTTCTGCAATAATAAAAAATGTTCTCCACTTACATTGAAAGACAGCTTCAAATACAATCAGAAATCTAACTAATGCAACTGAGGAAGCAAATTTTCATTTTTATTTAATTTTAATGAAATTAATTTTATTAAAAAAATTTTTAACATCTTTATTGGAGTATAATTGCTTTACAATGGCATGTTAGTTTCTGCTGTATAACAAAGTGAATCAGCTATACATATACATATATCCCCATATCTCCTCCCTCTTGCGTCTCCCTCCCACCCTCCCTATCCCACCCCTCTAAGTGGTCACAAAGCACGGAGCTAATCTCCCTGTGCTATGGGGCTGCTTCCCACTAGCTATCGATTTTACATTTGGTAGTATATATAAGAAGTCCACGCCAATCTCTCACTTCGTCTCAGCTTACCCTTCCCCCTCCCCGTGTCCTCAAGTCCATTCTCTACATCTGCATCTTTATTCCTGTCCTGCCCCTAGGTTCGCCAGAACTTTTTTTTTTTTTAGATTCCATATATATGTGTTAGCATACAGTATTTATTTTTCTCTTTCTGACTCACCTCACTCTGTATGACAGTCTCCAGGTCCATCCACCTCACTACAAATAACTCAATTTTGTTTCTTTTTATGGCTGAGTAATATTCCATTGTATATATGTGCAACATCTTCTTTATCCAGTCATCTGTCAATGTAAACTTGGGTTGCTTCCATGTCCTGGCTATTGTAAATAGTGCTGCAGTGAACATTGTGGAACATGACTCTTTTTGAATTATGGTTTTCTCAGGGTATATGCCCAGTGGTGGGATTGCTGGGTCATATGGTAGTTCTATTTTTAGTTTTTTAAGGAACCTCCATACTGTTCTCCATAGTGGCTGTATCAATTTACATTCCCACCAACAGTGCAAGAGGGTTCCCTTTTCTCCACACCCTCTCCAGCATTTATTGTTTGTAGATTTTCTGAGGATGGCCATTCTGACTGGTGTGAGGTGATACCTCATTGTAGTTTTGATTTGCATTTCTCTAATGATTAGTGATGTTGAGCATCCTTTCAACATGAAATTAATTTTAAATGGTTGTATATGTCTAGTGGTTACCATATTTAACAGTGTAGATCTTTGTTCCATCTCTGAATGTAGTTCAGTAAGCCCCTTAAGTTAGTTCTAGTAATTCAAGGACACAAATATTTGTGGGTTTAAGACAGGACCTACAAAGCCAAAAGCCAAAGGTGCTAGACAGATCACATAAATGAGCAAAAGAGTCTAGTAGTAACTATGGGAGACTAAAAAATATATAATCATTCTGTAAAATAACAGTAACTACTCCAACAAAAAGGGCCAATGATTCAGCCAATTGTAGCTATGCTAAGATACAAAACCAGAATTGCCAAACTTAATTTTCAAGAGAAGCACAAATCCAAATTTTAAGTAAAATTTCCCAACTTTTAAGTGTTGACAATATATTCAAATGTTCATAAAATATTACACATGCCAAATAAGACATGCCTACAAATTGCCTGTTTGTGATAAATTACCTAAGACATCTTTACAATACCCTAACAGGTACAAATTATGCATGTGTGCCCATCCTGATTGTGTGCCCTATTTCTGGTTCTCTTACACAACTAATAATAGGATTAGCTAATCTAAGATTCTCTGCAACCTCACCCATTCATTACAGAAGACTCCCACTTTATCACTTAACAACAGTTTCTGATTAGTATCTCATAAGAACTATTTAAAAGACTCAATAAGATGTAAATATTCATAAAAGCTCTCAATTCTGATAAATTTCTCTAAAATGTACTGAGACTTAGAGTGTTAGTAGCCACGACAGTTTGAAACTTGCAAGTCTTTCATCTCCAAGTTTCAGGTTCACCTCAGAATTTAATTTCAGACAGTTGAGTTGCAGAGAACAAATATGTATATAGCAATTATTTTCTTACGATGGATAAGGCAGGCATACCTGAGGATTTGTTCTAGGTATTCCAAGGGAATTTTACTAACAAACAAAATGGAAAGAGAAAGAGTTAAAACTAAATTAAAGGCATGTATGACTTCACCTGCTTTTTTACTATTTGCTTAATAACCCATCTTATGCATGAGCTTTCCCAAACATAATCCCATAATTACTTAGCAAACAATCATTTATTAGAACAACTATGTTCACAGTAATGCACCAGGCACTAAGGAGGAGCATTGGGAAATGTAAAATATTGTTCCTGACCTCTAGAAGCTTAAGATGCTGAGAGAGAATCTAACATGAAAGTATCAAGGAACATATGAACAAGAGCAAAATAATGTAGCACACAAAATACATGTGAGCTAAGAAGTTTTATATTTCATTTGTTCCTTATCTAATAAAATTGATGGGATTTTCTTGTAATAATGGGCAGAATGTTGGCCAACTGTGTTCCACGAAAAGACACTGATACCATTCCACAGTGGGAATACTTAAAGTGTAAAACATGAACACTCTGTAGTAAAACTTTCATATACCCCTAAAACAATTGGTAATTTAAAGCAAAGTTATTAACTAGAGTTGTAACATGTACTGTTTCCTTCAAAAATTAAGTGTAAATTAAATCTCTAAATTTATTTGCTCATAATAGAAAAATTTAAATAAAATATGAAAAATATTCTTATAAATATGAGAGAAAAAATAGTGTACACTTTCTAGTTAAAATCTCTCCAAACATATATCCTCTCTTTATTAAAATATCCATTTTGATTTGCAATTTATTTGCTTTTATCCAAGACAACCTCTCTGGGCCTGTTTTCTCATCCTAAAAAATAAAAACAAAGGGACAAATGATCTCTAATACACTATCCTAGATTTGGTACCGCCATCCTGAAATTCTCCTCAAAACCATGGGAAAAAGTGCTTCATGGGAAGAAGTTAGTTCTATACTGGCGCTGTGAAGGAAGACAGTGTATCACTCAAAATGTCTTTAGCTTTATTTTCTCACTGGTTAAAAGTCTAATGGCAGGAGTCAAGGGCAAAATTCTGCAAATGCCACTAACACCTACACTTAATTCTAATTGCTCACTTACTATTTCAAATAGTGTTCGTAAGTGTACGTCACTTTAACAAAGGGGTGAAAAATTGATGCGGCCACCTTCACTCTACTTAATACTTAACCTAAAATAGGAAACCGTTTCACCAGTGCATAAGAACACCCAATAAAGTTTACAAAAAAGCTCACATTTCTCCCTCCCTGAAACCACTATATCTTCTTGTTTACTGAGAAAGGGAACATCTCAAGTTCAAGAAACAGAATACTGATATGGATCTAGTGACTGAATCTTTACTTTCAAGATAAACTCCATTATGTTTAATTAAAAAAAATAACTACTACTGGCAAATCTCCTAAAAATCACCAATTCCTTCACCTCCTAAAATAAAAGTTTACTTCTACTTGGGTCTCTACCATAAAAAGCAAGGGACTTCTCTGAATAAGTCACTTCAACATTCATACAAGGTGGCCCTTTCTAAAGACTGTACTCTTTTGCTTGACTTATTATTTTAATAAATAAATTATGAAATATAATTTTACTAAGGAAATTGAGAGTAGAGTCAATATTTATTGTAGCGCTGCACTTTAATCAGATAGACTGACCATGTAGAAACGATTAAAATACCAATATTTTTTAAACCATCTCAGATTAATTCAGAGGTTATTCATTATAACCATATTTTCTTGGCAAAATAAATGACAAAAGATAGCACTGCAATGTACTACGTTGTTTTATGATAAAATGATATTGGGAGTTTCAGTTCTTTTATTTTTATTGAGTCTTTAATATTTTTGTCTAATATCACCATTAACATAGGTTGGAAGATACACCACAAAAAGTACCTACCAGTTCCACAAACTCCTGAAAAATCTCAATGTACCTCTGTTACTTACAACCCTCTTCTAAGAGTGTCCTTACATGGAGATGATCTCAGAATTCCACCTAGGTGATTTGCCCAGCGATGGGATTTTGATGCCAAGGCAGCGTTTTATTACCCAAATTTTCACCCTTAAGATAAACTCCAGAACAGTCAATAATAAATAAATACTAGTGGTGATTTTCCTGAAATGACTCCTGAGTTTTCCTGACATAAGATTTACACTGGGAAGGTATTATATTTTGTGAATCTTTTACCTAATTAGATGCTCTCTCCCTGAATTTGGAATATAAGACACACAAAGTAGAAGTTGTGTAATATAATGAACAAATTTGAATATATACAAAAAGAGAAGGCAATAAGTAGACTCTCTGAAACAATAAAAGCCAACAAGCTTAAGTAAGCAGAAGTCTTAAATAAAGATATATTACCACAAAGGGAAAGAATTAATCAGTTTCCACGGTAAGAAGTTGAAACAAAGTAATTTGTCATCAAAAAGATGGAACACTAGAGTAGTGAAGAATGCTCTCTACTGAGGTAGTTCCCCAAGATGCTTTACATCTAAACATTTCATTTCTTGAGAAGGATGACTACTAAATTTGTTTTAAACTGTGTGCCAATATTTCATGGGGTCTAATAAGATAGTTTACTTTCATTGTTTTAATTCTGTGTCCATCTTATAAACACTTCCAGTCACCTAAGCTAACTTGAGTAGGTCTCTGTTCTTTGTCTCTACCTGTCTTCCTTGAATTTCATCTCCATTTTCATACTTCTTAATCCTTCATGGGAATCAAATGTTAATTATTATATTGAAGTGACTTTGTAATTTGCACTACATTATTGCTGTTATGATTCTGTTTCTAAACATATTACATATTTGAGAACTAATTTTATGTTTAGTTGTAAGACATTGATAAATCTTTGAAGTAATGCATATACATCAAAGTAGGTTTTTCTTTGATAATATTTTGATTTTTCTTGCCATAGGATGTTTAATCTAATTACCAACTAAGCCATAGTAATTATATGTTCAATAGCAATCTTCCACCAAACACGTGGATTTGCTTTTGACAAACCATATTGGCACCTAAACTGCCTAAACTGATACATAATAATGGACAATATGAAAATTATTTATTTTCTAGATTAATATTTTACTAATTGATTCTTTAATGCATCAAACATCTAACATTTTCAGTAAAAAGTAGACGTAAAAGAAATTTAAACCAGCTTAGATTTCCCTACTTGGTTATGAATGTTTTGTTTTTTTTCCACTACCATTCACATCTTTCAAGTAAACATTCGTTTTCTTCTTAATTCATTCTGTCTACATTTAAAAAATGCTTACTATACACAAGGTGCTGAAACGTATGAAGAAAAATGGTTTGCGATTAGCTTTCTTTGCCCAGTAGTGGTTCCTTTGCGTTTTACTGCTGCTAAGGCAACAATACAAAATGTATTTTAAAATTAAGGAGTTTTGACTTTTCTAAAAAGGTAGAAAAGAATTATCAAAATATATGTGTATCTAATTCACAGTCTAACTTTTGAGAGAAGAGGAGAGGAAGAAAAGGAAATATAATAGCTGATCCCATGTAATCCTAAGGGTCCCCAATCCCTTAGACCTCACTCCATGCCTTTTGCCTCCAGATCCACCTAGAAATCTGAAATTTGGAAAAATAGAGATATAGTTAAATAGGAAAAGGGTTGTAGAACAGACAGCTTGATTATAAAGGGGGGGGGGAGTTTTATCCAAAATTTTTACACATTTTAATAACAGAAATCAGAATGTAACCCCTACAAAAAGAAGCTTATCTCTTTCTTCTCTCTTTCTCCTCATTTCAAGCTCTATCTCACTATTAGATATATGGTTCAAACATCACTAACAATCAAAGAAATGCAAATAAAAAGATCCCATTTCCAGCCAATAAAATTGGCACCAATCAAGAACGTGTGGCATTAGCAAGAGGGGATTGGCATTCTGATACATTGGGATGGGGTGTAAAATGTCACTGCTCTTTTATCAGAAATCCCAAAATATATCTGTTCTTTCTTCCAATAATTCTACTTCTAGGACTTTTTCCTAATTATTTGCCTTTTCAATAAAACATCTAGATTCTAGTAGTTAAAGTGAGTAAATAAATGGCTGCAAATTTTGCCTGTATTTTTGCCTGTGAATTTTGTGGAGAAACAGCTTCAACTGGTGAGCATGCTTTGATAGAATAAAATATGTTTTCTGAAGTAGTAATTGCATGTGGTAGCTTCATGTATTTTAGTCCTGGAGATTCTACTTAGCATTCTTCATGAGCATTCATCTCTGTAACAATGGTTAGAATCTTTTTTTGTTGTTGTTGTTATTTCTGAGATACACATTTTAAAGTAATAACTAGAATTATGACTTATAGCATTATACCAGAACATATAAGATTTTTAGAAATTTCATGTAATGTCTGAAACATTTATATTAACATATTTCCATACAAATAACCCAATGAAAGTTTAGTATTAGTTGTTTTGTTTGTTTGTTTGCTTTATACTGCAGGTTCTTATTAGTCATCAATTTTATACACATCAGTGTATACATGTCAATCCCAATCGCCCAATTCAGCAAACCACCACCCCCACCCCACCGCAGTTTTCCCCCCTTGGTATCCATACATCTGTTCTCTACATCTGTGTCTCAACTTCTGCCCTGCAAACCGGTTCATCTGTACCATTTTTCTAGGTTCCACATACATGCGTTAATATACGATATTTGTTTTTCTCTTTCTGACTTACTTCACTCTGTATGACAGTTTCTAGATCCATCCATGTCTCAACAAATGGTTAGAATCTTAATAAGGAATTTCACTAGTCCTACTACTAGGAGGCACAAGAAGGGGACTCAAAGTTCCCTACGATGGCTGGTAAAGATCATTCCCATCAGTGGACTAAGAAATTTCTGTAAGTTTATAGCAGCCTCATTCACAAATGCCCAAAATGAAAAACACTCTGAAATTTCCATCAACAGAAATCAGACAAGTAAATTATGGTATATTGAAAAGACAGACTGCAATACAAAAATAAAAATAAACTACAGTGACATAAAAATGGATGAACCTCCCAAGAATTAACTTGAAAGAAACAAGTCAGATATCCACATGCAAAAATCATACTGTATTATGTATATAAATATTTTTAATAGGCAAAACTAATCTGTGATATTGAAATCAAGATAGCAGTTAAGAGAGGGATAGTCAACCAATGACACAAAATTCCTACAGTTAAACCAGAGAAATTCAGCCTCAACATCCAGAGCTTTCCAAAGTCAAACTGGTGTACTAAACATCTGAACTGTTGTCAAATATCTGTATCTAGGGATTTGTAATTTCCTAATGATAAGAGTACCAGGAGCATCTTTTTGTTCTAATATTTGGTCTTTGACCCTGCTTCCTGACACAGAGCTCCTAAATCCCTTGGAATTTCCTGGCTAATAGGAGTATCTTTTGTTCCAGTGAGATAATTCTTGGTAGGTTCCTAGTTGGGACTGTTCGTCAAAAAAGACCAAGTCATGATTAAAGGCTTGGAACTTTTAACTCCATTCTCCAGAGAGGGCCTGGAAATTAAGTTATCACAATAATGCCTACGTGATAAAGTCACCATAACATTTCCCAAAATACAAGTTTCGGAGAGCTTCTAGGTTCTTGAACACATCTACATGCTAGGAGGGTGACATACCCCAACTCCATGGGGCCAGAAGCTTCTGTGCTTGGGACCATTTGGCACCTCATCTTATGTCTCTCTTCATCTGGCTGTTCATCTGTATTCTTTATCATATCCTTTATTAAATAATAAACTGGTAAACATAAGTAATCATTTCCTTGAGTGCTGTGAGCTGTTCTAGCAAATCCTCAAATCCAAGGGGAGGTCTGATGGGAACCTCCAATTTGTAGCCAATGTGGACAGAAGTTGTGGGTAACCTGGGACCTCCCATTTACGACTGACATCTGAAATGGGGGGGCAGTCTCATGGGACTGAGCCCTTAACCTGTGGGGTCTACAGTAACTCTGGTTAGTATTAGAATTGAATGGATTTGTAGGGCACCCAGCTGGTATCACAGAAAAATGCTTGGTGTGGGGAAAAAACCACACATCTGGTGTCAGAAGTATTGTGAATGTGATAGTATGAGAGCAAAGGAGAAACACATAGTAGAGAGAAGTGAGTTTTTCCTACTGACTGGCTAAGAAGAACTTGCTCATGTACCTTAAAATTGATTTTGGTAGATATTAAATTACTAGAGTAATTAGAGCCTACTGGATACATTTAAATAATATGGCATTTTATTCTAAATATTAATAATTACAATATGCCAGAAATTTCATTCTTTGCAAGTATTTAAACTTATGATAAAAAAGATGCTAAATTAAGATGTACAAAGGAATAAATAATTTTTAAATTTATGAAAATAACTCCTCTGTCTGTGGTCTATCACTAAATTCAAAGGGAATAAAGGTGTGGCAGGTATGTTAACAAACATTAGTTTCCTTTAGAATTTCCTTCACAAATTTTTAATTTTTTCCTTATTATCTTCAGATTATTTCTTAATATAAAACATAATAGAAAAAGAATTTCTATATAACCTGCAAAAATTTTTATGGGACATATCATTTATGAAAAGATTCTCTTGATATAAACCCCTTCTTATTGAATGTTAGAGATATTTTCTTCACCCAAATAAATTCTAATTTCCCCTTTGATAAGACTATCAAAACCAACTAATTAAGATCATTTTATTTTCCTTTACGACTTGCTTGTTAGAAAGCTCAGAGCTAAATTTAGTGCTTAACTCTTCAGTATAATAATTTCCTCTTTCATTCACTACTTGACTTTGGATTTTCTAATTTTTATTTAAATTTTTTTGTATATCTCTTATTTTAATCTAAGTTAAATCTCTTAGAAGTAAATGGTTGCATTGCATAGTGGTAAGAACACACATTTTGGAGTCAGACAACCCCTTTAACTCTTCTCCTCTTTCTGGGAGAAGGAGATACATGGTCTTCCATCCTCATTTAAGCCAAGTGATAGACACCCCAAGAAAACTACTTATTAGGATTAGGGTGCTTATGAGAAAGGGAAAGGCACCTCATTCCCCAGCAAGAGGCTCATTAGAGAGCTCTAGATGGGGTAAGGTGAGAGAGCTCAAGAGAAAACTCGAATTTAGGAGCAAACAACAACACAGAGAATGTGCCTACTATTCATACTGAAAGGTCTAAACGCAGAAAGCTGGCTAGAGGACTGTCTGCTTGGCAGGATGAAAGAGGAGTCAGAAGTCATGCAAACTGTCTCCCACAGTTTGGTTAGACACAGATGCACAAGTTTCCAGTGGGCCATGTATATGCTTGCAGAAGGTAGCAAGCATAAGGCACCCTTAATGGACTCTGTCAAAGAGAGAGCTCAGTCAGGGGAAAAGAGCATGGCAGTACACCACCAATGGTGCACGAAGACCTCACAGGGAATCTCCCGAAACCTGCAAACTTACTCCAGGTTTCAAATATCTGCCATAATCATGATGATTAAAGACACAAAATGTCAACCAACAGAAAATCACAGAGTCACAGAGGGCATCAGTGAGGTTCAAACTCTTTGTTCCTCTTTCTCTAATCGTTCCTCCCCACTTCCTGCCACAACCCTAGAAGGAGAGAAAATGGAGGTGGGAAGGGAAGAGTAGGTAGAGAAAAGTGATGAAAGAGTAGATCACCCCTCCCCACCATTTGGCTCACCGGTGGTTTTTGTTTGTTTGATGTTTTGTTTTGTTTTTAATTATACACAGATCATGCCTAAATTAATGGGAGCTATGGGATCTTTTTGAGATGCCATCTAAAGACAGGCAGGGGAAATTTGATAGATCTTGCTTAAATGTTCGGTGAGGAGAAAAATAAAGGAATGTCCTTTGTACTTGTTTTGAGTTCAGTCTGACCAACTTACCATGTAGACAAGGTCATGTTACTCAAGTCTCCAAGGCCAATGATAATGCACCCTCCCTAAAGAATTCTTCACAGTTTATGATATGAAAAGTGATATAAAAGATGACTTCAGCTTAAGCTTTTATAATATCAAAGACCACTAATATGAGGCATTTATTCAGTAAGATTTGCCTAGCAATAAAACAAGCCACCCACACAATTTCCCATTAACAATTAAACATTCTGTGATAATTCTTCCACCCACCCTCCACCCAGTTTTGCCAAGTGAAAAAAATTAGTCTTATAATAATATGTAAGTACATTTCCATTGATTTAAAATCTACCATTAATTAACTCTGCCAGTCACATGAAAAATGATCTTTCTGCTAAAAGAAAAGTATTTTATTCAAATTCTTACATTAACTGAGCTATAAAATGAGTTTGGCTTTAGTTCTTTGTTCATTGGATCTCTTTTCTGACTTTGTGTTCTCCATTTACACCAAGGGTTTTTTTTTTTAATTGTTTTTCCTAAATATCTTTTGACTTCAACAAGCTACCGCATATTGCTCATCAGTATTCAACATTTCTCTGTCTCTAAGACCCCAAATTGTAAACTCTCCTTCTCACCTCACTCAGTCACAGCTACTAAGTGTGGACTTTTAGTTCTCATCACAAATTCTAGATGTTTCCTATTTTCTTAACTCCAAGTTCATCCCATCTTTTATCATTTCCCTTGCCTTTTTAACAAACTCTGGCATCAATGTCGAAACTATTACTGGGTATTCACTTCTACTGAAGCATTTCACCATTTCAAATACTCTTTGCCAGTCCCTAGGTCTCAATAACCCCTACAAGCTGCATTCTCTGTTCTATCTCTGGGGCTGCTGATTATTAGTGGAAAAATCACATAACTATACTAATGAGATTCACTACAAATCCAAGCTCCCTCATCTCAACTTAGTGCTCATTACTGAATGGTATATATATAATTTATTCATTTGCTGCTCATACTAAAGCAAATTTATAAGGATGGCTATTCCAGGCTTTTTCACTAGCCTTAATTCCTAAACACAACCCTCACTGTTTTACTGTAAGCACATGATGCCACATCTTAATTTCCCAAGAGATTCTGAATCCAATGTGAAATATCTCCACAACTTTATGGGACCCTCCTTTCTTTCTTCCAATCTTTGAAGGAGCGTCTCCCTCAAATTTCTTTCTGACCAGGTTTCCTCCCTCCACCTGTCATTTTGATGGCTTCTCTTCTTACTTACATCTAAGACTTGTTCTATTCGTTTATTCTCTTGTGCTTCATTTTCTTCTTCTTTGTTAGCACACTGACTCTCTTAAAACAAATGTTAGTTCTATGATCCCCTCAAGCTACTCTGTTCTTTATCTTTCTTTTCATCATTTTGAAATCTTCACAAATTATTCACCTTCACAGCTTCTAATTCCCCTTCAAGTATACCATACACCATACCAATCTGGTTCTCAAACTCACCAATCTAACTTAAACTAGTTCTTCAAAGTTCAACAATGACAACTTAATCTTTGCATCCTCTGATGCCTCCCAGTTTTCTGGTCTATGCCTGCTTTGGGCTGAATAGCCTCCTCCCCCAAAAAGACACGCTGAAGTCCTAACCTCCAGTTCCTCAGAATGTGACCTTATTTGGAAATAAAGTTTTTACAGAGGTAATCAAGTTAAAATGAGGGTGGGCCTTAATCCAATATGGCTGGTGTCCTTATGAAAAGGAGAAATTTGGACACAGAGAAAGACACACACACAGGGAGGTTGATGCACAGGGAGAAGATGGCCATGTGACAAGGAATGCCAAGGATTGACGGCAAACATCACAAGCTAGAAGAGGAGGGGAAGAATTTTTCCTTAGAGCATCAAAGACAGTATGGTCCCACTAAAAACTTGATTTCAGACTTCTAGTCTCCAAGTCTGTGAAAAAATGAATTTCTGTTGTTTTAAGACAACCAGATCTTGGTACTTTGTTACAGCAGCCCCAGGAAACTAATACAATACCTTTCTTTGGCAGTCTATACTGTGGACCATCCTGCTTTAAAATTCTCTTCTATCTTGGGTTTCAAAGCCATTATAACAACCTGATCCTCACCCCAATTCTCAAATACACTCTATTCTCTTCTTCTTCACTCCTGAGATTCTTCTATTTTTCTTGCTCTCAAACTTCTCACTCTAAAATCTACTGCTCTCTAAAATATTACTCATTTGATTATCTATGTCGAAATTTTCTAATTCATGCAGCCTCTCCTTAATATTCCAGCCAAAAAGGATTGTACTGTCCTTTGTATTTGTAAAATATTTCATTTTCATCTCTCTGCCAGCTTTCACAGTCTATATTTCTTCTCTGCATACAGCTATATTTATTACTTATTCTAAACCATGGACCATCAAACTTTTTTTTAAAGGGACAAATAGTAAGTATTTTAGGCTTTGCAGACCATATAGTGGTTTAGCCAGCTACTCAACTGCACTGCTGTGCAAAAGCAACACAGATGATACATAAATGGAGGCACAAGTGATGCTAGAAAAACCTTATTTACAAAAAGAGGCAGCCATCCAGCTGACCATAATTTACCAAACTCTGTTCTAAATTATAAATTTTTCAAACACAGAAGTTATTTTTTATTCTTTTATGTATACCCTGCAAAACTTCTAGCATTTGTCCTTCATACTGCAAATCATCAATAAATATAACTTGAATAAAACTGACACAAAAATTCTCATGTACCTCCCAATTCCCTTTCTCTGGATGTCAGCATCTAAAATTTTAAAAACAAAATGCATAACCAACCAGTTTACAATCTGGGCAGATGACTGAAGATTTTCAAGGACACTAAACACCATTTAAAGCTTAAGTGGACCTCTCTTTAAAATATGCCAGTCTATAATAAAAGAGCCTACATTTTGCTTGGGATATAGGAGAAGTTTCTTAAAATACGAATAGTACAAGACAGGATTAGCTGATATACAAGTGCCATAATTATTCTAAGAAGGAAGTAAATGCCAAGGGATAAAGTATTCAAGGAAATCATAATAGAGTGGATCATGTATAAACTATCTACTGTTTTACATTATTGTTATTTATTGTTGTATAACAAACCATCCCCAAACTTAGTCGCTTTAAACAATGGTTAATTCATTCTCATGATTCTGTGGGTTGACTGGGCAATTCCTCTGCTGGTTTCATCTGAGCTCATAGATGAGACTGCTTTCAAGATGGAGGACCGATTGACCAAGAAGGACCAAGAAGTTGGTGCTGTTTCTTTTCTGGGGCACCTTGGTTCTTCTCCACATGGCTCTCATACCCTAGAAGAATAGACTGGCTTCCTCACAGCACACTGTTCCCAGGGTTCCAAGAGGGCAAGGGTGGAAACTGCAAGGCCTCTTTAGGTATGGGTTTCAGAATTCATACAAGATCACTTCTGTTTGCATCCTACTGGTCAAGGCAATTGACAAGGCCAGTCCCGATACCAGAGGTGAAGAAACAGCCTCCACCTCTTGGAGGAAGGAGAGGCAGGTCATATTGTGAAGGAGTATGGATACAGGGAAGTGTGATTCATTGAAGTCATGATTTTAATACTCCTCACCGTGATCCTTAAAGGGCGGCAAATTTGACTGGCGTTGGAATGTTGCACAGAGGAGTAGTGGGAGAAAATTAGACAAAGATAAAATAGTAGAAATTGGCAAATGCTAAGCTAAGGACTTCACATGTACCCTATTATAGTGAGAAGTCAGTGGATATTCGAGCAGAGAAGTTCTCCTCCCTCACAAATAATCCACATTATGAAAAGGAGGTCATATCTAATTTCAGTGGGTTTTTTTGGTTTGTTTTTTGTTTTTAATTATCAAGGGTGAGGGTAGGAGGGGCAAAATGATGATGTCTGGCTTCACTAAAAAGGAAATGACCTTAAATCATAGCATACAGTAGGGCTTTCTAGTTGAGAGACCTTCCTGATGATGCATATGTAAGCCCTGAAGTTACTGAAAGATGCTGAAAGACTGTCTTTTTTTTTTTTAATTTTTTTTTTTTATAGCTACTTTTTTTAAATTTTTATTTATTTATTTTATTTTTGGCTGTGCTGAGTCTTCGGTTCGTGCGAGGGCTTTCTCTAGTTGCGGCAAGTGGGGGCCACTCTTCATCGCGGTGCGGGGACCACTCTTCATCGCGGTGCGCGGGCCCTTCACTATCGCGGCCCCTCCCGTTGCGGGGCACAGGCTCCAGACGCGCAGGCTCAGTAGTTGTGGCTCACGGGCCCAGCTGCTCCGTGGCATGTGGGATCTTCCCAGACCAGGGCTCGAACCCGTGTCCCCTGCATTAGCAGGCAGATTCTCAACCACTGCGCCACCAGGGAAGCCCAAGACCGTCTTTAAAATTAATCAAAACAAGATCTTTTCATTTACTTGTGATGCCTTTATTCCATCACAAACCTCAGGAGCGTGAGGAAAAAGAGAACTAAAGGGCCTCCTAACTTTCAAGATCTTCTTATTGTGAGATTTTCAGATATTCCTTGCCATACCCTTACTTTCTATTTATTTGACCCTCCATCTCCAAACTGACAGAAGAAAATAAATAATCTTTCCTTCACTTCACTTTCCATTGTGGACCACAATTCTCAGAATATGTTTAATTCAAACTATTTGGTGTAGTTATTCGAAAACTCATAGGTAGTAGCTTTGCTCTATGTGACTCATAAATAATAAACTGTACTGGAGAATGTAGCATAAAGATGAGAAATTCCTGCTTAAGGTAATATCCACAGCATGCTGTGAATCAACCACTTGGCCTGCTCTTTTTTTTTTTTTTTTAATTATTATTTATTTATTTATTTATTTTTGGCTGTATTGGGTCTTCGTTTCTGTGCGAGGGCTTCCTCTAGCTGTGGCAAGCGGGGGCCACTCTTCATCGCGGTGCGCGGGCCTCTCACTATCGTGGCCTCTCTTGTTGCGGAGCACAGACTCCAGACGCGCAGGCTCAGTAGCTGTGGCTCACGGGCCTAGTTGCTCCGTGGCATGTGGGATCTTCCCAGACCAGGGCTCGAACCCGTGTCCCCTGCATTGGCAGGCAGACTCTCAACCACTGCGCCACCAGGGAAGCCCTGGCCTGCTCTTTTTAATCTCTAATTTTATACAAAAGCAGTTTTTTCAATTAAAGTGGCTACTATGGGGAAAAATCCAAAGTCGTATAATTTAGTGGCTGCTGTTAGAAAAAAAGAAAATAATAATGTCTCCCTGTTTCACACTACATATAAGTGTACTACTGCTTTGAGACAGGAAAGGACCTGATATATTTTAAACTTATTGAAGCTACATGTCAGCAATTCAGATATCCTTTTTGAATGGTTATGCCAGATTATATACATAAACTTCTGTAGATAGCCCCAGGCTGTCTAAACACAGTATTCTGAGCAGTAAACAGCACCAATAGTGAAAAGATTTGTTGACATTCCTTGCTGGTTGCCACAGGGATAAAACCAAATCGAAATCCTCAAAACATAAAAGACCACAGATATTAACACTCAAACCACTCAGTCTGAATTCAAGACAGACCTACTTCTATAACCTTCCAGGTGTTCTCAGTATGTCTGAATCCTAGTGTACTTCACAACACAGAATTATGTGTGTATGTACAGAGGAATTGGTAAGTTAGCACTGCAGTCGTAAAATGAGGCTATAACTTCCTATTGATTCAGATTAAAGACCTATATTTTTTGGTTTAGTTTTCATGTGGATTTGAAATGAAGCTTGTTTATAAAGATTATGAACGTTTTGGGGGGAGTGGTATATTTGTATACATTTTATATATATGCTGTAGCAGCCTTTACCAGGAAAATATATCCCTCTTTTTTCTCTTTGTTTTATTTAACCTATCAAAAAGGTACAAAGGAAAAACACTTGCCCAGCTCATTGCACAGCGTGATGCCTTAGAGGCAAAACATTTGAAGCTTATATTAGGCTTCGTTTTTATAAGCTAACTAATGAAGTTGGATATTACCTGGCTCCTCTGATAATTCACAGTGCTGAAAAATAGAATCATGATATTCAAACAATACTGAAATTCAGGAGGGAATAGTGAGATAAAAATAAACGCCATGCAATTATATGATCTAATATCCACCAGGTATTAAAATCCAAAAATCTTAAGAAAAGCCTAACAAATTTACCTTGCAAAATACAGTGTAATGACTAATTTATATAAGACAATTAATTTTACTTCAGCTATCATGCTTAGAAAACAGATGTCATTAATCACACATTTTTAATTCCATTAAACTTGTGTCTAAATCAGTCTTTTCTTATAAACTTCAATATCCTGAATGCCATAGAAAGTCAAGTGACAGATTGCTCTGTTTCATTCAAAGCGTCAATCTACAAAAAGCTACACGTGAGGATTTTAGAATTGTGTTGGTTGATGATGTACACACTTATATTTATAAGCACTTTCTGGAGTCACATAACTCTTATGTAGAACACAAAGCTGCAAAGATGAGCTAATTTAAGGACCTTTACCAGGACATACTCTAAGAGAGTTTAAAGTCACCATGGCAACAAGTTACCAACCCTTAACAACCTGAAAGATGAATATTTACTCAACCCACTAGATACCCAATATGCCTTCATTGTCACTTGGGCAGGCAGTTCCTATTTGCCAGTTACATCACCCTCGCTGCTATTTCTTCAGTTTCTCACATCTCTGTGTCTTGCCCCCATCATCCAAAGTACCCCCTTTTCCTTGCCAAACACTTAAGCAGTTCTTTTTCTCAGTTCTAGTTTCCGTGCTGCATTTCTCTACAGATTTATTACTCCTCTCTATCCATCTTAGAGGCATAAATTCTTAGCTTATTAAAATAATAGTAATAGTTACAATGTGTTGAATGTTCATACTGTGTTATATACTATGCTTATTTTTCTCCATATGTCATCGTGTTTAATTTTCATAATAAACCTGTGAACCCAATAGCAGCCTGGATCTCTGGGTCAAATCCTGACTCTGCCACTTATTAGCTCTATACTCTTCGATAAGCCATTCAACCTCTCTGTGCTTCACATCTGCCATCTGAAAATGAATCATATATCTACTTGATGGGGTTATCATGAGAATTAAGTGAGTTAATACACGTAAATCTCTCAGAAGTGTATCTGGCATATAATAATAGCTGACATATACTGACAGCATAATAGTATCTCCAATATATGTGAGGAAATGGGTTGGGAGACATCAGGTAATTTGCCAAGATCTTATCACTAGAAAGGGTGGAGATAAGATTCAAATGCTGATCTCTTCACTACTAAATCTTGGTGCCTTCTAAACTGTGTTGGTTTTTTCCCTTGGGCAAGTCTTCTACTGCAAACACATTTTCATAGTAGTTTATAGTTCACAAAGCTCTTTTATATATTTGTCTTATTTGATCTTCACAACTCCTACAGGTAATACCAGCCCTATTTTCCTTTTTTTTTTTTTTTTTAGGTGAAGAAACTGAGAGATTGTATGACTTAAACCTGGTCTCACAGAAAGGAATCAGTCCCGATTTGGGATTCAACATTTCTGATTCCTTGGCTCAAATTCTGTTACAACATTTAGGAAGCAAATAGAAATAAATGAATGAATGAACCTATCTTTGTCTCACTTCCTCATCTGTATAACAGGAATCACATACCTATTTCACAGGGTTGTAGTGATAATTAAATTAATCTCTGTAAAGCTCACAGCACAGCGCCTGGCACATAGTAAGAGCTAATTAATTAATTATAGGGTCCAGGTAGAGGAATGAAAGAAACAGGAGAAAGTGATTTTTTTAAAAAGCAAGGTCCTATACTATTTTCAACAGATATAATGTCTAGGCAGAGAATGACCATCATTGATTTATCTTTCACAATTTGTTCTGCAATTCATCTAGAATTTATTTCTGCATATGATACGAGGCAGGGATAAAAATGTACTTTTTCCTGTATGGCCATGCAACTGACCTAGCATCATTTATTGAAAACACCACCCATACCCTACTGTTTGCAATGAAATCGTTGTCATCAATTTAGTACCTTATATATGTAGGTCTATTTCTGGAATTTTACTTCCTGTTTGCTATTTGTCTATCCTTTGGCCAATACCCCACTATGTAACATAGAGCAGATTTATAAAAGGCCCTGATGTCTGACAAAGTAAGTCCTCCAATTTTGTCATCTTCTTCAATATTGTCTTGAATATTCTTTGCAATTTTTATTCCCATAATAAATTTTATAATCAGCTTGTTAATTTTTCACATAGTCCTCCTGATATTTTTATTGGTATGTCATTGAATTTATTGACATTTCTATAACACTGAGTTTTCCAATCCATGAAAAATACATAACATAAAACGGTATACCCTTGCATTTATTTAAGTTCTCCTCAATTTCTCTCAAAATTATTTTGTGGTTTTATGTTCATTAGATTTATCCATAGATATTTTATTTTTTTGTACATAGTATTGTATTTTAAAAATCTAATTATTTGACAGAAGGAATATAATTAATTTTGTATATGTACTTGTATCCAGCAAAATTGCAAAATTTACATTTTAAAGTTATTTATTTACAAGTTATTTTGCAGTTTTCAACACAGAATCATGTCATCTGTTAATTATGACATTTTTTTCTTTTTTTGTCTCATTCTCAATTGCAAAGGAAACATTTACAGTTTTAATCATTCAGTTTGATGTTTGCTGTTGGTTTTTTGTAGCTACAATTTATCAGATTAATGAAGTTTCCTTCTATTCCTAATTTGCTAAATTTTACATGAATGGGTGTTGAATTTTGTTATGTAGTTTTTTTTACTTAGGTTGAGACAGTTAATTTTTCCCTCATAATGTGTGGTGAATCCCACTTAGTAACTTTTGAAATTTTTAACTATCTTTACATACCTGCAATAAACCCTACGTGGTGATGATCTGACATTATGTTAATAAGAATTCTTATGTCTCTGTTTAAGAGAAATATTATCCAGAAATTTTCAGTTTTATTTGGTAATTTCTATGACAGATTTTGGAATCAGTTTATGCTGACCTTATAAAGGGTCAGAAAATGTTCCCTATTTTCAAGTAAAGAATGAAAGATTTTAATGTTTTTTCTTTAAATACTTAAAATAATACACTGGTGAAGGTATCATTTTATTTGTGAAATTAAAGAAGGGACTCAACTTCTTTGATGGATAGACCATTCAGATATTTAATTTCTTCTTTTGTCACCTTTGCTAAGTCCCTACCCAAGAGATTTATCCATTCCTTGTAAATTATGACTTTTTTTTTTCATAATTCTCTCTTCTCTTTTTGATATCAATAGGACTGTAGATGTCTTTTTTTTTTTATTCTTGATATTGGTAATTTGTGATTTCTCTTCTTCTTGATCATTCTTGTTGAAGTTAAGCTTTTTATCAATCTTTCTATATAACAAACTTTTGAATGTTTATTTTCCATTTCATTGAATTGTACCTTTAACTTTGTATTATTTTTTTACATTCCTTAGGTTTGCTTTGTTTTTTGTGGTGGTTTTTGTTTCTTTCTTTCCTTTTGGTTCCTAAGATAGAAGGTTATATCATTGATTGTACAGCTTTTCTTCTTTTCTCACATATGCAATTAAGACTATATATTTCTATTTAACACTGCTTTTAATTCAGCGCACACATGACCATTGAGTTTTAAATATTTTTTAACTTCTGTTTTAGCCTTTTTGATTCATGGATTCTTTTGAAATATACTCCAGGCAGTTGAATTTTCTCTTTTTACTTGGTATTGATTTCTAGCTTAATTCCATTAGATCAGAGAATATTCATTAATTAATTTATATTCTTGGAAATGTGTTGAGGCTTTCTTTTTGGCACAGAATATAGTCAATTTTGCTAAATATCCCATGGGCATTTGAAGAGGATGCAAATTCTTCTATTGTTAGATGCAATATTCTATCATTGTCAGCTGCATATGACATGTTTTCCTTATTGTGGTCTTCAGATGTTCCATATCATTACTTTTTTTTTTGTCTGCTTTTTATATCAGCTTTTGAAAAAGGTAAGTTAATGCTTCCCATTATGATTGTGCATTTGCCTATTTTTCCTTTTAATTCAGTAAGTTTGCTTTATAAATTTCAAAGCTATGTTATTGGATGCATACATATTTATGATTGTATGGTTGTAATATCATTGCATTGGAATGATGCCTTAATCATGAAATTTCCTTTTTTCTCTAATACTTCTTTCTTTAAAGTCCACTTTGTTTTTCTAGTATAGCTTTGGCTTCTAGTATAGATAAACCTGCCTTCTTTGGGTTAGTATATGAATGGCCTAGTTTTTTCTTCCCTTTCAAGTTTTTGTGTCCTTATATTAATGAATGAATCTTATAAGCAATATGTAGTTATGTTTGGTTTTTTATCCAGTGTTACAATCTGCCTAGTCTATTTTTACTATGGTTTCTGATAGAGAGCTTTATCTACTACCTCACTATTTGTTTTCCATTTGACCCATCTGTTTTATGTTTTTCCCTCCATTATAGCCCTATTTGCATTTAATCAAATATTTTAACAGTATTATTTAGGTATAACTGATATACAACAAAGTGCACATAAGTATGTGATTTGATGTTTTCATGTATGCATATACATGTGAAACCTGCACTACAATAAAGATAATGAACTTAGCCATACCCCCAAATATATCTTTGCACCTTTACATAACCCATCACTCCAGCCCTTTGCCTCTTTTGCTCCTCTATCCCCAGGCAACTGCTGACATGCTTTCTGTCACAATATGTTAGCTTGCATTTCTTAGAGTTTTACATAAATGGAATAATACAGTATATATTTTTTCCTTTTGGTCTTGCTTCTTTCCCTTAGCATGATTATTTCTCAATTGTAATTATAATTATTCATCAGCATTGTAGCATGAACCAATAGCCTATTCCTTTCCATTTATACCATGCCATAGTCACTTATTGATAGGCATGTAGAATTTTCCTGTTTTAGAAAAAGACTTGTGTGCAAGTCTTTGTATGCACATATGCTTCTTTTCTCTTGGGTAAATACCTAGGGGTATAATGCCTGAATCATATGGTAGGTATATGTCTAACATTTAACACATTTTAAAAACTACCAAAATTATCCTAGGTGATTGTCACGTTTTACATTTCTATCTGTAGTGTACGAGAGGTCTAATTCCTTCACATCTTTGCCCAAATTTGGTATGGTCAGTCATTTTAATTTTAGCCATGGTAAAATTATGCAGACGTATTTCACCGTAGTTTTAATTTGTATTTCCCTAGAGACCAAAAATGTTTAACAACTTTTCATGTGTTTGCCATCAGTATAGCTTCTTTAGTAAAGTTTCTGTTCAATGTTCTCCCATTTTTATTAAATTGTTTTCTTATTATTGAGTTTTGACAGTTTTGTATATATTATAGATAGGAGTAATTTTAAAACATGTTTTAAAAATATTTTCTTACAGCCTGTGACTTGCCTTTTCATTGTATTAGCAAAGTCTTTGGATAATGTATAATTTATCAATTTGTTTTCTTATGGATTTTGATTTTGGTTTCATCATATATCTTTGCCTAACTCAAGTTAACAAAATTTTTTCTCTTATTTTTTTTTTTAACTAGAAGTCACAGAGTTTTAGGTTTGACATTTAAGTCTGTGATCCATTTTTGAGTTTGTTTTTGCATGTGTTGCAAAGTATTGATTGAAGTTCTTTTTTTTTTTTTTTTCTATTTCTTTTTGCATCCTGGCACATCTGTTGAAAAGACCACTCTTTGTCCTTTGCACATTGGTTGAAAATAAGTTATCTATACATGTGTGACCATTTCTGGACTTCCTACTGTGGACTTCATTAATCTCTATATCTACTCTTATGCACCTAATATCTGAGCATTATTACTGTAGTTTAACAGGAAGTTTGAATCAGGTAAGTAAATCTTCCAATTTTGTTTTTATTTGGAAAATTTTGTAGGATATGCTAGTTCCTTTGTGTTTCCATATATATTTAAAACAATTTGTCAATGTATAAAATGACTAGCTGGGATTTTGATTGAGATTACATGGAATCTACAGATAAATTGATGAAGAAATGTCATCATGAAACTACTGTAAATTACTCTTCTAATGTACAAATGTATGACCTCTCCCCATTAATTTGTATCTTCTATAATTTCTCTCAACAAATATTGTAGGGTTTAGTATACAGGTCTTCCAGATTTTTAAAATTCATTCATAAATATAATACTTTATATTTTTATATTAGTATAAATGGTATTGCTTTTTAAAATTTTAACTTTCATTTGTTTATTCCTAGTCTACAGAAGCATAATTAATTCTTATATTTTGACCTTAAATTCACTTATTGTTTTCTGGAACTTTTTGTATATAACCTTTAGAAGTTTAGACAACTGCGTAATCTGCAAATAAAAGACAGCTTCACTTTTTTTTGCATCTAGCCTTAGAGTTTTCTTGGTAGGACACTTTTAAACTCCAAATTACAATAGATTTCTTTAGTTTCATTCTTAAGGAGCATCTGCAAGGACTGCTACGTCTCTTCAAATCACTGAGACTGATGGTTTCTGTTTGAGCCCACTTCCACTGCCTCCGGTCATAACTTGTGCAATCTTATGTCCCTTCTCTTGAGAAACACAGTGTTATCTAATATTCAATATCTGAAACCCATTATAATTTTAATCTTTGTTACCCTACCTTGAAACAAAGCAGAGGTATCAAGTATTCCCATTATATAATATCTTCTTTTTAGAAATAAAAAAAAAAAAAAAAGATTTCCTCTGTTTGGTCTCTCTTCCAAAACCACAACATCACACTGGCTTAAAATAAATCCCTTAAACATTATTTGTTTTCAAACTAAATTTATATAAAGTATCATCTTCCCATCTAACATAGTATAATTATTTCATTCTTAATTATAAAAATGACTCCATGGTATTACCAGTTGGTAGCCTGATGCAAAACTTTGTTATACAATTTTGAGGGGATTTGTATATTTACATTTGGCATTCACATTCAATTTCCAAGGCTTATTATCCTCTTTGCATTTCAGGTAACTGTAGGTAAAAGTGATCTCTAAAAATACAAGCTTTTTCATTGTTTGGGAGTAATTGACTGAAATCAGGTAACAGTTATTATTCTGTCAAGACATTGATATGTCACTGGATGAAAAATATTTCCTCTTTAGTCTTCTATCATATTCCTATCTGATACCAGTGAAGGCAGATATCAGGTCCTCATCAAAAAGGTTTTTTAAAGTCAATAACTAGCAAGAGATACAAATCTCCCTGTTTTCCATTGATGTCACCAGTTCTCAGAATCAAAGTTCAGAATAATTTAAGAAAACTTATGTTAATCTTGGCTTCTTTAAAAAATGTAAATATTACCATGGATAATTGTGGAAAAAATTATATAGGCAATGTGCATGAATCAAGTATGTGTTGAATTTGGAGAAGCAGAAGCTGTTTTAGGAGTCATAACATCTAAGTCCCTGACCTAAGACTACTTTGAACAGGTTGTTTGACATAGAGTGCATTAAAACCTTAGTGATTCTATCTATAAGAGGAAAACTTTTTTGTGATGTTCAAATAAGAGACAGAATCTTAAAAGACACTACAAAAATTATAAAGAAAAATATAAAGTCAATATAGACTCACTATTGCTAGCTATAATTTGTGATCCAAATTATGGTCCTAATTTTCTTCCAATCTATATCATGGATGTAAGAATAAGA
Source organism: Balaenoptera acutorostrata (assembly GCF_949987535.1). Classification (NCBI taxonomy): domain Eukaryota; kingdom Metazoa; phylum Chordata; class Mammalia; order Artiodactyla; family Balaenopteridae; genus Balaenoptera; species Balaenoptera acutorostrata. The sequence goes on from NC_080071.1 coordinate 9,846,554, forward strand.
TAAGTATTATCTAGTCATTATGAAAAGAGAAGTTAACATATGTTGCAATTCAGAAGAAGAAAAAGGGCTTGAATGCTATCTATGTATTTTAAAAAATAGAATCTGAAGGCAGCACCCTCATTAATGGCTTTGAGTGATGAAAATATGAGAAAAATTCAGGTGTGTCTTTGATTCCTGTCCAAACATATCTGGTGCTTCCTAAGCAAGCATAAAATTAGAAGTATTTTAAGTAAATGGTATATGTAGCAATCACAATTCATTCTCATCCAACATTAACTAAAATAAACATCAAATCAGAAAGCTTGGAATACTGTATACAGAAATCAATACATAAGCAAGTGAAGCTTCCAAATAAAGTTAAAACACATTTTTCATACTGAACTTTACAGCTTTTGAAATGATACTTTTCCATTTTATCAATACTTTCCTGAATAAAAGAATTCTATTTTTCAGGGAACATGCTGTCAGTAGAAAAGAGAGAGTACCAAAATGGGGTCACAAAATAAAGCTCAGGCCCTGGTCCAGGTCTATGTCCTTTCATTTATGATCCATGAGATCCTTCCTTAGTAAAGACAAGTCAGATCAGATCACAGAGTATCCTCCTCCAATACATAACAAAATAGAAAAATCAAGAGGATTCAGATGAAATATACTGACAGCACTGTCTAAAGAAGGAAGCACAACCTCCCAACATATTCTTTGAACACGCTGGAAAAAATAGAGATGCTAGTGTATTTAAGCATCACCACTACTCACAGTAATAGTGGCAGGAAAAGAAGGTAATTGATAAAATCTTGGCTATTCTTACAGAACCCAATTTTGAGAGGAAATAAAATAGAAACATAAAAGGAGTCTGAGGAAATAAACTCTTGAATCTGAGGAGTAATCTCAAGAGTATTATGAGCGCAACATTTCATTAGATGTGGGAGTTTCCAAAGGGTTTATCACCTTTATAGACTTAAAGAAAAATAAGATCATGAAAAAAAAGATCATAAACATAAAAAGATAATTATTTTCAGGGGTGTGGTAGTTTTTAAATATGTCCATAAATTCTTGGATATTCCTTCTCCTTGAGTTATCCTATACCTGTCCCACCATTGACTGTTGTGCATATCTAGGGGGCAGATTATTGCTCTTGTTAATTCACAGATCTTCAAAGCAAAAGAAACTAAACATGGAAAATTTTACCTAAGCACATACACGCAATAACGCTTCATCCATACCTGGACCTAATTTAGATACCAACAACTTGGACTTCAAACTGAGGGTGTAAAAGGATGAAGATTTAGGGGTCTTGCAGGATGTAAGTGCATTTTGCATAAATATTTAGAGGTCAGAAGCCTGACTATGGTGGTTCTAAATTATGTACACAAATAAATTGATTCTCCTTCCTTTGTAGAGAATCCCTATCCCTTGAGTGTGGACTATTAGTAATGACTTGCTTTTAATGAATAGACTCTGGCAGAAATGGTGGAGTATGACTTCCCAGTGTAGGTCAGAGAGGCATCATGGCTTCCATATTTCTCTTTTTCAGATTTTCACTTGGAAAAAGCTATCTGCCTTGAAGTGAGGACACACTATCAGTCCTGTGCAAATGCCCATGTAGTGAAAAACTGAGGTCCCTCCCCAAGAGCCAGCAAGGAACTGAAGCCTCTTGCCAACAACCACACAAATGAGTTTGGAAACTGATTCTATAGCCCCAGTTAAGCCCTTGGCTGTCTGAGTAGAGAACCTCATAATTCTTTTGAGCATTGGCAAAGTACTCAGAAGACGTTAGCCTTAGTAGAAGGACAAAATTAGCCCCAAACATTATTCTGCTACCATTTAACAATGCTTAAAAGCCATACCTGAAGACTCAAGCTGATTCTAATTAATTTAACTATGTTCCAGAACAAAGATCAAGAATATTGATAGAAGTGCAAAAATAGAACCCAACAATGTAAAACTGATAATGTCTAGAATCTAATAAAATTTTTAGAGAACCAAAGAACCAGTTGTCTATAATCCACAACAAGGAAAAAAACTTAATCAATCAAAATAATGAACAGATATAGATGACAGAATTAGTATACAAAGACATTAAAGCAGTCATTATAACTATATTTGATATGTTTAAGAAGTTAGAAAACAGATTGATCATGTTAAATATAGACATATAAAAGACCCATATCAAACTTTTAGAGGTGAAAACGATAATTTTTTTCATGATGTTCTGAAATCTTCAAGAAAGAGCTATTAATGCAGGCATTAATTTGGGTGTTAAACTTTTTTTTTTTTTGGCACATGTAGAATGCCATTTATGTTTTTCAAAAATACCCACAAAACAATACCATAATCAGTTGGTTCTGCTATGATGTTTGTTTTTAGAACAATTTGCTATGACACAACTGATATATTAGAAAACAATTTGAGCATTAACACAAATTTCATGATTGCTCATGTGCAATTTCATCCATGAGAAACTAGGCAAAAACAGGAACTCAGCTACATGGTAATCCACAAATCACAAACACAGACATGAACATCAAAATCCACCAGCTACCTATGATCTCTCAGATGAAAAAATATAGTAGACAGGATTAAAAGCCAGTAAGATGTTGCAGAAGAAATACTAGAGAACTTGAAAATATATGAATAAAACATACATAAAACAAAACCCAGAAACAAAAAAGACTGAATACAATGAAAAGAGGATCAGTTCTGTGGGACAATATCAAGTGACCTGATCTACATGTGAAAGGAGACCCTTAACAAGAGAAGAGAGACATAAAACATATCTTAAGAAAAAAATTTCAAATATGTCCCAAAAATTTGGTGAAAATAATAAACCCACAGATCCAAAAAGCTCAACAAAACTCAAGCAAAAGAAATAGGACAAAAAAAGAAAGAACTACTAAAAAAAAAAGGCACATCATAAAACCAATGATAAAAAACAATCTTACATAGTCAGACAAAAAAAGACACATGTGTACAGAGGAACAAAGGTAAGAATAACAGATGACTTCTCAACAGAAACAATCTAATCCGGAAGACAGTGGAGAAACATCTTTAAAGGATAGAAATAAATGTCAGTCTAGAATTATTTATTCGGCAAAAAATATATTTCACAAAAGTGAAACAAAGGCATTTTCAGAAATGCAAAAGCCGAAAGAATTCATCACCAGCATACCTATGCTATAAGAAAAAGTAATCAGTCAGGCAGAAAGAAAAAAATACCATATGCAAATCTGCATGTAAATAAAGGAATGAAGAGAACTGAAAATAGAAATTACATAATTATAAAATTTTTCTTATTATTTAAATCTCTTTAAATGGTAATTGACCATCTAACAACAACAACAAAAAAACAATGTCCTAGGCAGAATATTGTACCCTCCCACCAAAAACATGCACATTCTAACCCTCAGAACATGTGACTATGTTAGGCTACATTAAAAAGAAGAATTAGAGTTGCAAATGGAATTAAGGTTGAGAATCAGCTGCCCTTGAGATGGGGAGATAATCTTGGATTATCCAAGTGGGCCCATAGTGATCACAAGGGTCCTTATAAGTAAAAGGGGAAGGCAGTAGAGTGAGTGTGTCAGACTGATGTGGTATGAGAAAGCTTTGATCAGCTATTGCTGAATTGCAAGGGCACCAAGATTCAAGGAATGTGCCAGCCTCTAGAATATGGAAAAGGCAAGGAAACAGATTCTCCCCTTAAGTCTTCAGAAGAAACACAGCCCTACTGATACCAGGGTTTTAGCTTACTGAGATCTACTTTGGACTCCTCACCTCCAGAACGATAACATAATAAATCTGTGCTGTTTAAAGGCATTAAGTATGTGATAATTAGTTAAGCAGCCATAGGAAACTAATACAATAAGCAATAGAAATGTATTGTGGGGTTTATAACACATGCCAAAGTAAAAAGTATGAAAAGTAGCATAAATGCTGGAGGGCAGAAATGGAAACATTCTGCTGTTAATTTCTTATATTATATCTAAAGTGGTATATATCACTTGAAGTAGACTGTGATAATTTAAATACGTATAATACAAATCCTAAAATAATACAATAAAGAATTAGCTAAAAAAACAATGAAGGTAATATGGAATCACAAAAATACTCAATACAAATGGAGAAAAAGAAGGAAAGAGAAACAGAAAACAGATGAAACAAACAGACAACACACCACTATTGTAGCAAAACCTAGCCTATATTGATTAACACACCAGTTAAAATATCATTTAAATATAAAGCAACAGATATTGTCACATATGCAGAAAACCTTTATGTTATGTTTATTAATCATTTAAAAGAGCTCTCTGAAATAAAACCAAACAACTTAGAGATGAATCAAAATAAAATTTAAATTGGAGAAGGTATTACAAAAATATTAGGGCTGTAAATAAGGAATACTGCTTTAGAATATTAATATTATAAATCTCAAATTAAAAATAAGAAAAAATCGATTAATAGAGGTGTAGAAAAAGAAATATGTGTAACTGAAAATGTCTTCATTTTATCAATAGTGGGAGTTAAACTATACCACACTTAAGGTAAACTGTGTTTGGCTTTAAAAATGAATTTCTGTATTTATAATCTTTTTAATATAGAGGAAAATTTAGGTGTTTTTTATTAAGTTCATTAATTCTTACATTTTCATATCTAATTATTTTCACATTAAATTTAGTTTAATATAATTTTATTAAAATAACATGCAGAATAAAATGTCAAAATCTCAGAGTTCTGACTATCAATTTATCCCTCTTCTTATCCATGTGTGCAGTCTGTGAGGGACAGTCTATGAGTCTATGACTGAAGCCTGAAACAACATCCTTCTACAATTGATAATTAGGGCAATTTTCTTTACATCTTCTTTTACTTCCTATGTTGCTGTGGTTTTCTTACGAAGAACATGTAAAATCACTATTTGTAAAAATATCATTTAATCTTAAATGAGTTAAACTGTTCAGACTCATGTTTTTTAAAATATTTTTTGCCTACAGAGGGAAAAAAGGAATCACAAATATCTTTCTAAAAGATGGTATGTAATGCTTATATAAGAATATACGAGAAAATGTAGTGTGAACTAGAATGTTGCATGTAATAGCTATCATTTTTACCAAGTTAATGCTAACATCTCCAATCTGCCATCTTCTCAGACTCATCCTCCTACACCAACAAACAAAAAACCCCACCAACAGGCTGATTTCTTCCTAAAACTTAAGTGAATTACATCACAGCTTATGAGGTAGATCCATTTACTTTATTATTTTATACTTACTAAATTGAAATATAACAAATACACAAAAGTATCTAAGTAAATACAAAATTACATGTAATTATATATAGAAATATACAGCTCTAGTAATTTTCTGAAATTGAACATACCCATAAAACTTCTACTCAGAACAAAAAAGAGAATATTATATCAGCGTTCCCATAAGCACCCATTATGCTCCCTCCTATTCCCGAGTCCCCTCCCCAAAGAGATTCTGATTCCCATTACCATAGATTAGTTTTCTGGGATTTTGAATTTATAGAATAGACTCACAACTTATGTATTCTTTTGTGTCTGGCTTACTTTACTCATTATATTATTTTTTGACAATCATTTTGTGATTATGATTGTGAGATTAATCCATAATATTGCTTGTAGCAGTAATCTGTTTTCATTGATTTATAGAATTCAATTGTATGAATACACAAATTATCTGTCCTACCTGTTGATGGACATTTGGGTAGTTTCTGGGTTTTAACTATGGCAAATAATACTGCTATGAACATTTCTGTATATGTCTTTTAGTGTGTGTATGCATGCATTTCTGTTGGGTATATAACTAGGACTCCTAAAATAAGTCAATGTTAGGTTGAATAGGAAATGCCAAAAAGTTTTCCAGTGTGGTTTTTACAAGATAGGTTCCCAAGGCCATGTATGACAGTTTGAGTCTCCCCACACTCCTGACACTTGGAATTACAGTCATTTTCATTTCAGTCCTTATGGATGATGTGTACTGAAACCTCACTGTGGTTTCAATTTTGTATTTCCCTAATTACTAATTAGTTTGAGCCTTTTTCATGTTTCCCAGCCATTTGGATAACCTGTCTTGTAAAGTGCTCGTTCAAGTGCTAACTTCTTATCTACTGGAACGTTTTTCCTTTTCTTGTTGATTTGGAAGAGTTCTTTATTCTGCCTATGAAATAGCTTCACTTTGAAATTAAAACAGTTATAGGCAAACCAGAATTCTTTTATTTGAGTTTATTTCAATGTGATACTAAGTAACAAAAATAACCTTAACAATTGTGTCTCTCCATATAAAGAAGTATAATGACAGTGATGATGGTGGTGGTGAAGATTGGTGTGTATGTGTGTATATATATATATATATATATATATCTCTACACACACACATCAGGGAAGACAACTAACATTTATTGAGAGCATGTTCTGTACTAAGAGCTTTATATTTTCCAATAAACATAAGAGGCACATATATTATATATTTTACTTCTTAAAGAAGTGAGATAACTTGCCCAAGGTCACATAGGGAAGTGGCACCATGTGTATTGCAATGAGAACCTCTCTGGTCATGAATACAAGATAACCTAAAGCACCAGAAGAGGACACTGTGAGGCTTTTGCATCCAGAAGAAAGGTACCAAATCAGAAGATCAAGACTGAAAAAGAAACTGAGTGTTTTCTTTTATTTGGGGGAAAAATTAATTTTTGTTCCATTCTCAGATGTCATCGCACTCAAGTGTTATTTGTTAAAATTATATTAGAAAGCACCACACACACAATAAGTGTCATATAGTAGACACTCAGAAAATGTTTCCTGGATTAAAAACCAGAATTTTAATTTCACTTTCTCTATAAGCGCAGAGAACTTCTAAATTGTTAATGCAAAGTGTCTTTACTCAAGTCTAATAATGAAAAAAATTAAAATATTGCCTATGTGCTCAGTGTAAAATAAGCAGGCAGATATTGTACAACGTAATGCATAGTTTTGTAACACCTTTTTTTCTCTAAAAGATATCATTTGATGTAGATTTAAACTTGAAAAAGAATTCACTGGCACAGTATTTGATGAAGGAAAGCTGACTTCTTTTTTCTTTTTTAACAATTCACATCTGCAGACAAAATCTTTCCAAATAAGTAAATCAGGTACCCACTTCAATCTCAAGTAAAAGAAAAAAATTCACACTCTAAACTAAAATTAATATGCTACAAACTTATCCATAGATTTACATGCATATTAATACACACTGACACACATAATCTGAAAGAAATATATTTGCCGTGTAAAAATCTAAAGTGAATGACCTTACCTGCTTCTTCTTCCCTTCATCTACCATATATAACTACAGTTTGGGCTATTCCTTACATATCTCAGATATAGAGTTCTTTCCCCTGTTTCCTGACGTTTTCAGGATAAACCAATGTATTGCAACTTCTTTCCAGAATCTGGAGCTCACATCCACTTTTACGAATTTGACCTATGCCAATTTAGTTTTTCGCAGAGAGTCAGATTCCCTTTGGAGAGAGTAGGCAGTTCCCAGTGGCTGTAGGTAATTGAGAGCAGAGGTTTTCCTTCCCTACAGCCTCACTAGCAGGTAGAACTAGAGTGAAAGCAAGGTCAGGGCCAATTTTCCACACATGTAAACACTTTACAGGCACAAAAAATATATAATCTGTATATAAGCTCAATGTAGTTCCCACTTTCTATCTTCTTCTATAAGCTCCTCTTCTAATATAATTGCTCAAAGGCAGGTGTAAGACTATACTAAAGAAACAATAAGTTCACCTTCAAATTACTCTAGGAGATAGATCCTCTTTTAAATGAGTAGAATAGGACAGAATAGAGTTTTGACCTAGAGCCCTTCTCTAAAGATTCTTACTTGCCCAGATTCATATAACTTATTTATGAAGACTTAAGTGCTGGTACAAAAGGTCTAATTAACACCAGATATTAAAAAACATTCATTTTACAATTGAAAAATTATTTTCAATATACCATGTTAACCATGTATATCTCAAGGACAAACTCAGTAACGTTTGTGGCTTTTGCTTTAGCTGCCTCTAGAATGTAGATGCTTAATCAGGATACTTCACATGCTAACAAACTGCACCACAACAGAGTCTAGCCTCAAGTATGTAAAGAATATAGAGATAGAATTCTCAATCAAACAAATACGGTGGCCACAGAGATTGCACGGGTGTGATTCCTTGGTAACCCAGGAGTGTCTGGCAGGTTCTGCCACAGCACTGTTAAGAAACTCAAGCCTCGAGGTCCTGCTGTGACCAGAAGTTTGGTGGGTGGCTTATTTGTACCACAATTGCCCTCCCTGTGCCATGGTCCCCCCGTCAGAGCTAGGTGCTTCCGATGAATTCTCTTGTTGAGCCACTTCTGTGATCTCTGCATCAGGCCTACTCCCAGTGACCCACTCCCCAGAACCTCCCAGGCCTAACTACTCCAAACATATCTTCGAAGGAAAAGCTCAAATCTCAGCTTTTCTAAAGTCAGAGCCAGGACACTTTCCTTCGCTCTCTTCCCACAACTTCCTACTATTATTTCCTCCTGTCCTTTAATACCAAAGATCTCTTGCTTACATATTTCTTCGACAGTGAAGCTTTATTGCAGATAATGGGTTCATGCATTTAAAGAACAAAAAAGGTTTAATTACAACTTTTTTCCCCAACAAAAAGCTTGCATTTTTTAGTCAATTTCTAATTTTTTAACCCTTAAATGCCACAGGCTGTTTATTCCCCCTTTCCTAGACAGAAGAGAGTGTTGCCAAGAGAGACCGGGAATTTTGAAATGACAGTGAGTTGTCTACCTTCTTCTGAGGGGAAAATGCTAAACGTGCTTCAATGGAGAGACCTTTTGCTAAAGGTGAGAAACAGAATTTTCTGTGAGACCTCTGTCTTCCCAGTAGAGAAAAGCACAGGTTTATTTTCTGAAGGCATTTTCTACATCATGATGTAAATGTTAGCTTACGTGTTGGGGTATCTTGCTTAAGAGTCAAATTTAGAAATTATAGGAAATGACCACCATCTTTATATACAATTAATGTGATTAATATAATATAATGTAATATAATATTACACAATATAGGCTTGGAACTTTAGGAGGAAGTAGAGTTGTTTTGCACTTTGTTCTTGTTTTTCACAGAAATGTATTCGATACAAGTTATTGAAACCATATTTGATGTGATAGATGCTGTTACAGATACTGGATATTCGACAGCAAACAGAGTACCCTGCCTTATGGAGCTCACCCTGTAATTACTCAAACCACACATTGTTCTATAACTTTTTTCCCCATTAAAAATACGTAATGTTAGGGAAGAATTCCAAATAATTTATGCAGATACTTCTCCCTCCAGAAGGGGAGCTTAAGTCATCCCCTAACCCCTCCTGAATGCGGGCTGCCCTTAGTGATTTGATTCCAAAGAATAGAGTTTGGAAAGGGGAAAAACAAAACTTCACAGTGGAGAGACCTCAAAAATACTACTTTAGCCTGCAATCAAGTTTAATTTCATCATCAATGAGTTATGTTGATCCCATGAGCCCTTGATATAATGTGATAAGAACAGCACTTTACCTCAGTAGTCTTCCTCCCTAAAAGCCATAACCCCAGTCTAACCATGAGAAAAGCATAAGACAAATTCCAATTGAAGGGCATTCTACAAAATATCTGACCAGTACTCCTCAAAACTGCCAAAGTCCTCAAAAACAGGGAATTCAGAGAAATTGTCACAGTTTAGGGGCACCTAAGGAGACATGACAACTGAATATCCAGTTCCCGAATGGGATCCTGGAACAGAAAACCACATGAGGGAAAACATAGTGAAATATGAATAAAGTATTGAGATTAGTTAATAGTAATGTATCAATACTGGTTCCTTAACTGTGTCAAATATACCATAATAATGTAAGATGTTAACAATAGGTGAAAGGGTGTGAGGTAGGGGAAATCTCCGTACCATCACTGTAAACATTTCTCTAAAAACTATTCTAAAATAAGGCGTAGGTTAAAAAAATTTATACACAGTTGACCCTCGAACAACATGGGGGTTGGGGCGGCCACCATCCACGCCCTCGAAAATCCATGTATAACTTATAGTCAGCCAGAGTGTTCCAGGTTCTGAATCCACAGATTTAACCAACTCTAGTTCGTGTAGTACTGTTTTAGTTACTATTAAAAAAAAGTCTGCTTATAACTGGACCCACGCATTTCAAGCTCATGTTGTTCAAGGGTCTACTGTGTGTGTGTGTGCACGTGTGTGTACATGTATGTATGTATCCCCAGGTAGTTATCATTTCCAGTACTTCTTATTCCTTTGTATAAATTCAGGTATCCACTGGGCATTGTTTTCCTTCTCTTGAGGACTTCCTTTACCATTTCTTGTAGTTCAGGTCTACTGATGATGACTTTGTTTAGTTTTGTTTGTTTGTTTTTTGTCTATGATGGTCTCTGCTTCATTTTCATTTTGAAAAATCTTTTCACTGTGTAAATAATTATAGGTAAACAGAATATTTTTTCTTTCCATTCTTTAAAGATGTTGCTCCACTATTTTCTAGCTTGTATTGTTTTGATAAGAATTCTGCCACCATCTTTGTTCCTGTGTATGTCGTGTTTTTTCCCTCCAGATGTTTATAATGTTATCCCTTTATCACTGGTTTTAAGCAATCTAATTATGAGGTGCCTTGGTGTAGTTTTCTTCACATGTTTTGTGTTGGGGATTTGTTAAGCTTTGGGATCTGTGGGTAAAGTGAGTTGAATGATGGCTCCCCAAAAGTTATACCTACTACCCAGAAGTTGTGAATGTGACTTTATTTGGATAAAAGGTCTTTGCAGATGCAATTAAGGATCTAAAGATGAGGTCACACTGAATTATCTTTATGGGCACTAAATCCAATAATAAGTGTCCTTATAAAAGACAGTCAGAGAGAGATTTAAGATCCAGAAGTTTATGTTAAGATGGTGGTAGAGATTAGAATTATGCAGCCACAAGCCAAGGAATGCTGCAAGTCAACAGAAGTTGCTTTGGAACTTCTTTTAGAACCCTCAGAGGGAGCATGGTCTTGCTGACACCTTGACTTAGGACTTCTTTTTACCGTTCTTTTAAGCATCAAGTTTGTGGTAATTTGTTATGACAGCCCAAGAAAACCAATAGTATGGATTTATGTGTTTAATCAAATTTGGAAAAGTTCCAGCCATTATTTCTTCAAATATATTTATTCCCTTATTCTCCTTGTTGGGGACTTTGATTACATGTATATTTAGCCAACTAAAATTTCCCCGAAGTTCCCTAATGCTGTTTATTTCAGTATTTTTCTCTCTGCATTTCATTTTATATTGTTTCTATTACTATGTCTTCAAGTTCACTAATATTTTCTTCTGCAATGTATAATCTACTATTACTCTCATTCATTGTATTTATCTCAGACACTGTAGTTTTCATCTGTAGAAGTTTATTTTGGATCTATTTAAAATATCCTGTATATCTCTTTTTGTATATTCAATCTCTCCTCGTGCTTCTTAAACATGTGGAATATAATCATAGTAACTCTTTTAATGCCCTTGCCTTCTAATTTGATCATTGGTGTCATTTCTGGGTCAGTTTCAGTGGATTTTTTTAAATCCTCACTATGAGTTACATGTTTTCTATGTCTTTGCATGCTGATAATTTTGATTGGATGCTGCAAAGTGCATCTTAGTCTACTAAGGCTGCTATAACAAAAATACCATAGACTCCGTGGCTTAAACAACAAACATCTATCTCTCACAGTTCTGGAGGCTGGGAAGTCCAAGGTCAAGGCATTGACAGACTTGATGTCTGGTGAGGACCCACTTCCTAGTTCAAAGATGGCCATCTTCTAGTCGTGTCCTCAGATGGTATAAGGGGTGAGGGAGATCTCTGGGGTCTCTTTATAAAGGCACTAATTCCATTATGAGGGCTTTGCCCTTAGGACCTAATAGTCTCCCAAAGACCCCACCTCCTAATACCAGCACATTGGGGATTAGTTTTCAACATATGAATTTTGGAGGGACACAAACAATCTATAGATTTGTGAATTTTACACTTCAGGCACTTTTTTTTTTTTTTAATTCCTGTAAATATGCTTGGAGTTTGTTCTGGGAGGTAATGTAGTTACTTTGAAACAATTTAATATATTTGCATCCTGCTTTTCTGCTTACTTAGGCAGGACCAGAGTAGCATTTAGTTTTAAGTTAATTTTCCCCAGGACTGAAGCAATACCATTCTTGGTACCATAACCAATTCTTCATGCATTATGAGGCTTTCTGCTCTGTTAGGAACAGTCACCTTTCTTGGCCCTGTGAGACCTTCAGCTGCTCTCTCTTCTCATACTTTAGGATGTTTCTTATCCTAAAATCAAGTAGTATCCCCAGACACATGCACTGATCAGTATTCTGCTGCATATTCTGGGGGACCATCTGAAAATGAGCTCTCTCTCTCTTCACATGTCTCTCCTATCTGGTACTCTGCTCTGTGATCTCTTGCCGACTTGGTTTCCCTGGAATCATAGTAAAGTCCCCTCAACTTAAGAAAGCCACTGCACTTAATTTAGGTCTGTTTTCTCTGTGCCCTGACTTGGAAACGTTCTCCAGGCAATGAACTGGTTTAGTCAGAGGGTCTACCTCATTGGTTTCCTATCTCTCAGGAAAGGCTGTCCTTTGACTGGTGTCCAATGTCTTGAGTGCTGTTGCTTCTTATATATTATCCAAATGTTTTTGTGGTTTCAGGTGACAGAGTAAATCCCATTCCATTTTTCTCCAACTTGACCAGAATCAAATTTCTCCTTAACTTTTGATTGCATGCCAGACATTGTAGATAAAAAACATTTAGCGTCTCCAGAGGAGGTCACTTTCCCCAAATATAAATTTTCCTTTGGCAAGGAGAAGGGGCAGCAGCACATCACTTTGATGCCGTAGAGGGTGGGGTTTACACTTCATTAGAACTGGCACACTTTACTTTTTCCCATTGTCCGAAGACATAGTACTTCTGAGGTTTCAAAGAGAAGCTGAATATTTTTACCAAGTCCCTCTGACTTGGCAGGACATGAACTCCAAACTATCTTTGTATGCCTAGAAGCTGCTAAAGGCTTTGTACAGCTCTTCATCCTCCAAGCTATACTTTTCTGCTGAGTTCTTTAGAGTATAATCTTACGTATGCAGTTTGGGAGTCAGCTAACTATTTGAAAGAAATTTTATGCAGATTTTGGGATTCCCCTCTCTGTGGCTTCCTCTGACATTTTTCTCCTCAATTTTCAGCTTCCCTTGCAAACTCCAACAGTGCTATTTCCTCAGTCCAGTGAGACTGCTGCTTACTGCAGGCCTCATCTGTACCCAGAGGATCTGAGAGATGTCCTCAGGCAAAAAGCTTGGTATATATTGAACTTACCGAGTAGTTTGCCCTTCTTTCAAGAATCAGATCCTTTCTAGTTTATCCTCCCTACTTCAGTTGTTCTTCAGTGCCTTCAAATACTTGCCTTTTATATTTTGTCCAGCTTTAGTAATTGTTACTGGCAGGAGTTTTAGTCTGTTACTTTGCCATGACAACAACCAGTATTCTTTCTGATATTTGGAAAGCCTTTAGAAATATCAATACTTGGGCCTCACTCCAGACTAATTAAATCAGAATATCTGCAAGTAGGGTCCAGGCATTCGTTATTTTTAAATTCTTTCCAAGTGACTCTAATATGCACAGAGATCTGAGAACCACTGGTCTAGATTGACTAGTACTGACAGCTGGCTTGGATTTCTTTAATCCAAATAAAAATCCCTGTGGTCCTAAGCTTAGAAACAAATTTAATTGCAAGAGTCTTAGTGGGTGGATAAAGAGCTCCTAGTCTTGAAGAGCAGGAGGAATTTCTTGCAGGAGTATCCTTTCTTTCTCTCTAGCTCCAATGCATTGATGGCAATTCCACAGAAGCTCATTCCCTTTATTTACAGTGAGCTGGACTCAGGGTAATCACCACAGCTATAACTGAGAGGAGAAACTGGTAGAGCCTTTTTCCATCCCTTCAGTTAACCCCTCAGACTTGCCCACTGCTCACTTCAACTTCTAACACATACTACCTCTGATATCAGGGCTATTCCAGAGTTCTGACAGGAAAAAAAAAAATTCCAGAAAGTATTTTAACTATTGATACATGGGATTTCAGGTTTCTTGGAAATAGGACGGCTGGAATTCCAAGCAACCCCTTGGCTTTATTACTTCCAAAATTTTCCTTAATATTACAGCCTTGTGATTGGATTATTAGTAGGTTTATATCACATTTAGAAATTTACTCTTAATTTTATATTTCTTGTGTAATTGTAACAAGTGTGTGGTTGAATATGAAAGGTACCAGTATAATGACCTGGTAGTTTTAGGCTACAAAACAATATTTTGGTTCAGACCACGACTTTTATTTCCATTGAGTTTACAATATTTCCTCTGCCTCTCTTCAAATCTTAGAAAAAAAACATATAGGTCAAAGTGGTTAATGGTCTTAAGTGAACAGTCATGTCAAATAATTCAATACATCTTGATGGTTAAGTCATAAATGCTCAGGAATGCATCACGCTATTTTGCCAACTTCCTTCTCCCAAAGTAGCTTACTGGGGATAGCCATCTCTTTCTTTGCTGTGAAATGTCCATTAGATTATCTACTTTATGTGAGACATGACTGTTTAAAACTTAGAGTTTGCTCTTAAGAGAAAAACAAAAATCTAACTACCTCACTATTGAGTCACTGGCTACTCACTGATTATTACCTTCTGAATTATAGGTCTTTATTGGCATTAAGGAGCCATGATCTTTGGGAAACACTTCATTTCATTTTCTATGAGTGAACAGTAAGCCAAAATGCTAAAATTCACACTTACATCTCTTGATAAATCATAACCCAATGCTGAGAAGCTAGTCCTAACAAATACTTCTCCTTTTTCATCATTCCCATGATTGAATAAAATATTGTATCCTTGTCTCCTTAAAATACAGTTTCTTTCTCAACTAAGACAATGACTGCTGATTCGTCCAATGCACTCCAACTTTTATTGCAAAAGCCTAGAAACTTATCAAACAACAAGAATTTGGGGGAAAAGCCAGAAAGAGGTCAGGAAGAAAATAAAATAAATAGAAAAGAGATAAACTTGTGATGAAATTATAAAAGAAATTCAAGATTATTTAGAATAAAATTCAATTAAAGTTTGGTAACTTTTACAAGTATTTGAAATATAATTGCAAGTTCACTGATATCCTATATACTCCATCTTCACTGAAAACAGGGAAAAAAAATATGTTTAAAATTAGTCCATGGGGACTTCTGTTAGACAAAGGACATAATCTCTGCTCAATAGGTAATTAGCAAATGAATGATACTCAAAGTTATCCAACAACTGGAGAG
Source organism: Balaenoptera acutorostrata (assembly GCF_949987535.1). NCBI lineage: Eukaryota > Metazoa > Chordata > Mammalia > Artiodactyla > Balaenopteridae > Balaenoptera > Balaenoptera acutorostrata. Next base: position 9,861,959 of record NC_080071.1, read on the forward strand.
ATTACTAAAAGAGTCTGCAGAAAATCCCTGCCAGAGCTCCTTTGGCAAAGGGTATCCTAGGTGCCTCTAATGGCTGTTTTAGACACATTCATGAAACTGTCTCTTAAAGACTTTTCTACTGTATAATGCAAGCGCTTCATGACTTACAGAGGATAACATATGTTTAAAAGGAACTTCACTGACACCTGCTGTGTTCAAACCACATAGCTGAGAGAAAGTAGGGAAGAAGTAAGAGTAAAAGGAGAGGAGATAAGAAATAATTTTTAGAAGAAAAAAACAAGTGGTGAGAGAGGGAGGGAGAGAATCAAGTCCAAGGCATCTGAATCTCTAAATTTGCTATTTCAGGCACTGATATAGCTCTAAATGAATAGTTATGGTCCTGTCCAATGGGTATTATAAACCCCTCAGGGATTTTTTTCCTTTTTAATCAAAACACTCTTTGATGTTTTTGCAGGCAAAAAAAAAAAAACTCCTTGAGATAAACTCTAAGAAAAAGTATGGTAAGTCTCTGGAACCTCTTTAACTGAGAAGCCTGACAAACTGAATCTCCACCATCACCGATAACAAATTGGATGAAATCAGCTTATTTCAATCAGTGGTGCCAACAGACAGAATCCCTTTGCAGTGACTCTCCTAGGCTCTTCATTAGAACACATTGTTGTTCCAGGAAGAAACAGCAGAGCATTTAGGACTATGTGCTTTCACTCTAATGAAGATAAGAATGATCATTAAAAAGATGAAACATGTCTAGCCCAGGGTAATATATCTAAACTAAAAAGCATGGGCATGAGATCAAGCCATGGAAGTGTTGTGCCTGCCTCAAAATTGAAGAAGGACGGATGATGACAAGAGAAATCATAAGAAAAATAAAGAGTTTATACCCATCTAGAAAGTACCACAGGGCACTTGAAACAGCTGAATTGTGGCCTCTGATCAATACAATAAAATGCCATCAATAAACTAAGTGAGCCCCAGCCCTCACAAGACACACAGCTTATGAACTACACCCGTAAGGCATCTCAGGCTCTACAAAGGGCACTCCCCTCAAGAAGCTGAGTGTGTGTATTCATTGCAGGCAAAAGCATATTCTCACACAAAATTTGATAAAATCTTTCCACCTTTTGGCCAAATATAATTTTGTTACTTGTTTTATAGAGAGAGGAAATTTTAATGTCGCCCTCGACAGAGATCTAAGGCAGCCCACAGGATAAATTAAACACAGGGTAATTTTAAAAAACAAAACCCACTTGAAAGAGTTCCCAAGTAAGGTGGTCATATATGTAGTATTTCACACAGCAGCAATAAAGGAATTTTATTGGCTTAAAGGTCAAGGCTCAGCTGTGGAAACGCGGTTTGATACGGAAACTTACGGACTCTGCTGTAAAAGGTTTCCATATCCCCTTAGTAGAGCACCGGCATGTTGAATCTTCAGTGAAATAAAAAATCCCTTTGCATTGGGAAAGAAGGCTAGATTGAGTGTTAGGAGGCTGGGAGTCCAGTGCTGCTCTACAAGGACTTATATACATGGTCTAAATTAGGTCATGCCACCATTCTGGGCTTTAGTCTTCATACGGAAAATGAGAAGGTTGCATTGTATCTCTTCCAGCTAAGATTCAAAAGCACATTTAAATCTATGGCTTTAATAGAACAGCAGAACATGCATAGTCAATTTGCCATGGTGTATCTTATGCTGCTAGAATCTTAGGAGAAGTCTGAGGAGGCAGCACAGCAAAAGTGATGCTAATAAAAGTGCTTAGAAATTTAAATGCAAGGTCATCCTATCACTTCATAAATTTCTATTTCTTACTATTCCATGTATATATTATATAAACTCTCCCCTATATTTTTTTTTCTCCCTTGCAACCGTCATTGTCATTTAAAGGCTTTAATTTCCTTCCATATTTTCTTCATTAAGGTTGCACTTACATTTTAAGAGTGAATTAGGAGGTATCCTCTATAACATAGAGGAGGTATCCTCTAAAGCTATAACTGTTCCTTCTGTAAGACATATGGTTGACCAGAGGAAACTCATTGGATTTTCTTTCAGGTAGATCCTAGGCATTTCCCCAACCTATATGTAGGATATGAAAAACAACTTAGAATCCACTAAAAGGTTTTTATGCATTTTGGAGTCAAGTAAGGAATCAGTCTGATTCACAGGCTTACTGGTCATGTGACCTTGCTTAAAACTCTGGGCGTGGCCAGTAGATAGGGTTGCATGGTTGTGAGGCTGCTGGCCTGGCCCTACAGTCAGGCAACCTCTAGCAGGCCTTCATGATGGAGACCTGCTCCTAACAGGCTCCAGGGCTGGGTGGAGCTGCTGGTGAGGCTCCCCAGTGGGATGAGACTCCTGACAGACTACACAGTTGGCACCGAGAGAGAAGGAGAGAGACAGAGAGAGAGAGAGAGAGAGCTGGCGGAGGTGCAGCAGGATGTGGAGTTCATCTCTTCCCACAAACGCATCAAGAATACATCTAAGAACGGAACAATTCTCACAGAGCACCTGCTGAACACTAGCAGAGGACTTCGGACACCTAAAAGGACAAGAAAGATCTCCATGTAACCAGGTAGGATGAAAGAAAGAAGACGGGAAAAGGAAGAGGAGAGGAAGCAGGATGGGACCTGCACCCCCGGTAGGGAGGTGAAGGTGAGGCAATGCTCCCGCATCTGGGGAACCCCCCTCACCAGCGGGGAGATCAGCTGGGACAGAAGGGGAGCCTCAGGGGCTCGAAGGAGAGCCCAGCAACCAGTCTGCGGCAGGGCGGACAGAGTGAGACCTACACAGATGGTCTGTGCCATGCCCTGTGCACCCCAGCCTGAGATGGGCGTCTGCCAGTGCACATGGGGGCTGGGGGCTGCAACATGAGGTCTGGAAGCAGACCTGGGGAGGGGACTGCTGTTGGCCGTGACGAGACAGCCTGAGGGGACAGGAGTGAGGAGCTCCACAACAAAGAATGTTTGCGGAGGAAGCGTGGACCTCCAGAGAAGCGAGGAGCCATGGTTGAGTGACGCGCAAAGAGCAGGGCTGCCATTTCAGCCTCTCTTCTCACGCGCTGGCCCCTGCCTCCACGGGCACTAGGGAGGGCTCCCACCGGAGCTGGCTCACAAGCCCCTGCCATCGCCTCCTCCACACCCCCACCCCCAGCCTGGGCAACACACTCGCCCTGATCGCTGCCTGATGGGCTCTCGTATTCAAATCGCTCCCGACTGAGCAGCTTGCTTGCCCCGATCCCCGCCTTGGCTCCTTCCTGCCTGATGGGCTCCTGTGCTCCAGCAACCTCTGGAGCAGACTCCGGAGGGAGAAACACACACAAAGGTGGGGCTGAAACCACAGCTGAGTCCCAGGGGCCGCGTGACTAAGGAAGAAGAGCTAAAATCTCTCCTTGTGGCTGCGCAAACCGTGGAGTTACACCTCTGCTGATGGCTTCCTAAATTCAGCATCTATGAAACATCTGAAAGGAAAATAAGTGCTCCTGCAGCTGGGCCATGTCTCTGTCTCACTTTAGCAACTTTGGGCTTTGTGGGCATGTACACTCAGGGGTTGGGCCAGGACAGAGCCTGAGCTGCCTCTAAAGCTCCCACAGTGGGTCCAAGTGCACGACTATTACAGTTATGGGACCTGACCTCAGTGGATCTGTGCCAGTGGCCTGTTGAAAACAACACCTGGCAGTCACCAGGACCAACTGCTGGCATACCCACAGTTAAGGCAGGACTGAGAGCAGTGCCAACAACAGTGTACTTTGTGAGCCTGCACAACGGGTGAAAGGGGCCACAACAGAGCACATTCACTGGTGAACAGCTCCAGAGGAGGAATACTCAGTGGTTTCTCTCTCAGTGGGAGTGCTCCAATCCCGGCTACCTTGCATCACAGATCAGAAACACAGTTAAGAAACAAGTATGAGGGCCTCTACTCCAACAACTAGAAAGCAGACCTCACCACTGACAGGGCAGTGACAACCACACAGCAAAGGGGAGGCCCTGCTCAATATCCAGGGCAGGCTCTGGTCACCACAGCTCCAATCAAAACCCCTAACAAGGGGATAACGGCACAAGCCTATGGAAAAACCTCACCCATGAGGGGGCAGACATCAGAAGCAAGAGGAAATACGATCCTGCAGCCTGTGGAAAGAAGACCACAAACACAGTAAGTCTGACAAAATGAGAAGACAAAGAAATATACTGCAGATGAAAGAGAAAGATAAAAACCTACAAGAACAACTAACTGAAGAGGAGACAGACAATCTATCTGAAAAAGAAATCAGAGTAATGATAGTAAAGATGATCCAAGATCTCAGAAAAAGAATGGAGGCATGGATAGAGAAGATGCAAGAAATATTTAACAAAGACCTAGAAGAAAGAAAGAACAAACAGAGATGAATAATACAGTAACTGAAATGAAAAATGCACTAGAAGGAAAGCTGGAGTAGCAATACTAAAGTCAGACAAAATACACTTTAAAATAAAGACTGTCACAAGAGATAAGAAAGGACATTACATAATGATCAAGGGATCAATACAATAAAAAGATATAGCAATTGTAAATATGTGTGCTTCCAACACAGGAGCACCTCAATATATAAGCCAAATGCTAACAGCCATAAAAGGGGAAATCGGCAGTAACACAATGGGGGGGCGGAACTCTAACACCCCACTTACACCATTGGATAGATCATCCAGACAGACAATTAATAAGGAAACACAAGCCTTAAATTACACCAGAGAGACTTCATTGCTATTCATAGGACATTCCTTCCGAAAGCAGCAGAATACACTTTCCTCTCAAGTGCACAAGTAACATTCTCCAGGACAGACCACATTTTGGGTCACAAATCAAGCCTTGGTAAATTTAAGATAATTGAAATCATATCAAGCATCTTTTCTGACCACAATACTATGAGATCAGAAATCAATCACAGGAAAAAAAAAAAAAACTGTAAAAAACACAAACACATGGAGGCTAAAAAATGTTACTAAATAACCAGTGGATCACTGAAGAAATCAAAGAGGAAAAAAGAAAAGAAAAAAAAAAAACCTAGAGATAAATGACAGCAAAACACAATAATCCAAAACTTATGGGACACAGCAAAAGCTGTTCTAAGAGGGAAGTTTATAGCAATACAATCTTACCTCAAGAAACAAGAAAAATCTCAATAAACAGCCTAACCTTACACCTAAAGCAACTAGAGAAAGAAGAAGAAACAAAAACCAAAGTGTAGAAGGAAAGAAATCATAAAGATCAGAGCAGAAATAAATGAAATGGAGACAAAGAAAACAATAGCAAAGTTCAATCAAAGTAAAAGCTGGTTCTTTGAAAAGATAAACAAAATTGATAAACCTTTAGCCAGACTCATCAAGAAAAAAAGGGAGAGGACTCAAACCAATGTAATTAGAACTGAAAAAGGTGAAGTTACAACTGACACCACAAAAATACAAAGGATCATAAGAGACTACTACAAGCAACTGTACACCAATAAAATGGAAAATCTAGAAGAAATGGACAAATTCTTAGAAAGGTGCAACCTTCCAAGACTGAACCAGGAAGAAAGAGAAAATATGAACAGACCAATCACAAGTAATGAAATTGAAACTGTGATTAAAAATCTTCCAACAGAAAGAAGTCCAGAACCAGACGGCTTCACAGGTGAATTCTATGAAACATTTAGAGAAGAGTTAACACCTACACTTCTGAAATGCTTCCAAAAAATTTGCAGAGGAAGGAACACTCTTAAGCTCATTCTACAAGGCCACAATCACCTGTTACCAAAACCAGACAAAGATATCACAGAAAAAGAAAATTAAAGACCACTACCACTGATGAACATAGATGCAAAATTCCTCAACAAAATACTAGCAAACAGAATCCAACAACACATTAAAAGGATCATACACCAGGATCAAGTGGAATTTATCCCAGGGATGCAATGATTTTGTCAATATCCTCAAATCAATCAGTGTGATACACCACATCAACAAACTGAAGAATAAAAACCATATGATCATCTCAATAGATGCAGAAAAAGCTTTTGACAAAATTCAACACCGATTTATGATAAAAACTCTCCAGAAAGTGGGCATAGAGGGAACCTACCTTAACATAATAAAGGCCATATATGACAAACTCACAGCAAATATCATTCTTAATGGTGAAAAACTGAAAGCATTTTCTCTAAGATCAAGAACAAGACAAGGATGCCTACTCTTATCACTTTTATTCAACATAGTTTTGGAAGTCCTAGCCACAGCAACCAGAGAAGAAAAAGAAATTAAAGAAATCTAAATTGGAAAAGAAGAAGTAAAACAGGCACTGTTTGCAGATGATATACATATACATTTCTATACATAGAAAACCCTAAAGATGCTACCAGAAAACTACTAGAGCTCATCAAGGAAGCTGGTAAAGTTGCAGGATACAAAATTAATACACAGAAATTTCTTGCATTCCTACACACTAAAAAGAAAAGATCAGAAAAAGAAATCAAGGAAACAATCCCATTTACCATCACATAAAAGAGAGTAAAATACTTAAGAATAAACCTACCTAAGGAGGCTAAAGACCTGTAGTCAGAAAACTATAAGATACTGATGAAAAAAATCAAAGATGACACAAACAGATGGAGAGATATACCATGTTTTGGACCGGAAGAATCAGTGTTGTGAAAATGACTATAACACCCAAAGCAATCTACAGTTTCAATGCAATCCATATCAAATTACCAGTGGCATTTTTCACAGAATTAGAACAAAGAATTTTACAATTTGTATGGAAACACAAAAGACCACAAAGAGCCAAAGCAATCCTGAGAAAGAAGAACAGAGCTGGAGGATCAGGCTCCCTGACTTCAGACTACACTGCAAAGCTACAGTCATCAAAACAGTATGGTACTGGCACAGAAACAGAAATATAGATCAATGGAACAGGATAGAAAGTCCAGAGATAAACCCACATACCTATGGTCAACTAATCTATGACAAAGGAGGTAAGAATAAACAACGGAGAAAAGACCATCTATTCAATAGGTGGTGCTGGGAAAACTGGACAGCTACATGTAAAAGTATGAAATTAGAACACTCCCTGACACCATACACAAAAATAAACTCAAAATGGATTAGACCTAAATGTAAAGCCAGATACTATAAAACTCTTAGAGGAAAACATAGGTAGAACACTCTTTGACATAAATTGCAGCAAGATCTTTTTTGACCCACCTCCTAGAGTAATGAAAATAGAAACAAAAATAGACAAATGGGACCTAATGAAACTTAAAAGCTTTTTCACAGCAAAGGATATCATAAACGAAATGAAAAGACAACCCTCAGAATGGGAGAAAATATTTGCAAATGAAGAAACTGACAAGGGATTAATCTCCAAAATATATGAACAGCTTATACAGCTCAATATCAAAAAAACATAACAGCCCAATCAAAATTGGGTGAAACATCTAAATAGACATTTCTTCAAAGAAGACATACAGATGGCTAAAAAGCACATGAAAATATGCTCAACATCACTAATCATTAGAGAAATGCAAATCAAAACTACAGTGAGGTATCTCCTCACACCAGTCAGAATGGCCATCATCAAAAAATCTACAAACAATAAATGTTGGAGAGGGTGTGGAGAAAAGGGAACCCTCCTACACTGTTGGTCAGAATGCAAACTGGTACAGCCACTATGGAGAAGAGTATGGAGGTTCCTTAAAAAATTGAAAATAGAACTTCCATATGATCCAGCAATACCACTCCTGGGCATATATCTGGAGAAAACCATAATTCAAAAAGACACATGCACCCGAATGTTCACTGCAACACTATTTACAATAGCCAGGACATGGAAGCAACCTAAATGTCCATCAACAGAGGAATGGATAAAGAAGATGTGGTACATATATACAATGGAGTATTACTCAGCCATAAAAAAGAACAAAATAATGTCATTTGCAGCAACATGGATGGACCTAGAGATTGTCATACTGAGTGAAGTAAGTCAGACAGAGAAAGACAAGTATCATATGATATTGCTTATAGGTAGAATCTTTAAAAAAGGGTAAAAATGATCTTATCTACAAAACAGAAATAGAGTTACAGATGTAGAAACCAAACTTTTGGTTACAAGGGGGTGGGGGGGGAGGGATAAATCAGAAGATTGGGAATGACATATATACATACACCACTATATATAAAATAGATAATTAATGAGGACCTACTGTATAGCACAGGGAACTCTACTCAATACTCTGTAATGGCCTACATGGGGAAAGAATCTAAAAAAGAGTAGATATATGTATATGTATAACTGATTCACTTTGTTGTACACCTGAAACTAATACAACGCTGTAAATCAACTATACTCCTATAAAAAATTTTAAAATAAATAAATAAATATTTAGAGTAAAAAAAAAAATTTGACTCTGTTTTATCATGTATAAAATCTAAATAAAATATCTACTCCATAGAATTATACATTTAAATTAGTTTTGTAATATATTATGTTTACTCAATACTTGTTAGTCTCCTAAACCCAGGACAATACCTACCTTTTATTTTAAGAATAACATTAAAGAATCTAATTTCATTGGAGTGAAGTCACAGTCAATTCTTAGGACTGCTAAATAACTTTATTACTTTGAGGAAAATCAACTGAAGCAGCCTTGGAGAGTCAGCAAAACCCATCCCTCCTCCTGGAAATCAACTAGAGATAGACTCAGGAGAGTTGTCCTTGAAGTAAAGAACAGTTTGTTATATGTACTTCCATTGCATTTGAAGAGACTATCTACAAATCTAAACTAAGCCAAACTGTTTGAGAGGTATAATCCATTACCGATTAAGAAAAAATGGACTTTTGATGCAATCAGTTCAAATTACCACAGAATGCCTATTCTTCCATTTGATTTAACATCAATTTAGCAACTGGCAGAATGCATAACCTCCAAATTTACAAATTAACTTTGATCCAAGGTATTTGTCTTTTGAATACAAAAAAGGAGTTGACCTCTTCCACTTTAAAATGTATGGAAATTATATAAAAATCAATGCACCAACAGCTTGCTCTATTAATCAAAAATTTTATGTCAAGATTCAGTCACTTAGTTTTTAAGTCAGAGGAGGCACTTACAATGCATGTTCTGACAGGTTGAAGTTAATACAAGCATCCAAAGCTATCTGAAATTCCATCATGCAAATACTCATTCTGATGACTTCCATAAAAGGGAGTAATTCTGAAAAATTACTATCATAATTGAAAAGACATTACAGAGAATGTGCATGTATGCACCAGGAAAACATTCAAGTTACACAGGAGATCAGGGGAGAGAATGTTTAGTAGCAAATAGTTATATCTCAACCATTTTTTGATAGGATCACATCTTGTGTTTATGTGTCTAAATACACTGAATATTATGATGCACTATTATCTTTCCTACATATTAAGGATGAGGATGCATTTTCTCTTGCCATCAAATATCACTCGAGCAATTCTTCAGCCAGGAAATAACTAATCTTAATTGCATTATTGCTTATTTATTTTGCTAAGATTTATCTGTATTGATCATGTTGCTTTAACACATGCATTTTTATATCACGCTTTATTCGTTTCCATGTAGAGTAAAAAATTCATATCCAGTATTCCACAGTATTGTTGCATACTGCACACAGAATAGGCCCACATAAGAGTTTGTTAAATGACACATAATTAGGTAATTAGTGTTTTTCATACTTTATATTCTACAGAAATTCGTGGCAGATGTTATATATGTGTTTAAATATATCTTAGTGATATTTGGGGAATTGCTTAAGGTTTTGTGATGGACTGAGAATAAACTGTTTTCCCATTTAAAAAAATACAAGATTCAATACTTTTTCAGGAGCAGAATAGACTCAGATGATCTAAGTTTTTTAGATCATTATGGTTAACATTAGTCAAAGACTTATCTAGATATAATCAATAAATAATTTTCTTACCAATGCTAAATTATTTGAGGACTTCTAGTTGCTATTTATATAAGAATGAAAAGAGCTCAGATATTTAAAATTAACCTGTTTGGGTTCAAATCTTGTCTCTATCACTATCTGTGTGAACTTCAGCAAGTTACTTAATGTGTTTGCTCTTCCTTTTCCGATCTATAAATTGGGGATAATAGCATTACCTCATAGGCTTGTTATGAGGATTAAAAGAGTTAATTTTGGAAGTTATTTAAGTAGTGCTGGGCAAATACTAATCACTAAATGAATATTTATGAAAGAAAGGAAAAAACAAGGGCCATCTTAGTAATATGAAAAACACTTATTTAATTAAAAAGTTGTTTAATATCCAAAACATATTTGCTTTTCTTTAAGTGTACGATAGAGGATGCATAATGTAAGTTCAACTGGCAAGGACCTGAGTTTATGAAAACTTGGCTTTAGAACCTAATGGAGAAGTTATAAAATGCAGATATCCTAAGGAATACAGAAGCAGGATGAAATTTTTTGGCAGGGAACGATATTTTGGTTACCAAGGTAACAGAGGTAAATTCAATTGGATGTACTTCTCCAATGAGTTTAGTTTGAGTGGAGTTTGTTTTGGGGGTTGAATGGTATAAGACAAAAGTTCCATTGTATTAAGTAAGCATTGGAGAACAGACTTAAATGGAAAAGCTAGTTACTGAAAAAAAAAAAAAAAATTGTGGCTCTGTAGCTAACTACAAAGCAAACCTTGACACTTTTGCTAGTAGTCAGAGAGAGCCACACTTATCAGTACTCCTTGCATAGAAATTAAACAGAGGAACACAGCTGTTACCATGAAATCAATAATTTACTCAGCTGAAGTGACTATCATTCCTCTGTGACTTTAGGTTTGTCTTGATTCTTATTTCAAATGGCATCACTGTATTTACTGTATTTTAAGAATGAGTTATGTAAACCACGGAATAATGTTTTCATTAAAATAATTTCAAAACAACTATATTCAATGTTTATGTGTTCAAGTGCCTGCAAAGAATGCCTAGAGAACCTTGGTTGGCAATGCTTAGCTACTAAATAAAATATGTGTGACACCTAGTGCGAAAACCCTTTAACAGCACACGAAATAGACTAGAGGTCTAGAGATACACATTTCAGAGTATGTGTCCAATTTACTGCACAGCATACTAGTAGAATTTTTGGTGTGACAAAGTCATGAATTCTATTTATTTTGACTATTTCTACTAATATCTTTAATAGGCACTTTTATGATAATCTTTTAATGTAATGGCTACCTCTAGTAAAGTATATTAGAAATTAAATAGTTTGTGAACATAAATGCTAATACAACAGGATCTATTAATTTACTAATCTATAACTGTATAACATGAGCAGCTCAAATTTACAAATAATAACTGGGATAATAACTTCTAATTCTTTTGTATCACTTAGGATGTCTTCGGTCGCAAGTAACAGAAGAGCATAATACAAATTATTTCAAATAGTAAGGAAATGTGTTGTCTTTTAAGAATGTGAAAACATTAAACATGTTCCAAAAGCTTTCTCTCATCTCATTGGCCACATGGCTGTAGAGTATCTCTAAAAAGAGGTTCTCAAAGTGTAGTCTCTACCAGCAACAGTGGGAATCTGTTTGAAATTAATTTCTCCAACTTCACACAAGACCTACTGAATCAAAACCTCTGGGGGTAGGGACCAACCATCTGCACTTTAATAAGCTCTCCCGGGAGATTCTGACACACACTCAAAGTGCAAAGCACTTCCCTCAACCAATCATGGAAAAATGAAAGCTTACTACAATTTGTTTAAACTATCTGAATACACAGCCTGGAGTTTAGGATAAGGGCCTTTGCTGAGGGATAACTGAAAACAAAACAAAACAGTATTCTGTTAGCAAAGAGGATATCAGAGGATGGGTATGTGGAAGGGTGAGTGGATAAATGTTGAGAAGGCAACATTGTCACATTCCTTTGTTATGGAACAATAAAAGCCGTAGAAAGACCTTGAGCTTTCTAAACCAAACACATTATTTGGAAACCAAATTCCACCCCTTAGTGGAAAATGGCAAGTTATTTCATTTCTAGGCACCTCGACTTTCTCATCTTAAAATTTGAATAATAATGTATTTCTCAAAGAGATTTTGTGACTGGGATATAGTAAGCAATGAATAAACTATAATTTCCTATCACAATTTCATCTATTAATGTGAAAGCTTAGCATTTTTGTGCTTTATTTTTATTCCACTTCTGACTACCCAGTTTAGATGTGTTAGCAAGAGTGCCTCAAATTGCATTTGTTTATTATTTCTTTGTACAGTAAGAATGCTACCTAAAAATTAACAGGTTATTCCTTCTGCAAAAGGACTTTTTATTAAAAGCTGGTTCATCTAATGGATTGGGTACTAGATTTCAACAGACTTTTGTCTGAACATTTGGAACAGGAACATTTTATTGTTTTAAGTGTAGACTATTTTCCAACATTCTATCAAGAACACTAGTTATTAGGGTCACCAGCTTTAGCAAATAAAAATGCAAGACACCCAGTTAATTTTGAATTTCAAATAAGCAAAGAATTATTTTTTAGTGTAAGTACAGGCTCACCTAGGAAATATTGTGGGTTCGGTTCCAGACCACAACAATAAAGCATGTATTGCAATGAGGTAAGTCACACTGGTTTCCCAGTGCTTATACAAGTTATGTTTATACTATACTGTAGTCTATTAAGTGTACAATAGAATTATGTCTAAAAAACAATGTACATGCCTTAATTATAAGCTTTATTGCTAAAAAATGCTAACCATTATCTGAGCCTTCAGCAAGTTGTAATCTTTCTGCTGGTGGAGGGTCTTGCCTTGATGTTGATGGCTGCTGACTGATGAGGGTAATGGTTGCTGAAGGCTCGGTGGCTGTAGGAATTTCTTAAAATAAGACAACAGTGAAGTTTGCCACATTGGGGTGACTCTTCCTTTTAGAAATTATTTCCCTGTAGCATGCAATGCTGTTTGATAGCATTTTACCCACAGTAAAATTTCCTTCAAAACTGGAGTCAGTCCTCTCAAACCTTGCTGCTGCTTTATCAACTAAGTTTATGTAGTATTCTAAAACCTTTGTTGTCATTTCAACAGTCTTCACAGAATCTTCACTAGGAGTAGATTCTATCTCAAAAAACCACTTTCTTTTCTCATCCATAAGAAGCAACTCCTCATCAGTTAAACTCTTATCATGAGATTTCAGCAGTTCAGTCACATCTTCAGGCTCCACTTCTAACTTTCTTGCTCTCTCCACTACATTTGCAGTTACTTCCTCCACTAAAGTCTTGAACCCCTCAAAGCCATCCATGAGGACTGAAATCAACTGCTTCCAAACTGCTGTAAATGTTAATAATGTTGACCTTTTCCCATGAATCACAAATGTAATTAATGGAATCTAGAACGGTGGCCCTTCCAGGAAGTTTTTAATTTACTTTGCTCAGATCCATCAGAGGAATCACTAGTTATGGCAGCTATAGCCTTAGGAAATGTATTTCTTAAATAACAAGACGTGAAAGTCAAAAGTACTCCTTGATTCATGCACTGCAGAATGGATGTTGTGTTAGCAAATCATAATAACACTATTACATCTCCATCAGAGTTCTTGGGTGACCAGGTGCATTATCAATGAGGAGTAACATTTTGAAAAGAATCTTTTCTTCTGAGCAGTAGGTCTTAACAGCGGGCTTAAAATATTCAGTAAACCATGTTGTAAACAGATGAGCTGTCATCCAGGCTTTGTTGTTCCATTTATAGAGCACAGACAGAGTAGATTTAGCATAATTCTTAAGGGCCCTAGGATTTTCAGAATGCTAAATGAGCACTGGCTTCAACTTCAAGTCACCAGCTGCATTAGCCCCAACAACAGAGTCAGCCTATCCTTTGAAGCCAGACATTGACTTCTCCTCTCTAGCTATGAAAGTCCTAGATGGCATCTTCTTCCAGTAAAAGCCTGTTTCATCTGCACTGAAAATCTGTTATTTGGTGGAGTCACCTTCATTAATTATCTTCCCTAGATCTTCTGGAAAACTTGTTGCAGCTTCTACATCAGCACTTGATGCTTCACCTTGCACTTTGATGTTATGGAGACGGCTTCTTTCCGTAAACCACAAGGACCAACCTCTGCTGGCTTCAAACTTTTCTTCTGCAGCTTCGTCACCTCTCTCAGCCCTCGTAGAATAGAAGAGAGTTAGGGCCTTGCTAACGCTCTTCAATATAAGGGTTTAAGGGAATGTTGCTACTGGTTTGATTTTCTATCCAGACCACTGAAACTGTCTCCATATTAATAATAAGGCTTGTCGTTTCTTGTCATTCATGTGTCCAATGGAGTATCACTTTTGATTTCAAGACTTTTCCTTTGTATTCACAACTTGCCTAACTATTCGGCACAAGAGGCCTAGCTTTTGACTATCTCACCTTTCAACATGCCTTCCTCACTAAGCTTAAACCTGTCCAGCTTTTGATTTAAAGTGAGAGACCTGCAATTCTTCCTTTCACTTTAATACTTAAAGGCCACTGCAGGATTATTCATTGGCCTAATTTCAATATTGTTGTGTCTCAGGGAACAGGAAAGCCCAAGGAGAGCAAGAGAGGTGGGAAAACAGCAGTCAGTGGAGCAGCGAGAACACACACACGATTTATGGATTAAGTTCACAGTCTTATACTGGGCATGGTTTGTGGTGCCCCAAAACAATACAACGGTAACATCAAAGATCACAGATCACCATAACAACCATACTAATAATGAAAAGGTCTGAAATATTATGAGAATTACCACAATGTGACACAGAGACACAAAGTGAGTAAATGTTGTTGAAAAACTGGCACTGATAGACTTACCCGACACAAGGTTGCTACAAACCTTCAATTTATAAAAAACACAATAGCTGTGAAGCACAATAAAACAAGGTAAGCTTGTGTACCCCAAATACTATATGGAATGTATTTATACTAAAAAAAAAAAAAAATCATTGTTTATCTGAAATTCAAGTTTAATGGATGTCCTGTATTTTATCTTGAACTCTGCTAATATTTCCACTTCTCTATCACATGGTCCCACTACTGAGATAAGCTATGGGAAGCAGCTAAGAAGATTTATCAGTAAGTTTAATCCTCTCACAATCATAAGCACAAATAGTGTCACTTCATGGAGGTTTGGTTTACTTAGTTGTGAAATTAGGCTATTGGACTAAAGGATATCTGAGGTCCCTATTTTCTAAAACTCTAATGTATACGAAGTTTCACTGCACTTCTGGGACCATATGAAAAATTAGATGAGGCTTTATTTTAAAAGCTATAAAGTCATATACAAATATTGGTAATGGTGATGATAGAGCAACCTATTATATTAAATTATATGTCTGACTATAAAACTATTCAAAGCCTTCTTATATATTTATCTTTTGTTAAATATCCCCGCCAAATATTGTCACAAGAGAAGTCAATGTAAGTGATATCTCTGAATTTATTCTACTTATATTGCCTATAGATATTTATAAGTCAGGCCTTGAGAAAGCTTTCTACCTTAGAATCCTTCTTAATTTAACAGAGTAAACTACATTTATCTGTTATCAACAAGTCTCGTAACAATCCATAACATATGTGTTGAGCAAATTTGCTTCTTGTAAAACTGTTTTCAAGGAATAAGTAAAACACGGTACATAAGAATAGCTGAATAATCAACATATAGTGAATTTTATCAAGAGGTATATTCTAACAATAATATAATTAGGTTAACACTGTGTTTTAGCTATTTCTTAAATATATAAGTGAAATTGTTTTTTTCCTCTATTTATGTTAAAACTTATTTTGATAATATAAGTTGCTTTTTTTTAAAAATAAATTTATTTATTTATTTGTCTTTTTTGCTGCACGCAGGCTTTCTCTAGTTGCGGCGAGCGGGGGCTACTCTTCCTTGCGGTGCACAGGCTTCTCATTGTGGTGACTTCTCTTGTTGTGGAGCATGGGCTCTAGGCACGTGGGCTCAGTAGTTGTGGCTCGCGACCTCCAGAGCACAGGCTCAGTAGTTGTGGTGCACGGGCTTAGTTGCTCCGCGGCATGTGTGATCCTCCCAGACCAGGGCTCAAACCCGTGTCCCCTGCATTGGCAGGCAGATTCTTAACCACTGTGCCACCAAGGATATTTTTTATAGCATAATTATAAATTGCATATTTTTCCCTCTTTCTACTATATTAGTAATGTACATCAAAGCAATGAAATAAAAATACAATAATTTTTACATTAATAAAACAAAGATCTGTTTGTGTGTATATTTTGTACGCTACAAAGACAATTAGGGATAACCAGCTTAGCAAACTTACAGCACAGAAATTATACAGAGTTAAAAGACACATTAGCATTCCTTCTCTATTCTGGTCATATAATGTTTAAAAAATTGATCCCACATCTTAATGTTCAAAAAAAAAGCCTCATTTTATTAATATTTTAAGTATGAATTTTCTTCAGTGTTACAAGTTGGTTATGTTTCTAAAGCTCATTCACTTCTGCCAACTACTGGCAAAATAATGTAGGTGATATAATATTTATGTATAATAATACTTGATTAAAGAAAAACTTTGGTTGAATAAAAGTAATTAAACAAAACAAAAAACAGAAATAAGAAATCGATTTCAATTTATAACTTATATGTTTAAGAAAATAGGTTTAATTAAAGAGATAGAAAAATTAAGGCAAAAGTTTATGAAATAGATTTTATTTTAGATTTATTGATAGATTTATTCATTCAATTATTTTATTTAGATGATTATGAAATTGCTATTTTTAAGGTCAAACGTTATCAAACATCAGTAATTTCATGTGATTCAAACTAATGGAATGCTTTCAAATGCCTTGGGAGTTGAAACTGGTTCTTTAATTTTACTCCAGATATATAATTTATAGTTTCATACATAAAGATACTTATTGCAGCAAAAAATAATTAAATAATTGGAAGCAGTTTTAATGTCCTTTAGTAGGAACATAGTTAAGAAAACTATAGTTCATATATACTATGGAATATTATTCAATACTTGAAATAACTTTTATATAATTTTTATAATACTTTACAATGGAAAGTCTAAAAAAAGAGAAGCAAAACTACATATGTAATATAATCTCAACTACTATATAAATGCATACATCAAAGTATCATCGGTGGACAATTTATGAGATTTTGCTGTATGTCCCAGATTTTCTGCTATAAACATCCAATCTTTTTTTATGATGGATTTTTTTTTAATCCATTTTTTGAAACCTTATGATTCTTCTCCTCCCCAATGGAACATGGAAAGAAGGGACCATGTGTTAGTCCCACATGAAGGCTTTGCAAATTTCTTCTATCTTGCTTGCACTTTTGCCCTCTACTGTGGAGGCAGGTGCTCAAGTTAGGAGCTACCTCTTCAGCTTAGGTCTCGCACTGAGAAAACACGCCAACTTGACTCACAGCCTGGAGCAGAGCCACCACAGCTGGTCTGAAGATCCATGGGTTAAAAAAAATAAATATTTATTGTTGTAAGCCACCAATATTTAGGGGCTAATGCTATTTGATCATTATTGCCATAAAAGTGGATTCATATAGGAGAAAGATCAGACATTAGCACGATTAAATTTGGGGTTGTCTAGTAGATATCCAAGTGGGAATGTGGTATGTAATTGTACATACGAGTCCTACCTGATCTTTGGGAAACACACACTGCCATTCTCTCTGGTATCCAAGGCCTCAGACACCAGATATGGCCTCTACTGTGAGGTTTTCTCTACACCTTCCTTGGCCTCCTCCCAGATCTCTCTGCCCTTCAACTTTCTCAGCTTTCATTGCCTATTCACTTCTCATCCTTCTTCCCTGGCCATCTGCTTTCTCCACAGTATATAAGAGTTTGCAGGGTCAGGTGGCATGCTCTTCTAGTGCCATGCTAGGTGAGACTTCTCTAAGAAGCTTTCAGGTTTCTTGGGCTACACCTAGGAAAGTGAGGCATAAGGCCCCTTTATCCCTCCCTAGATGAATCCATCAGAACCCCCTGGGATCTGACCTCTAGGACTGAGCAAGCATGGTGATTTTTATTCCTAAAACTCTTCATTCCATTTGCTTACTGGAATTTGAATTGGGGTAGAAAACCCGCAATTAAATATTATACCACCTAATATTGTATTTTCATAGTCTATAAATTCTGAAAGTTGCCAAGATCCTTACAATCCTTACAATCAAACAGCACCGGGCATGTAAATAAAGCTTGTTTTAGATTCATAACTATTGTGTCTTTTAAATTTCAAGGACTTTTTGAATTTAAACTTAATAACTTGTTTTTGTTTGTTTGTTTTTGTTTTTTTAATAAGGTATATCTTCTTTGTAAGTGTTATGGTCACTTGCAGAGACAGATGGACCCTCACCCAAAATTTGGTTCCGATGTTGAGGCTGATAATGTCACACATACACCAAGAGGGTATAAAAAGTTTTAGTGCTTACATAATTGAGGAATCTGGGAAGAGCAGGGCAAACCTCTCAGGCAGGTATGAAATGGTCTGAGAGGGCAAGGAAAAGAGACTGGGCACCTAGGCCTTCTTATCAGCTGGTCCAGATGTGGGCAATTAGCTGATCTGGCAAGGGGAAGAGAGAGGGGTGAAGATTAAAAGCTATTAGGAAACATTTAAAAAGGGCTCTGGCTTTCTCATTACACTGAGGCATTGCATGTAGGAAGGTCTGGAAGTCAAATGGGAGCAGTGACAATGGGGACAGAGGGAGGTGATTTCTTAATATCACCTTAATACCTCAAATTGTTTTACTTGGTCAGTATCAACATTAGCTAAGGTTAGGCTTTTTTTTTTTTCTTTAAACTAATCAATACATCAGTTTTGAGGACAAGAAAAGAGAAAAAAGGAAATAGGAAGAAGGAAACTAACATTTCCTGAGCTTGTAATATATTCCAGATGCTGCAATATGCATGTCAAGAAATTTATTGAGATATTTGTGTTTTATTCTAAAATAATTTGCATATTTTTCTCTTCTCCTCTCCCAACTCAGTAGTAACCACAGCTATCATTTCTTTGCCTAAGGGACAAACTTGTGTGGAAAGTCCCAAAGAAGAGTTGTATGAAAACAATATTCTTTTCCTGGATTTTGCTTTTCAAGGTCTAAATTGTAAGGATCAACCTAAATCATATCCATAGGAAAAGGGAAAGAGGTGGGTGCCCTAGGAGGTGCTCAGAGGAAGAGAGGCGAGTCTTCTGGGAGCAGAAGGAAAATAAGAATTATGACTCTGGGGGAAGGGCAGCAGATGCTCAAAGGTCTACATACCACCACCAAGGAAATGCTGGCTGTGCCAACAGCTCAATATTTGCAGGTCTTCTTAACAAGTCATGACTTGCTATAAATTTAACAAACTTAACAACCCAATAATCATAACAATCCCATTTTACAGATGAGGGAACTGAGGCTCAGAGAAACTGCACAATTTGCCCAAATTAATATGATTAGTAAGAGTTAGTACCAACATTGAAATTTAAATCTGTCTGACATCGAAGATTTTTGCCTTCATCCTAAATTATGTTACCACCCAGTAAATTTTTTTTTTCTTTTTTGGATATTACTGGACAAGATTTAGATGAGTTTACAAAGAGGATTAAAATGAAAACACAGTGTGATATTAAGGAGAGAGATTGTCTGAAGAGGAAAGAGTTAATCTTAAACGGCAAAAGCCAAAGGAAATTCAGGGGAAGCAGGACTGCTGATTTTTTTCTACTTCTGCCCAAGAGGGGTACCCAGGCAGGATGCAGGCTGGTGGATGGACTTGGCTTGGGGACTGAAAAGATCAGAATTACATGGTAAAGTCTGATAACCTGGAGAAGAAAGAGCCAAGGAATGAACAACTCAGGGGCAAACAGACAACTCAGGGATACAGAAAATGTAAGTATGGAGTCAGTCCCTGAGGAAAAAGTAAAGGGGTACAAAACCACCTGGATGGGGTGGTAGCAATAATTGGAACAAATCAAGGGGTCAAAGACAATGGAATAAACCTTCTAAACATAAATCAGATCAGTCACTCAACTGACTAAAACATTTCAATTGCTGCTAATTGCCCTTTTGATAAAATCCAAATTTCTTATTTTGGTATAGAGGAACCTTCAGGAGCCAACCCAGTCTATCTCTATATACTTATTTCTGTCCAATCTGCCCTTACTCTTGCATCTACTTTTCGTTATTGGCCATGCTTTGTCCTGGACTTCACAGTTGCTATTTCTGTCATGTGTAATATCTTCAGCTCCTCAGTCTATAATAGCCTAAACTCCCTAGTCTAAGTTCTATCTGTTCTTCAATTATAATAAAAATTGCTCACTTAATCAACTGTTCAGTACATTCTAGACATTATGTAAAGAATTTAATGCATTATAGCAGCCATTGAAGATAAGTAGCTTTCGCATGTTATGGATAAGAAGACTGAGATTCCAAGAGGTCAAGTATTATATACATCGCCCATAAGTTACAGAGCATGGATTTAACCCATGCCCTCCTGACCCCCAAGCCCTTAAATACATGATAAACCTATTAATGCTGCTTTTAAAGCACAAAATAAACCTCACCGATTCTGAGTAAGAAAATGTATGAGAAACCACAATCAACGTCAAGTTCCCACTGGATTGTGTGTGTCTCATGAGCAAAAACATTAAGCAAACACAGTCCATTTCATCTGTAGAGATTCCCACTCAGACTGGGGAACAAATCTTCAAATCCATGATGTAAACCTCAGAAGAATCTTTTCTCCTAGATGTCTTAGGAAAGATCTTTCTATTGTCCATGAGCATAGTAAAGGCATAAAAAAGGTGACTCTTAGAGAATGTGTATCTACTCTTGGTTGTAGACATCTTTTCTATTTCTAATTTAAATAATGAAATAACTATTTAAATATAGATATTAGAAGACCATTAAAATTAAATGAGACAAGCTATGGTTTTCTGTTAGATATTAAGATACATATGGAAGTCTTCTAGTGCGCTAGACTGCTGCTCTTAAGAGTGTGCAAGTGCAAACTCTGATGAAGATAATAACAAGCCTACAACTGAAGATGCAACTAAGGCACAGGAAGAGGCTTTCAATGGCATCACAATTATTAATAGTTTTTCTAAGACTTCTCATCATTGGATGATAATACTGCACTTCCTCTTAAAAAGAAATTTTAAAAGCATAATTTAGCATTAGGTTCCAGAGTAATTTTCACTTGATAAGTGGTTAAATTTTGAATTATGAATTTCCCTTGAACTTAATTTCATATCAGATCTCTCCTGGCCATCCTTCCCTGAACTATGCCCCCAAAGTAATCACTATCAATGTTTATAGAATCATATAATTTTTAATAATCACTTACAAAAAGTCCCCTGTTTTAAATACTGGGAAAACAAGGCCCAGAGAGGTTATGGGAGAATTTTAAAGTATAGCTGGGGGCCAGTACCATACTGTTTTAATTACTGTAGCTTTATAGTACAGTTTGAAATCAGAGAGCATGATATCTCCAGCTTTGTTCTTCTCCCTCAAAATTGTTATGGTTATTTGAGGTCTTCTGTGTTTCCATACAACTCTTTAATTTGTTCTCATTCTATAAAAAATGCCCTATTTGGATAGCGGCTGCATTGAATCTGTAGATAGCCTTGGGTAGTATGATCATTTTAACGATATTAACTCTTCCAATCCATGAGCACCGTTTATCTTTCCATTTGTTTATTTTATCTTCAGTTTCTTTGTGTCTTATAGTTTTCTGAGTACAGGTCTTTTACCTCCTTAGAGTTATTCCTAGGTATTTTATTCTTTTTCATGCAATTTAAATGGGATTATTTTCTTAATTTCTCTTTCTGATAGCTCATTGTTAGTGTACAGAAATGCAACAGATTTATCCAGTAATCCCACTCCCGGGTATTTATCCTAAGAAAATGAAAACGTTAATCTGAAAAGATACATGCACCCTTATGTTCACTGCAGCTTTACGATAGCCAAGATATGGAAGTAACCTAAATGCCCATCAACAGATGAGTGGATAAAAAATATGTGGTATATATACACAATGTAATATTACTCAGCAATAAAAAAGAATGAAATCTTGCCATTCATCACAACATGGATGGACCTAGAGGATATTATGCTAAGTGAACTAAGTAAGAGAAAGACAAATACCATACAATTTCACTTATATGTAGAATCTAAAAAACAAAACAAATGAACAAACATAACAAACCAGAAACAGTCACAGATACAGAGAACAAACAGATGGTTGCCAGAGAGGAGAGGGGTAGGGTAATGAGAGAAGTAGGTGAGGGAGATTAAGAGGTACAAACTTCCAGCTACAAAGTAAATGAGTCACCAGTATGAAATGTTTAGTGTGGGAAATATAGTAAATAATTATGTAATATCTTTGTATGTTGACAGATGGTAATTAGACTTATCATGATGATCATTTTGAAATGTACAGAAATACCAAATCACTACATTGTGTACCAGGAACTAACGTAGTGTTGTAGGTCAATTAATTTTGTAGCTATATAGAGGATGGATGTTCACTAAACTTATTGTGGTAATCATTTCATGACGTATGTAAGTCAAATCATTATGCTCTACACTTTAAACTTACACAGTGCTGTGTATCAGTTATTCTTCTGTAAAACTGGAAGAAAAAATATAAAGTGCAGATTACCATATTTTAACAAAAAAAAGTATAGCTGGGGGTGGAACCAAAGGTCCCTCATCTCCATCTACTATATTAAGCCACTAAGTAGTAAGGGAGGGTAAGCTAGCCTTATTTCCTACATTGGGTAACATTCATTTAAATGAAACTATAAACAGCCCTCAAATTGCCAGGATCTGAATTAGATACAGTAGATAATAAGTGGCATAAATTTTGCCACTCCCCACAGAAAATGTAAATGGTTAAAAACAAACATGTAATTCAGGCAAAGAGGCTATCAGTTTCTATATGGCAATATTTTCCTTGTTCTGCCAAGGGTGACAAATTGACACATAGTAAATAGGATCAGTGTTAGTGAGCTGTTAAGCACTGCTGTTTATTTTTTTCTTTCTTTTTTTTCCTTTTTGTTGATAGAGAATCATCTAGGCATCGAACTGTTACACTAACACTGGAATGGCAAGCAGCAATTAACAAGCTGAAACTGAGTCACATATAAACAAGCTTCAGCTTCTATTTTCATGAAAAAATACTGACAAAATTAATTTTTAAAAATGTTTAGCTCCTGGGCTTCCCTGGTGGTGCAGTGGTTGGGAGTCTGCCTGCCGGTGCAGGGGACACGGGTTCGAGCCCTGGTCTGGGAGGATCCCACATGCTGCGGAACAACTGGGCCCGTGAGCCACTACTGCTGAGCCTGCGCGTCTGGAGCCTGTGCTCTGCAACGGGAGGGGCCGCGATGGTGAGCGGCCCGTGCACCGCGATGAGGAGTGGCCCCCACTTGCCGCAGCTAGAGAGGGCCCTCGCACAGAAACGAGGAACCAACACAGCCAAAAATTAATTAATTTAAAAAAAAATGTTTAGCTCCTCCTATTAATTTTTTTTCTGCCTTATCACTCAGACCTTCTTGTCCCTCCTACAGATCCAGCACCTAGATTCACCTCTCTCATAAGAGGTATGGTTTTCTTCTTTGAGGGAAAAACAGAAGTACAGGTGGCTTTAGTTGTGTTACTATCTAGCCCATTATTTCAGCATAATTGTGATATTTAGTACATAGATTAATCTGCTTTCCTTCATGGATTACCTTTATTCATTTTTGTATTTTATTTGCTCATCAAATATAATTCTACAAAATATGATTTTCTTTGGATTTATTCCCTACCAGTTTGAGAAATTACAATATAATTTTTCAATGCCATGAAATATCATGTGACTAATTCATGTCCTGCTTTAAAACGTATCGGCAGGTCATGGTAGCTAACAAGAACCTCTGACATAGTTTCCTGGAGAATTTTGAAAGATTTCATGTCTATTCTGAAGTGACAATCTAAATTATTATTGCTTTTTTTTAGAATTGCTTCTCAGACTTCAATGTATATAAGAATCATCTGAGAGCTTGTTAAAACGCAGATTTCTGGGCCCTACATCTTGAGGTTCTGATTCAGGAATGCCTGGCCTGGGGCCTGAGGTTTTGCATTTCTAACAAGCTCCCAGATGAAGCTAATATAGCTACTACTCCGTGCCTTCAGTTTCCTGGAAAAACCATTCAAATGTCCTTTTAAACATACACAACAAATGGACACTAAAATCCATCCTTGCACATTGTGAAAGGGGATATTCGCCATTTAGTTCACATCATTAAATCTGTTAAATAAAATATGACATTTAGGAAATGGTAGCATAGTGGTTTCCACCAAATATATCACATGATGATCCTCTCCCACTGTAATTATGCCTCCTTGCTTGAAAGTCACATATTTGTACAAGAGAAAACAATGACTTGTGCAGGAAGCAAACCACTATAGAGCTCCATCTGTATTAAAACAGACATGTTTGTGGATTCCCATTATTAACTATAACTGCCCCCAAGGCTGCACTGACTCGGCTCCTCATTTCTAACATTTTACAGACTGAGTTGATAGGTTTATGGACAACTCTGTAGGCTACAGAACAGCAAGAATAAATAATAAATAAAATATAAAAAATATCTATGTGCCAGCCAAGGGCATGAACATTTCAGAGAGAAGGGCTTTAGGTGCCATGGCTTAAGGAATGCCTCAGACTTCCTAGGGAATGGTGATAATGTATTGGTTCTGTCCATTTCTAATCTAGGAAGACATTAAGGAGAAGTTGGAGCTTTCTGGGTGAGCTTAATAAGAGAGGGCTGACTAATGCTGAGGAAAGAAGCACACCCCCTGCTTTAGAAAAAGAACCAATTTGTTTTGATCGTGCCCAACTATCAGTAAAATGTTTTTGAGCACACACCTAATATATGCATATTTATTTATTTCAAAGTATTTATGCTCACCATTATAACCTTATTATATATAAATACTATGAAACACACACTAAAAATATTTTTGAAAGTTGAGATAAAGATGAAATAAACACATTTAAATGTCTTACTTAGAAAAAGGTTTATCATTAGCAATATTATACATAAATCCATATTTTAAATGGACTTATTGACAATGTCAACTTTTTGAAAGACAATGTGTCAGTACGAGTAAACAATTCTTTTTTTAGCCTCTTAATGTGGCCAAATGTCCATACCAGGAGTAGGAGAAACATTAGCTGTACCAGCTTCTCATCGTTTGCCTATGTTTGCCCATTATATTCATTTGTAGTTCTTTTGCGGGAATCTTTTTAAGCTTTCCCTTTAAAGCCCTAGATAGAAATTCTCTCTTTTTTCTCCAACGTCCTTCCTTACCACTCTTGGTATGTGCATCACTCTTCACCCACATTATGATCAGTTACAGTCTGTGTATTTGGGGGCATCTTTTACTCCTTATTCTTCTCATTACTTACCATAGTATCTTAGCCATCGCAAGTGCTTAATAAATATTTATTTACTCATGAGTGATAGAGGGAGAGAACACATCTTTCAGAGGAAGGCATGCTAAGGGACAGAAGAAGCTTTTCATTTTCAGTTAGGAATCCAATCTACTATATTTCTCCTTTTATAATAAAGCCTTTGATGACAATTAATTTGCAGCAATAATCACAAGAGTGTTTTTCTATGAATCTTTTTGCCGTGCCAACAGGGTGATTACTCATATTCCACTAGAAATCTGGCACAGCACGTTACTTCCACTTATTTTTATAGCGTGTAAATTGTCTCACATCCGATAAGTCGGCAACAGAACTCCTCCCTAGAGATGGACTAAAATAATTCAGGAGAAGGCAAATGCCTTTAAATCTAAAAAATTTTCGGAGAATATCTGCTTTGAATGTTACAGAAAGAGGATAATTAATGTACATTAGCTGGTCTCTTTCACCAGTGTTTCAATATATAGCTATACCTGTAATTCTTGTGTTTCATGAAAGCCTTGGTTTTTTTTACGTAAATGTATTAAAAATACTAGCTTTGCCAATAGAAAATGTCAACTATTTCTCAAAACATCCCTAACATCACAAGCTAGGAAACTTTAATATAAATGAAGTATAAAAAATGTTGAAAAAAATCTAAGATGACCTACAGTGACTCTCTTGGAAAATAGCGATAGAATCAATGAATTCACATAAACATGGCCAAAGCAAGCAAAACTAGTTGCTTAAAAAAAATCAGAAGCAATGTTCCACATGCATCAAATCTCCTTTCCTCTGAAAAATCTTGTACTATGAATGATTGGGTTTCTAGGTTTATTATACAATTTTCAGTTAAAAGAAAGTTATCAAAAATTATTTTTTATCTAATAGTTAATTTAGACATGGCAAACTTAAAGTTCTCCAAAAATGTTTTATGATGGTTGTGCTGAGGACAGCTTGGGACTCTACTTACTTGAAATTCACCTATGTGGTAGGGAGTCAAATAGCCACAGGTGTCCCTTAGAAGTTTTACTGAGGTCCATTAGCATTTATTTCCCCTCCATACTTATGTATTTTCCATTTTTAGCAGATCTGTGGGCACACAAAAGCATTCAGTGCAGCATGTGCTTCTAAATCCAATTTATATTTAATTTGGAAAAAAAAGATTTTATACTTTCCATTTTTAATGCCATTCTAATGAAGAATCAACACACCAAGTGAAAGCCCAACTGCTGATGTAAGTTGGGAGTAAGATGTGACTGTAGTTTATGTTTGCTTTGGAGAGCAACTGCTGCCAGTGGTTGTGAAGGTTAATGCAGGGGTGCATGAGACCACCAACATCCCTGACCTCTGCTGTTGAACTGGTAAAGGAGCATGACGTGGATAAAGAGATGAACAAAGGACTTTATCCATAGGAATCCCAAATGCTCTGGAATACAACGACTGGTAGAAGATCACCAAAGACCTCACTCAACAAAATATGGTTCTTTAATTCTACCACCTGCATATAATAACAGATCCTAAATAACACTCAATTGTGACACATATTAAGATTCTAGAGTCTTTTTTTTACCCTTCACATTCCTAATGCTCCCAGACAGAATCAAGTGATTCTGGAAGTGATCGCTGGAATCCTGAATGACCCTGAGTTATTTGAGAAAGATATAGTCCCTAGAAGAGGTAAAACCACCATAGCTCTGAGCATGCTAGGAGGGAAAATATGAAGATATTAAATCTAAAGACATATCCCTGCCCTTTAAGAGAGTTTTGTGATCTACACATAGACAGACACATATCATGCATTCTAAATTTGTGCCATTACATAAGGTGACAGACAAGGGCACATGACATGTCTTTTTAAACCTTCAATCTCAATCATTTAACTGATTGACAACAATTATGTCTCTCTTAGAAGGAATCATTAATAAGAAAGTATCTTAAGTATTCAGAGTCAAGGCATTTTAAAATGCTGGAATCAATACCCACATACTCATGTACACACACATTAGAAGAAAAAATAATCAAAGGGTTTTTTTGGGAAAGAATATGAAAATGTGAGAAAGTCTTCACAGTAGATATTTCTAGCCTGTTATCATTCCTAGTTAGTCTTTGAAACGTTCTCACTTAATCCTGGAAAACACTTTATAGAGCTTCAAAACCTAGTTGGAATTTGCCTAACTCAGAAAAAAATAAAATACAACACCACCAAAGTAAAGATTTTTGCTGTGGGAAAACATAGATAAAATCAAAAATCATAAAAACCTGTCCGAATGATAAGCATTTCAACTGTCAGCAATACAGCAACTTCTACCTACATTCAAATGAGACCCTTGAGAGCTTCTGTGGGGCATACATGAAAACTAAAGCAGTTGTTCCCAGTCCCTGCAGAGAGAACAGCAGCTGTGGAATCTTAGGAAGAGGAAGGCTAAGAGTAGCCATGGTGGGAGCAGACAGAATCCAAGAAAGAGCGAGCTTGGTTTTCCAATAACCGATAATCATTGATACTCACAGTGTGGTCCCTAGGCCAGCAGCATCAACACTACCTGATGTGGTAGACAGAAAAACGGGTCCACAAAAATGCCCATATCCTAATCCCTGAAACCTGTGAATATGTTGCTTTACATGGCAAAAGAGACTTCTGATTAAGATATGATTAAGTTAAGGGTCTTGAGGTGGGAAGAGTATCTTGGATTATCCAGATGGGCCCAATGTAGTCACAAGGGTTTTTATAAGTGAGAAAGAGACAAGAGAGTCATGGGTCAGAATCAGAAAGAAATCTGAAGATGGTGGAAGGGGCCACAAGCCAAGCAATGAAGACATCCTCTAGAAGCTGGAAAAAGCAAGGAAACATATTCTCCCTTAGAGCTTCCAGAAAGAGGACACCTCGATTTTAACACATACAGATCTGTTTCTGACTTCTGACCTCCAGAACTGTAAGGTAATACATTTGTGTTGTTTTAAATCACGAAAGATTGAGGTAATTTTTCATACCAGCAACAGGAAACTAAAATATCTGGGAACGTCTTAGCAATGTGAACTCTGAAGAACTCTCCAAGGCTTGCTAAATCAAAAACTGAGGGGAGGGACAGCTGTTTTAACAAGCCCTCCAGGTCATTCTGTGCACACAAATGATGACAACTACTGTTCTATATCAAATCATCTTACACACTGAGCTTTGCCCAAATATACAATACACGATATGCATTTTAATATCAAGCTATGTCATACAGAAGAAATGAATCACAAAACGAACCATAAAATTATGATTCAGGTATGCATTGTTTATCTATTTCTGTGTAATAAATGTGTTTATCTATTGCTGTGTAATAAATTACCACAAACTTAGCTTGAAACAACATATTTATCTTACAGCTTCTATGGGTCATGAATTTGGGCACAGTTTAACTGAGTCCTCTGCTTCAGTCTCTCTCACAAGGCTGCAATCAGAGCATCAAGCAAGGCTGAGGGCTTATGTGGAGGTTCAACTGGAGAAATATTCACTTCTAAACTCGCATGAGATTAGCAGAATTTCAGTTCCTCAAAGGCCCTTGGACTAAGGGCCTCAGTTCCTAGTAGGCTGTTGGCTAGGGGACTCATTTTCTGGCCATTTAGGCCTGCCCAAAAAGGTAAGCTGCTTCATCAAAGCCAACAAGGCTCTTTATATACTATCAAGTATATATCAAGTATATATATATATATTTTTTTTTTGCAAGTTCATATTTTATTTCCAATACATTTGGAGCTTTGATTTTTGTGTTTTTGTAAGGAAGTTTTCACTTAATTCATTGAAAGCGCTTTCGTGCTGAGCCCAACAGGGGGCCTGGGCCGGTCCAGACTCTTTGCAGCCCTCTTGCTCCCACCCCAGACCCCCAGTGCTGGGAGCAGGGTGGCTTCCCTCTGCCCACTCTGCCCTCCCACCCCCTGCTGCATCTCTCTGTACAGAACAATTTTAAAAATGGAAGCTAAGACACAATATACATTGGACAGGCATGCACACAGGCGTCTGCTCCAAGACTATAGACTACAGCTATCAAGATGGAAGTTAGAGTCTCTTGTAAGCCAATCATAAAATTGAAATCCCATCACCTTTGTTCTATTCTGTGGGTTAGAAGCAAGTCAATGGGCCAGCCCACATTTGAGGGGAGGGGATTATACAAGGGTGTGAATACTAGGGGGGGCGGCTATCGCTGGAGTCCAGCAAGAACCTGCCTGCCAAGGCCTCAAAATAATCAATAAGATGCCACAATCAAATTAAAATATTTCAATATTTTACTAGTGCTCCTTACTATTACCACCTCTTCTTCCTGCCTTTACGGATTCTTTTAGGAAAAGTCATGTCAAAATAAAAGATTCCTAGTGTTCTTCCAGTAATTACATTCTTTCTCTTCCTCAGATTTCCCCTTAAGACTCAGACTTGACAGTCATCCCTCAAGACATTATACTATGTCATTTGAGCCTGACCCTGTATCTTTGGTGTATGATCTACTGGGCATTAAATATATTACCAATAAATGCAATGAGTCTCATGTAAATACATGAATAAATTAAAATATTATTTATAATCAAGATGAAAGCTTATACAAAGATCCAGGGATACCACATTCAGAATCACATTCAGTAGTAACATATTTGACTCATAATCAAATGCCCCACTACTTAAAACAAATACTCTAGTCATTGAGATTAAAAATGTTTGAATCAGCATGCATTTTCATAAGGGAACTCTTTTCTATTCTCTCAGATCCATATCCTTAAACATTTCCAAATGCTGACAGAATAATTCATCTTGTATGTAAACCACCAGAATTCTTATTTCCTATTTATATATCCACTATATATTTAGTAGTAATTAAAAAATACATATAGTTTAACAACAAAAAAATACATATAGTTTAGAATGAAATTGAGGTTGTGTGCATAAATTGTTTAAAAAAAGATAGAAGCACCACCCTTATAGGCTTTATAACTCCCTATAACCTTTGGAAAACCACCTAAGCTTCCGTACCTTGTCTAAGTCTTGAAGAGCTACTATAACTAGAATGCTATCTGAAGATTTCTCTTTGTGGCTTTGGAGGGTGAAAGAGGGCAGATTGGATTATCCTTGAAATCTCCTAGTTCCCCCAATACAGGCTGATGTGTGGTCTTTAAAATACTTTCTAGACCTTGTAAAAATCACATGCATAAATCACGTGGTGTTCTCAGTCAGCCCACCTACTGAGGCCATGTTTGGAAATCATGATACAAGGATTAGCCTCTAGATGGGTGCCCCAGAAGGGCTTAGATCCTGTATATAATGTGTAAGAGAGGGGTGCCGCCCCTTCACTAGGTTGTACAGTGGGAGAGGGACTGCTTAATTGCTGACTGATTGTAATATTAGGACCTTTTCTCTAGATACTTTTTATATTGTTTAATACTGGGGCAAATTTGCCTCCTTCTTCTCGGTCCACAGTCCTGAAATGGTGCTCGTTATTAGGGACCAAGGCAAACTCCCAAACATCACATATTCTAAGAATATTTCTAACAGTGCTCCACTGGGCAGTATAACTAACAGAAATAAACATACACAAAAATCAGTGTATTCCTCTTTAGCTAAAAAACTGATGACATTTGGACCCTTGGAACAGAGATATTGGGTTGGCCCAAGTGTTCGTTCAGGTTTTTCCTTAACGTCTTACAGAAAAACCTGAACGAACTTTTGGGCCAACATAGTATAAAACCAGATTATTCTCTTATTTTGATAAGAGATATAAGCAATCAACTTAACTCCATTAGAAGAAAATCAAACCTTTATGCTTTTAAATGAGTAAAAATAGGATCACATCTTAACAACTCTTGGAAAAATTATTTTTATATTACTTGGCAATTATGCTTGGTGGGGAAACTAATTTATAGCATGACTCTTTTAATAGCAGCACTTAATTTGATCATTACAACAGGACACAGAATCAAGACCAAACTACAGCATTGGAAGTTCTTATTTTAGGCATTTCGTGCCAAATGAAATACAAACATCACCTAGAGGAAAAATGTTATAGTCCTACTGCATGTTTTAATGTATATAATAAAAAAACTGAAAGTTCAAATGATTCCAACATTTTGCAATTAAGCGAGAAACTTTAGAGAAATGAGTTGTTGGAAAGGAAACACAACTGTAGCTATTTATACCCTCTATGATATTGGCACTTCTTTTTCAAATGACAGGACATGTAACACAAGTCAGTCTTCCTCAAATAGAAATAAAAGTCAAATTGAAAGTTTATAACAAGCCTGCCAATATGAAAGCAATGGAACAGTACACATTTTCCTTCTTCCAGGAGAACAAGCTATAGAGAACTTCGGGGAATGCAGTTCCAAGAGCAAAATACTATAACACACACACACACACACACACACACACACACACACGCACGCACACACACAAAAGCACAAAAGGCTGAGATGTCCCAACATCTCTGCCCCAGAGGATGGCTAGAATTTTCCCCAATTCTGCTTTCTTATTATTTCTCTGAGGTCCTGTATTAACTTTTGCTGGTTTATGCCATGGTAGCAAATGTTTCCGTCTGAATGACTTGACACAAGAAAGTTTACTTCTAATTTCTCACTCCTGTAATGTGTTCTACAACTGTTCTTTGTGTACTCTTCCCTCCAAGATCCTGGATAAGAAGCAGCTGCTGTCTAGATATTACCCTTCCCATGTAGAGAGAAAAGAGCAAAAGTATAGCCTCACAGTTATCCTTAAGGCCTCTTCTTGAAAGCAGTACACACCACTTCCGAAACCAGTCACTGAAACAAGCTTGATGTCCACAGGACAGGGATGCAGAATCCAGAAAGAAGGGAAAATATCGGACAATAATCAAACTTACCACAGATCATTACACCCAAATAAATAACTTGATATCAAGAGTGATTAACTTTTGGAGAAATGAGTATAATTGTTTTTGATTTTTTTTAGTTTAAAAATGTTTTAAAAAGTGATCAGCTCAGGCTTTCTTTCATTATGACCAAGAGAAGAATTGGAGTTGAGAATTTAGGTCTTAAGTATTCTTCCGACGTAGAAACACCTTCACCTTCGTCAGGGTGCAGAGTGCATTTTAGCAAAAGTGAGTCAGCTCCCCTTGGCTCATTGTCATGACATCTGTTTTTATTACCAGAGTTTTACTATGAAAGTAATATGTGCTCATGATAAAAAATTCTAATAGCAATAGAAAGCAACACAGCAAATTTTTAAAAGCCCACTACATCCCTTAGTCCCACTCCCCAAAGATACTCATTGCAGACAGTTACAAATATCATTCTAGAAATTGTTCATGCATAAACTCTTTGTTTCCTCATTTGAAAACTAATAATAATAACACCACAAATGATCTTTGCATCCAATGACTTAAAAGATATAAAACATTTAGAAGAGTAGCTTACACATAGTAAATTGCTACTATTATTATTTTTGCCAAGCACTGTTCTAAGTGCTTTGCATGTATTAACCCACACACCCACATACACACACACACAACCTCCAGCACCGAATCACCACCCCCACCATCACACACATGTGCACCTTAATTATTACTTAACAATATTATCTTAGAATAGCTTTCCATGTTAACTCAAATACCTCCCACTCATATTTGAAAGGCTATGAGTTATCCCATTAAATGTGTTTAACTTGATTTATTTAAACAGAAATCTTTAAGGATTTTCTTTTTTTCCATCATAAAAACACAGAAATGAACATGCTTATGCCATAGTATAAATTCCTAGAAATGGAATCACTCAGTCAAAGCTATGCATTTTTAATTTTGAGTGATTTTGCCAAGTTGTCCCTGAGATGGTCACTGGGGCTTTTCCCAAGGCCCTAATTACCTCCCTCATTGAAATTAGGCATGGATATGTGATTTACTTTGGCTAATAAAATGTTAGCAGAAATAACATGCTATATATTTCACTATAACCCACCCTCCTCTCACCACAGTGAGAGAAAATGTTCCAAATAGCAGCTGCTCCATTGGTTTGTTCATTTAGTGAGGACAACGCAAAGGAGAGCTCTTTCCCTGCTGATCTGAGAAGGGCATGTAGTGTAATCAAGAAATAAACCTTCCCGTTTTAAGTCCTTAAGGGTTTCGGATTGTTCGTTTTCACAAACAAGTTTGTCAAAATATCAGTAGCTATTACAATAGACTTGCTCTTTATAAGAAATGACAATCTTTTTTTTTACACTTGGATTCTTATTCAGGAAGAGTCAAATTGTAAACAGGTGCCTGTTCTAGGAAGTAGGAGATGACTAGGTATTAAAAGGTATATCTGAAGGAAGCATGTTCCAAAGAGGAGAGATTACTGTTAAAATTATTCAAAACATAATAGTTTCCTTCTCTGTGATTACTTAAATTTTAAAGAAAACAGGTCTCTCAGTAAGTTACAAAGGGCAGTTTTAAGGTTGATGTTTCTTTTTTTACATGATATTCACTGCATATCATAAAACTGAGACAAATACTTGTCACTTAAATCTATGTAGTCACATAAAAATCAACTATAAAGTTTTACTGGAGTGCCATAATCATCAATGGAACTAGAGTCTGGATTCCATTTTCTGAACATGTGGGACAACATTACATACCAATTCTTCCAGTCATATTTATGACAAGCTACTTTCTGTATATTTTTCCTAGACAGAACCTTGTAAACCCAAAGATGATATACTATGTATATAGCCGGACAAATTGAGAGAAGAAATCTCAAAGTGCTTCACTGTTTTCCCAACTGAAATAAACTGCCCCCATTCAAACACTATTTCTGATCCGAGTGGAGAAAACCTGAGTGCAAATATATTAGGTTCAGGCCCAATCCCAACAGCAGTTGAGTTTTCTTAAACAGAAGTATATTGCTTCATACCTCAGAGAATTCCAACATTCCCGATTTTTTTTTTTTCCTGAGCTTGTTTATGACTTCCATGAGCGCCAGATAGTTTCCTTCTGCCCTCCAGAGGTGGGCAGCTTGATCCTGTTCATGATACCATCTGTCCCATGTCCCCACCAAAGGACAAGAGCCATGTAACCTTCATGTACCTTTTGCAACATTTCTGAACAGCACCATTGTGCACTTCTAGTCATTCTGGTTAAACTTTGTAAAACTGTAATTATTCTCATAGCTCATTTCCAATATAGCTGAGAGATTAGAGGAAACATTTATTTCTTGGATGAATTTTTTGAACAAATAAGGATTTTGTCCAGATATTGCCTTGAGGTCTGCTATAGGAGAATGTCAATCTGATGGTTGGGCTGAGGTGGGAAGGGAGGCCTACCTTAAGAGTCTCTGCTCAGGCCACCATTTTATTCAGCTCCTCAGATTCCACGCTGAAAAAGAAATGTTTAAATTTTGTTAAAACTCAAATTGGAGACTCAAGGAAAAAAAGTCTGTGTTCTAACATGCATGAAGCAAAATAAATATTTCATGATGTTAAAGGAGTTCATGTTGAAGTACCTTTCATTGTAAGGTTGAACCGATCAATTTTTAGTTTTAAATTCTTATATACTTTACGTAATGTCAATAAAAGGCCAGAGAACACGTATGGATGAGAACTTATTTGAAAATCATATACCACTTTAAGACTATACTTAGCTTTTGCTAGAAAAAAAAATTAAAAAGTTATCCCCATACAGCTTTGCTTACAAACAT
Organism: Balaenoptera acutorostrata; assembly: GCF_949987535.1. NCBI lineage: Eukaryota > Metazoa > Chordata > Mammalia > Artiodactyla > Balaenopteridae > Balaenoptera > Balaenoptera acutorostrata. The sequence continues at coordinate 9,897,074 of NC_080071.1, forward strand.
ATAACTACATAACATCTTAGACTTAAAGAAAAAAAACAAAAACAAAAACTACTGTAGTAATTGTTTCCCTTTTGCATTTTCTAAGCATTGATTTTTCCAGTAGATCTCAAATTGAAGTGGGTATAATTCCTATAACTTATATACATAAACATATCTGTTTATCTCAAATGTGTAATTGATTCTGTTACCACTATTCCAAAATAAATATTGGTTTGCTAAATGCTGCACCAGAGACCGTAAGAAAAATACATAATATATTGGTTTTACATTACCAACTTTCAAAATTATTGTTCAATTATTTCTTGGCTTTATAATGGTATACTTTACTGAATCAATTAGAAATTAGAGGTCTTTTCTATTTAAATTAAAGTAAGCAAAGGCCAACTTGCATATATATGTACATATATATACACACACATGTATAAACTTAGCTTCTTTTGTGGTAAAATTCTTAGTGAAGCTATCTAATATAACAGGGGAGGAACACTTTTTATCATACATACTATATGTGTGTGTGAACTATAAAGGATTCTTGCACTTTTAATTTGCAAACTTTTTTAACTTAAAAAAATTAAGAGACCTTCAAGATGGCAGAGGAGTAAGACGTGGAGATCAACTTCCTCCCTGCAAATACATCAGAAATACATCTACATGTGGAACAACTCCTACAGAACACCTACTGAACACTGGCAGAAGACCTCAGACCTCCCAAAAGGCAAGAAAATCCCCACATACCTGGGTAGGGCAAAAGAAAAAAGAAAAAACAGAGACAAAAGAATAGGGACGGGACTTGCACATCGGGAAGGGAGATGTGAAGGAGGAAAGGTTTCCACACACTAGGAAGCCCCTTCACTGGTGGAGACGGGGTGTGTGTGTGTGAGGGAGCTTCAGAGCCATGGAGGAGAGCACAGCAACGGGGTGCAGAGGGCAAAGTGGAGAGATTCCCGCACAGAGGATCAGTGCCGACCAGCACTCACCAGCCTGAGAGGCTTGTCTGCTCACCCGCTGGGGTGGGTGGGGGCTGGGAGCTGAGGCTCGGGCTTTGGAGGTCAGATCCCAGGGGGAGGACTGGGGTTGGCTGTGTGAACACAGACTGAAGGGGGCTAGTGTGCCACAGCTAGCTGGGAAGGAGTCTGGGAAAAAGTCTGGACCAGCCTAAGAGGCAGGAGACCATTGTTTCAGGGTGCATGAGGAGAGCAGATTCAGAACACTGCTTAAACGAGCTGCAGAGACAGGTGCGAGCCACGGCTATTAGCACGGACACCAGAGACGGGCATGAAACTCTAAGGCTGCTGCTGCTGCCAACAAGAAGCCTGTGTGCAAGCACAGGTCACTCTCCACACCTCCCCTCCCAGGAGCCGGTGCAGCCTGCCACTGCCAGGGTCCCGTGATCCAGGGACAGCTTCCCGGGGAGAACACACGGCGCGCCTCAGGCTGTTGCAATGTCACGTCGGCCTCTGCTGCTGCAGGCTCGCCCCGCATCCGTACCCCTCCCTCCCCCTGGCCTGAGTGAGCCAGAGACCCCGAATCAGCTGCTCCTTTAACCGCGTCCCATCTGGGCGGGGAACAGATGCCCTCAGGTGACCTACACCCCAGGAGCTGTGCGAACAAAGAAAAGAAAGGGAAATCTCTCCCAGCAGCCTCAGGAGCAGCGGATTAAATCTCCACAATCAACGTGATGTACCCTGCATCTCTGGGATACCTGAATAGACAACGAATCATCCCAAATTGAGGAGGTGGACTTTGGGAGCAACTTGTAGACTTCGGGTTTGCTTTCTGCATCTAATTTGTTTCTGGTTTTATGTTTATCTTAGTTTAGTATTTACAGTTTATTATCACTGGTAGATTTGTTTATTGATTTAGTTGCTCTATTCCTTTTTTTTTGTTCCTTTTTCTCTTTTTGTGAGTGTGTATGTGTATGCTCCTTTGTGTGATTCTGTCTAAATAGCTTTGCTTTTACGATTTGTCCTAGGGTTCTCTCTGTCCGTTTTGTTTTGTTTTTTTTTTAAGCATAGTTTGTAGTGCTTGTTATCATTGGTGGATTTTTTTTTTTTTTTTGGTTTGGTTGCTCTCTTCTTTCTTACTTTCTTTTTCTTTCTTTTTTTATTATTTTTAAATTTTTGATATTTTTAATATTTTTTTATTTTTTATTTTTAATAACTTTATTTTATTTATTTTCTATTCTCCCTTCCTTCCTTCCTTCCTTCCTTTCTTTCTCTTTTCTTCTGAGACGTGTGGCTGACAGGGTCTTCATGCTCCGGCCAGGTCTCAGGTCTGTGCCTCTGAGGTGGGAGAGCCGAGTTCAGGACACTAGTCCACCAGAGACCTCCCGGCTCCACATAATATCAAACGGTGAACGCTCTCCCAGAGATCTCCATCTCAACACTAAGACCCAGCTCTACTCAATGACGAGCAAGCTACAGTGTTGGACACCCTATGACAACTAGCAAGACAGGAACACAACCCCACCTATTAGCAGAGAGGCTGCCTCAAATCATACTAAGTTCACAGACACCCCAAAACACACCACCATACGCAGTCCTGACAACCAGAAAGAAAAGATCCATCCCCAACACCAGAACACAGGAACCAGCCTCCTCAACCAGAAATCCTACACAAGCCACTGAACCAACCTTACCCACTGGGGGCACACACCAAAAAAAAATAGGAACTACAAACCTGCAGGCTGTGGAAAGGAGACCCAAAAAACAGTAAGTTAAGCAAAATGAGAAGACAGAGAAAAGCATTGCAGATGAAGAAGCAAGGTAAAAACCCACCAGACCAAACAAATGAGGAGGAAATAGGCAGTCTACTTGAAAAAGTATAAGGGTAATGATGGTAAAGATGATCCAAAATCTTGGATAGAATGGATAAAATACAAGAAATGTTTACAAGGACCTAGAAGAACTAAAGAGCAAACAAACAATGATGAACAACACAATAAATGAAATTAAAAATTCTCTAGAAGGAATCAATAGCAGAATAACTGATGCAGAAGAGCAGATAAGTGACCTGGAAGATAAAATAGTGGAGATAACTACCACAGAGCAGAATAAAGAAAAAAGAATGAAAAGAATTGAGGACAGTCTCAGAGACCTCTGGGACAACATTAAACACACTAACATTCGAATTAGAGGGCTCCCAGAAGAGGAAGAGAATAAGAAAGGGACGGAGAAAATATATGAAGAGATTACAGTTGAAAACTTCCCTAAAATGGGAAAGGAAATAATCAAGTCCAGGAAGTGAAGAGAGTCCAATATAGGATAAATCCAAGGAGAAACATGCCAAGACATATTAATCAAACTATCAAAAATTAAATACAAAGAGAAAATATTAAAAACAGCAAGGGAAAAACAACAAATAACATACAAGGGAATACCCATAAGGTTACCAGCTGATCTTTCAACAGAAACTCTGCAAGCCAGAAGGGATTGGCAGGACATACTTAAAGTAATGAAAGGGAAAAACCTACAACCAAGATTACTCTACCCAGCAAGGATCTCATTCAGATTCAGTGGAGAAATTAAAACCTTTACAGACAAGCAAAAGCTGAGAGAATTCAGCACCACCAAACCAGCTTTACAACAAATGCTAAAGGAACTCCTCTAGACAGGAAACACAAGAGAAGGAAAAGACCTACAAAAACAAACCCCAAAAATTAAGAAAATGGTAATAGGAACATACATATCAATAACTACCTTAAATGTAAATGCATTAAATGCTCCAACCAAAAGACATAGACTGGCTGAATGAATACAAAAACAAGACCCATATATTTGCTGTCTTCAAGAGATCCACTTCAGATCTAGGGACACATACAGACTGAATGTGAGGGGATGGAAAAAGATATGCCATGAAATGGAAATCAAAAGAAAGCTGGAGTAGCAATTCTCATATCAGACAAAATAGACTTTAAAATAAAGACTATTACAAGAGACAAAAAAGGACACTACATAATGGTCAAGGGATCCATCCAAGAAGATATAACAATTGTAAATATTTATGCACCCAACATAAGAGCACCTCAATACATAAGGCAAATGCTAACAGCCATAAAAGGGGAAATCAACATTAACACAATCACAGTAGGGGACTTTAACACCCCACTTTCACCAATGGACAGATCATCCAAAATGAAAATAAAGAAAGAAACACAAGCTTTAAGTGATACATTAAACAAGATGGACTAAATTGATATTTATAGGACATTCCATCCAAAAACAACAGAATACACTTGTTTCGCAAGTGCTCATGGAATATTCTCCAGGATAGATCATATCTTGGGTCACAAATGAAGCCTTGGTAAACTTAAGAAAACTGAAATCATATAAAGTATCTTTTCCAACCACAATGCTATGAGACGAAATATCAATTACAGGAAAAAATCTGTAAAAAATACAAACACATGGAGGCTAAACAATACACTATTTAATAACCAAGAGATCACTGAAGAAATCAAAGAGGAAATAAAACAATACCTAGAAACAAATGACAATGAAAACACGATGACACAAAACCTATGGGAGGCAGCAAAAGCAGTTCTAAGAGGGAAGTTTATAGCAATACAATCCTACCTCAAGAAACAAGAAAAATCTCAACTAAACAACCTAACCTTGCACCTAAAGCAATTAAAGAAAGAAGAACAAAAAAGCCCCAAAGTTAGCAGAAGGAAAGAAATCATAAAGATCAGATCAGAAATAAATGAAAAAGAAATGAAGGAAACAATAGCAAAGATCAATAAAACTAAAAGCTGGTCCTTTGAGAAGATAAACAAAACTTATAAACCATTAGCCAGACTCATCAAGAAAAAAAGGGAGAAGACTCAAATCAATAGAATTAGAAATGAAAAAGGAGAAGTAACAACTGACACTACAGAAATACAAAGGATCATGAGAGATTACTACAAGCAACTATATGCCAATAAAATGGACAACCTGGAAGAAATGGACAAATTCTTACAAAAGCACGACCTGTGAGACTGAACCAGGAGGAAATAGAAAATATAAACAGACAAATCACAAGCACTGAAATTGAGACTGTGATTAAAAAACCTTCCAACAAAAGCCCAGGACCAGATGGATTCACAGGCGAATTCTATCAAACATTTAGAGAAGAGCTAATACCTATCCTTCTCAAACTCTTCCAAGATATAGCAGAGGGAGGAACACTCCCAAATTCATTCTATGAGGCCACCATCACCCTGATACCAAAACCAGACAAAGATGTCACAAAGAAAGAAAACCACAGGCCAATATCACTGATGAACATAGATGCAAAAATCCTCAACAAAATACTAGCAAACAGAATCCAACAGCACATTAAAAAGATCATACACCATGATCAAGAGGGGTTTATCCCAGGAATGCAAGGATTCTTCAATATATGCAAATCAATCAATGTGATACACCATATTAACAAACTGGAGGAGAAAACCCCTATGATCTCAATAGATACAGAAAAAGCTTTTAACAAAATTCAACACCCATTTATGATAAAAACCCTCCAGAAAGTAGGCATAGAGGGAACTTACCTCAACATAATAAAGGCCATGTATGACAAACCCACAGCCAACTTCATTCTCAATGGTGAAAATCTGAAACTATTTCCTCTAAGATCAGGAACAAGGCAAGGTTGCCCACTCTCACAGCTATTATTTAACATAGCTTTGGAAGTTTTAGCCACAGCAATCAGATAAGAAGAAATAACAGGAATGCAAATCGGAAAAGAAGAAGTAAAGCTGTCACTGTTTGCAGATGATATGATACTATACATAGAGAATTGTAAAGATGCTACCAGAAACGTAGTAGAGCTAATCAATGAATTTGGTAAAGTAGCAGGATACAAAATTAATGCACAGAAATCTCTTGCATTCCTATACACTACTGATGAAAAATCTGAAAGAGAAATTAAGGAAACACTCCCATTTACCACTGCAAAAAAAAGAATAAAATACCTAGGAATGAACCTACCTAAGGAGACAAAAGACCTGTATGCAGAAAACTATAAGACACTGATGAAAGAAATTAAAGATGATACAAACAGATGGAGAGATATACCATGTTCCTGGACTGGAAGAATCAACAACGTGAAAATGACTATACTACCCAAAGCAATCTACAGATTCAATGCAATCCCTATCCAACCACCAATGGCATTTTTCACAGAACTAGAACAAAAAATTTCACAGTACTAGGACAAAAAATTTCACGGTTTGTATGGAAAAACAAAAGACCCCGAATAGCCAAAGCAATCTTGAGAAAGAAAAATGGAGCTGGGGGAATCAGGCTCCCTGACTTCAGACTATACTACAAAGCTACAGTAATCAAGACAGTATGGTACTGGCACAAAAACAGAAATATAGATCAATGGAACAGGATAGAAAGCCCAGAGATAAACCCACGCACATACGGTCACCTTATCTTTGATAAAGGAGGCAAGAATATACAATGGAGAAAACACAACCTCTTCAATAAGTGGTGCTGGGAAAACTGGACAGCTACTTGTAAAAGAAGGAAATTAGAACACTTCCTAACACCATACACAAAAATAAACTCAGAATGGATTAAAGACCTAAATGTAAGGCCAGAGACTATAAAACTCTCAGAGGAAAACATAGGCAGAACACTCTATGACATACATCACAGCAAGATCCTTTTTGACCCACCTCCTAGAGAAATGGAAATAAAAACAAAAATAAACAAATGGGACCTAATGATACTTAAAAGCTTTTGCACAGCAAAGGAAACCATAAAGATGCAAAGACAACCCTCAGAATGGGAGAAAATATTTGCAAACAAAGCAACTGACAAGGGACTTATCTCCAAAATATACGAACAGCGTATACAGCTCAGTATCAAAAAAACATAACAACCCAATCCAAAAATGGGCAGAAGACCTAAATAGACATTTCTCCAAAGAAGATATATACATTGCCAACACATGAAAGGATGCTCAACATCACTAATCATTAGAGAAATGTAAATCAAAACTACAATGAGATATCACCTCACACCAATCAGAATGGCCATCATCAAATATCTACAGACAATAAATGCTGGAGAGGGTGTAGAGAAAAGGGAACCCTCTTGCACTGTTGATGGGAATGTAAATTGATACAGCCACTATGGAGAATAGTACGGAGGTTCCTTAAAAAATTAAAAATAGAACTACCACACGACACAGCAAATGCACTACTGGGCATATACCCTGAGAAAACCATAATTCAAAAAGAGTCATGTACCACAATGTTCATTGCAGCTCTATTTACAATAGCCAGGACATGGAAGTAACCTAAGTGTCCATCGACAGATGAATGGATAAAGAAGATGTGGTACATATATACAATAGAATATTACTCAGCCATAAAAGGCAACAAAACTGAGTTATTTGTAGTGAGGTGGATGGACCTAGAATCTGTCATACAGAGTGAAGTAAGTCAGAAAGAGAAACACAAATACCATATGCTAACACATATATATGGAATCTTAAAAAACAAAAAAAGATGTTTCTGAGGAACCAAGGTGCAGGACAGGAATAAAGACGCAGACGTAGACAATGGATTTGAGGACAGGGGGAGGGGGAAGGGTAAGCTGGGACAAAGTGAGAGAGTGGCATGGACATATATACACTACCACATGTAAAATAGATAGCTAGTGGGAAGCAGCCGCATAGCACAGGGAGATCAGCTCGGTGCTTTGTGACCACCTAGAGGGGTGGGATAGGGAGGAGGCGAGCAAGACACAAGAGGGAGGAGATATGGGGATATATGTATATGTATAACTGATTCACTTTGTTATAAAGCACTAACATACCATTGTAAAGCAATTATACTCCAATAAAGATGTTAAAAAAAATTTAAGAATCATCTCAAAATTATTTCGTCATTTATGAAAAAATGACTGAATAAGCAATTATTCACAAGTAAACACATGACAGATTTTTAAATGGTTTTTGAGAGGTACACTGTGTTTTGCTCTCCATCCTAATGAATGTGTGGCCTTTGATATTATTCTGTACCTTCAGCCTTGAGTTCTTTGAACATTCTCAACTCAATTCCATATCTCCTTTGTAGAAGAATTTTCCATAAAAACACAAAATGAAAGTACAAAAAGCAAACTTACTAATGATTGGAGAATCGAGAGTCAAAGTAGTGAAACAACTAAAGACTCACACTAATTTACAACAATTTCTGGGCTTAAGATCAGGTCTTTAGGCTTCAACTTTTGTGGGGTTTTTTGAAACAAATAGTTTGGCTCCCAGAATAATCTGGAGGCTTCTGTTAGAATGGCATTGGGTTAGAAATTCTAGAGATTTCTTCACATAGAACTTCTTATTAAAAGACAAAGAACATGAAAAAAGTAATGATTTCATAAATCTGCAATCTTTATTATAAAATCATTATTTGTTTTGCTAATTTCCCCATTGGGTTAAAACACACTTGTGTTAATTAGTCATCTGCTGCCTTTACTTCTGCTATCAACCTACTGAAATAAAAATCATACAACCTCACAAATTCATTCAACTTTAAAACTCATTGCCATAATTTCAACTGGACTTTCACACCTGCCTGATAATCCTGGTTTTCTTAGTCAACTCTCTTTTCTAATTTTCATAAACACTATTGAAAACTTCCATCCTACCACCTTTCTCACATTATCAGAAAAGCTCCTAAAAAATCATGGGACATACTAAAATGATTTGGGGGTTTCTACTATGCATGATATGAGGGCTGAAACCATTTTTATTTGAATGGTTCAGTATAGAATGGCCTCAGCAGGTTGGAGGGCTAAAAGATGGCCTAACAGCTAACCGGGTAACACTGACACATCATATGAACATATCCCTGTTTCATTCTCTTCATCATTTTCATCACTGCAGGAAAAGTAAAAATACAGTTCTCACCATCCTTAAAATAAGGTCAATTATCTAACAAACGTGGAGGGTGATTATTAATCAATCATTCATCAAATATTGAGTGCCTGCTACTATATGTTTCATGTGAAATTTCTCAGTCAAAATAGGTTTTACTTTCACTGTAGGAGGAAAAAGAGTTCTCAGGTTGTATTATATAACTCAAACATTTCTATCCAATATACTCTTTTTCTTAATAACTGAAACTCACAGAGTTGATACCATTGACCTATACAGGTACTCTATTCCTCTTGTCAGCATGGCTAGTTTTTGAAGAAAGTGTCTCCAACAAATTTTCCCTACTTCAATAATTGCTGTCACAATGGGATATATCCATTTGTCCCTCGGTATTCACAGGGATTGGTTCCAGGATCCCCCTCAGATACAAAATACGGTGGCGCTCAAGTCCCTTATATAAAATGGCATAGTATTTGCATATAACCTACACACATCCTCCCACATACTTTAAATCAACTCTATATTATTATAATACCTAATAAAATGTAAATGCTATGTAAATAGTTGTAAATACAGTTGACCCTTGAACAATGCAAGGGTTAAGGGTACCAAACCCTGCACAGTCGAAAATTCTCATATGACTTTAGAGTCAGCCATGGTTCCACATCCATGTATCCAACCAACCATGGACTGTGTAGTACTGTAGCATGATTTATGAAAAAATTCTTGGTGTAAGTCGACCTGTGCATTTCAAACCTGTGTTTGTTCAAGGGTCCACTGTACAATGTAAATGCTCTGTAAATAGTTGCCAGTATGTGGCAAATTCAAATTTTGCATTTTGGAACTTTCTGGAATTTTTTTCCAATACATGGTTGGATGAATTCACAGATGCAGAACCCACACATATGGGAGTCCAACTGTATGTGACGTGAAACTAGATGCTACCCTAGATTAGGCTGGATACTACTGTCAAAGTCATATAAACAATTACTACAGCAATTTTTTAAATGTCTAAGACATTACATGGTTAAACAAGCATATTTGAATACAGGTCCCCTTTGAGAGAATGTTCATAAACTCTACCCAGTGTTGGGAGTGTCAAATCACTGTGATTGAATCCTCTTACAAAGCTGAAATACAGGATAAATCACTCAGCTCAGGGTGCTTCTTCAAAGGACAGCAAGCAACTCTCCCAATATGTTTATTTATAGATGACTGCACCACTGACACCACTATGTTTCTATGTGATTGGTGGAGCAGGTTCTCTTTCTTGAAGAAACTTCTACCACTATAAGAAATTTGTAGAGTGTTGAGAAAATTGACCAGCAGTTAGGTCAATTAATTATTACCAAATTAATTATTAATTAAATGACCATGTGATAAGTTGAATAGTTACTAATTTCTGTTATATAAAATATATAATAAAGGCAATTTCTACCTTTTTCAAGCCCTGTCACCTCATATTGATCCAATCTTACCCATGTACTTTCTAAGTAAAAATGTTAAATGAAGGAAATTTCTATGTAGGATATTCACCTTGACAAAATTCAAGACCCTCAACAATCAAAGTTAGACTCCATTACCCACAGATTATAAAAATTAAGAAAATTAAGTTACATTTTTTACATGTATGTTTTAGATAACTTGTATCTCATGAGAGAAGCCCAATCACTGAGCTAATCAAAAGGAAGTGCATGATGAGAAGAGGGGACTTTAGACCATGTTCACCACTGAGATGGGCCTCACAGAGGTTAGGTAGGTGGGTGTCCTTCCCAACAACAGGCTAAGCAGTGCTAATAAAGACTACAAGGTGGGTGAAGCATCAGAAGCCACTCCAAAGACAAATCCACAAGTCTGGATCCAACCTGCTCTTGTTGTTCAGAGATTGGAGGCAGGCAGGTAGGCAAGAGTCAGATTGAGAGATGCCAACTCCCAATCCCAGTCTACTGGAACAAGCAGACTACTGAGGAGAATCAGGAGTAGGTTAGTAATACATGCAGGGGTAAGTGAGTTGTGTGGTCAGAAAGAATAAATCCCTACAGAAGCAGAAAAGTTTAGTGAGGCTACAGCCATTCTTTTTTGGAAGGAATCATAATTACTTTGTTGTGTTTCTTGATAAAATAGTAATTGTAACAAAATTTACTGATAGTAATGTATAGTATGGTATATTGCAAAAACAGCAGGGATCTTTCTGCTACTCTCTATATCTATATCTTTTACAATGTGACTCTGCAGCTTCTCACATCAAAAGCTAGAGTCCATTTTCCCTTCTCCTAAATCTTGACTGGCCCTTAATTTGTTTTGGACAGGGAAATGCAGCCGAAGTGACGGTGTACCAGTACAATCCAAACCCTCAAATGCCTTGCTTGCCTCTGTTCATTCTCTTGGAAACCTGAGCAGCCACCGTGAGAACAATCCCAGGCTATCCTGCTGGATGATGAGAGAATACATAGAACCAAGATGAGCAACCCCAGCAGAAGCCATTCTAGACTAATCAGCCCCCCGGCTGACCTGGCAGCTGACTGCAAACACAAACTCAGCTGAGCCCAGCCTAGATTAATGACCAACAGGATTATGAGCTAAACAACTTTTCAATGGTTATTATTTTAAGAGAGTAAGTTTTGCGATTTTTTTTTTTATGGGAAAAACTAACTGATGCAGAAATAATTGGTTCCTAGAACTGAGGTGCTGCCATGACAAAAATCTAAAATAAGCACCTTTGGCAGTGAGCACTGAGCAGAGGCTGGGAAAATGGGAAACAAACTCTTAGCAAATGCTGGGAAAAAATAAAGCAAATTGTTATTGGAGGTTAAAAAAATGGCAATCTGTGTTTTTTAGAATAAAATAATTGGCAAAAGAGCTGCCTACAGGAACTTGAAAGATAGCAAATGTATATAATTAACTTCTGATTTTGGCTAAAGAGATCTCCACAGAATGTTGAAATGTCAGCTGGTTGGTCCTAGCTGCATATACGTACAGGAAGAAAGAAATGGGCTAAATAAAGAACTAGCCAGTTTGCAAGGAGAAATTTGAAGGAATTTAGAGGGGACAAAATTTTCTGGGATATAAAGGAATTTGTTTCTTATCTTTAGTCTTCCCAGCCAGTAAAAATTCTCAAAGTAAAACGAGGCCTGAGGACAAAGATTTATTCAAGAGTGTAGCTCCAAAACCCTTTTTTGAGAAATCTGAAAGAATATGTTGTCAAATAGACTCTCTCAAATAGACAAAACTGCTCCTCAGATTCTTAAGAGCATGGTTTCACAAAAGCCCAATTCCAAAGTGACAGTAAAAAAGCCTATATAGAGACACAAATCTTAAAAACAATCATGGCTGTGGCTTTTTAACAAATGGAATAGGCACAAATCAAACTCATATTAAGTCCACATGACTTGGAGGAAATTGTATATGTAAAAGTGACATCAAGCTTCATTAAGAGAGAATGACTACTCAAATTACAAAAGCCCTCTGGACACCCAACTTTCTACAATAAGGAAGCTGGCTAAGAAAATTTTTCGAAGGGCTAAGGAAGGAAATTGAAAAGGAAAGATGTTCTAGAGGAAGGAGCCAGGAGCCCAGAGGGTAGAGCCAAGAGCCACGAAAAACAAATGGGGGAACATTATGTCCCAAGGAACATAATCTTGCTTTAATCAAAGAGTATTCATTATTCCAAGGTAAGGAGCCTGACAATATTCCCACCTAGATTTTAAAGTTGCTGTGGACCAGTCACTGCTATGTATCTCTCATTTTTTCTCTTTTAGAATGGTAGTGTTTATTGAATTTACCCTATCCCCATATCAACAGTTTACATCAGATGTTTGTAGGACAGATAATTTTATATTTCATGAGTCTCTGGATCAAGGAAATCCACATATGATAAGTTTCATCTGGACTTTACATGGATAATTTACATTCTAGAATTTAAGTCTGATGCCATAGTTCCATGGCATGACTTTTAGGGATACTCAGATAAGGAAGAATATATTTTTCATGGGAATGGATGTGAAAATTGTAGCCAGAAGACAAACTCTGGCAGATTCCAAAATTGGTAATACTCAACCATTCCTCCCTGTAATCTATGTTAATTGAAATGTGACTATACAGTTTTTCTCTTTAAGAGACTGGTTCTTATTTCTCATTGTCTTGAGTCTGGGCTGGACTTGTGACCAGACCAGCTTTGGTCAACAGAATAAAGTAAAAGGGGTGATGTACTAGTTAGAAGCTTAGGACTCAAGCAAGCTTTGTTTACCACTTGTTCTCTCGGAACCCTGCTCAGCCACCAGGTGAATAAGCCCAGGCTGATGAGCAATTGCATAGAACAACAACGAACCATCACAGCTGAGGCAATTCTAGACTACATAGCTCTAGCCAACTATGTAGTCAGCTGACTACAGATTCATGCCTGGACCTGGATGAGTCCAGAAAATCATACAGCTGAGCCCATCCCTATTTGTTGACTCATAAAATCATGATCTAAATAAACAATTGTTATTTTAAGCCACTTGATTGTGAGGGAATTTGAGATTCAATAAGCATGTCTCCTTACTTTGGGCATATCTCCTAACCTTTCTCAGTCGCTCTTCTTCACCCAAAAAATGGTGAAAAAAAGAGTATCTACCTATTACGTTAAGCATGTAGGATAATACCATGTATACAATAAACGTTCACTTATTAGTGTTACCCTTATTAGTGTTTTTAAGGAGAAAGCAATGGGTCTTCACCAATATTATATCAATAATAATAAATCTTGTTATAAACCTATGATCAGGCCACTATGCTTGGCACTTCACACATTATCTTTAATCCTCACAACAAAACTCTGGTTATTTTGATTTCCTTTTTACATATGAGAAAATCAAGTAATAAACATGTTGATTAACTACTTCCAGATCTATGATCAAGACAGTCATCAAGCCAGAGTTTGAAAGTCATTCTGAATCTTTCTATTATACCATGACCTCTGTGGTATATTAAATAATGGTCCCAATTCTCTCCCCTGTACTGTTAACATTCATCTGTTCCTTTATGATGGCCTTATAGTAGGTGGCCTTACCCCTTGTGACTGGTATTGGCCATGTGACATGCATTGGCCAATGATTAACAGATGTGACATGAGTAGAGGCTTGAAATATAATTAGGCATTTCTTCTTGTCCTCTTGTGCTCCTGTCATAGCCATGAGAAGAACAATCCCCAGGTAGCTGCTCCCCCTCCAGCTGGGTACTCTAAAGGAGACAAATGGAGCAGAGCGGCCCCAAGTTACAGATGCAGAACAATTACAGCCAATTCACAGGCTACAAGTATGTCCTTTCTTACAAGAGCAAGAAGTTAAGTACTGAGTGTTGTTTGCCATGGAGATTTTTGTTGTTGCATGTTGCCTAGCAAAATCTGACTGACACAGCTTTCTAGAGTCTTCAAATGTTGAATAATATAGCAATAATGAAACATTTCATTGCCTGAAATATTCCATAATCTGGTGGAGGTAGACAGAAGATAAGTGAATGCCAACCAGAGGGGGGGAAACAGTTCTTTCATATGTGAGATAAAATTTTAGTCTCAAGTTTGAGCTATTTTGCTTAGGATATTATGGATAGATATCTTGTGAGAAGTTTAGATTCCTAGTTTTGAGTGACAAAATATGCTTATGCATGGAGGAATTGATTCAGTGGGTCTGGGGTTTTCAAACCCCACACTTTCCAAATAAAGGTTTGGTACTTGACTGACTCCTGGGAGATAACCTCTAAGCCTTTGTAAGGTTCTGCCTCAAAGAGTGTCTTTATTTATCTGGTGCCTTGGGCCAATCTAGATAGTTTATGGTGGGGGCTTTTGGGTCACAGGGTATTAGTTTGACTTTTAGAGGAACTGGAGACTAAGATCAACTATATGGGCACTCCTTGTCTACATAACTAACCCCGGATTAAATCCTGGACACCAAGTCTTGGGTGCACTTCCGTGCTTAAGAAAACCCATACGTGTTGTCACATAATGTTGCAGGAAGAATTAGATGCTGTGAGACTCCACTAGGAAAGGCCACCTAGAAGCTTACACCTAGTCTATCCTGCACTCTGCCCTACATGCTTTTCACCTTTGCTGATACTGATCTGTATCCTTTCAATGTAATAAACCATAACAGATTTTCTGAGCTCCATGAGCTCTCCTAGCAAATACCTGAAACTGAGGGTGGTCTTGGGGATCCCTGACAACATTATTGGCCTCATAAATTCTTGAAACCAGATTACTTGCCAGGCAAAGGAAAGAGAGCAGCAAATGTATCATGTAGGTATGGTTACTAAATCCCTAGTGAAGGGTGCTGCAACATCTCTAGGAAATCCCTCTAAGTATCCAAAACTTGGCTACCAAGTAGCAAATCTTGGTAGCCAAGCTCTCCTTTTCTTTTATAATATTGGTCCTGAGGAAAGTATACTTCTGGATTAGATAAAGACTGTCCTGGGAATGGACAGCCTCTGGTGTAACATTAGAAACATCTGGTTCTCTGAGTGCTGTGAAATCTGAGCAATCTAAACATAGTCAAACTGTTTAACTTCCTAAAATGAGACCAATATTTCAATAGCATTTGTATTATAAAGCATTTGATCATTCGTTATTTGATAGATAGGACAATTCAATGAAGATAAAACTGAGTCCCTGAGTCACATTATATGTTGGGGATGGGGAGTAGGACAGATAATTTTTCTTTTTGGCAAAAAGTTCAAAGACTCTAGATCAAAAGGTGCCACATCTGAGGGCTTACAAGCTGGAAATGAAAGACTACAGACTCAAAATTTTATATTCTTCTAGAAAGCAGAAGACTGAAGAGGAAGGCTCTCAAAATTATAATGGCATACTTATTGCCAACAGAGAATTTTACACACAGCAAAACTATCAAGACAGTTGGAAAAAACAGTATGTGTCAGAAACTACATGTGGCCTTTAAAGCCTAAAAATATTTACTGTCTGACCTTTTGCAGAAAGAGTTTGCCAACCTCTGTTATAGGAGAACAGCCCTTATCTTTGCCAAGGGAGGTAGGGGTAATAACTAGAAGGCAGTGTAAGGGGACTTCTGAAGTTCTAATGTTCTGATTCTTGATATGAGAACTACTTACACTAGTGTTCAGTAAAAAAAAGTTCATCCAGCCATACACCTATGGTATGTGCTTTTATATATGTATATTACGTTTCAAAAATTGTTTGGGTGTGTATAAATGAGTATGTATATATATATGTGTATATACACACACATACACACATATACATATATAAGGATCACCTCTACCACTACTTTATTCTATACCACCCGAATCTTTCACTTGGATTATTACAATAGCTTCCTATAGATTCTTTACACCCTAGAGTTGATTCTCCCCACAGCAGCAAGAGAACTCAACCAATCTGTTCAAAATCTTCCTCTGGCTTCTTGTCTCTCTCTCCAAGCAAATTCTGAAGAGCTTGCTTATGACCTACAAAGTTCTGTATGACCTACGTCTCCTCTCCTTCCTTGACCTCTGCTCCTGTTATTCTTCTCCTGTTCATTTCAATCCAGTCTGAAGGTCCTCCTTGGTTATCCTTACTAATGCCAAGCATAGCATATTTCCACATCAGGGTCTTTGCATGTACTACTTTTTCAACCTGCAATTCTCTTTCCTTAGATATTTTCATGACTCACTCCTCACTTTATTTTTGACTCTATTCAAATGTCACTTTATCAAAGAGGACAAATAGGAAGAATGTTATTCATCTGCACAGTTACACTCTTTCTCTTTACCCTGCTTTATTCTTTTAATAGAACTTACTTCTACTATACGTAACATAAATATTATATTTGTGCTATCACCTGTCCCTCCCCATTAGGATGCAAGCAGCATATTTGTGACTTATCGGTTTTGTTCACTGCTTATCTCAATACCTAGAGTAGTGCCTGAGACATAGCAGGTGATCAATAAATATTTATTTTATTTATTTATTTTTGGCTGCATTGGGTCCTCACTGCTGCACGCGGGCTCTCTCCAGTTGTGGCGAATGGGGGCTACTCTTCCTTGCGGTGCGCGGGCTTCTCATTGCGGTGGCTTGTCTTGCTGCGGAGCACGGGCTCCAGGCATGCGGGCTTTAGTAGTTGTGGCATGTGGGCTCAGTAGTTGTGGCACACGGGCCTAGTTGCTCCGTGGCATGTGGGATCCTCACGGACCAGGTATCGAACCCGTGTCCCCTGCACTGGCAGGCAGACTTCTCAACCACTGTGCCACCAGGGAAGCCCCTAAATATTTATTAATGGAGTATAAATTTGGATGTGGTCGTGGAATGAGGATCCCTATAAACAGTAAGAAAATTTAGAGGTCTTAAAAAAAAAAAAATTACCAGATAGATACCCTGCCTCTGTAGAGCATAGGTCCCTCCTGCATAGATATGTGAGATATGTGGCTTCTGCAAAACAATAACCCTGTTCAAGCTTTGTCTCTGCCACTTCCTAGCTTGGTGATCACAGTCTCAGTTTCCTAGGCTATAAATTGGAGATAACTGTAGCAGCTACTTCATGATGTGGTTGAAAGAATCATATGAGCAAATCCATATAAAACACTTGGTTTAGACCTGGTACAAGTAAGCACTAAATATATACTAACTGTTTATTATTACCATTATTAGGATTAGTCTAGTATTGACTGAAAAGTCAATTTAAGATGGATGATAATGAGGCAGAGAATACTGGCTTACAAATTCATATTCTAGGCTGAAGCAGTAACCAGGATAAAATAAACTGAGGTCAGTTCTGGAGGAGGGGTGAGATTGAAGGGAAATGAAGAATAATAATTAGCAGAGATCAAAGGAAGTTTGAGAAAAGGAATGAATAGAGTAGAAGGAGGTCAGCCAGGAAAAACAGACTCTAGCTAACAAGCTATAGAAGGAATTACTAGCAAGGTGGTCAGAAAGCTGTCACCAACTACCATTAGAGAACCAGACTGCAGTGAAAGAAAGAAGCTGAGCTGGCTAGGCACAGAAGTTAAAAAATGCCTCTGGAGATCAACTGAGTCAATATTTTGTTGATTAATTTTAAAGATAGTTGCTCAGTATTTCTTAATTCTGGGCAATGAGAAGAGGGTTGAAAAAATAAAAGGGAAGAGGGGAGCTTCTCCCACTTGTGACCAAATTCTCCAGTTAGTAGATTTGACCATAATCTTAGTGTAATCCATTTTCTAAGCAAATTTATTGACAACTAACTGCCAAAAAATTGAAGTAAAAGTTCCAGTATGAATATAGACATACATATAATATATGTAGAATTTATAAATTACTAATAATTTAACTTAAAACAGTTAATTGTTTTAGGGAGGTAGAAAATTAATACATCAAGGAGCATCCAATTTTCTAAAATAATGTTATATTTGCCTAAATATTTCAAAACTTCTATCTTCCTTGAACTTATTAATATTTCAGAATAAAGTTAGTGTTAGAGAAAAAGGGGGACATCTTACTTTTCATAAAACCAGAAAGAAAAACAATGACAATAAAATTACAATATTGTGAATTCATAGTGTGAGATGCCCAATAAAGTATACTTCTAAAAAAAATCTGAGATAAATTTGTTTCCTGCTACCATGTAATATATTGCACTTACATAGTAAAAAATATACCTGTTTAAATATAAAGATTTTTACATAGAGATATTATTTCAGCATCATAAATGCTGAATTCCCAAATTGTCATTCAGTTATTGAATAATTTTAAATAAAAAGGGCCAATTATCTAACATGGAACTCACTTTCTTCTCAAAGTAATTTTCCATACTATTAGTTTTATATCACAAGTGATGCAGAAAATGCTTGACACTATATATCATTTCCCAGTATAGTTTATAAAAATTCAAACTAACAGAAATTACTCAAATTTTGGTTAATCCGTTACTTATTTGAAAGCTGGAATGTATTTTCCAGTTTAACTACAGACTGTGTTCTACACAAACTCTTTTCAAATCTAGTTGACTTGACAAAAAAATAAACAAAACAAATAACTAACTTACAATGCTCTCTTCTGAAATAAAATGTGAATCTGAAGCCAGTGGATGCATCCATAAAAACCTGAGGATCTGTCTGAACAGATAACAGCAAGCACATAAGCTATGGTTTGACTTTTCCATCTGCATTAGTGACTAATCCACACCGCATATGACATTGTGGAAACAGTAGTCTGAACTGTCCCGTGTGTTCTCATATTCTGGAGAAGGAGTGAATTTGATATTTAATCCATAACTCATTCTTGAGAGTGTAACACTATTTATGTCTGCCTCTCTAATACACACACACACACACACACAGAGCTGTATGTACATTTAACTAATTATATGAAGGAATACATCTGAAGAAAGGTCCATTTTATAAAAAGCTAAAGATCAAAACCACCCCGTCAATATCAAAAAAGCTCATCAGCTTACCTGGATTTATCACCACTGGTTGTTATCATAAAACCCTTTGCACAGATAACCATTTTCTGAACACAAGATTCATCAACCAAAACATCTTTAGTCCAAAGTACATCTGAATAGATCTTTCAAGAAAATCTGCAACACAGTCAAGGCTTGTGACTTCTAAAGAGTGCAGCAACTGATAGTTAGGGTTAGTGAGCAAAAGCCTTCAGGTTTCTGAGTTTTCATCAGAAACACACGTACCTATCACACTAATACATTGTGAAGAAAACTAGAAAAGAGTTCCACATGAGTTTGCCTTGATGACTTAAAATGCTATATAAAAGTATATATTATTGTACATATGTGCCACATCTTTATCCATTCATAACACATATATACGGAATCTAAAATAAAAATGGTACTGATGAACCTAGTGGCAGGGCAGGAATAAAGACGCAGACATAGCGAATGGACTTGAGGACACGGGGTGGGAGGGGGAAGCTGGGGCAAAGTGAGAGTAGCATCAACATATATACACTACCACATCTAAAATAGATAGCTAGTGGGAAGCAGCAGCATAGCACAGGGAGATCAGCTCGGTGCTTTGCAATGACCTAGAGGGGTGGGATAGGGAGGATGGGAGGGAGGCTCAAGAGGAAGGGGATATGGGGATATATGTATGCACATGGCTTATTCATTTTGTTGTACAACAGAAACTAACACAGTATTGTGAACCAATTATACTCCAATAAAGATCTATTTTAAAATAAATAAATAAATAAAAAGTATATTTTAGCAAAGAATTGAATGCTGTACTGTTTGACCTATTCATGCGAATTTGTACATTCTTAACTGAAGCTAAATCTAGCATTAATTCACTGGACCCATTTTGTATAAAGATTAGAAAATACTTCAGTTATATATATCATAACACACAGTTTATTTACTGAGATCTCAAGGTACATTCCCATTATGAGGCAGTATGGTGTTTACAGGTTATTATTTAACCATGATCCCTAATTGTCTGTTTCCATGAATATTTGGCCTTAAGTATTCATATGGACAGAAGGAAGAAACTTTATATATTAGCCGATTGGAATTACATCTGGCTATAGGGAAATTCAAGAAGCATTTATTAGTTCTCAATGACTAACAGAGTAGTTATTAAGCCTGCTTATAGTTTAGGTATAGATTTTAGATTTTTCTTAAAATTTAGATAGTGCTCTGGTTCCTAACACAGTCCCATTCCAATTGTTAGGCAAATGAGTGTCATTATACTTGATTTAACAGAAAAAGAGGGTGTCCATTTCTTTTGTTGCTATTATTGCTTAAGGTGAACCTGACATGATATTTAAAAAGGTTTAGCCAGATGTGAAGATGATCAAAAACCTCAGATGAAAATGTCATCCCTTATCTACGTTAGTCAATCCGTACTCACTGCACAGCAAGAGATGATCTGTTATAGCTCAGGTGGGGAGTAATAAACGGAAGGAGACTTCATCTCTACTGCCCATCACTAACTAACCAGGGTTTCTGATGCATCCCACTCCATTTGTAAACATAACATGTTCTGGAACATTAAGAACACCTATGAGCAAAAGTGGTGTTCCTCAATACTTTCCCTTACTTCCCACCTGCTCATATACAGTTTTATTATGTCAAATTCAAAAACAAAGTCATTCTTGCCATTTATCTTTAACGATTCACTGTGCTTTATGAGTTGTAAATTAAAATCTAGAGAACTTTACCTAAAAAAATGTCACCGATTGCCCAGAAACCCAAATCTTTACTCTGAAGTTGAAGAAAAATGGGTACTTTGTTAAACATAATTCATTAAAAAAAAAGAAATACCTAAGAGGAAAATTCAAATTATATCTGTTTCACTTCTTATTGTATGCTTATATGCACACGTTGTATATATATAATTTTGTCCAATTACTAAAGTTTCTGAAACTCTAATTGTGTTATTTATTAAATTGATAAATGAATTGTAATCAGCAGAATTATTTTGAGGAATAAACAAACAAATGCATGTAAATCTCAAAGGAAAAAATTGCCTAAGTTTGGGGAACAATTCCAAAATAAAACCAAAATTGGGAAAGGGGGAGACAAAAGAGACTATGTAGGATTTTGCTAGTTCTTAGTGACTCTAAGATTGTTGATCAAACACTGAATTCTCCACAACAGCATAGAAAAGGTACTAGGAGTTTTATACTTTTACATGGAAACATATTTCAACAGAGAGCCGTGCAAAATGCCTTTCTGATCAATCAAGGGTAGAAGTCAACTATACTTTAAAAAAGAGGAAATATATAAAAAAGAAAAATCCAAAGTAATTAGAAAAGGTTTTCAAATAATAACATACTTATTATTTGTACTCTTCTACTTGACAGTACCATGTTAGATTAATTTACTTTTTATCACAATATGTTCCATGCTACATTTACTCTCAGGAAAATGACATTGACATACTAACCTTCCTTGAGAATTAAGCTTCTTTAACTTTCATTTAAAGGTGTCTCAAGCTTTTGCCTCTTACTGTTTTATGTCTTTAGTTTTTGTAATTTCACTTGGTTAAAACATTATATATATTATCATTTATACTAAAAGGATATTATGAAGATAAAAATCTATAAAGCACTATCTACTAACTACTTTTGATACAGAAGATTTAAATAATATTTAGACCACAAAGTAAACAAACCTTCCTAAGGACAATATCTATACATCAAAAAACATGAACAGTTTACATCCCTAGTAAATTAAAAATGCTTGAAAGGACTCAGAAGAAATTAGTTTAGGACTATGATAAAGATTTCATTTCATGGTCTTATTCATAGACGGTAATAAGAGTTGAAAACCATTTTCAAGAATAAAAGCAGATTCTATGAATATAGGACTAAAATACTAACAAATTAAAAAAAAACTGGGGATAGATTATCCATGTAACTTCCACCACTGAATTTTTCACCTTACAGTTGAGATGACATTTCCCTGACAAACCTTAAACACTGTAACATTCACTTAAGGAAAATCATAGAAGGGGACTTCCCTGGTGGCGCAGTGGTTAAGAATCCACCTGCCAATGCAGGGGACACGGGTTTGAGCCCTGGTCCGGGAAGATCCCACATGCCGCGGAGCAACTAAGCCCATGTGCCACAACTACTGAGCCTGCACTCCAGAGCCCATGTGCCACAACTACTGAGCCTGCGTGCCACAACTACTGAAGCCCGTGTGCCTAGAGCCTGTGCTCCTCAACAAGAGAAGCCACCACAATGAGAAAACCGTGCACTGCAACGAAGAGTAGCCCCCGCTCGCCGCAACTAGAGAAAGCCTGCGTGTAGCAAAGAAGACACAACGCAGCCAAAAATAAATAAAATTAAATCTTTGAAAAAAAAATCATAGAAGTATTTCATAATTGAAGAAAGTCATTAAGCAAAAAATAAATATTTCAGCATCAAATTTTGTTAAGGTTGACTTCTGAAAACATTCTGAAGGTAATAAATATTTCTTTATAAAAATATGTAGAAAGAAAACATAATTTATGGTAAAGATGAACTAATACTAATGAAAGTTTTTCTCTTAAATCCCCGTCAAATAAAATATTTTCAAGACCTATCAAGATAATTTAAGACAGAGGAATCAAATATTCCATATGAGATGCTCAGGAAGCACAGTCATTCTTTAGAGCATGCCAAGACAATGTTCTAAGTCAGAAGAGATGCACATAAAATGTGTAAAAGTCTTCCATAGTACCCAAATCACAACAAATGAATTGCTAAAAAGTATCTGATTTTCAGCACGTCTTAACCCCAGTGCTCATTTCCATTTTCTCTCTCAGGCAGGGAGCTGGCTGTAACCCATGCTGTTCACAACCACAAGTTCTTTATCCCTAAATAACCGAATCCTCAAGAGAGCTGCAGACAGCAGAAGACAATTTATTTAGAGAACTATTATGTGAGGAAGAAAACAAGTTGCCATTTCCAATTTGGAACATAATTAGGCAGACAATAGCCTCCTGACTGATGCTCTTTGTTCACTTTGGATATTTATGTAGGACAGTAATTGGAGTGTATTTTCCTGTTTGGTTTCACATTGTCTAGGAAAGGGTTTCTCATGCTCCATGACTTTCTAGTTGGATTCAGAAGAAAACATCTTGCAGCTACTGCCCTGTGCCGTGGCCACACATCACTGCCTTCTAGACACTGTCAGCTGCTGAAACTTTTCCTTTTAATTCTGCCAAACAGCTGAGGTAACAGGACTGTTGGAAGGAAAAGGTGGTGTCATTGGATTTGGGTGATTGAGGGCTTTCTATTATTGGGAAGCATTGGAAAAGTCAGCCACTCTTTCAAACAAACAAAAAAAAATTGACATATATATTCCAAAATTCAATCGATGTAAGTATCCGTACATAAATATATCAAAGCATTTGGTCAATGACATTATCAAGTAAAAGATAGTATTGAGACCCATTACATTTCCAAAGAGATCATTTCAAGAGGGGATGGGGACAACTACTTCCATATATATGCAGAGAAAATCATTTTTCCTTATCCTTTGCCTGTGAACTGTCTAGCTACTCATGTGGGAAAAATCTTCATTGGCTGCCATCACACTGTCCAAGTAATAGGCAGTGGGGCAAGGGGATAGACTCATTTATTACTTATTCAATACTATGAAGTAATTACTAAGAAACTTCTCTGATCCAAAGCACCTCGTTTGTATATTGAGGATAAAATTTTAAATAAAAACCCAGCATATATATTGAGCAACTACTTTGACAAGCTGATCAAACCTCACAACAAATTTATGAAGTAGTTATTATCCTCAGTTTTTATAAGCTAAAATTGGAATTTAAAACTTAGTATTTAAACCAAGTAATACAGCTATTAAGAACTAGATTGACCCTTTCGTTCATTTCCTCATTTATTTCACTGCAGTATACTTTCCCCAGATCAGTCAGTGCCTCAATCTTACACACCCTGATTTTGAAGAATTAAGAATACTTTGGATTCTCTGTAATAGTATCAGTTTTTCAAGATAGTTTGAGAAGTGAATAAGATATATCTATAAGCACCTGAACAGGGCTAGGCATATGTCTACATTCAGTGGACTGGTTCATATCATGCTTGTAAGCCTCAGGAGAGAAAACTGCTTATCAGCAACCCTACCAGATATTATGTAGACAAATCACCACCATGGCAATGGCTAGCCCGCCATGCCTCATAATCTGGAATGCGATGAAATTTTATAAGTTTTATGCTATATAATAAACCCTGATATAATCAGAAACATATTAAACCAGCTCAATCTTCTATTTTCTAAGATGCATTAAATCTTAAGATCATTTTCTAATAACTTTTGCTTTCCAAGTGTTTGACAAGTTGTGGACTTTAAAACTTGATAATATATATATTTTTTCATGTTTAATATTGGATACATTATTCAGAATGGGATATGTTAGGCTACAATAATAAACAGCCCCCAAATCTCAGTTGCTTAACACAGTCTTTTTTAAACACTTTTTCTTTCATTTTATTGAAATATTTGACATATTATTGCATAAGTTTAGGGTATACAACATGTTGATTTGATTTATATATTGCAGTATGATTGCCATTGTAGCAATAGCTAGCACTTTTATCACTTTACATAGTTATTTCTTTTTTGTGGTGGGAATAATTTAGATCTAGTCTCTTAGCAAGTTTGATGTTTATACCACAATATTATTGTCTGTAATCACTATCCTATATATACTGGGTTTTTTGGGGGGGTTTTTTCCCACACATTATATGCCCATCAGAGCTTTGGTAGAGGCTCTGTTACTTATCATCCTCATTCTAAGATCCAAGCTCACAGAACAGCTGGTGTTTGTAACATTGCCATTAGCCATGGGAGAGAGAGAGCATGGCCAATCTTGCACTGGTTTTCAGAGCTTACAAATAGTGTAGCATATACCATATCTCTGCTCATATTTCATTGTTCAAAACCAGTCACATAGCCCTGCCTATTTATAAGCATGGGAGAAATATAATGCCACCACTTGCTCAGGTGGACCAGAAATATTTGATAAAGAACTCTAATGACTAAAAAGCCTGCTTCACGCTTTTTCCTGCGTATAAATACACTCACCCTCGCCAAAGGAAACAATCCATGTGGTCATAGTTTCAAGCTTAAAGTCCAGAATCTCCAGATAATGCCTGATGCCTCTTCATCAGGTCCAGTTATAGCTCCTCTTGATCAGCATGAAGTGTAAAAAAAAAAAAAAAAAAAAACTACTATACTACTTTCTAACATACAGTGTGTTCATACTTTGACTCTGTAATTTGGTCTTTAAGTTACAGGATGTTAAAGAGGGATTTGACTAGTCTAGGAAAGGAATGAACATCACCTAGAGATAGATATGGTGACATACAGGACCTTGTGTCCTCCCTTATTCTAGAGATGGTGATCATACTTTTGATCATATGAGGGATATGGGTATATATGTGTCATGTTAATACCTTGATTTGTTGTTGGTAGTGGTGGTCAGAACTTAAAATGTGGGTGAAAGAATGTCATGGGATACTGAGATGAGATAGGATTGGACTGTGCTGGATTAACTGCTGTCAAGTCAATATCACCATCATCGCCTTTGATGGTCTTCTCTGCATTGCAGAGAGACTAGTACCACACTCCTCAGAATCCTTTTTCCTGTATGGTGTCCTGTAGGGTTAGATTCTACCACTGCCAGTCACCTAAGCGAACTTTGGAAAATGAAAGGGAAGAAAGTATTATTCAGTGGAGGCAGATGCAGCCAGACATACGAGCAGGTATCAGATGTGAAGTCTGCAGGTATTTCAAGGTGAACTTTTGCAAAGTATCCACTTCGGTGCTAAAGGCAGCTGACATAGCTGATACGGGCTCTTGCGAATCACTCACTCTCACGTCAGTGCAGTTGTCCTGAGACAATCATATGGCACTTCTTAGAGGACCTTGAGCTCTGCAGCAGCTCTACCACAAGCCCTTGAGACCCACCACTTCCATTCTGCAGGCTAAGCAAGTCAGTGACGGCTTCTGCCTTTCTCTTCTCTGGCATCCCCACAACTGTGGATGTCTCTAATTCTGTGTATTATCAAAGACAGGTATAATGGCTTCTGTTTTTCTGAACAAACACTGACTGATACCCTGAGTAATACTGAAAATCATGGGGAAGACATCTGACATGTACCACAGATTACATTCTATGGCTGTTCAAGAAATAGATCTATTTCTTTTTTTTTTTTTTTTTTTTTACTATTTAAATACCTGTAAGAAGAACTGCAAGTATTATAATAACAAAAATTTAAGTATACATTTTTGTTTATATTGTTATTTTTATGATTCAGTTATCAATAGTATTACATTGTCAGGAAAAATATTTTTATGAAATCAACCTAAAATTTCTCACTGAGTCTCTAAGTATAAACCCACAAGAAAGAAATGGGTAATATAGATTTGTTTTTATTGCTTTTAATTCATCTGAAACTCAGGCAGAAATAATTTTTGAATTACTTAAATGCTAATGTTTTTGTTTCAAACAAAATAAAGTCTGTTAGGAATGATACAAAATTCTACTTTTAAGCATTAAGGAATCATAGATGAGGGATATGTAGAGTTTCAAATTATCCAGCATCTTTCACGAATGACATGTCTGAAAATCTAACAAGTAGCTGCCACTCTTAACAGACTATCACGTCCCTATTTAGTTTCTTATTTGTCTCTGTCAGGCTGATCCATGGGTTTAGTCCCCAAGTCATCAAAATGAGACTTGGCATTGATCACTGAAATTTATGATACTTTGAAAGATCGCACCTGATGCATAGCCACACTTTATGTATTTTCATAGCCATACTCATTCACAGTCAGTGCTGGTAGCATGTTGAAATTGTGGGAGGGCTTTTAGATAAACTGGAGATTGGCATAAATCCTGGATCTCTATCTTTTTACAATCAAAAAGCCACCACATTTCTTTAAGGAGTACCAAAGGCTTGAAGTATGTTTCACCCAATAGATGCTTCACTTTAGTAACTTTTGAAATGGTTTTAAATCATTAGACTCCTAAAAGTTTAAAAACTGGCACTATTTTATAGATTAAGTCTTGTTCACCAATCCCACACTTTTGCTTCTTTTCTTCCTCTGTGAGCGCTGTATTAATGGATTAGCACCCTTGAGCCTCAGTTTCCTGTGTGCAAAAGGGAGGTGTACCTTTCAGAAGGTTGTTATAAGAGTAAGTGAGGGACTTCCCTAGTGGTCCAGAGGTTAAGACTTCTCCTTCCAATGCAGGGGGTGCGGGTTCAATCCCCGGTCGGGCAGCTAAGACCTCACATGCCACATAAAACAGAAGCAATATTGTAACAAATTCAATAAAGACTTTAAAAATGGCCCACATCAGAAAAAAAAAAAAATCTTTAAAAACAAGAGTAAATGAGATAGTCCTGTAAGTTACACAGCCTGTACTAGGCATTTAGTAGCTATTAATAACATTACCTATTAATTTGCTCAATTATTAAGTATCCTATAATATAAACACGAAATAAAGATTAAATAAAATAATTCATATATAGTCAAAGGTCATCAAACAGTTTTCTAACTTTCCCTATCTCAATTTCAGGTGTTTTTTTCCATTTCCAGCTTAAGAATCCATATTATTTCATGGCTTTCATATTGCCTCAGTAAATGTGGACTTAAGTGACCACATGCACAACTCTCCTAGGTGGTCTTTTTGCCCCCCCACAACCTAAATTTGGACTAAACTTTGCTCAGTCTATCACATCTAAGGAGACTGCAGTCCAGGTTGGTATGGCCCTAGGCAAATGAATGCAAAAAAACACAGTAAATACCTAATGAGGAACAAAGTAAAAATCAATTAAGTGAATGTGAACAAAATTCTTGGAAGTGATATCCACATTCCTTGAGATTCCTTTTTATCAATATTTTATCAATATTGGTCCCCTCATTTATGTGTGTCTAGTTGAAGTTTTCCTTCGTTAAACTACTGCTTCCCACGGTAGTATGTAGACCTCCCAAGCAACTCACATGTGGGAAATTTGAGGTCTGTGCTCACCTGTCTTCTCCACTACATTCCATAAAATATGAGCTCACCCTCCACAGCTTTCAGGAGCTTTTGAAGTTCTCTTCATGTATCCTGTCATGCTATTAAATTGTTTTTCCGTGTTATTTTCCTTAAATAAACTATATTGTTTCGCCTGTAAAACTGCCAAAGCACAAAGGAATGTCTCTAACAAATTTCAAAGATCCTTATTTTCATCATACAGAAATAATTCGAGTCCTTCTAAAGTTAACAAACTTAAAAATTGAGGTGGGAACGAGCACCTACTAGGGTGCCTAACTTCCATACCTGGAATATTTATTTTAAGGTATCCCTTTCCTGTTCATATCAGATTTCGTATTTTTCCACAAATAATTTCTGAGCCTTGCCACCTGACTTATTTTTGATGATAGAAAACAGGTTGCCAGACCCCGTGGATAAAAACATCCTACAGCAAAAAGGGAAACAGATGGTAATTCAAAGTGGCAGTTACAGGGACACTATGGGCAATTTAAAGCAAAACATTTCTGATTCATGACTTATCTTGATCATCTTGACAAAGGCTAAAAATGCAAATAACTGGAGGTGAGAGATTTTCTAGACCTGAGTGATAGGACAAAGTTAGAACCCTATCCTTCTTCTAAAAAGTACCTGTTTTAAATGAGTATTTTTCTTCAACTCATGTAAATAAAGCAGATGTGTTGCTTAAGAAATTTTGTTCTGCCTTTTGTCAATGATTACAGATCCCATCCCTGAAAACAGAGCCTGCACAATTCAACACGTTTAGTAGACAGTTTATATCTGAAACTTTTCCAACAGGAGTTATTATGGCAGACAGAAAACAAAATAAAATATAAAATATAAATTTTGAGACTGGACAGACCTGGGTTCTGATTTCATATATTAACTGTGTTGTGCTTAATGTCTACAAACCTCATTTTCTTCATCTTAAAAATGAAAATAATGATCATTATTTTGCAGTATTAGGATTTTTAGGACAAGGGAAACAATGTTATTTTCCTTCTATCAGCCTTTCTTAATTCCTCACCCTTCCCTTACTGCTGATTTATCTGTTATTCTATTCCCTGACTTCATCATTTAGATATTTTATAATTGTAATCCTCAAAATAGCCCTCTGAAGTAGGTAATTTTATCTCCATTTTCAAAGGGGCAAATGGGAGTTTATAAAGATATATCAGTCACAGTCTAGTCAGGAAAATAAATACCACTCTAGGTATTTCCAGCAGAGGGAATTTAAACTTGGGAATTATTTACACAGGTGATGCAAAAGCAGAAAAAGCTCTCAGGGGTAGCTGAGAGAACCTAGGAATTAGCACAAGAAAAAAAAAAAAAAAGATACACCCTTCCTCCCCACCCAGGGTTGGAGGTCAAGAGGAAAGACACTCAGAACCAGGGCCATCCTGTGTGAGCTTCCTCAGGGAGCTATTAAGAGGGAACTAAAACCTTAGAACATGCAGCCACTGCTGAAGGTACTGAAGTTAGAACGGGAGAGGTACAGTTACATTCCTGAGGTCAAATAGCCAGTAAGCAGAAGATACAGGATTGATCTCCAGATCCTTTTAACTCCTTTCTTACGAAATGAATAAAATTTTATATGTGAAAAGGTTTATAAATTGTAATTCACAATAGATATTTAAGGTAACCTAATACAATTTTAAAGAGAAATTTTGGAATCCCCTTCAAAAAAGAAATCAGAAATAATCCTTGGAACTTACAGTGAGAACTTACTCAACACTGTTTCCTGGAGTGATTCCATCTATTCTAATGGCTTTGGGTCAAAATCAGGCCTTTACTAAAGGTTTTTTGGATTAAAGTGAATCCAATGGGGTTTTGCCATGGTTTTCATTATGTTATCTTTTCAACCAATGGATTTGACCATGAACTTTCATTTCCAAACACAAAATCAGAAGACTAGAGGAAATATAGAGTAAGATAGCAATTTGAGTAGATCTTTGTTTGTTTAGTCATATCTGTGGTTGAATTCAATTTTTGCAAAAAAACAAAGTAGACATGTTTGAAGCTATGGACAATAAAATTGGACTTCTGAAATGTGGTTCACATCCACCTATCTCCTAAACCAAAATACTGAGATAATAAAGGGCTTTGCAATGAAAGATAGTCAATCCAGTGTGTATCAATTATTCCTATATTTAAACTGGTAGTGAACACAGCAAACGTGTTCAGTGAGTAGTCTTTATTTCCGCAAAGTAGGAACTGCATAATGGATGGAAAAATAAAGAACTCACTTTTCAGTACTTGAAACAGCACAGTGCTAGAATGCTTATATGTAGGTAAAGTTTTCAAAGCATTTGTTGAAATTGCTGATCAAAATACCCCAAACTACAGCTGAACTTCTGCCATCAATAAAGGGCTGTGCTGCAACTTCATTTCACAGTTTTTGGGTTTCACAGCCTTTAGGCAAGCACAATTCATACCCCTTACTATGCTTGAAAAGATCCATTTCAGCAACAGTTACACAAACAGAGAAGCTAGCACGCATTGTCCTAAAATGCTACTGTGTTTAACCTAAAAAAAAAAAAAAAAAGCCTCTGATTTTTTTAAAGTTCTACATGGCGCACAATTGGGAATTGCATATGAGAAATTTCAAAGCATCGGTATCTACAAGCTTTGAAACCCCATAAGTGTTAATATTTTCAGTGATCTGAAATTTAAGTAACTTTTCACATTTTTCCAACTAATCTGAGAATAAGAAAGAACATTTTGTTCTATATGCTTTGTAAATGATGAAAGCAGCTGGATTCTGTATGGAAGGCAAGTAGTTGTTTGAGCTGTGAAAAAAAGGATAGACAAAACTAGAAAAAGTAACCAAGAGCTATAATCATGTGCATTATGACAGCAAAATCTCAGTGAATTTCTTTCCATTGGAAATAAAAGGTATCATTTTCTTCACAATAAATTGGCTAAAATATTACCGTTGACATTAGGAAATTCTAGATTTAAATATATAGGCAGTTCACCTTGAAGGACTGTTTAAGATTTAATTACAGATAAAGTTTGTAGAAAAATCCCTGGATTCAGATCATTACAGAGAAGAAAAAAGTACGATTAGGTTAGGCATAACACACAGTAGGGCCTATAAAATCCTGAATAAGATAAAATTAACTTCTTCCTTGTCAAGGAAGACAATACCAAAAGGCAAAAAAACACAGAAGAAAATAATTATTGCAACACAAATAAACAAGTGCATTACCAGTAACACTTTTATTATATGATTTTGCAGGTAAAGCCAATTTGGGTTTTCAAGTGATGAAAGTAAAACTGCAGCTGTAAAAGAGTGCTGGGTGGGGATGATTTTATTAGTTGAGACTGTTAGAATTAGTGCTTGCCCTGTGGTCTTACGATTGTTTTAGGATTGGCATCTCCTTCCCCTCCCATCTGCATGGCCAATGTGAGTCTTATCCAGTAATTCAATGTCACCTCAAGTACGTAATGTTACCCGATTCCTCCTCCAATCTGGGGCATGTCACTGACCTCTTTCTAATTGTAGGTATAGTGTGTTATTATCTTAGTTACTGTATGTCTCTCCACCTATACAGTAAACTCATGAAAAGCAGGAACTATTTTGATAACCTCAGTACAAAACACAGGACATGGAACATGATTTACTAATTAACCATGTGAAAACTCTCTTTATAGAAGAGAGACTGGTAAAGAATGAACCTTTCTAATTTGCCAGACCTTGTTCTACAACAATTTTTAATTGATGAATTTTGTTTCATTTCAGCCTAAATTTTAAAATACTGGTTGTTCATGTTAGGAAAAACCCAGCCTCCAAAATTTTTAAATGAGGAGACCAAAGTCTAAAGTCATTATCTTTGTCAGTTGCTAAATTTATATAACTGAGTAGACATCAAATATTAATGGAAAATTATGTTTAAGTATTATTTAAAAAATACTGAATATATCATAATGCTAGAATAAATCCCCTAAAAATGAAAAGCAAAGCAAAAGGAGACTGCATTAATAAGAAAAATAAACTATTCTAATCCTTTACATTTTATATTGATTATTTACTTCTGAAGTTTGAAATTCTAACTTTGAATCTATAGGCTTCTCAGTATTTGAGAGTGCCTGATGAATTGTGTTCTTAAAGAATGTTCTTTTGGCTACTCGGGATAATAATGCTTAGTTTGTTCAATTCCTTGTGACTCCATCATTGGTAATGCATCATCACAATGTCACCTTGCCTGTCGGGCTCAATAAAGGAGGGATGAGCATGGGCACTTAACTGCTTTCTCTCTTGCTGGAACTGGCAGCTTTTATTAAGAGTTAGTACACATGGGCATGATAAGCCAGGGGAGATGTCTTAGTCTCGGCGTATATGCTGTACCTGAAAAAAGAACTTTGATCTTCAATTCTGCTAAGCTGACATACTTCATGGGCATAATGTTCCCTAAAAATTTCAAAACAAAAACAAAACCCTCCCATCTGGGATTACTGTCATATAATTTCTATATCTTGCTGGCTTCAAAAGACTGAATCCTTTAACATGCTATTTCAGTCATTTTAAAAATAAGAGGATGGGGCCTTGGGATGATTGCCCCACACAGAAACTCAGCTGGACAATGATAAAGCTTCTGATATTTAACAAGAAAGTATCCATGCTTTGCATAGCCGCAAAATATCCATTCAGGATATAAGAAAAAGAGAATACTCCCAGTGAGATGTCTCTCTGAACTAGTTATTTAGCTAGTTATAGCCTGATGAGAACTAGATAGTAGTTTTCACATAGATTTTGTTTAAGGTTTTACTTGAAGGTCAGAGTTTGTACCCCTAATTCTTACTGTGTCATAAATATCTATACTTGCTCAATGGAGTAAAAAGGATATAGAGTTTGCGGAAAAAAACTGACCATCACATCCAAAAATTCAGAATCCATGTCCAAGTAATGACAGAAATAGCCATTTCTTCATATTTATGTAATTATATGTGTCTATATAGATATGTAAATATCACTAATCAATATATAACTGTAATAATTTCATGACTGATCTCTCCCAGGCAATCCTGTAAATGAAATGGTTCACATAACAAGAAGAAAAGATGTGGAAGGGAAGTGAGGGGAAAATAACACTGGAAAGATCCCAGGACAGATAGTCTGAAGATCATGGTTCTGGTCCCAGCTTGATGAGGAACTGACTGGCTTTTGATTTTAGTTAAGACACTTAACCATCTGGATCTATATTCTCACATATAACATGAAGATGATGACTGTAGTCCAGATCTAATATGCCATGACTTGGCGCTACTAAGAAGTGTGAGAGAGGTATTTCTCTCTTTATTCCAAGAATCAGTGAACATTAAAGTAGGTAGAAGTGCTCCAGAGTTAATATACTTGCCTAAGTATAAACTATGAACCTGTCACCTTCTTACTGGGTAAGTTGGTAACTTAGAGCTTTATACATCAGCCAAATAGGTATAATAACAATTGCAGCTTCCTAGGGTTGTTTTCTAAGTTTAAATGAGAGAATACACATAAAAAACATAGCATGGTGACTAAGAAATAGGAACAGTTCAATGAATCTTAGCAGCTATTTGTAGTAATACTAATGGTAGGCAAAGACATAGTAGTAGCAGCAGCACACCAAAATCAAGTCACATTAAGGAGAGAGAATGCCTTTAAGGCTAACAAAACTTAGTCAGAACCTGAGTGAAGATAGGAACATAATTCAAAAAAGCAGATGTTATACCAAAGCAAGATTATTCAGCAATAGAAGCATAGGTACAGAACAGCCACTGAAAAAACACAGGCACTGACCAAGTAAGCACTATCAACATGAGAGGTTGTGTCAGATACATATGAGTATAGGTCTATCAGACAGGTACATTCCTATCAAAGGAAATGACATATCAAGTTATGAGGTCCTGATGACATTAAAACTCAAAAAATTGTTAAACAACACTTCTTGTGATTCCAAAATAGTCAGGCAACTATCTGATAATTTTTCTTTTCATGTATTTATCTATATAGAGAAAATGTAATAATCAGGCTAACAAGAGAATTTGTTCCTTCTGCCTGATACATTACTTATTGTGAATCAACAATCTAACATTCTGGACTTCTACTTCAGTCTCTGTGAGTGATGACAGCAAGAGACGGCACCTGAGTTTGATCAAGACTTCAACATCAAAAAGTAGAACAGGGGCTTCCCTGGTGGCGCAGTGGTTGAGAATCTGCCTGCCAATGCAGGGGACACGGGTTCAAGCCCTGGTCTGGGAAGATCCCACATGCCGCGGAGCAACTGGGCCCGTGAGCCACAACAACTGAGCCTGTGCATCTGGAGCCCGTGCTCCGCAACAAGAGAGGCCGCGATAGTGAGGGGCCCGTGCACCGCGATGAAGAGTGGCCCCCGCTTGCCACAACTAGAGAAAGCCCTCGCACAGAAACGAAGACCCAACACAGCCAAAAATAAATAAAATAATTAATTAATTTAAAAAAAAATGTGCTCTTTTAAAAAAAAAGTAGAACAGTTTATGCTGTAAAGTCAGACTCTGGCCTATATTAAATTCATTTAAATGCTGCTTTAAAAATGTTTTTAGAATTTGACCACTTTTTTGGACACCCAAACCTCTTTAAGTGTGATTTTTTCCCTAATACAATTCAAACATCATACAACCCATTAGCCTATTAGCAAATCATCATTGTAATATATATATGTAATATGTATAAATATATAGTAAATCTGTATCCTACTTTATGTCTTAATTTAACAACAGAAATCAATGTGCTACCCAATACTAAGTGCTAAGTGATAAAACAACAAATCAATATCATTCAGAGAATGATGGGGGACACCTAAAAGACAAATACTTTGGAAAGAAATGTTTTTCATGTATGGCAAAAATGTTATGAAAAGGAAAAGGCCATATAAATTCATAGTATATGAAAATCTATAATTATGAAAAAACATAATAAAACATGCACATGAAAACTGACTGAATTAAAGTCTCATAACACGATGGACTGAAATATAGGCTTCTACCTCATTCCAAACACTTAAAAATGCTGAATAAAATATAACAATTAAACAAAAGAAAAAAATCATAGGTGACCTTGAAAGAAAAAAAATGTCTCGAAGTCAGAAGAGCAAAGCACATAAGGTAAAACTTAAATAAGAGATCTAAAATATGAGATGAGGGAAATATAATATTTAAAATAAGCCCAACATGAAAAAAGCAGGACATCACTACATAGACAGGGGCAAAGGACATGGTCTTGGTTCCAAAAAAGCCACAGAGTTGGAACTGTAGTCCCTAACTGAGGCTTGGACCCTGGGAAACCTTTTCTCTTAATGAAAATGGAGTTATAGAAATCACATCCTCAGGCCCAGAAAAGTCCTAAGTAAGTTTTTGTGTCTGACTAGGATTCCAAATATATTTATAAATACTTATATATTTATATTTATACATACTTATATATATTTATACTTAAATTAAAAATAAGGTTATTAAAACTAAGAGCTTGTTTAATAAAGAGTTTAACATCAAATAAATTTTGATTCAGGAAGACTATATAAACTGGAAATTAGATATAACTATATTATCTAGGAAGCAAAAGAGAAAGAAGGTAGACAATAAAAAATAGGAATTGCAGAGGCTTAAATGAGAGGATCCAACTTACGTTGCATAAAAGTTTCAAGAGAAGAGAATAGATTTAATTGGAGCTAGGCAAATTTCAATAAAAGCTAAAAAGTTCCCAGGTGAAAGACATGAACCTTGGATTAAATAAGCAAAATGAGTCCTGATTCTAAGAAATAAATATAAATCCAAACCAAGATACATTTTATGGTGAAAATGAAGGATATACATATATTTTTAAAGATAGGTAAAAGTATTAAAAGAAAATAAAGTTTTAAAGAAAAAAATTCATCACTTACAAAAGAAAATTTTATAACAGCTTGTTTCTCACCAAAACTGTAAGATGACAGTAGAAAAATATCTTCAAAATGCTGACAAAAAAAATAACATTAGACAAAAATTCTAAAGTTCCAATGAAATAATATCAAATATTAATGCAAAATAAAGGCAGTTAAGAGAGAAAGTGAGATCATTTACTTGTGAATGCTTACTCAGATTCTGATTGAAAGGTAGAGATAAACTGATTAAATGTAAACATTAAGACGGGGCATGTTAAAATTTTAAGATGAATCACTAAATAATGAAAAAATAATTTCCAAACAAGTAGAATTGGAAAGGGAGGAATAAATGAATCAACAATCCAATAGAAGGTAGAAAGGTGGAAAAAACAAGCAAGAAAAACATATGGTCAGAAAACTACTAGAGCTAATCAATGAATTTGGTAAAGTAGCAGGATACAAAATTAATGCACAGAAATCTCTGGCATTCCTACACACTAATGATGAAAAATCTAAAAGTGAAATTAAGAAAACACTGCCATTTACCACTGCAACAAAAAGAATAAAATATCTAGGAATAAACCTACCTAAGGACACAAAAGACCTGTATGCAGAAAATTATAAGACACTGATGAAAGAAATTAAAGATGATACAAATAGATGGAGAAATATACCATGTTCTTGGATTGGAAGAATCAACATTGTGAAAGTGACTCTACTACCCAAAGCAATCTACAGATTCAATGCAATCCCTATCAAACTACCACTGGCATTTTTCACAGAAACAGAACAATAAATTTCACAATTTGTATGGAAACACAAAAGACCCCAAATAGCCAAATCAATCTTGAGAACGAAAAATGGAGCTGGCGGAATCAGGCTCCCTGACTTCAGACTATACTACAAAGCTACAGTAATCAAGACAGTATGGTACTGACACAAAAATAGAAATATAGATCAATGGAACAGGATAGAAAGCCCAGAGATAAACCCACGCACATATGGACACCTTATCTTTGATAAAGGAGGCAAGAATATACAGTGGAGAAAAGACAGCCTCTTCAATAAGTGATGCTGGGAAAACTGGACAGGTACATGTAAAAGTATGAAATTAGAACACTCCCTAACACCATATACAAAAATAAACTCAAAATGGATTAAAGACCTAAATGTAAGGCCAGATACTATAAAACTCTTAGAGGAAAACATAGGCAGAACACTCTATGACATAAATCACAGCAAGATCCTTTTTGACCCACCTCCTAGAGAAATGGAAATGAAAACAAAAATAAACAAATGGGACCTAATGAAACTTAAAAGCTTTTGCACAGCAAAGAAAACCATAAACAAGACCAAAAGACAACCCTCAGAATGGGAGAAAATATTTGCAACTGAAGCAACTGACAAAGGATTAATCTCCAAAATTTACAAGCAGCTCAATATCAAAAAAACAAACAACCCAATCCGAAAATGGGCAGAAGACCCAAACAGACATTTATCCAAAGAAGATATACAGATTGCCAACAAACACATGAAAGGATGCTCAACATCATTAATCATTAGAGAAATGCAAATCAAAACTACAATGAGATATCATCTCACACTGGTCAGAATGGCCATCATCAAAAAATCTACAAACAATAAATGCTGGAGAGGGTGTGGAGAAAAGGGAACACTCTTGCACTGTTGGTGGGAATGCAAATTGATACAGCCACTATGGAGAACAGTATGGAGGTTCCTTAAAAAACTACAAATAGAACTACCATACGACCCAGCAATCCCACTACTGGGCATATACCCTGAGAAAACTATAATTCAAAAAGAGTCATGTACCACAATGTTCACTGCAGCTCTATTTACAATAGGCAGGGCATGGAAGCAACCTAAGTGTCCATCGACAGATGAATGGATAAAGAAGATGTGGCACATATATACAATGGAATATTACTCAGCCATAAAAAGAAACGAAATTGAGTTATTTGTAGTGAGGTGGATAGATCTAGAGTCTGTCATACAGAGTGAAGTAAGTCAGAAAGAGAAAAACAAATACAGTATGCTAACACATATATATGGAATCTAAGGTAGGAAAAAAAAAAACGGTCATGAAGAACCTAGTGGCAAGATGGGAATAAAGACACAGACCTACTAGAGAATGGACTTGAGGATATGGGGAGGGGGAATGGTAAGCTGTGACAAAGTGAGAGAGTGGCAGGGACATATATACACTACCAAATGTAAAATAGATAGCTAGTGGGAGGCAGCCACATAGCACAGGGAGATCAGCTCGGTGGTTTGTGACCACCTAGAGGGGTGGGATAAGGAGGGTGGGAGGGAGGGAGACGCAAGAAGGAAGAGATATGGGAGCATATGTATATGTATAACTGATTCACTTTGTTATAAACCAGAAACTAACACACCATTGTAAAGCAATTATACTCCAATAAAGATGTTAAATATATATATATCTATGGTCAAAAGAAAGCACAAAATAACATAGACATAAGGCCAACTATAGCAGCAATTACAGAAAATTTGTTATCAAATTCAACTCAAAGATTGAAGGACAGCTTCTCAAATTAACAAGAAGAGCAGAAATTCAATTGTAATCTGACCATAAAACTACTCAGAATAGACTAGACTATGCTGTGATAAATTAACTCTACAATCCCAGTGGCTTAAAGAAATAAATTGTTATTTCTCCCATGAACTTGAAATACACTGGTCAGCTATTCTCTATCTATGAGACACAGTCACCACACCAGAGGTCACTATGGCTCACTGGCCAGGTCTGGTCACAATTGAAATTATTTAATGCTGGTTGATATTCCTCAGCTTTTAACCCTCTCTGGAAATTGCCCTTGCATGGAGAAAGCTAACTTGCCCAGGTCATGTACTCTTCTTGGGCCAGCCATCATCCGGTGACTTGTCCAAATTAAAGTGTCAAGGCTCAGCCCCTTGGCTCCAACGGAGCACAACTCTGAAGGGCCATCCCAGCTTCATAGTCTTCATTACAATTCTCACTCTGCCAATTCTGTTTCTTCCCCTTCCCTTGCACAGATACTGCTCTCATGGGCACTCCCTAATAAACTTCCTGCATGACAATCTTTCTGAGTCTGCTTCCCAGGGTATTCAACTTGCAATATCCACTTCAAAATTAGCAACATTTATACACACATGCACAATTTATTTTAGCAACAAAAAAAGTCTGTTAGGAGAAAAATTTAATGCTTATCTTGAAAAAAAAAATCTGTGCATTAATGAAAGCGCTAGTTTAGTATACACATGGTGAGAAGAAAGCTAAACTATGGCTAGATAATTGGGATTAGTTGGTGTATGTTAATATTTTTCCTAACCTAATGTTCTGTGTATTTAAATAAACTCATTCACAGAATCTGGCAAGATAAAAGGGAGATTAAAAACACAATTGGCCTAGGGAACAGAAGAATAAATGTAAACACATTAAACTAGACTGCTTTGCCATGTTAATTAAG
Organism: Balaenoptera acutorostrata; assembly: GCF_949987535.1. Lineage (NCBI taxonomy): Eukaryota > Metazoa > Chordata > Mammalia > Artiodactyla > Balaenopteridae > Balaenoptera > Balaenoptera acutorostrata. The sequence continues at coordinate 9,936,789 of NC_080071.1, forward strand.
AAAGAACCCATTAGTTAAAATAACTACTTCTTATTGAGAAATTTAGTTGGTTAATTAATTTTGTATAGTATAGAATGCATGCCTATTCTGTGTATTTTTGTTTATCCCTGTAAGTTACAATGCATAAGGTCCTTGTGAGTATTAAAGGAAGATACCAAGAAATTATTCTAAAACATATTTGCTCAAATATAACTAAACCGTTTTTCAGGTGAGAAAAGTGCCTGTAAAGGTCTTCAATGCCATTGGTCTTTGTAGGACATCTAATTCCATGTTCATTCCCCAAGATGGATGGTAAATAAATTGATATCATTAATGGTTTAGTTTCTCTCTGTAGAAGTCCTCCTTGAATTTTGGAAGGTAAATAGAAATAACCTGAAAAGTTTTCTATTTCTGCTTTAGTCTCACTGGTTGTATGGACTAGGGACTGGCAGAAGGTGAGAATCGTGGCGGTGAGGGACATGGGAGCATTCTATAGAGGCTGGAGCAGTAATAGTAAAACAGCTTAGTAATGAGCTAGTGCAACTGACCAGAATGCACACAAGCATGGAGTCACTCAAACATCCAACTCTCTTACTGACTGGAGGTAAGATATCAAAAACCTCAAGAAGAAAAAAGATGAATGAGTAAACAGCTATCTTCTTGGCTGACTAGAATTAGTATGCTTTATTGTTTTGGTTTTCGATTACAAGTCAACTAGGAAAACATGCGTACCTCCATATCACTGTGGCCAGCTTGATCTCACAGTGGTGAATAAAGAAGGATTATCTACAAATCTGACTGGATTACAAATCGGTGAGTTCAACTCTGCCTCTGTATCTTGCTGGCAATCTCTCTTCACTGAAGCTCCCCCTGTGCTTTCAGGAAAACCATGTGGGTGCCAGAGAAGCCACAACCTAAGCTCTGCATGCTATTCCACAGCTGCTCTCAATGGTGTAAAGGCGAGGCAGAGAGCACCCGTTAGGGAGGAGATGAATAGGACGTTTTACTAGCATAAAAGAGCCACCTTTTTGTCTCCTTCTGAGCTGACACTTACACCCTTTCTCTTGCTGCTACACCATCATTTACCTTTTACAAAGTCCTTTTTGCTGTAGTTAATATTAGAATTTTACCTGCACTTAAAAATTCTGAAAATTAATAATAAATAAAAACATCTTGAGAAGTGAAATTTATGAATATCAAGCCTATAAAAACTACATATTGATTCCTAGCCTCTTTTCTTCTTGGTATTACTATTGCACAAGTTATTCCAATTCATAGTTTAAATCAGTTAAGAATCTATGATGGCTAATTTTATGCGTAAGATTGGCTGGGCCTCAGTGCCCAGATATTTAGTCAAACATTATTTTGAATGTTTTTGTGAAGGTGTTTTTTTGGATGAGATTGACATTATGTCAATGGACTTTGCATTGGGAAGTTTATCCTTCAAAGTATGTACAACTGACCCTTGAACAGGTAGGGGTTAGGGGCTCCGGCCCTCCACAAAGTCAAAATACATTTATAACGTGTAGTCGGCCCTCCATACATGCAATTCCTTCATATCTTGAGATTCAAGCAAACTTGGATCCTGTAGTATTATACTACTAAAAAAAAAAATATCCATGTATAGTGTACCCACACAGTTCAAACCCATGTTGTTCAAGGATCAACTATGTGGTTGGAGGGTAATCTGCTCTTCTCAAATCAGCCTTACCCAGTTAGATGAAGACCTTAATACAACAAAGAATGACCTTTTCCACGCAAAAAGGAATCAGGCCAGCAGACTGCTTTGGGACTCAAACTGCAACATTTTCCTGTGCCTCTAGCCTGCTGGCCTCCCCTGAAGATTTTAGACTCCCAGAATCATGTGAACCAATTCCTTAAAATAAATCTCTCTCTCTACACACACATACACATACATACACACACACACACACACACACACACACACACACACTCACACCCCCCCCCCCCATCCTGTTAGTAGTTATGTTTCTCTGGAAAACTCAAATACAGAATCCAAATTCAATCTCAGTTACCTTGAAATTAATTTTTTTTTTTATCACCAATATTCTCTTTCATGGAATATTTGACAAGGTGTATGAATAGAAATCCTGATTCTGGACTGCCATCTCTGCAAGATAGCAGCAGAGAGTTAACTGAACAGATACAGAGATAAGCATCACAAAGATATGCATTGCTCAATATTGTTAAATTATATTGCTTTTTAAAAAACCTTTTTTTTCAGTTAAAATAATTGTTCAAAAGGAGTTAATAAAAATCTCATTATTTATCTTTAAATTTAATTATTTTAAGCTCCTAATCTCTTCAAATTTTTATCTAGTTATGTTTAATATGACAGAACTATTTTTATTAACATCAATATCTATAAATTGCTCTAAATCTACATTTCCTGTATATTTGGGCAGCTCCTATTTATCAGTATGATAGGTGGCCCATTGGCAAATCAGCTGGTTTCTCCATAGTTGTCATAATATAATAAAATTAATGTTGGACATCATATTCTTAAGTAACCTGGCTGATTAATACAAGGTGATTCCAGGCTCCCAAAATAACTAATCAACACAGGGGTTAATGTCCATGTCCTTCTACATGGACTGATGTCTGTGCAATAAAGCAGTTATGGGAGTAACCATTACTAAGAAATCATGTACAATAATAAATATCAAAATCTCATTTTTTTTCAGTTTTCAGTTCTCAAAACCTTTGAGTTCTTTCATTCTATCTAAATGCCAGTCTGTTTTGATATAATCTTTAGTGGTGAGAATTACAGATAACTTTCAAGACTGTTCTACTAAAAAACAAACAAGCAAAAAACAAAACAAAACAAAAACAAAAAACTTCTCTGCCCCTAACCAAAGGAATGAGAGTATTGCTCTTGGCCCTGAGCATTGGTGATAGTTGATTTTATGTGTCAACTTGGTTAAGCTCTGTGATGCCCAGTTGTTCGGTCAAACAGTAGTCTTGCAGTGAAGGTATTGCAGATGCGATTAACATTTACAATCAGCTGACTTTAAGCCGATTACTCTGCATAATGTGGGTGGGCCTCATTCAGCTGAAGGCCTTAAAAGAAAAGACTAAGTTTTCCCAGAGAAAAACGAGAATTCCTTAAGACTGTAACATGGAAACCCTAACTGAATTTCTATTCTGCCAGACTATCCTACAAATTTCAGACATGTCAGTCCCCACGATTGCATAACTGCATGAGCCACTCCCCTAAAATGAATCCTATTGGTTCAGTTTCTCTGGAGAACCCTAACTGATACAAGCATATACAAATCTAATGTAAATTATAAAATCTAATATCCACTTTTACCTCAGTTTTAAAGTTAGAAATCCCATGGAGACTTTATTTGCTTTACTTTTTTGGCCAGTAACTTTGGAGTATATGCTCCCGTAGTTACTCTTATAACCGGCACTGGCTTGAAATATAGTAGACACTTTCTTTGTCTATTTTTTTTGGCAAACAACATCCTATTCTTGGGTGAGCACACTATTTTTGATTTACTTTATTCCAAAAGAAGAGTGGTTCTGATTTACAGTTGGCTTAAAATTGGTCTTTGGAGTTATTTGAAGGCCAAACACCTAGACACAAGCTCATTCTATTAAATAAAAAGCAAGGCCTAAGTGTTAAAAGATCTAATCATAATCTGTGTTTCACACAGACTGAAAAAGAGCCAAGTTGCAAACCTGAGAGTAATGAGTTTGAGGAGAATTTCTTAACAACTCAACCTAAAATGTCTTTCTATCTATATTTTATCAATTTCAAATGGATAAAAGCTAGATTAACTATTAAATTCAAATATTTATTATTTTCACTATAATGTTCTATGTTAGACAACATAATCCCAAAGATCTTAATCCCAAAGAAGTTCACATCGTAATCCCAGAACTCTGAATAGTTAGTTACCTTACATGGCAAAAAGGGACTTTATAGACATGATTAAGTTAAGGATCTTTAGATGAGAAGAGTATTCTGGATTATCCAGATGGGCTCAATGTAATCACAGAGGTCCTTATACAGTATGTGAAAGAGGGAGACAAAAGATTTAGAGGCAAAGGAGGAGATGTAACAAGGGAACAGAATTCAAAGTGGCATTGCCACAAGCCAAGGATTGTGGGTAGCCTCTAGAGGCTGGAAAAGACAAGGGACGTCATCTCCCCTAGAGCATCCAGAAGGCAGGCAGCTCTGCTGATACCTTGATTTTAGAAATATAAGACCCATTTTGGACTATTGACCTCCTGAACTATGGGGTAATATGTGATATTTTAAGCCACTAAGTTTGTGATAACATGTTAAGCAACAGAAAACTAATACACCTTCTTCCCTTAGACAGGTCTGAATTTCTATATCTGTCTTAACCCTGTCATAAAGGATACCTATGATTCCAAATTTATATAGTTACCTCAAGATAATCTTATAAAAGATAATTTAACTGTATATTAGCTTCTTTGCTGTAAGTTCCCAAAGCAGATATTCTGCCTTTGAAGAACGAGTCCCCAACGTATTAATTGCCCATTTGTTTGCTTATCTTTTCACAGCTGCCTTTGTGAGTACAGAGACCATGTCTGCCTGATTCACAACTAAATCCTTAGCAGAAGCTCAGTGCCTGACATACAGTACATGCTAAATAATTTTTTTTTCAATGAAGACCTTTTGCTTTACCCTTAAAGAAAGAGAAGGGAGCTGGAACATACATTTCTTTTTAAAGTAAATAATGATCTAGGAAAAGAAAGGCTGAGAAACAATCAGGTCAGTGTTCCCAAGGGCCTTCTCTTATGTGAATAATTTTTGCTAACCTAACTCAGAAGTTATTCCTCTCACATTATTTAATATATTGATTAGAATTCAACCTTTGTCAAGTTACTTAAATTTTCTGAAACTGTCTCTTTATCTGAAAATGAGGATAAATGAGATAGGAGCATGATTCTAGACTTTCTGAAATCTGGGTTATAGGGGAAGGGAAGAAGCTTGTGAAAGTTTTAATGTAAGGAAACATGATAAGCAACATGATAAGCACACCTGGATGGTTATACAACAATCATACTTATTGAACATATAAAGAACTTAGCACCATTCCTGGAAAACTGCAAGCACCATATGTGTGTGTGTGTGTGTGTGTGTGTGTACACACATATACACGTATAAAAGCCATTGTCTCCATTATCATCATTAATAAGGGACCTCTGGGAGATTTTTCTCATATTCCCCTATAGTTACCTAGAAAATGAAAATTAGTCACTGCTATATAAAACATCAATGTTCCATTGCCACTCTGACCACTCTCATCTTCCTCAGTAGCTTGCAAGGTAGACAACATTCATTGCTCTCCATGTACAACTGCCTCAATTCAATTTAGATCTGTGTATAACAGCTACAGATTTCTCCTCATATGCATTCACACAGCCCTTTCTGGTTGCACATAAAAGCACAGATGGATATCATGGTCCAGGAACAGCCCCATAGGCCTAGACAGGCCTAGTGTAATCAAGTCTCACAAACAAGCAATCCTGGCACACACCAACACTTCCTCAGTATTCCTCTCTCAAACTATTTGAGGCATCAGTGGTGTAATAGATGGGCTTATTGATATAAATAAACTATATACATATATCATGTTGAACTCTTAGTAATATAAATGATATGGCCTCTAGGAAAATGACATTTCAGAACTTCCAGTTTGTAGAACATAGATAAAAGGCCATTTCCCCTTCTTTGACACATCACTTAATACAGAAAAAGAAGCTAATTGCTTCTCCACTACTCAACAACTGCTATGATGAAGGACATTGAGAAACAATGTATTTAGTTATTATAATAAATCTTAGATTTAAAAAAGTCATTGGGCATCATGGGATCCTCAGCTTTAATCATGGGTTTGGTTTTTGCCAGGACCTTCCCAAGAACCTAAGAAAATTACCTGAGTTGAAGAAAAACAACTCCTCTAACAACAGTGCTTTTGATTTTCTAAACCACAAGCCCATAACCAGAAAAATCATAATCAGATTTTATCATAACCAGAAAAATATTTATCCTCAAATGGCTTCATTCATACTCTGAATTCATTAACAACAAACCATGTCAAATGTAATTTTGCTTCATTTTGCTTCATCTATCAAAGGTTTTTCTGACTTTTGAAAGGTAATTTTAAAATGAATTATATACCTAATACAGACAATATTCACTAAAGGTGCACTGCTTCTCCATAAGGGTTTAATTTGCATCATTTTTCTTTTTTATCATAAATTTTTAAAATTATATAAAATGAAATATTCCATATGGTAAGGAATTAGCACCCTCTCCCATCTTTTACCTTTCCAGTTTTTGAAATAATCAGAAATATTTAGATTTACTATAGCTCTCTTTCCCTAGATTTAATTTTGCAGGAAGGAGGGGAAAACTATCATTTTTTTCATACTTAACATATATCTAGCATGTTTTCACCCATATTCTCTCATTTCATCCTTGTAATTACTCTTTTATAGGAGTACATAAGTAAAGTAACTCACCTCCCTAATGAAGTAATATACCAAGATTCAAATGATCAAAAATCAACTATTCCCAGGGCCTCAGAGAAAAGACTAGGCCAAGATGAAAACAGGCAGCAAAGAGAGACAGTAGTCAAGTCTGAGTTGTCTATTAATCTCCCACGGAGCTCTGAATCAAGGTTTGTTCACCAGCAGCAGACCTTCCAAGAAAGCAGCTGCCCACTCTGAGAAGGAACAGCACACAGCAGATGGGCTCCTCTGGTGAACATCTACTCCACAGTGACAGTGTGCAGACATCATCTCAAACAGCTCAGATTACTCAGTCTGTCCGGACCCTGGGTCATGGTCAAGTGAAGGAGGACTATACAAGGAAGAAAGCATTCGGAGATGGTTACCAAAAGCAAGCAGGTCTCCTATGAAACTCTGAACTCAGGCCCCATGAAGACAAGTTCTGATTAGCAGGAAATAGTACCAATTTCCTCCCCGAAATTGACGTGGCTTTTTGCCACATTTACAGCATGGAACAGGTTGGCTGTCCTCTGTTCTTTGATTTCTTTTCCTACTTGGCAGTTCCATTTCCTCCTGACTCAAATGTGCTTCCTCTCTTTGGGAAGGAAGGCACAGGATGCCACTGAGCCAACCCCAGAAGAATGTGTGCTTTGGGTTGTTTTGCCAGCAGTGGGCATGGTCTGAGTGAAAGAGGGGAGTGGAGGGCATGCATTGCTGGCTCAGCTTCTCTGCTTCACTTATAAGTTGCATGACCTTGGGCAAATCATGCTGGTGTCTCCCACTCTGCATTTGTAGAAAATGAGAGGGGAGGATGTGATAACATTATACCTACCAAGCAGAGGTGGCTCATACCATGGGCTTCCAGAAGTCTCTTCTAAGCTGAAGTCCAAAATTGACTGTCTACTGTGTTCCAAGATCCTTGTTGATCATCTTGTATATAGCATCTCTATTCCTCACAAAATCCTACATGGTAGGTGTCACTAGCCATGTTCTACAGAGAAAAACTTTCAGAAGAAGGCTGAATAAATTGTAATGGTGGAGCTGAAGCCTTTAGTCCTTGGTCTACATGAATCCCAAAGTTGTGTTCTTTTCTTTGTGCTCTGCTGCTTTCAGGTCTATGATTTATAGTGTGTGATCAACATTCCCTGTAATTCTTTCAGGCTGAAAGCAGTCAACCATGTTTCATGAGCAATAGTCTTTGATAGTTGAGTATGCACAAGAGGAATTTTGTGTGGCAATTAAAATTACAACAAAGTTAATCAGATACATATTTAATGATATGTATAACAGCTATTGTGCTACACATCATTAGGTATAAATGGTAAGCTGGTTCATAGGAATGAAAATAATTATTTTCACATTGCTGAAGCAAGTGTGACTATACTCAGACAGGAACTAAGATGGGATGGAAAAAATTTCGGAATAAAAATAATTATTTCCATTTATTAATTTATTACTGATATCCAAGCATTGTGCTAGGTGTTTTACATGCATTATCTCATTTAATCCTCTTATTAACAATATGAGAAAGATATTATTAGTAATAAATCTTTTTACAGATGGGAAGACTGAGGCTTAGAGAAGTTAAGAAAATTTTCCTAGTACTAGTTGGGATAACATACCAATCCAGGAGGTGACCTACAGTCTTCCTTTTATACTCTTGTGTCCCACAGCCATCTCAGAAAGAAAGAACCACTCCTTCCTCTTTCTCATCTTGTCAGCTTTGCTCTAAATGTGAAGTGCTGTCTTGCTTTCAACCAATTTGGCCTTACAATAATACTGCTTGTTTATACCTGAATTACTAATTGTAAAATATGAGCAACTCTTCAATGTCCTTTTTCAAAAGCACAGGTCCATGGACTTTTTATCAGGAGGGAAAACAGTGGAAAATGTATCAGTAAGGACAGACTAGCTTGTGCTGAGGTAACACACCAAACCAATATTTCAGTGGCTTAGAGTTACAAATTATGTTACCTGTCCCTCACTGGATGGAGGCTGAGAGCAGTCTCTAAAGAGAACAGTGCTGACCATCTCAAGAGAAGAGAAAAAGGACTGCAAAACCTTAGCTCTTTCCTTCTCCACATTATGTTCCACAAGTGAGCCGTGGGTCAGCCAGAAGCCATTTTCGATCAGAACTCCAGGACTTCAGTAGACAAAGAAGAAGTTTTCTTACTGATTAAAATAGAGAACCATAAAGGGAAAGTTCAAAGAAAACCTTCACTAGATTTAAAGATTTGCTTGAAATCTGCCCTCTCTGACCTGAAAGGTAAATTAAGGTATCACTTAACTCTGGTCCATTCTCTTTCCCATCTCTACCCTTTCTTCACCTCCACTGCCTAGAATCCTGAGACTAAGCAAGCAGAGAATGTTGAGCTATCCTGGTGATCTATACTGCAGTGCTTTGGGTGCCCTCTTACGTATTAATAGAAATTATTTGCAAAGCATTTTATTCCTTTAGTGGTGGAAAATTATGTACAGATTTGTGAAAACTGTTTGTGCCCTAGGATGTGCCCAATCACAATGTTTGGCTTGAACCAAATGCTGCAAGACAGAGAACTAGATGGTCGATGATAGGTATAAACATTGACCTGATTAGTTTAGTGCATGCATTGATACAAATAACTAAGTACCAAGGGGCCATGAATTTATATGGCAATAAGTTATCAGAGTAATAGAATACTTATTAAGCTTAACACCAGGAAGATTAAGCAGCAGGGACCAACTTCCTTTCTGCTCAACCAGCAGTATTAAGAAAATGTATACTGAACATTGCACAGTACGGAGGGAGTGGTCCTGAGTCAGAAATTTGAGGACTCAAGGTTTCTATCCCCATTAGGTGATATGACATTTCTGAATCTCAATTTCTTAATTAAACAGTAAGAATAAATGAGGTATATCTGAAGTCCTTAGGAACCAGAAGCCAGCATTGTTTCCTCTTCGGGTTTAAGTTACATTGCAAAACCTTCCCTTAATTTTGGTACGTGAAAACATCCAGGAAGAGGATGAGGAATGGGGGATGGGGGAGAAATACTGGTGCTCCCATGCTGATACAGAATTTCACGTTTAAATGAGAAAATAATGAAGATGGCTTTGCATCACAAAGATCCAATCAACTAAGAAGCAGTATGCAGCACAGATGAGCTAAGACGTTTTAAATGTCCCTACAGTTGGGTCAGTTGGATGCGTTTGGCTTCAACTTCCTTGAAAGTGTTTTTCTTTGTCCAGGGAGGATGGCTTCAGACTGTATTTAGAGACTGTGAGTCACTGAGACCTAATGGGAACAGGCTCTCCTGACCTTATGGAAGTCTGTCACCTCTAGTCCTAAGATGTGGAGACTTTTCTGCTTGAGCTGAGGTCCTTGATATCAAGTGGTCTCTCTTCCTTTACCTTCCCCTCCTTGCTTTATTCCAAGTTCACTTACTTTCTTTTATCTCCCCCTCCAAATTTCCAATACAAATCTCTTTCTGACAATTATGTTCCCACTCCAGTGTACCACCATTCTGACCACTACAATGAAGTGTGACCGTACTGATTTCCTTATGGCCAACTCAAAATATCAATTCTGCTGAGTCAGTTTTCCCTGCCCTAAAACCTTCCAAACTCAGAAGATTTGAAACCATGGTGGGAAGTGAGACTGGGAACAGTTGGACAAGCTGTCCAAGCACTAATCGTGCTTATTCATGGAGGAAAACAGATGGAAGGAGAGAGATTCCTGAAGAGGATATAGTTGATGGGGCAAGGACCAAGTCTACTGAAATTAGTTGCCGATTTGGAGATGGGAGACCTGGTTCCACAGCCTACCATGGAATAACTTACTTAGCTTATGCAAGATGTTTGAGATCTGAATTTCAATTTAATAATCAGCAAAATTAAGATTTAAAAAACTTACTTCTTAGGGTTCAGGTTAAAAGATACAATCAATTTGAAATTATCTATATGTTTATTACTATAATTACTATTGTGCTGAATATATATCTCATTGTCTAACACATGACAATAATGGACAGAGTAGAATACGTTGAGTCTTAGATAATTTTGAAAGTCTGACCTTGACAAGAAAAAAGCAAGAAACTTTCCCAAGAAAAATGCTCACATTACAAAACATAGCACACAATTTCAGGAGCACACAGACCCTTTTAAGTCCAACCGTGGATTTCCAGAATGAAATAAAACAAATAAAAATGCCCAAAGATATGAAAAGCTTAACTTTAAGTAGGAAACTGCTGGAAAATTATCTTCTTGTAAATTACTATATCTTTATTGTATGATTTGTTCCATAGGATATCTATTTATTGCTCATTTCTAATTATTAAAATTCACAAATTCCCCACAAAATAATTAACAGGTAATTAAGTAAGAGTGTGGCTAAAGGAAGAATAAGATTTGTTTTGATTATTTCATTTGTTTCTATGGAACCTGTTTGGAAAGCCATGTTGGCCAAAGCATCGTATTTTGGAAGATACTCCCATCAACTAAGAATGTACATATGTGTGTGTGTGTAGAAAAAGAGAGATCATTAAGATTATATATAATATGTACATATTATATATGAACATATGTATGTGAGTATATATATATATATGTGTGTGTGTGTGTGTGTGTGTGCATAGAGAGAGATATATGAAATGTCTAAGACTAAACGTCTAAATCACTTAGAATCACCACCTCTCTATTCCCTCCAGGTACTAAGGAAGCATCATCAGAGAGCCAGAAATCCCTTGACCAATTTTTTTTTCATTTCTCTAGATATAATGAATTGCTTTATAAGTTTTCTACTCTATTGTCAGAATTATGACACTGGAAAGGATTTATTTAATTCACTAGATATTTGGCAATCATACACTATGCTAGAAATAGATTAATAGGGATAAAGTAAAGCATGAGACAAACATGTGAAGGAATGAACTGTACTTGGAATGCACAATATAACAAGAGTAGTGCACACCTTTGTTGTACTGAAAAGGAGGTAACTGACACTGCCTGAAAGGGATCAAGGGATGCTTCCCAACAAGGTGACCTGGAACACAGACATCTGTCCTCCGGTAAAGACAGAAGAAAAGGGAAGAAGGATAAAGTCTTTCATAACGGAAGATTATGTAAGGAACAAGAGAGTTTGGGAGGTACTAGATGAAATAAGTAGTGCAAGGAAACAGAGTTCTTTCACCTCAAAAAAAGAGAACTGGATTACTAGCTTATTACCTTTCTTGATGTAGAGCCACAGAAAGAGCAGTTCCTTTTTCTTTAGTACCTCACCTTGACTCTAATTCTATTCTAAATGGAATAAGGACCTCTTTTCTAATGTATCTGCTTTGGGTTTATCTGTTTGATTTTATGAGGGACCTTATTGTTAAGACTGGTAATAAATATCCAGTGATGGTCTCCCAATTCATTCATTCAGTAAATATCCATTAAACATCTACCCTATGGTGGTTTCTATCTATGAAGGTAGTCTTTCCCAAGACCCACTTTCTTCAAATGACTACACTTCTTTGGGATTCCAGTTCCTCCACATTCTGGGGAAAAATTCTCTAAACTTATTTCTCTATTCCTCTAACACATCTATCCCTCCAGCTAAAATTGGTGACTCTGTCTCTTGGTTTCTCCAGCTCTACATTAGTACTGCTGTCAACAACTTCCTTCCCTCATCACATTGACCTGTGCAAAACTTTGCCTTCATTAAGTCTCACTTTCTCTTCTACCAAGGAGAATTTCCACAACAACCCAACCAAAAATAAATTTCCCTTTCAAATATACCACCTTGAATCTTAGTTACTGCTGAAATATTTTCTCATCTTTCCTACTAGATCTTAATCATCTTTGGAATTAGAACCACATCTTACACTTTTTTTTTATCCCTTATGGTAGCCAGTGCAGTGCTTTGCACACTCTACTTCATGTTTAATAAATAAATGTTTAAATTTTAGATTGAATCTCCACATTCTATTCTACCAGAGGTGTTTGAATGGCATGGATAAATACTGAAATAACTTTAGGTTAGATTAAAAGGATATGGAAGGTCAATGCTTAGTCCCAGGACTGCTTGACCATTATTTTATCACTTTCTTTTTAATTATAAGAGTTTCAAAATGATAACCAAGGTTTCAAGCATGAAACTATCTGAATCTTATTTCTTCTGCATAATTTCAGCTTTGCCAGAACCCTGATTATTTCCTATTTCTAGTCTTCAGCACATTATTACTAATATCAAGAAGTTTTTATCTCCAGATTACACTGCTCCCCCCTGCCCTTGGCAGTGTTAATTTGAGCTATATAAAAATCAGTAAAGAAGTTCTTACTGTTATGTTTTCCTATCTGCTGTGGGAAGAATTGGCACCTAAGGCTATGTCTACATTATTTATACCACTTTGATAGATTAAATCTTAACTGTACCATAGAGCTTTTAAAGACATGTCTGTAAATGTTTTAGGATTCCACAGGTGTTCATCCTGACTACAAACAAAGACTCCTTTTTGTGGTTGAAAAACAAAATTAAAATGTAACAGTGTCCTGCAAGCCATGGTTTCTGCTTAAAACAGGTCCTTGACTGGACATGTCAGATTTGTTACTCTTGACACATTTTTGGAGTTCAACAAAGTAACCTACATCAATGGAAACATTTCTGTGATCCTATACTTCTAAGATTAATCTCTCTGATGGTGACATTTCATAAAGGAACTATAACGTTGGAATTCTACCAATGTGACAACATCCTCAAGGACTTTCATCTTGAAATGTCCTCAAGCACTAAAGTATTCTTAAAACTGTTTCATTCTTTTCTCTGCACCGTTACCAACTCTATGGTACAATTTTGACACATTATTAAAGACAAGAGCTTTATTTTTGGAAATTATTGTTCACAGGACCCCTGAGGATTTTTTTCTTCTGTTTATAACTCGAGGATCTGATTCTGTTCTCTGAAACTGGGGACTTGTTAGAGTTCCTTTTCGAGCAGGTGGTAATTTCATTAGCTTTCCCTGAAAATAATTATAATCACCTTTGATTCAGTGAAAGATAAACATTCTCAGCTAGCTAAGGTCCACATCAGTGCATAGCATTGATTTACTCAAAATTACAGAAGCTGTAAGATAAGTCATTGAAATATTTAACAAAGAATAAGGAAAAGCATAATGATAATTATAAGGTATATTTACACTCAATTAAACCCAAAGAATTTTAACACCCAGTCGGCTTTCAGGAATCACACAGGTCAAAAAGGGATCAGGGATGTATCCTCTACAGTGCCCCCCCAGACAGGCAGAAAGGAAAACCATTCTCAGAAGAGTGAAGGGAGCAGCCAAGGACATTTTTGTGGTATGTGTTAAAAGGAAGAAAATCTTCCTTAGCAAATTGTGATAAAGGTGCAGCACTTAAGTGGAACTTTAAGCAAGGGCATTAGCAGAGAGTGAGAATTCCAACAAATAGTAATGAGGGTCTTCACACCTGATTTTAAAGTCACAAGTATAACAATTTTAAGTCAAAATTATGAAACAACGCATTTTTAGTGAATTCTAGCCTCCATTTCTGCTCCCTCCACCTGTTGCATCCCCCTTAAAGAAACCATTTTTATTCATTTTTTGGTTTTTCTTTCCATTTTTAATATAAGGAAATCCATATATTTACACATATATGTATAATATATAAACATGGCTATATTATACAAAAATATGGCAATTTGGCCACATTTCCACTCCATCTTAAAGGAATGGCAGCATACTATAATGCTGTTCTGTATCCTGATTTTTAAAATTTTAATCAGTAGTTTATAGAGATAAAATTTTTGTTTAAGATGGGAGAAATAACAGCATATTTGTACACTGAAGGGAATAATCCAGGAGACAGCAAAAAACAAAATTGGTGATGGGAGACAGAGGGGAGAATTATTGGAGTGACTGGCTTTAGATAGGAGCATGAAGAGTTCATCCATGGGAACAGACCAACTTCCTAGTCAGAGTGTGGGCACAGATGCTGGTAGGTGGGTGGAGATGGGATGGGACTCTATGGGACTATCAGTAGATTGAGTAGAGAAGGTGTGAAAAAGTCATGTAGAAGACAAGGGAACAAAGCAGGGACATACTGGATGACTGCCTGCCAGCATTAAGGTGGTACTTGAGTTAGGTTTATTGTCTGCAGAGCCTTCTTACATTAAACTCGGATAAGGTACACTTATGTCAGGAAAATACTTTCTTAAAATCGATTTCACTTTTACCTAAAAGTGCAGTGCTTATCCTGAGTCGTAGTATGTACAACTAATAGTCCTAATGTTACTGCTTCTTCCCAGTGGAGATTTTTTTTTAAAGACTAAGCACTGGAGTAATCATATAAGTCAAGTTGATCAGGCAGAGATGATCTGATTTTTTTAAATCTAATCTGTCCTCACGAATGGCTACCTAAGCTTCTTGTCAGGAAAATCAAATCTGTTAGCTAAATGACATAAGCTATCATGTATTAAGTATGTATATCATGAGCCTACTATATGCTATGTTTTATATCTCAATATTACTGGGAGAGAAAAAAAAAAGAAAGACTAAAAAATAAATTCTAAAAAAAAAAATAAATAAATAAATAAATAAATTCTAAGATTCCAAAAACTAGTTTAAAATACTTCTAAACTTAATCAGAATATTGAGCTCTAAAGTTTGTGTGATAACTATAGTCAAGTGAAAATACTTCTGTAGTCATGAGATTTTGATTCCATTAAAAGAACGAGATTTATGTAATACCATTTTCCTGCATTGATTTTATATATTCTTGATGGTAAATAAAATGGTTATGGTACACTGGAAAAAAATTATAAGACATAAAGATTGTAATCATGTTTTCCTCAATAAGATAACTAAACTCTAATTGAATTTTAATTTTTCAGGTGTCATAGTTTCTAAGTACAAACTCAGTTGTATATTGAATTCAACATTTCATTTTTCTCCGACCCTCCTTTGTTTTTTTACTCTCCCATTTTTCTTTTCCTCAGATATTACTATGGAAATTTCCCACCCTGGAACAGAGAGAAACAAGATACCTCTTATGAATGCTGAATTTGAAAGGTAAGGAGAAAAGACACATATAAATGGAGAGAAGTTTTTAAAAATATTCATCAGTGGTCCTTTGGGGTCCATATTAGACTTTCTTCACATTCCTCCATTTTCTCTAAGTGCCATACTTAAGCTTTCTAAATCAAATAATCAGAGCTGTCAAACACAATAGGTATTGTTTAACTATATCATCAGAGAACAAAAAACTTCAGACTCAGGAGAATGGTCAAGCTAATCAGGGATCAAACGATTTCCATTCTGACTCCAAATCTAAAGACTCCTATCTGGGCTTCAGAGGATACTGTGCATTCTACCCCAGATCAAGAGACTTCGAAATACCAGTAGTATCTCATTTTTCATCTATTAACTTATTCTTAAGTATGCCAATGTAGAAATTAGATTGTTGGAAGACCTAGCTAAGCTGTTTAATAGAGAAAATACTAGCTACATGTGACTATTTACATTTATACTTAATTAAATAAATTTTAGAATAAAATTAAAAATTCAGTTCCTCAATTGCACCAGCCATGAATCAAGTGTGCAATAGCCATAAATGACTAACAACTACTGTATTGAACATCTCAGATATGCAACATTTACATCATCATAGAGTGAAAATTAAAACTGGAAATTAAAAACTTTTTAACTTCTATTTATCTAAGAATAAATCACATTGTTAGAAAAATATTTTTAAACATATGAATATTTAACATCACATATGATGAACCAAAACTGTAGATACTGTTAAACAAAGAGAAACATATAGTATTAAGTGAAAGTACCAGAGTGGAATACAAATAGGAGTAGAATCCAGAAAAATATAAGCACATTAAAAATATATATATATAAAATCAGAAATTCACAGAAGGAAAATAAATCCACAATAGAGATAATCAAAGCCAAAGATTGGTTCTTTGAAAATATTAATAAATTTGATAACCAACTAGCATGAGTAAAAATGAAGAAAGGATGACAAAACAAATTGACAATAACAGGAATAAAAAAGAGGGGATAGAGATCCTATAGATTTTTTTAAAAGGAGATATAATCAAATTTATGCCAAAAATGTTAATTTCAATGAGCAGTAAAAGTCCTTAATAACACAATTTACCAAAATTGACAGACACCTTATAAATCTGAACATTATTCTGTCTAAGAAAGAAAGTGAGCCATTTAAAATTTTCTCACAAACAAAAGCCCTAGCCCAAACAGCTTTAACAGCGAATTCTTCCAAATTTTAAGAAAAAACCCCAATATTAAATTTGTCTGAAACAGAGGAAGAGAACTTCTCCAACTTTCTATGAGGCCAGCATAAATTTGATACCAAAACCTGACAAGGGTATTACAGGGAAGAAAAGTTAGAGAGCAATTTCCCTCATGAACACAAAAATCCTTAATAAAATATTAACATATGTAATAGAGATGTATATTAAAAGGATAATTTCCAAACTGTTTCGCTCTTATAAATGTAGGTTGGCTCAACATTTGAAAATCAATCCATATGTTTTAACATATAAATAGAAAATAAGGTGGAAAATCATAAGATCATCTCAATAGATGAAGAAAATTTATTTAATGAAATTCAACTCTCATTCATAATAAAAATTATATTTAACATTTCTTGGAGGTTCTAGCAAGTGCCATAAGGCAAGAAAAAAAAATTGGAAAGGAAGAAATAAAAGTGTTATTTCAGATCAACTGGAACTCTCATCTACTTCTGGTCAGAGTAAAAGTTGGTACAACCCCTTTGAAAAACTCTTTGAAAAAAAGAAGTTACAAGCAACACCAAAGAAATACAAAGGATCATAAGAGACTACTACAAGCGACTGTATGCCAATAAAATGGATGACCAAGAAGAAATGGACAAATTTTTAGAAAGGTACAATCTCCCAAGACTGGACCAGGAAGAAACAGAAAATGTGAACAGACCAATCACAAGTACTGAAATTGAATCTGTGATTTTAAAACTCCCAACAAACAAAAGTCTAGGACCAGATGGCTTCACAGGCAAATTCTATCAAACATTTAGAGAAAAGTTAACACCTATCTGTCTGAAATTATTCCAAAAAATTGCAGAGGAAGGAACACTTCCAAACTCACTTTATGTGGCCACCATCACCCTGATACTAAAACCAGACAAAGATATCACAAAAAAAGAAAGTTACAGGCCAATATCATTAATGAACATAGATACAAAAATCCTTAATGAAATACTAGCAAACCAACTCCAACAGTATGTTAAAAGGATCACCATCAAGTGGGATTTATCCCAGGGATGCAATGATTTTTCAACATCTGGAAATCAGTGTGATACACCACATCAACAAATTGAAGAATAAAAACCATATGATCATCTCGATAGATACAGAAAAAGCTTTTCATAAAATTCAACATCCATTTATGATAAAAATTCTCCAGAATGTGGGCATAGAGGGAACATACCTCAACATAATAAAGGCTATATATGACAAACCCACAGCTAACATCATACTCAATAATGAAAACCTGACCATTTCCTCTAAGATCAGGAACAATACAAGGATGCCCACTCTCATACTTTTATTAAACATAGTTCTGAAAGTTGTAACCACAGCAATCGGAGAAGAAATTAAAGGAATCCAAATTGGAAAAGAAGAATTAAAACTGACACTGATACCATTTGCAGATAACATGACACTTATCAGAGAAAATCCTAAAGACACTACCAGAAAACTACTAGAGCTCAATGAATTCAGTAAAGTTGCAGGATACAAAATTAATACAGAGAAATCTGTTGCATTTCTATACACTAACAATGAAAGATCAGAAGGAGAAATTAAGGAAACAATCCCATTTACCTTGGCATCAAAAAGAATAAAATACTTAGGAATAAACCTACCCAAAGAGGCAAAAGACATGTACTCCCAAAACTATAAGATACTGATGAAAGAAATCAAAGATGACACAAACAGATGGAAAGATATACCATGTTCTTGGATTGCAAGAATCAATATTGTCAAAATGACTATACTACTCAAGGCAATATACAGATTCAATGTAATCCCTATCAAATTACCAACGGTATTTGTCACAGAACTAGAACAAAAATTTTTTAAATATGTATGTAAACACAAAACACCTCGAATAGCCAAAGCAATCTTAAGAAAAAATGGAGCTGGAGCAATCAGGCTCCTTGACTTCAGACTATACTACAAAACTACAATCATTAAAACGGTATGAGACTGGCAAAAAAACAGACATATATATCAATGGAACAGGATAGAAAGCCCAGAAATAAACCCACAAACCTATGGTCAATTAATCTACAACAAAGAAGGCAAGAATATACAAAGGAGAAAAGACAGTCTCTTCAATAAGTGGTGCTCGGAAAACTGGACAGCTACATGTAAAAGAATGAAATTAGAACATTCTCTAACACCATATACAGAAATAAACTCAAAATGGATTAAAGACCTAAACGTAAGACTGGATACTATAAAACTCCTAGTGGAAAACATAGGCAGAGCACTGATATAAATCACAGCAATATCTTTTTGGACCCATCTCCTAGAGTAATGGAAATAAAAACAAAAATAATCAAATGGGACCTAATTAAACTTAAAAGCTTTTGCACAGCAAAGGAATCCATAAACAAAAAGACAACCTACAGGATGGGAGAAAATATTTGCAAAAGATGTGACCAACAAGGAATTAATTTTCAAAGTATACAAACAGCTCATACAGCTCAATATGAAAAAAAAGTCAAAAAAAAAAAATGGGCAGATGATCTAAATAGACATTTCTTGAAAGAACACATACAGATGAACAAAAGGCACATGAAAATCTGCTCAACATCACTAATTATTAGAGAAATGCAAATCAAAACTACAATGAGGCATCACCTCACACTGGTCAGAATGGCCTTTGTCAAAATGTCTACAAATAATAAATGCTGGACAGGGTGTGGAGCAAAAGGAACCCACCCAAACTTGGTAGGAATTTAATTTGCACAGCCACTATGTAGAACAGTATGGAGGTTCCTTAAAAACTAAAAATAGAGTTACCATGTGCTCCAGGGATCCCACTCCTGGGCATATATCTGGAGAAAACTCTAATTCAAAAAGATACATGCAACCCAATGTTCATTGCAGCACAATTTACAATAGCCAAAACATGGAAGCAACCTAAATGTCCATCAACAGATAAATGGATAAAGAATATACGGTATGTGTGTGTGTGTCTATATATATATATATATATATATATATATATATATATATATATATATAGACACACACACACACACACACACACACACACACACACACAGTGGAATACTACTCAGCCATAAAATGAATGAAATAATGCCATTTGCAGCAACATGAATGGGCCTAGAAATTATCATAGTAAGTGAAGTAAGCCAGACAGAGAAAGACAAATAGCATATGATATTGCTTTTATGTGGAATCTTAAAAAATGATACAAATGAACTTATTTACAAAACAGAAATAGACACATAGACATAGAAAACAAACTTATGGTTACCAAAGGGGAAAGGGGGGAGGAAGGATGAATTAGGAGTTTGGGATCAACATATACACACTACTATATAAAATAGATAACCAACAAGGACCTACCATATAGCTCAGAGAACTATACTCAATATTTTGTAATAATCTATAAGGAAAAATAATCTGAAAAATAATATATATCTGAATCACTTTGCTGTATACCAGAAACGATCACAACACTTTAAATCAACTATACTTCAATAAAAATAAATAAATAGAAGTAAAAAATTTTGAAAATCAATCCATGTTTTAACACATAAATAGAAAATAAGGTGAAAAATCATATGATCATCTCAATAGATGAAGAAAATTTCTTTGATTAAATTCAACTCTTATTCATGATAAAAATTATATTCAATATTTCTCAGAGGTTCTAGCAAGTGCTATGACATGAAAAAAAACTGGAAAGGAAGAGATAAAAGTGGTATTATTTCAGATCAACTGAAACTCTCATTTATTTCTGGTCACAGTAAAAGCTGGTACAACCCCTATGGGAAACCCTTTGGAATGCCCACCAAAACTACATAAATGGAGACCATACAACTCACAATTCTATCCCTTCTAGGTGTACACCCAATAGATTCTCCAAATGACATTTACAAGATTGTTTACAGAGCACACTTTTAATAGTAACACCTGGAAGATTGCTCAATTGTTCATGAATGGATAAATTGTGGTATAGTCACATAATGGAATACTATATAGTAATGAGAATAAACAAATGGCAATTGCATAGCAATATGGATGGATCTCAAAACAATGTAAAATTAAAGAATACATACAAGGGCGCATACTGTATAATTTTAGATACATAAAATTCAAAAACCTGCAAAAATTAATCTATGGTGTTAGAAAACAGTATATTACCATTGGGGTGATAGTGAATGGATAATTACAAAGGTTAAAACAGTAACTTCATAAAAGAGATACCTCTTAGACACCACTTTAACCAAAAGATCAAAGTTTACCTAGCCATAATTGAGACAAAATAACACCATGTTGCCTCTTGATATGATTCATTAAAAAGGACATATCACTTCTGTGGTTTTAAACCAAAAATGCAAAGCCTTATCTAAATAATAAGGAAACATCAAGTAAACTCTAAGGGATATTCTACAAAATGCTGTAAAAATGTCAATTTAAAAAAAGACAAAGGGTGGGTGAGGAAATGTTAGACACAAAAAAATGAGAAAAAGATGACTACTAAATGTAATGCATTGTCATGGATTGGACACTCGACTAGGGGATGGTAGAAGGGGCTATAAAGGACATGTTGGGAACGATGAACAATTTAAACATGACTATGGATTAGATAATAATGTATCAAATTAAGATGTTAATTTTTCTAATTTTTACAGTATGTGTTATATGAGAGAATGCCCATTTTCCTAAGACATACATACTGAAATATTTAGGGGAAAGGGAACATGATGTTTCTAACACATCATTAGAAAAATATTCCTGTATGCACACATATGCACATATTTGTATGTACATGTACACAGAAAATGATAAAGAAAATGGGGAAAATATAAGCAATTTCTAAATCTGGTTAAAAAATTTAACAGGAGTTCCTTGGATTATTCTCAAATCTCCTGTAAATGTGAAGTTACATCAAATTAAAAAAATAAAAAAAGGACTGAGGGGTGTAGGGTTTATTCATCTTCTGCAGATCTGTGTGATGGGGAAATCAGGTTTCAGAGAAGTTTTAAAGGGCCAGAAAATTGATCATTCAGGATCCAATTATGATAATGTTCAAGGAGGCTAACTCATGTTAACCAAGCTCATAAGAAGCTGATACACCAAGTAGGATGCCAGTTTATTACTTTAACAACAACAAAAATGCTACAGCTAAATGGGATGTAAGACTTGCATGAGCATAGCTATTACATTTTTCTTCTTGGCAGATGTAGATGGAAAATCAGTTATCAGAGGACTGCCTTGTGAGCAGGGTTTAGAACATGCAGAGTTGGATGAGCACATCAGGTGCTTAATGTTCAGGTACTGAAAAATTTAATATATCTATTTCTACAAACATTCTCTTTCACAAGGAGACATTTTACTTCTAAACTGCTTTTTTGCCTAGGGTTAATTATACATTATGCTTGATTATACAATTAAACTGAGTGTCAGGAGGGTCTTGCTTAGATCCAGCCTACAGATTATATATATTTTAGGCTCTTGTCCAGTCTGAAAAATCAGGACTTATTTTCATGATTGCTAAAAATGTCCATATATATTTTTTTACTAACACATGTAGAAGATACAAAGTCAAAAGTGAAAGCTTGAACTGATGAATTTTTTGGCAAGACATTTTCACTAAATATAGAATTCTGGGCTGACATTTTCTTTCCATACTTTAAAAATCTAATTTGTCTTCTGATCTTCATTGTTTCTGAAGAGTGGTCAGCCACCCTTCATATTGCTTTTTCTCTGTGTATAAAGTATTGTTCTCTGGCTCCTTTCAAGGTAATATCTTTACATCACACTTGGTAATACGGTAATTGTGCTGGGAAAGGGTCAACTGTACTGCTTCTGCACCTATTGAGATAATTATCTTTTTCCCCCCTTTATCCTGCTAGATTTGATGTTCTAATATTTAAAGATTTTTGCATCTAAGTTCATAGGGATAGCAGACTCCATTTTTCTCTTCTTATAATGTCTTTGCCTAGTTATGGTACCAGGGTAATACCTCCTTCATAAATTGACCTGGTAAGTATTAACTTCTATTCTGTTTCTGAAGAAAATGTGTAGGATTGGTATTATTTCTTCCTTAAACTTTTGATAGGATTCATCAGTGATGCCATCTAAGATTGAAAATATTTCCACAAGGAGAATTCCTATTACAAATTCCACTCCATTATTAGCTATTCGTTAATTTTTTTTTCTTGAGTCAGTTTTGCTTGTGTTCTTTTAAAAGAATTTTTCTATTTCATCTAAGTGTCTTTCAAACGTTGGCATATTTACTTATCAAAAATGTCATATTTACTTATCAAAATGTTAATGGCTGGAGACCCTGTACCAATGCTTCTTTGATTCCTTCTGTCAGTAACTGTGTTTTCTATTTTTCTTGATCACTCTAGAGATTTATAAAATTTATTGATTTTTTTTCAAAGAGCCAAATTTTATTTTCACTGATTTTCTATTTTCCATTTTATTATTATTTTTATTTACAGTTTCATCTGTATTATAGCCTTCATTCTATTTATTTTCGGGTTAATTTGTATTTTTCTAACTTTAGGAAAATGCTTAGAACACTGATTTTTAGACTTATTTTTTTCCTAACAAAGCATTTAATTCTATATATTTTCCTCTAAGCAACTTCTTTAGCTGTGTCATAGTTATTGTTTTAGTTGAGTCATAAAGTTATTGTTTTCATTTTCATGAAGTTCAAATCATTTCTAAATTCATATGGATATTCATTTTGATCTGTTCTTTGACCTAAGGCTTTTATAAAGAATGTTTTTCATTGTCCCATATTTTAGAATGATCTAAATAATATTGATTTCTAATTTAATTCAATTTTGATCAGAGAACATATTCTAGGAATAATACTTTCAACTTTATTAAAACTTGCCTTGTGGACCAGAATGTGGTCAATTTTTATAAATTTTCCATTTGCACCCAACATATATTCTGCTGCTTTGGGGTAAAGTACTCTTAAAAATAAAGAAAAGTTGGTTTGTAGTGCAGTTTTAGCTTTCTAAATCTAAATCTGACTTTGTCTATTTGTTCTATCAATTACAGAGAGTGTATAAATGAACTAAAATTTGTGTATTTCTCCTTTTCTATCAGTTTTCCTTTCAGTATTTTGAAGGCTTGTAATTAGATGCATACATTTGGGATTGTCTTTTTGATGCACTGACTCCTTATAAATGGTCCTTTTATTTCTAGTAATATTCTTTGTTTTAAAGTCTGCCTTTCTGATATCAATACAATCCCGGCACCTTCATTATGATCGATATTTTCCTGGTATCTTGTTATTTGTTTTATCTGTGTTCATTCTCTTATTTTGTTTCTCCTTTTCCCCAGCCTTCTTTTAGGGATGAATATATATTCATATTTCATTTTATCTCTGCTATTGTATTATTAGCTATACCTCAGTGTTTTATTTTTAGAAGGTTATGGAGAATTTACAATAAGTTTCTTTAACTTGTCAGAATCTACCTTCAATTAAGATTGTATTATGTTATGTATAAGATCCTTACAGCAGTATATTTCTAATCTTATGTTTTCTTCTATGTATATTTAAACCACACATTTTAGTTTTTTTTGCTTTAAATGGTTATCTTTTAAATTAGAATGCCCCCTTCAAATAATAATTACCAATATATGTTCCAATTCTGTTGCCCTGCATTCCTCTATTTAGCTTCAGTCTGAAATTATATGCTTTCAGCCTGAAGAATTACATTTAGAATTTGTCTTTATCTTATTGTCTGGAAAATTTTTTATCTTACCTTTTCTTGGAAGGACATTTTTGCTGATTATAGATATCTATGTTCACTTTTTCCTTTAGCATTTTGAAGGCACTATTCCATTGCATTAAAAATAATGCAAACAGAAGACAAAATCTCCATTCATTCTTATTTTTGTTTCCTAGAATATAATGTGTCCTTTCTCTTGCTATTTTTAAGATTTTTTTTTTAAATCAATGGTTCAGCAATTTGATTATGATTCTTGGTGAAGTTTTTGTTGTATTTGTTCTTTTTGGAGTCATCATCACCTTGGATCTGTGAATTCATCCTTGTCATCGAATTTGGAAAATATAGGTCATTATTTCTAAATACTTATTCTGCCTTCTTATCTCCTTTACTTCTGGGACTCCAGTTATATATATGTTAGATCAACTGCCATTGTCCCATCCTGAGATTCCATTCAATTTTTGCAAACTTTTTTATTCTTTTTGCTTCAGTTTGGATAGTTTCTTTTGTTATGTTCTCAGTTCATTAATCTTTTCTTCTGCACAGTCTATCCTGTGGTAAGCCCATCTAGCGAATTTTCAGGTTAGCTATTCTATTTTTCAGCTCTAGAGGTTTCATTTCATACAGTTTTAACTTCTCACTATGGTCATGTTTTCATTTAAATATTGAGTATATTTTTAATAACTTTTTAAAGTTCTTGTTTCCAAATTCTTTATTTTATCTTTGGCTATATTTCTATTAACTGATATTTTTTCCTCTTTATGAATCACATTTTATGCCTCTTTATATGCCTACTAACTCTTGAGTAAGAGGCCTGATGAATACTGTTATTTAATATCTGGATTTTATAGTGTTACTTTAGAAAGTTTCAAATTTAGTGGTAAGAAGCACTTAAATTACTCATGGATCAGTCTGATATATTCATGATACGTTTTTAAGATTTCTCTGGCTTGTTTAGAGTAATCTTTACTCAAGTGTAGCTTGGACCTACTTCCTGGTACCGTACATAATGCCTCAGGTGTCCAAATAGATCACTTTATTCTGCATGATGGAAACTCCCAACTTTGTGTGAGCTCTGGGAATTATGTGATTTATAAATCCCTTGATATTTGTTGTCTCTTAAGGTTTCACTCTGCACACACATCTTTCACCATTCAGCAACAGATTGAAGGCAAGCCTATGCATATTTCAAGAACTATTTTTCTAGAACTCTTTTTCTTCATAGTTTCTAACTCTTTGATACTCTCTGTTATGTAAATTCAAGTTCGTTCAACCTCTCCAAATTCTTCCCTCTCTACTTCCTGAACTGCCCCCCTGTACTATGGAAAGTCATTTCATCTAAAAGCCAGAAATATCCATCTAAAAGCCAGGAATATCTCAGAGCACACCTCAATTGTTTCCTTCTCTTAGAGTTCACAGTTCTGTATTGTCTGTTGCCCAGTATCTGAAACCAGTTATTATATATTTCATCTAATTTTCTAGTTGTTTACAGTGGTAAGGCAGGACTAATACCAGTTACTTCATCATGGCAGAAGTAGAATTCTACAAATTTTAACATATATAATAATGTTAATTCTATATAACCTAGGATCTTTCCAGTTCCAGAGGGATTATACATCTTTTCTCGATTACTCAGCCCAATGGAAGAAATCACAGATTATATGGTTAAATCTTCTCAACATTTAAGACTTGTTTCCTCACTACCACTTACAGCTGATATATTGTACTTGAGTTTCCTGGCTTATTTTTTCTTGATGGTATCTTTCAAACCTACTCATTTCCTTTTCCACTCCCACTTTAAATATAATCATCTCGGGCAACTGCCAAAATCTCCTGTTTTTCTTAACTCATCTTTTTTTCACCATATCACAAGTAATTTCAAAATTATAATTCTTCAAATATCACTTCCATCGTTCAACTAGCATATTCAATTTGATCAACAATCTAGACTGGCTCTGTGGCCTACAACTTCAAATAGCATCTGCCTGCCCCTTCACAGAATGTGTACATGTAGAGCATAAACTACTAAGCGGGATTAGCAGACATTTATTCAATCATTCATTCATCCAATACTTCCAATATACCAATTACTTTGTTATGCACTGGAGATTCAAAACTAACAATTCAGCAGGGGACCCAAACAAATCAATATTATAAATATTGTGATAGTACAATACAAGATAAAAATATCCAGAGTAAGTTTTACCACCCTATATGTGGCAGTCAGTGAAAGCTTCACAGTATTAATGGCTATGTTTAATCTTAAAATACGAGTAGCAGTGGAGAGGGCATTCCAGGCAGAGAAAATAGTATGAGAACAGGGACACAGAAGGGAGATCTAGCATGATGTAAGTGGAAACTGCAGACAGTTCATGTATTTCATGAGCATTAAGTCAAAGGCAGAGGGCAACAGATATGTCCAAAGTATATGCAAGAGAAAGCTCAAGGAACCAATTATTTACTACATTTCAAAGCTTAGATTTTAACAAGATGCTGAAGGATTTTTAATCAAGGGAGTGATATATTCAGATTTTTGTTTTTTTAAAAAAAACCTTTCTGGATATTTTATTGAAGATAAAAAATTAATAGGACAGGAGTGGAGGCAGGCAAGTTGTTAAGTTGAGAGTCTAAGCAAGTGATGGAAAGTCTGAACTATGCTAGTTGTAATGACAATAAAGAGAAAGGAATGATGGTAAACTTAACACTATGTAGTAGTTTATAAGACATGAGGGGTGAAGGTATAACTGAAGTACCTAGGTTGACTCCCTTTCTAGATGTGGCAGTAACTGAGTGGATAGTTGTGTCATCTACTTCAGATGACACAATGAACACAAAAGGGAGTGCATACTGAAGGGTGGTTTAAAAAATGATTAGTCACAGTTCGTTTATCTGGACATCTGAGGTACCTACGACATAGCCAGTTGAAAAGGTCACATATGTGATTAGACATAAATCCAAAGTATATTTATATAAAACTTAAAAGCTATCACCCCACAGTAGGTAGCTGAAACTATGAGAGAGTAAAATACCCAAGAGACAATGTGCAAAGTAAAGAGAAAGGCATCAGCATTTAGAGGTCAGGCAAAGGCATAGAAGCACCATGTTTCAGCTAAAGTAAAAATAACTTGGCTATAAAACATCGCTCATATTTTTATTCCACATTATCCTAAGGTAAGGGATATAAAATACATACTTCATTAATTAAGGTGGCCCTATATTGGCTTTATCCCATGATGTAGTAGATAGCTGATCCACTGATGCCCTTGAAAACTCAGGTAGTTGAGGTGTACCTCTTAGCATTTCAATTTTCCACTCTGTACTCATCCCTAAAACTGCAAGGTTCTTGTCTCAAATTCTTAGTGGTCTCTTTAAATTCCCCTCTCTTCATTTGAGGTACAGTCAGAATACTCCATACTCCTTCCTCTTGGGAGAAGATGTGACTTAAAACATGGTGAGAGCTTTAAAAGGCATTCATTTGACTCTTGTCCTCCTTTGGAACTGATTCTTACCTCTTTTATCATGTGGTATCTAGTGTTTTCTTGGTGCCTGTTATAAAGCTACTGTAACATTAAAGTATACGTCTGTCTCTCCTACAGGAGCATGAGCTCCGAAATGAGAAGAGTGATTTTTTAAAATCTTTGTATCCCCAGTTTTTATCACAAGGTAAGAACTGAGAAAACAGTAGTGTTAAAATGAACATCTAGAAGTGAAGGAATGGCATATGAATAGAGTATGATATCTGGTATCTTGTTTGGTGGATTCAAAGCCCCCCACTGGAGAAAACCATCTTAATTATTTGGGGCAGAGAGATACAGTGTCTCTCAAATTCAGAGAAAGATTAAATTGTGTTAATAGAGATATATCTTTTAATTCATTGATTTGAAGCTGAAAGGGATCCCTATCAAAAACCTCAAAACTCAGATCTATGAATGGACATTACAAAAAGGGATATGGGCTCAGAGTTGAAAAGGGTGACTGTAATAATTATACAAAGATGAAGACAATTCACTTGATCTTCAAGGCATAATTCCAGGAGTCACTCTTGCATACAGTATTTTGTTTTATTATAAAAGGAGATTTTTACAGATTCTTAAGTAAAATTTTTTCAAACAAAACTTTATATAACCAGAATCTGTCTATCTTTAAATAAATGCTTTGAAATATTGGCCCATGTCTAGGGAAAAGAACTAGATGGTATAAGCTTTATTTGATGAAAAAGTAAACAAAAGTTATTCCTAAATTCAATTCCCCTCCAAATTTCTAGACTACCACACACAAGAATGCAGCCTACTTTTTCATAACTAAAATCTGAAATAATGATATCTTACTCAAGAGACCAACATAGTTCATTTTTCATTCTGATGGGTATCTCATTTATTAGGCACAAAATTCATGGTGCTCCAGTGCCAAGAATTACTAAGCAACAGAACATATGTAGGCGGATGTGATGTTTGCATATTCAAACAATATGACATTTACACCAAGATCAGAAGTATATTATTGCTTAAAGAGAGTAACAGTAACAAAAGATAGTAATATTCTTTTATTTTATAAGGTACCATTCACAAAAGTAACTCCATGATCTTAAATAACCCTCTCCTAGAGGAAACAAGCAAATCCAGAGAGACATTCACATCTCCCCACGTTTAGTTCCTCCTAAACGCCAGAAAGGAAAACATACTGCTTGAAGCAATTTTTGTGCCTTCTATAGCATAACACCTATTACAGCGTGAATACAGGAACTGCCTATCAGCCTGAGCAGAATACTAACTATTTTACAGCATCGAAATCAGGAAATATTCTGGAGTGTTCTACTCAAGACATTTCCCTAGGGACCCTGGAACTTGGCAACTTTCTCTGATAGGCAGCTACTTCTGTTCCCATGCTGTCTCTCTGCTGAATACAGGAACCAACGATCAAGACAAGGTTGAATGTCTGAATAAACGTAACTATTTCCTCACAGAGGGAAAATAAATTCCCAATGCCAAATATGTGAGCCAGCCCCGTTCAAACTGACGTGTGGTTTAAGGCAGTGACCTCAACACAGCGTCGCTTTGAGGCAACCACCCACGTGCCCATTTCAGTTGTACAACTTTTAACACAAATACAGACTTATTAAAATAAGTGAATGAGGAAACATTTTTAAACGAAAATCTCCAGAACACGTCACCCAACAAGATGGGTCATTCTGTAAGCATTATCAATAATACTTAGTGAAACACAGTATTTTATACACGCTAAAATTCCATGTTTAACAATATCCTTAAAACATCAAATATTCCTTCATATTCTTTCTAAATGTCCTCAGCTGATACTTTTCATGGTTTCTTGACAGATGTCATTAGATTTCTAGATAGAAGAGCTTCCTCCGGCAGTATTTTGCTACAATAATTTCTCCACTAAACTTGTTTTTAAAAGAGTTAAAGGTTCTTGAAGAACTGTACCCGTCCTTCCTTCCCAGTGAACGGATTTTATAATGACTTTTATAATTTGCTTAAAGATTTAAATATGCCAGCTACATTTCCTGAGGGATCATTCCCTGTTCATAACCCTCAGGGAAACTGCACCTAACTACTGAGGGTGGAAAGCAACCTTTTTTCCTGTACAGGAAGATTCGAGGTTCATTATAAGCATGCTACTATCCTGTATTACACTGGGTTCTAAACTGGGGATTACAAAAGGAACAAGAAAATAAAAACCTAGCAACAACCGCTGATAATTTTTTAGTTTTAGAAGTTCTGTATGTTTGCAAATCATGACTGTTGACAACAACCCTATCTGTAGAGATTTCCATCAGTATGGCAGGAATACGGTAGCTATCATCATATGGAAAGCTGATGAGTCACTGGAATTTGTTAGAATGAAGCTCTGTGCACTTTCCCCATGTGCTCCTTGTTATTTGAATTGATTTCTACAACTGCGAATAGTGGACCTATAGAAGGATCTCTCACCTCTCCTGAATTTAGATGGACCTGACAGTTATGTCATATAAAAAATGTCCAATATATAAGAATTTGCTCTTCAGATTATTTTTAAGTAGTAAACTGAACCATTTTCAAATAAAGACACCAGGAGTTAGAAGCGGAAGAGGCCATTCTGAAAGTAAAGCAAAAGTATACTTGAACTACTCTCAGAAAAATATTTCTATTTTATGATTAAATCTCCAGAAATGTTCAATAACATGATAATAATAGCAATACAGGCCCTCAGTTCCCCTGAATAAAGAGTTCCAAACGAATAAATAAGTAAAAGACCATTTGCAACAAACTTACCCGGGTCGCTTATTTCTGCGCTTCATCCGAGATTTCGTGAATAGAGGTCACAAAGATGAGCCCTAAGTCTGAATTTTTAAACAAGCTTCTACCACCATTTTGCTGCACCTCAAGTTCTGGAAAACACTAGATAAAAATTTGGAAACCAGAAATTAATCTTATCAGTTAAACTATTCTAATAATAATCACTTGATTTTAGATTCACTAGCCCTTCTATTTCTTTACCCCCTGGGGGGTGGGTGTCTCCCAGTGACTCAGGTCTCCCACTTGCGGAAGAGCAGCGCGGCCTTGTCCTTCCCCCACCCAGCAAAACCTCACCTGCTTGGAACCCCACTCCTCAGGACCCTTCTTTCCTCAAAGCGCTGGTTTTTATAGTCCCAGGAACCAGCAACGCCAGCTCACGTGGAACTTGTTAGAAATGCAAATTACTGAGCCTCTCCGCAGACCTTCAGAATCAGGAACTCTGGAGGGGAGCATAGCAACCTTTCCTTTAACTAGTCTTCCAGGTATTATGAAGTGGGCTGCTGTTTGAGAAGCACTGCTACAGAAGAAGGGCTACGTTAGTAGGAGAAAATGTATCCATCTACATTAATTCCAGATGTCATCTCTCACAGATAACATTTGCATTTCACAGAGGCCTTCCAGGCTGAAGTAAGCAGTAAACAATTAGGGTGAAGGAGTTCAGGTGCCACAGATGCGAAAAGGGAGCGACTCTGAATCTGAATCATGGAGGCCTGTTAAAATTACAGCTTTTAAGTGACTTACTTTACTTTGTGCTTGAAAGCACAGTCTAGAGAAATAGGTCTCAACCCTGTTTACCTTGAACTCTCTTCAGGTGTTTTGTTTTTGTTTTTGCTTTAATTTCTGGGGCTGGAAGTGCCCAGGTGAATCTAATATGTAATCAGGTTTGCCGTGCACTAGCCTGGGTCCCCGGAGTCTCACAATTCAGCCTGCATCAGAATAACCTGGAGGGATTGTTACAGGAAGGACTGCTGGGCCCACCCCAGAGGTTCTGAGTCAATAGGTCTAGGGTGGGGCAGAGAATCTGCATTTCTGAAAAACTTTATTGGGGCTGGTTCTGGGAGGAAAATCTGAGAATCACTGCAGTGACCCTTGCTATCAATTCCATTTGCCTAAAGCAGAGGAATAGGTTGTGAGTCTACAGCCAGAACATTTGAAATGCAGTCAGGGTAATATTTAAATTCATGAATTTGTAAGTTGTCTCATTCACTCCTGCAACAAATGTGGTTACATGTACTCACTACGTCCACCGTCTCTTTCACAAGCACAGCAAACACTGAGATCAAAAGGAAATTCAGTTTAACAGTGTAACACTTCACTTTTTCCAAGGCAACTTATCTAACACCTTCACGTTTAAAAGCAAAACAATTCCCTGGAAAGCAAAACAGATCCTACCTAGTACAAAATCCATGCGGTCAAGAGAATTTCCTTTACACAGAGGGAGAGCACGCCAGGTGCTTCCTCTGAGTCAAATTACTCCTAATTTATTTCAAATTCCAATTGGGTTAATAATCTGATTTCTTGGTGTGCAGCAGATTAAAATCAGAAAGTTGCAGGCTGAGCAACTGATACAGGAAGCAATAAAGGAAAGCTAATAGTTTAAAAGCAGAAACAAAAAAATGATAAAAAGCAAACAGAGGAAGTTAAGATTTGAAGAACTTCAGGACACTTACATTTAAATGCTCCTTTAAAGTAACACTGAATTCCTAACAGAAACAGGTGCATCCACGCAAATGTTAAGCAGCTGGGTGGAAATGTATTAAGGGAGCTGCTCAAGGGCAAGGAAAATAACCTCAACTCATGGGATGCATCGACTATTGGTAAGACACTGCTCTGGTGCTTTTCCATGAACTAAATTAATCTAATTCTTATATCACTCCTGTGGAGTAGTCACAATTACCTTTATGCTCACTTTATAGATAAGGAAAATAAAGCATGGAGAGATGAAGTAATTCACCCCAGATCACATGGCTGAAAGTGCAGAGGATACTTGAACCTCTGAGAGGGCTGTGCCCCAGAGTCCGAGTAGTTGACCACCCCCTACCCCCTACCCCTTACCCCCTACCCCCTACCCCCTACCCCCTACCGCCTACCAACATCCTATCACAGCAGTTTGCTATTAACTACTCATCAGCCTGAGTAAGGCAGTAACCATGGACTGTGTTTGGGGAGACAGGAGTACAAGGAACTAGTTAATGATTTTCTATTTTTAAAAATTATATGTTAAAGAAGACAATGTTTGGTTCAAAAGGGGACCTTAAATGTAACTGGAAGAATACTTGGACTATGTGAGACTCTTTAGTTATTGATCAAATTAGTCTTTATCTTATGATTTTAGCAGTTCTACGCTACAAAATGTGTCTCGGGGGGGGGGGGGGAATCATTTCCAGAAACTTTGCTAAGAATTTTTGAAGTTATATTTTCAGAACTATTGCAAAACAAATTAAAAGATTGCTTTTTTTTTTTTTTTTTCAGTAGAGCCATCCAGAGCCAAATAGATACATAGCCATTGTGATTGTCAGCCAACAGCGTGCAGACTCCACGGGAAATAAAATAACCATCCAAAGAACACAGGCTTCTGTTTGTTGAATTAAAAGAACAGTTCTATTAGCTCTGTAGCAGAGAGAATTAATAAACGTCTGGTCCTGCTGTAACATTCAGCCAGCGGAAAGCCACTTTACAAAGCCTGCAGCATTTCTAACAGTATATTTTTAAACGTTTGTTTGGCAAATTAAATGTGAACATTCCAATCATCAGGACAAAATATTTCAGTTAGTTTCAAAAAAATAAAGTTACAGTTAATTAAAAGTTAAAAATTCTGCTGACAATTCTTTAAATTCTTTCAATTTCTAAGAGTGGATGATTTTCAATGTATATGGGAGAAAAAAGTCATCTGTGGCGAACCTACTCTTATTTGGAGGATGTAGGATTCTTAAGGGACTAAAAAGAGAAATAAGAGTTGGATTGTATTAGTTTAACCTATGATTCAGATTTCTCTGAAAGTCCCAAATCTATCCATGTTTGTTTATTCATCTCACTGTCCCAAGTGAATGAAACTGATCTTTAGATTAATGCTTAGTGTCATTTATGTGAAAATAAACCCTTGGTATTTCTATTGAGAAGGAGGAGGCACTACTTGGAAAATTATTCTGGCCAAAGTTTTCTCTGTCATTCTCCACGGTTAAAGCATTTTTTAAAGTGCTATAGAAAATCTAAAGATGCTTTCCTGAGGAAAATTTGTGCTGTCCCTTCAGTTTACTCTTTTTCAGGAATGATTTCCTTCTGGGTGAGAATACTGCTTCAGTTTTTCATCTTATTAACATAATGACATCTCTACCTAGTTAGCATTCTTCTGGTCTTCCAAGTATATGGAGCTATATTAAGCCAATAACTTATAATATTAGCATATAAGAAATTACAGTGATTTTAAACTGATACTACATGAACTTCTAACTAAAGTTTTCTAGGGAGGGGAGTTTAAGGGATACACTTATTCTCAGTTCTAAATTAACACATAAGATTCACAAGAAGCCTACATATGTGAAGTTCATTGGCTTAATTTCTCATATAATAACTCACCTTCCCTGAATTGTACCCTCAAATGCTTTGACCTTGAATTCACCTAATCTCCTTATTTTAAAAAGTCACATGCCAATCACCTCTATATTTATTTAAAAGTGACTACAGAGAGCAGTATTCATTACATTACCTTGTACCTCCTACATAAAATCCAAGACTATACCTTTTTCCTTAAAACCAGTTCTTCATTAAGGAATTTGAATCTTCCCATATTTCTCTTTTTGCCACAGACACTAGGAAACTCCGAGGCAAAACTAATGCTCGGTGATAGCAAATATATGGGACTTCATGGTCAGAACACTAATTTGTGTCCAGGATATTGACTTAATCATTGTTACTTACTTTTGGCATATACGTCTTTAGGTCTTCTCAAAAGTGTTTTAAAAACTCAACATCAGTATTTTTTATCTTTTATGTAAAGTTACAGGTAGAATGTTTTTAAGAAGTTTTACAGGTCAAGTTATTTTAGCTATTATGATAGATCTTCAAAAATGCATTTTTCTCTGTTATATTTCTTTTATTTTTTTCTCTAGGAGTATAATCAATAAACAAACCCTCGCTATCAATCTCCAAAATATATAGTCATATTTCATTTTCAAAACTAAACAACTCCTGTGATGAATTACAGTCATTAGCGAGATGCTTGTACAGAAACTTCAAACCACTCGGAAATGACTGAGTAGCTGACAGAAAAGGTGGGAGGAGGCAGAAGAGTTTCTGCTCCCACTACTTTCTGGTTCTCAAATGTAAATATTTCTGAATCTATGCAGTTCTGCTTGACACTCCATCAAACTAAACTTTTTAAAAGTTTCCAACATTTTTGTTGCTGCTGTTTGATTTCCAAACGAGGAGAGAAAAGACTTTTCTCTCCACCTCAAGCTTTTCCCCAGTACCCAAGGCCGGATACTCTGCCAACACAACCTTATCATCCAGTGTGTGGACAGATCCAATCTTGAGAAGTTAACACCAAGAAGGATGCATTTTATATCTATTAGCATTATTTTATGAGAAACCGTGTCATCCAAATTTAGGTTTTAATTAAATCAATGGCCAGGATCTTAGAAAGAAAGCAAGATGAAATGCTGGTCTATCACCACACCACCAAGGCCATGAGATAAAAATTAACTTAACCAGACTTTCCACATTGGTTCTAACCAGAGACCTCAAGATTTCTGGCTATAGAAGTAGGGTTAAGCAATATACAGAGGCATTAAATTCTGGTTCCCCAATCATCAAATTATCCAAAAATTTTAAGTGCTCTTCTGCTTGGAAAAAGTCATTCTAATTTCTTTTCAATTCTTTCCCCATGAAAGAATTTTCCTCTGGCTAGCCTCTTATCTCCTTCCCCAACCTTAGCCCAACCTTTTTTTCTAACTCTTTCTTCTAGTTCAGTAATTTTCAAACTTTAATGAACGTAAGAATCACCATTGAGGGTTTAGTAAACACAGATTGCTGGTCCCATTCCCAGAGATTTTGATTCAGTAGATCTGGTGTGGTACCTGCAAATTCCTGATACCACACATTGAGAATTATGGCTAAGGACTATCAAATCCACCAGAGATAAGACAGAAATTCCCACCTCACTTAGAGAAGCAATTTAGATGAGTATTTTTTTAATTAATTTTTTTTGGAGTATAGTTGCTTTACACAGATGACTTTAATGACCTACAGTAGGAGCTGGCAATCCACTGTTTTTTACCCAATCTTGGCCAATTTGATCATTTTCTACATATGGCACAGGGTTGCCAGATAGTAAAACCATATCCAAAGGCCCTGCCAAGCTTTTTAGGCCTGGCTGTTTTCCTGCAGTAATCCTTGCAATCCTTTAAATAAAAATTATTTATCAGGACCTCTCTCCCACCTGCCACTAACCACTATCTTACTCTCCCTTTTTATACCCATCCCCCTTAACTCCTTTGCCAAACTAAAGAAGGTTACTATATTATTCAATGTCACAAGAATTTATTTCAAATAAAATCTTTGTGTGTCTGAATGATTCTGCATGTGCTAGTTTGATATAAGCATATAAAACAGTGAAAGGCAAGTACCGAGCTTCTCAGATATGGGACTGGAAAAGACAAAGGTAAACTTTTTTATCAATACATCTCTATCTCTTTTTCTGTATTGGTAAATAAATTTTTGCACTTTTCTTTTTATTCTTTTTAACATTTTATCCCAAAGTTCAACACTAAAAGAATCATGCACTGCTAGAATTTTCTGAAACACTCATGTATTTATTGAAGACACGTGGTGTATATTCATGGTAATAAGTATGTTAATAAGTCTGGGGTGAGAGGAAAAGGGGAGCATTCATGGATAGACGTATTATGGAAAAACAATGACACATGGAAAGGTAAGATGACTGCCATAGAAAGATACAAAGCAAGTGTGCTAGGGAAGACCAAAGAGGAGAGAGATCACTTCTGACTAGAAATCTGTTAGGGACTATATAGCAGTTAGTACTTGAGATGGTTCTTCAATAGGAGAAAAAACAGGCCTAAATATGTAAGGGGCAAACAGAGTTAGATGGAATGCATTCCCAAAGAGTCGTTTCCAGTGACCCAGTCAACATTCCCATGCCATTCCTATCACTGTGGGCTTAATGTTTTTCAAGGAAAGACAAGATTTTGGATCAGAATATTTGAGTCCAAGTCCTTAGGCTAGTATAGTGTCATTAATAATACAAATAAGAGACTTCCCTGGCGGTCCAGTGGTTAAGACTCTGTGCTTCCACTGCAGGGAACGTGGGTTCAATCCCTGGTTGGGGAAGTAAGATCCCACATGCCTGCCATGCGGCGCAGCCGAAAAATAAATAAATAAATAAATAAAATAAAAAATAAAATACCAGGAACTGACAGTAATAAAAGGGAGAGAATATTAAAAAATAATAATAATAAAAACAAATTTTCATGGGTGCGATATATATCTACAAAGAGTTTTGCAGTCTGCAAAGCTCTATGCAAGGGCTTCCCTGGCGGCACAGTGGTTGAAAATATGCCTGCCAATGCAGGGCACACGGGTTCGAGCCCTGGTCTGGGAAGATCCCACATGCCGCGGAGCAACTAGGCCCGTGAGCCACAATTACTGAGCCTGCGCGTCTGGAGCCTGTGCTCTGCAACAAGAGAGGCCGCGATAGTGAGAGGCCCGCGCACCGCGATGAAGAGTGGCCCCCGCTCGCCACAACTAGAGAAAGCCCTCGCACAGAAACGAAGACCCAACACAGCCATAAATAAAATAAATAATTAAAATTTTTTAAAAAAAAGCTCTATGCAAAGGTCTTTAGGGGTTGCAGCCCACTTATTTGGGCTGTCCAGTTTTGACATGCATTTTCAGACTAGACCACTCATCTTAGTCCTGCAATTAGAAAGAGACTCAGTTGCCTCTGAGCTCAAGAACTCATGCAGTGAGGATCTAACTACACTGAGAACACTGTGTCATCCTCTGGCTGTGGCACACAGCAGCAATTCATACCTAAGAGGCAACATAAAAGAGGAAATAAAGCAAACCAAGCACCCTCGGTTCAAATTTCTAGGTCTTCTGCTTCTGGCAGCTGCCCTTATTCTTTGATCTTCCAAAGTCTTCTTGAACTTTCGACCTTCGTGGAATTCACGGGTTGGATTTATTGCTTTGCCTGAGCAGTCACAGCCAACATTTTCTTTACAGAGCTCGCTAACACTCCAAATACGGTCTAACTTACCCAGCTATTGCCGACTTCCTTCCAATGGCTTAGATTTCTAGATTTCACCCTTGGCCAACTCTGCGGCCTGATAGTTTCCTTTCCTTTATTTCCCATCTTCAAA
Source organism: Balaenoptera acutorostrata (assembly GCF_949987535.1). Classification (NCBI taxonomy): domain Eukaryota; kingdom Metazoa; phylum Chordata; class Mammalia; order Artiodactyla; family Balaenopteridae; genus Balaenoptera; species Balaenoptera acutorostrata. The sequence continues at coordinate 9,974,956 of NC_080071.1, forward strand.
ATGGCAGTTTACAATCATTCTCTTGAAAAAAATGATTCTGTGTTGTACAGGCCCTAGGTGCAAGTACATACATATTTTTACAAGGTAAGAAGAATTATGCAAAAGTACACTTTCTAAATCTATTATCAATATACAATTTAAACTAAAAGGAAGAAATTCAAGTCAGATCACAAATATTAGGTCACTTAAGTGAGGTGAATATTAGATTATCAAAATGATAACTGCTAGTTTGGCAAGGCCAAATTAACAGGAAGTTCAATGTAAGGCTTCAGAAGCAAGAGCTGTTTAGCAGGTTGGAAGGAAATCAATTAAAAACTGGAAGGAAAGGCTTGGAATCAGAGGAACCAGCTGATACCAAAGACCTGAAAAGGAAGTAGGATCAAGATGATTATAAAAGCAGATGACTTTTTGGTGTGGCTCATCTGCTACTAATGAGCTGTATAAACTCATCTGTCATGTCTCCACTGGATCAATTCAACAACAGTCCTCTTTGCCTACAATCTTGGCCTTTCTGAACCCTGTAGCAAGAGACATCTTTCTAAATGCAAATCTGATCATGCCATTTCCTGGCTTAAAGCCTTTTAAAGGTACTTTATCACTTTCAGGACAGAAGCCAAGATTCTTAATTAGGCCCACACAACTCTTCATGATATGGTATCTGCCTCTCTCTTACACCTCACCTCACTACATCTCCAATCCTCTCTTAAACTCTTTCTCCTAACATATATTTGTTAGACTAAAGAATTTGTAGGAAAAATGGTCTGCATACAAATCCTGGTTCTTCCGTATACTTAACTTTAGGGAAGTTACCAAACCTACTCTTTAAAAATGGGTCCAATGTGATGATAATATCTGCCATAGATGTTTTGGGGGGAGAATTAAATGTAAGATAATAAAGGGTCTACGTAATACCAAGTGTTTAATAGATGCCAGTTCTCGCTATGTTTCTAGCCCACAGCCACCCAAGATCTGTAATTGTTGAGCCATCCACACACTAACACCGTACACCTATCTAAGCACTTACCTCCTCTCTGCCTTACTAATACATTTTGACACCTAACTCAGGATTCATCTCCTTGAGGAAGATTCTTTGATGTCTCTTAAGGGAAAGAAGCTGCCCACTCTTGCTCCAACAAGCTTGCTCTGTAGACAGCATTCAAAATTTGATCTCTGCAGAGGGCAATCAAAACCTGATTTGCAAGTATGCCCCTTCCTTGAGTCTGGAGCTCTTTAGGGCCAGCACGTTGTCCTTTCTCTGCATAACCTCAGTGCCAACTGACTGCTGAGTTCTTGGTAAAAGTAATAAGTTAAAAATTGGATGAATATGTGGTCAGACAACAGATAGATGCCAACAGTGATTTAACCTTAGAATAGAGATAGGAAGTAAATATGAATCCAAGTGTCTTTCCCCTCACCCTCCCAGACTTTATTAGTATTTGAATGAGAAATTCCCAAATGTATCCTTTTTTCACAGTTTAGAAGGTATATCAGACTTACAGTCCATACATGCTGGCAGAAGCCATGTCTACTCAAGTTTATACTGGTCCACATAGTAGAAATTACAGGTAGACTTCGGGGGAAAAGGTTCTTAATAACTCGAGGGGAGAAAAGTAACATAAAGACAATCTCATGGAACTACCTCTTATAAGCCAGGGTATAACTAACATGACAGATGAAATGTCTAAGTTTCATACTATTTTCTGCCTTTCCTTATCAGCAAATTAAAATGTGAATTTAGGGCTTCCCTAGTGGCGCAGTGGTTGAGAATCTGCCTGCCAATGCAGGGGCACGGGTTCGAGCCCTGGTCTGGGAGGATCCCATATGCCGCGTAGCAACTAGGCCCGTGAGCCACAATTACTGAGCCTGCGCGTCTGGAGCCTGTGCTCCGCAACAAGAGAGGCCGCGATAGTGAGAGGCCCGCACACCGCGATGAAGAGTGGCCCCCACTTGCCACAACTAGAGAAAGCCCTCGCACAGAAACGAAGACCCAACACAGCCATAAAAAAAAAAAAAAAGACAAAACTGTAAAAAAAAAAAAAAAATGTGAATTTAGTAGCTGCAACAATGAATTAATCGTACTGCATTCACCTTTACAGGCTTAGAATCAAAACCTTTTGACACCAATTTTCAAATTTATGGAAATTTAAATCCCCGGAGAGCTTTTTTGATCTGCTCCAAGCACCAGAGACAATTCCAAATTCTGGTGGTATCTCTGAGGAATATCTGATCTCCTTAGAAGAGGGACTAAGGGATAAATCATGAGGCCTGGGAACGTTTGCAAAACATACACATTGGCAAGCATTTCCCCATTATTTCTTAGAGGAAACAAAAAACAGAGGAGGACAGAAGGGAGTATAGATAACACATTTTATATCTGGGTGATGTGATTAGGGGACATTGTTGCAGAAAAGAGACCAGCAGCATCAGTACCACCTTTGGCCCAGGAAGCAACACGACGAGAACAAACAGAAATCAGCAGCTGGTGAACAGAATGTGTCTGTACATGGCATGGGACAGGAGATGTCTGACGGACGGCATAAAAACAGCATCTGAAACTCATCTTTCCACCTTTTCCATACCAACAAATGAACTAGATTAACAAGACCAGGATAATCATGCCCACCACTGAATTCACAGTTGGGAGAAGAAAATCAATTCAGGTTAAATGATTGGACTGGAACAGTTTTCTACTTTCACTACCCAAAAGCCAATAATATTTAAGATGGGAGACTAATACATTCATTTATCCCACAAACATTTATTGAGCACCTATTATTTACCAGGCACTATACTTGGCCGTGGAAACAAAGATGAATAAGATACAATCCCTATCTTCTAGTAAGTTAGTCTTGGAGAGGATACTAATATGAAAATACATAAGTGAAATATTGTCTCAGAAATGATATTACAGAAAGACAAGGGAGTATGGAGCAAGGAAGAAAATGATTATTAATAATTGGCTAGTGATAGTATTTACATAGACTTTCTACAGGAGGCAAGGCTATGGGTCTTGATATGTGAGTGGTGCCAGCCTTTAGATAATACAGAATAAGCCATGAAAGCAAATATAGGGAGATACTAAAAAAAAAAAAAAGACAACAAACTGAGTTCAAAAAACTTCCATTTATCCCACACCTAATGTCCTATGATTTCCGATTTGAGTTTTCAAGCTATTCTTAAATCACTGTCTCTTTTTTCTACCCTAAATTCTGAGGCACAAAAGTCACAATCTTTGCATGAAATATATATATATATATATATAAATATATATATATATATAATAGGCTTTAGGCACACCAAAAGAATCCGATGCCTTTCTGAATTAACAAACATAATATTTCATGTAAACTTAGACTCCAGTCTGTCCTAGATATTTTATGCTTATTTATGATGCTGAGCTGTGACTTTCTAGTTATTCATGTGATATTATTTTGGCCGTTCAAACACCATAGTAAGCCTTGAATACAAGAACCATAGTTTCAGTCACTTTCCAGCTTGTCCAAAAGGTAGTTCAGTTTTATGTCCACTGTAGGAACTAGTTAATGAATGAATGAATTTTAAATGAATGAATGAACTATGCACAGAGGGAATTCATGAACCAAGAAATGTATGGAGGGAAAAAAAATCAAGGTCCAAATCAAGGGAAAGAGGCCCAGGACAGCTCCTTTCTGAGCAGTTGGCAGAATGATGAATAAAAATAACTGTAAACACCTTCAATTTGTCTCCCATGAAAACCAGTCTTGAAAAATTGTCTTCCTACACATCACGAACTCTGTCTTAAAGATACTGCCTACAGATAAGCAGAGAGGTCACAAAGTCTCCCCCACATGCATTTTCAAGAATACCTGCCCCCTCTTTAACCATTTTAAGGTGTTATCTGTCTTCTACATGATCACCAGAATGAAAACCCTGCTTTATACATATCCAAATTACACTATATATATGTAACCAAAACTGCCCTCAAGAGAGGGAGAAAATCAAAACAGGCTAAATTACAATAGAACACCATACATAAACGATATTCTAGGAGAGCTATTCATAACTCATATCATGAAGGGTTAGTTTCCTAATACATAAAGAGCTCTCAAAACTCAAAACAAAATAAGACTAACATCCTAATAGGAAAATAGGCAAAGAAATCTTTCTTTACCTTCCTTTTTCCTGTATTTCCTAGCTTTGTCTATTGAGAGGACCTAGAAGCAGTGATCCTAAGTAACAAAGAAGACAAGTGTCTTCTAGATATTAGTTTCTAAATGCCATTCTATACTAAAAGAACCAAAACTCTTTGGAGAAAGGATTAAATCTTGGATTATGACAGGGAAAATATAAGATGATCCTGTAACATCTTTTTGTATCCAAAAGTAAATAAATATTCAATGCTGGGAAAATGCCAAAAGAATACAAGAGTCAGCATGAAAGGTTTCCACTGGCCAAGTCTGGAACAATTTGAGCATCAAAATAAATATTAATAATTGTAATAGGTAGTAATCCTTTGAGTAAAATAAAAATTTATGAATTCAAACTGCTATAAATACTATGGTGGATTTGTCTTATATCAACTGGACTAATCTGTGACTACATGTCCCAGAATTCCCTTTCCTCAGAGTTCTGAGTTGGCCTGACCCGGAAGTGATATTTTGCACAAGATCTGTAAGATGGAAGTAAATGAGCAGCAGTATTCCTTATGACCAGAAGGTCAGTTGAAAGAGCACAATGCTGTTGCAGCCCACTCACGTTGTTACTTATCTTGTCTTCTCAGGTAGGAGCAACCACTAGATCTTTGGCGTCAGCCCCACTGATGCCTGGCCAGATGCATGGTTAGCTCCATGGTGAAGGACACTGACTTCTCCTGCAGGACACTCCATAATCCAACTTGGAGGCTTGGAGGTGATGAGAGCGCATTCTCCATTGGACTCTATTCTATCTTCACTAGTTCCAATTCATCCTTGCTTCCCTCATTTCATGTCCACTGGCCCTCCATGACTGCCCGCCCAGTGAGATTTCCAAGTGCAGCTCCAGGCACAGAAACAAAAGGCTCACAAAGCTGTGTAATCAGCTCTTATTCCTGCATCAAGTGATACCCCTATGATAAATCCTTTGTTCTTCTCTGCTCAAATCCTGATTGATAGAAATACATGAATGAATGAATGAATGAATGAACAAATGAATGAATGAGAAGAGAGCTTTATGGGTTAGTGAAAATCTCAAAGTGTCTCCCCAAAAGATACTTGATTGTTTATTAATTAATGAGCACGAATACTTATCAAATGGCTTTACTGTGAAGAAGCCTGGCATAAAATGTGCTAACCAAGTAATGAAATTTAATATCCCTAGTAATGAAACAAATTGACATTGCATACCTGCTGATATGATATAAGATAAACACAGTAACATTTTGAGGTAATCCTGCTGAAAATGAGAAAATATCAGCAAATCCAAATTAAGGGACATTTTACAACTAACTAGCCTATAACTTTCAAAAAGTCAGGTCATGAAAGACAGGGAGACAGAGGAACTGTCCAGCTTGAAGGAGACTAAGGACCATGACAATCAAATACAATGCATGACACTGTGTGGACATCAGAAAAAAAATTTGAATAGAGTCTGAAGATTAAATGATTATAATGAAATTAAGTTAATTTCCTAATTTTGTATTATGACTAAGTAGGAAAATACCTTTGTTTTCAGAAAATACACACTTGAAGGATATCATGTTTGTGTCTCATTCTCAGATAGTTCACCATATATAGTGATATAGATGTTTGTGTATATTTACACATATCTTAGATTTATCAATTGATAATATTTACACACACATGGAGAGAGAGGGAGGGAGGAAGGGAATGAAAAAGCAACTATGCTAAAACATTAACAGTTTGAAAATATGGATAAAAAATATATAGGAACTCAATTTTTTATACTGTTTTTGCAACTTTTCTGTAAATTTGAAATCATTTCAAAATAAAGGTGAAAACTATATATGTTATAGGGGAAGGTTAGGAATAGATACAGAAATAGAGATAAAATTATCTCTTATTTCAAAATATTCATAGCCTCACTCATATTCAAAAAAATGCATATACAATATCTCACCACTCAGATACATAAGGATAAAAAAATACTGTTAATCTATGTTTTGGTAAAGATCAGGGATAGCTGAATGACCTGGGTATCTTCTGTGTACGCTTCTGGCCCTGCTTCTCTACCCTGCTCTGTACCTCAGCTAGCTAACCTGTGTGAACAGCATCCACGGTCTCGTTTGCCCTCTGGCCACCTGTCAAGTCTGGGCAATAGGTAACAACAACAAGACATCAGAAGGAGGGATGAGAATGTGGTCTGAATATTCATCCTCCAGACTTCCTCTCTGAGGGTTTGCTTCTGACTGGCTACTTCCTCGACCAAAGATCACAGCCCATTTAAGGAGGTCCTTTTCACACATCCTCCTCTCTGTCTTTGGTACCAGTAAGTGCTCTCTCCTCTTGCCCTCTCAGGTCTAGTGGCAGTAATCCCACCCCCTTACTAGCTCTGGGATATTACAGCATGTCTTGGGAGTTCTCTCTATCCTGCCCATATTTTGTAAACAGTTCATTTACCAAATACCCAACTGATCCATCTATTTCCAGCTAGGCTCCTAAGGATACAACGTCATCCTCAAGAATTCTAGTTGTAGTAAAACAGTCCAACTTCAGTTAAGGGAAACTAAGCAATATCTATTAAAATTATAAATACAAAGACCCATTGGCCCAGCACTTTCATATACAGATACTCATTTTATATATGTACCACCGCATTGTGAAATGACAAATATTCATTGTAGCTTTGTAACATAAAATATTGGAAAGTCTCTAAGTATCCATCAATAGGAGAAAGTCCTAAAATGGAATGTTGTATAGCCACTAAAAGAATGAGACAACTCTTTATATATGACATAGAATGATCTTCAAGGTATAATACAAAAGAAAGAAAAGTGTAGAACAGTGTATTAGTATGTGTGTGCGTGTGTGTATGTGATTTATATATCTACAAGCACAATGAATAGACACAATCACCATATCCACATAGGCTTGTGTGTACTATATACGCATGCATTATGGCAGAAAGGATGATACAGAGACTATTAACAGTAGTTGTGGCTCGGAAACACTGAATGGCTGAGGGTGGCAGGGGAAGTGCCACAGGTAAAAAACTACTAACCTTTATTTTGGAAGCTTTGAGTTTTATACTACGTACATGTGTTATCTATTCACAAAATAACTAAAATTGAATTTTGCCTGCAGAGTGCCTATGTGGACTTCTTTTAAAGTACATAGCAAAAGAAGAAAGCCATCAGGTGAAGTCACTGATCAACTTCAATTCAGGCTGTTTTAATAAGAGAAGTGCTGAGGCGTCGAAAATATGAACCTGTAAATAAGGGGTTGAAGTTGACTACCTGTGATGGGACTGTGGAAATAAATCAGTCATGGGGCAGGTACCTCTGGGTATAGCTTGGCGGTGCAATGCCCATTTTCTAACATGTGCATTATACAATTTCAAGTATAGCTCAGTGTATTATTGATTCTATGTGGAAATCACAAGTGAGGTAGGAAAGGAGGAAAAAAAAATCTAATATATGGAACACTGAACTAAGATATATTTAAAGTCCAGAAGATGGTGGTCCTAACACCGTCCAGGGAAAACCATCCATTCAAGGCAGGATACCAGCTGATAGCAGGCACTGAATGGGTTGAGGAAGTAGAAAAGGTATGAGTGTAGAACAGTAAGTAATGAGAAGAGGGTCAGTTTTCTCAGTGGGAGGAGGCTGGCATGAGCAAGGCAGTGTGGCAGAGTCCCAGAGCTGAGCATAATGACATTCAGGCAGGGGATTAACCTAGCAGGGAACTGGAGCATGGGGCTTGTTGAAGTGGGTAGGTAGTGCCTCATAGACACCCGGGTCTAACAAGGCATGCCCTCTAATGGCAGTGAGACCACACTGCAGGCCCCCTGCTGTCTTCTGTAAGTATTGGTGGGTTGAGAAACGAACAACAGGACAAATAAGAAAAACCACGGTGGGCCTGGGTCCAGAGACGAGCTGTATCCATAATTCCAGAAAAGGGACTGTAGACAAAAACCCATGAAATGTGTCTGCAGATGAGAACAAATGGGATGTAAACTGCACCTTGCAGTATGGGTAGGATTCAGATAAGAGAAGACAAGCAGGACATTTTCTAGACCCAATAAGTAGTATGTTTATCATTGCTAATTGCTCTGAAAAGGTTTATTCTATGTGGTAAAGAGCTTATAGTCTTATGTTTTGAAATTTCTCCTTTCTCTTCCCTGAATTTCTTTTACACACTTTTGTTTTTCTACCTCTTGGATACAATCAAGGACCCAACTGGTTAAAAAGCTATAAGAGTAAAACTTTATTATTCTTGCATCAGGAAACAAAATAAGTGTTGCAGTTACGATCAAAACTAGGCATAGTTATGGGAGGATATGCAACAAATAGGTGCTCTGTATAAACAAGCATTTTTCCCCTCTGAGTTCTTTCTGTAAACAATTCCAAAGTTCATTTAAGAATGCTTTTATGACATTTTTTCTAAGTCTTAAGAAGATAAACATAAATATACCTGAAGAAGTACAAGATTTAAGGCCACTAATATTTTATGACTGGCCAAGAAATTAAATGATTTTTCAGATAAAAGAAAAAACCTACAAAGTAAATTAAAATTACAGCTTAATGCCCTGGAAGATAAATTATCTGTGCGAAGCCACGGAGACAGCCAAGCCCACCTGACCACTGCAGCCTGCAGATGCCCTTACTACAATTTCTTGCTCCAGTCCCAGTTTACAAAAATATGAATCAAATTCAATATTCAGTTTGAACACTTTAAATAAAGAGACAGGGACCTTTCCATCCATACACATTTTTTTTTTTTTAAACATATAAACACCATCTCCTGATTTCCAAACAGTCCCTTTGTTGAAAACATTTCTATGATTACCTGGGATGCTGGAACCTATTGACAGAGTAAAAGCAAAAGCGAAGTCTCAGAGGAACTGTACTCAAAGCAGAGGTGCTAAAAATAACCTTGGTGTCCTATCTTAGCCTTCTCCCATTCATTTATAGCTATAACCAGGAAACCTGCTGCCTAAATGGATATAACGGTTCAAAACCTACCAATGCTTCAGCAAAAACTGCATTTTGATCTGTGAGTGTCACCTTCTTTTTTAAAAAAATTTTATAGGCTTATTTTCCTCATGACAGTTTCATTGCATTTGTTGGGTTGTAAACCATGTAAAGCTCAGCAATAAAATGACTGCAATCTGTACAAATAATAGCAAGCATGTCTCATAAACAAGATAAGTTGTGCCTTGCCAATATTGCTACACTTCATAAATATGAACTCAAGTCTGTTTTGTGTTTTCTAGATCAGCAGCATAGTTTTATTTTAATTAAACACAACATATAAAATATTCATTTATGAAACAAACATCATTGTTTTAAAAGATTCTATTAAATTAAATTATACTCTTGCCATAATGCCATGCACAAAGGAACCATTCTGAATTTTAAGTGGATTGATACAGTTCAAGCATCCATCAATAAAAACTATATTAGGAACACAGTAATGCTACCATGAATAAATGAGCTATTTATATTTCCTGATAATGTAAGTGCTTATATGAACTCATTCCAATTTCTAAACACTAGGCATTTCAGCTATGGTGGTAATTAAGAAACTATAGTATCTACAAAGGAAAGGTAGATGCTGCCAGAGCCATTTCATACAGCAGATTTTAGAGTTTCATTTTATCAATGACATAATTTGGTGCCACATTTTATTAGATCAGATCCGGCTAACTTTAATAAACCGAAAGAAGAGCTCTTGAAGGTGATTTCTATACAAGACCATGCTGTGTAAACAGCACAGAGCTAGAAATGAACAGATCTGAGTTTTGTTCTTAGCTCTGATACTAAATAGCTGTGAATCAGTTGCCTCTTTGAAATCAAAAGGAACCATGTACACTAAATTTCTAACTTGCAGATTCCATCACTGTCTCCCAAACAGGGATGGATACAGGTTTTGTGGGGTCTGATTTATATAAACCAGGAGACCTTTTAAGAAAAAGAGTATAAAATTACAAATACAAAAATAGGTATGAAAGTGAATATACTTTGACTGAAACAGGAAATCACAGTAAATAAGAAATCTCAGCAAAGATCTCTTTTGAGGTATCTCTACATAAATTACCAGAAATGATTATGTAGATATGCTTCTCACCCTCACCCCCACCCATTTTTGACAAATTCCTGTGCTCCAAGGTCCAAGGCAAATGGCTGCCTTGGAGATTCAGCCTCATTAAACTAACAGTAAACCTGACACTGCTCCCAAATGATCCGTAATCCTTATCACACATTACGAATTAGAAAGACTTCACCCGAATTCTACCTTTAGGATCGTCCTATCTGCTCCATGAAGGTTAACCTAACGCATTATTTTTCATCATTCCTCCTTCTCAAAACCCATAGTATCAATACTTACAATCTACACCACACAACATATAATCTACAAGCATGTCTTAGAATGTCCACCATTGTTTCAAACATTGTCCTAGTGCACAGAAACTGAGGGCATGAATTTTCTTCTTATGCCCCACTATAAGAAGGGTTGTTTTTACAACCAAGTAGGTTGTCTTAAAAACTAGTTGAGGGACTTCCCTGGCAGTACAGTGGTTAAGACTTCACCTTCCAATGCAGGGGGTACGGGTTCAATCCCTGGTCAGGGAGCTGACTGATATCCCACATGGCTCTCAGCCAAAAAAACTAGTTGATGCATTTCTGAACTAAAAGAAAAACTGTTATGTATTGGTGGTACAGAATATCTTTAACTTAAATCTTATCTTCTCAAGTCATACCGTTCAGGTACATTTTGACTTCTCATTTCTATGAATACTAAAATTGCAAAATGTTATCCTGGATTCAAGTCATAGAAAATTGAAACTTTGGAAATAATGTTTTACCTTCTTGTGCTATAATGGATTGAGGTGCTTTTAGGTGCTAAAGAAATATTTTCTTTAGAGTACACCACTTTGAGAATAGCTCTTTCAAACATCCAGTCTCAAATCTATTATAAATCTCACTTACTCATAAAACAATTAACTCACACTTCATGTAAAAATGTGACACTTTGCTGAATCTTAAAGGGTTCACCTACAGTTAACATATTTTTACAAGAAAATTGGCAAGACCCAGTGGAAAAAAAGAAAAAAGTAAAGAGAAGAGCAAGCTTTCCCCCAGAACTATCACAAATTCAGCTGCTCTACTATAAAGGGCATTTTCAATGATAAAAAGAGTATTATCAATGTGCTTGAAGAAAACTATATGCTTACTTGTTTCTTTACTCATTTGATAGTTTTGTGGGTGAGGCAAATTTGTTTGTTAAATTACAAATAAGTGCAGCTTCTGCCTTTAAAGGATTCCCATGATTGATCTTCAGCTCAAGTGCCAACATATGGTTCCCCTTGCTATGGTTGACAGAGAAGGCCTTCAGGGCATAAACTGAAACCTGGTGGTAAAATAATGATAAACCTAAATATTTCTGGATATGATACAAGTAGAAAATGGGCATGTGAAAAAGCAGAAAAAGGAAAAAGAGGTTGGGTTAGAGTAGAAAAAAATAATGTCACGTGACAGAAAATGAATCCCCAATAAAGAAATGTACATCAGTCAGAAGTTCTTGGTGACAGGGACATCCAAAAAGTCTTTAATATCATGATTGTTTATATTCTAATTTTAAATTATTTGCTCCATAGTGGCTATGATATTATTTCTTCTATCCCTACTATCCTTGTCCTCCATTAAACTACCTACCAAACCTTCAGTAAAATCTAATATATATATAAATATCTCGTATAAATGCTCTTTTGGAACAATATGGAAAAGGATCAACATTTAACATTTTAATTGCACGAAGAAAAGAGCTGCTACTGGAAGTGAGAAGCAAGTAACAATGAAAATGTAACAGAAAAAGAAATTGGAAGTAGATTTGGTTGGTAGAATATACACAACTTAGAGTTTAGAAGTCTTGAGGAGGGCATTATATCTAAATCTCAAAGACAGTTTGGCAGGTTGTGCTCTCCAAAGATGACTGCACCAATATATCCCATCTCACATATGTGCTCTTCTTACAAAGTGGCATGATATTCCTCTCCTGAGAGGCACAGGTCTTTGTTCTCTCTCTCTGAATATGCATCAAACTTAGTGAGTAATTTCTAAAGAGCAGAATGTGGCAGAAGTAATGCAACATAACTCCCAAGGCTAAGTCATGAAAGGCAATGCAGTTTCTGCCTGGCTTTCTTTACTTCAAGACACTTATCACTGGAATCCTGTTACCATGGTGAGTGGAAGCCCAGGCTGCACGGTGAGATGAGAGATAGATGTTCCAACCATCAGCTCCAGCTCAGGACTCAACTGACAGCCAGGATCAACCACGAGCTATGTGTGTGAGCAAGCCTTCAGATAATCCCAGACTCCAGCCTTTCAGTCCAACTGAGATTATGACATGGCAGAATAAAGAAAAGGGCTTTCCATTGTGCCCTGTCCACATTCCTGACCAACAGAATCCACAGGCAAATTAACTGGTGGGTATACACCACTAAATTTTGAGGTAAGGTTTTACAGAGCCATAATACTTCCATTTGGGCACCATTACATCACATTCTTTCTGGTCAGTCAGCCTACTGACTAACTCTTCCCCATCTCTAGAGACACTAGAAATGGAATTGAATGGAACTGCAAATTGGTGTAATGGTAGACATTAAAAGAATTAACATTGCATCTTGAGATGTAAAATATTAATAATGTTAACAAAATGAGAGCTGGAAGCAGTGTAAGCACTACAGGGTGGGTGGATAGGTGGGAAGGAAGCTACAATTTTATCTGTTCATTCAATTAACAAACATTCAACTAAGACACAGAAGTAATAAATAGATTTAGTTGTCTTTGTTTATCTGATTCCTCTATGAGGACTAGTTTTCCAAGTAAAATAATGGGAAGAATCAAGGAACACATCAGTTTATTTGGTTAACTTAATCATGTTAAAGCACAGAGGTCGAGATAGAGAGAAGAAAATTTAGTATCAACCTAACGTACTTGTAAAATACATAAGAAAAGGGTGGGAACATGTTTATAAAAAGTATGAAAAGGTTAATAACCTTACTATATAAAGGACAATACAGAAATTTTCATAGGATAATGAAAAATCCTAGAGAAAAATAGCTAAAGGACATGAGCAAATAATTTATTCCAAATAGCAAGAACACACATGCACGCACACACACACACACACACCACACCACACAATTTACCCACACTAATAAAGAATGGCAAATCAAAACAGTGAGGGGAAAAAAAGTAATATAGTGATGGGACAGCTCTCCAATAATAATGGCAGGAGCAAAAAGGCTCAGTATTTCTAGAAAGCAAGTAATTTGAAAATACTCCTTAAACATGCCTATAACTTTTGGCAAGTAATAACACTTCCAGGAATCTAGATGAGGGAGAAGAAAAACATGTTCACTGAAGCATTTATAAGTATATTTGTACTATGTAGAAAGTGGGCAGGGCCAAGGACCTTCCCTCCGGTGTGGAAGGGGCCATCCTGATGCTTTGGGCCACAGCATCAAAGGAGCTGTTCATGTGAGCTGGCTGGAGGCAAGAGCAGGATGACTGGACTTAGAAATCTGAGTGCTAAGAGAACAGATATCTCTCAGTACAAAATTAAACAATGAAGGAATAAAATTCCCCCAATAAGACTTCCTCTTCTCTTCTCTGGGTCCAAAGTTTTTGGATTTATTAATGCTAATATGAATTTATACCAAAAAGCCCTCCAGTTCAACATCTAAAAGGAAGATTTTTTTTTCCTTAAATATCACCCAGGAGGTGAGTGGGAAGATTCAAGGAGATTGCACCCATCCAGATTTGGGAGACTATTTGGCTTGAATAAATCTCTTGTCTTTCAAGAACAAGTAAACAGGAAAACACCAACCATAGCGATAGGGACCTCTAAAGAATCAACAAACCAGAGAGAATGGAAAAGCATTTTTCTTATAGAATAAACTTTTATATGATAAATGTATACATTCAATGAAGAAAATTTAGAAAATATAGGTAAATGTAAAAGAAAGTAAACTTCACCATCTGCACCACACCAGAAAAATATCTGTTACCACTTTTAGGAATACCAGAAGCCTGGAACAGACAAATTTTTTTAAAAAGCATCTATTTACATTGTAGTCTCAAATTCTTTTAGGAAATAAAAGAAAAATTAAATAATACAAGAAGTAAATATAGAGTATTTATAAATAAAGAGGTAACTGGATATCAGAAGATATTATATATATAAATATATATATTTATATATATATAAAAAACAAAGCATAAAACAAATTAAAAATGCAAGTAAAAGAAAAGAGAAACTAGTATTTAAAATGGAATTTCAAGCACTAAAATCAGGCGCAAGCATGCATAAATCTTTCTCACAAATACATAGCATCAAATTGAAAACTTTTACACAATACAAAGACAAAAAACAAATAAACAAAAAGAATTAATAGAGATGAGAGAGGTTTCTTGCCAAGATACAGCAAAAGGGACCAGATTTACCCTTTCACGTGAAACAACAATAACAAAAAAGCCAGACAAAATATATGGCAAACCTCTTTACATTAGGAATGAAGGTGGTGTGATATCTGAGAAATGGGACTCTTTCAGAGATGAGTGCCACAATTGCTCGGTTTACTGTCCTAATAAAGTTTTCAGACTGAAGCACAAAAAGGCGGAAGGGCTGAGCCCAGCAGACTCCCTGAGTTAAGGACATGGAGCTGAGAGTCCAAGGAGACGAAGGCAGGTAGAATTCACAAGACAGAGTACTGAAGAGGAGAGAACTGCACATAGAGAAAATTCCAGAGACCTGTGAATTGTCCCCTGTAGGTACTCAAAAGAGTACTGATCAACATAAGCATGTAAAGAAACTACCAAAGGCTGGGGAGAGAACCACCTGAAATAATTTGAGGGAATAGTACTTGGCCAGGAGTTGAGCCTATTACCAGTCAATCTGGAAAAGTTCATGATTCACAGGATACTTGATCATGTGCTCACAAGGGTCTTATATCAATAGTGATCAATAGTGGGGATTTAGCTCTTAAGTAACACTGCTCTGGTCCCACCTAAATAATGTTAAAAAGCGAGACTGGGAAGGATAGAAATATTTTTAAGTAACTTAACTGTGTCTAAGAACAGAGTTCAAGAATTTTTACAGGAATACAAAAATATAATGCACCCAAAAGGTGAAATTAGCAATATCTATCCCCCCAAAAAAAAAATTTGCATGAAAACAAGCAGAGAAATACAACTCATAATAAAGAGGAAAATTAGTTGAAACAATATAGACTGACACAGATCTTAGATTTATCAGACAAGAATAATCTAAAAATTATTACAACTACATTCAATTTGTCTACAAAGTTAAGTAAAGAGCTAGACCACACACACACACACACACACACACACACACACACACACACACATCCCAAAAATGAACTTTTAGAGATGAAAGCTACAATATGTGAGATCAAAAATATACTGGATGGGAAGTCACTCTACAAATCCATCATCACTCTGATACCAAAACCAGACAAAGACACCACAAAAAAAGAAAGTTACAGGCCAGTATCACTGATGAACATAGATGCAAGAAACCTTAACAAATATTAGGAAACCAAATTCAACAACACATTAAAAGGATCATACACCATGATTAAGTGGGGTTTATCCCAGGGATGCAAGGATGGTACAATATCCACAAATTAATCAATGTGACACACCACATTAACAAGTTGAAGAATAAATATCATAAAATCATCTCAATAGATGCAGAAAAAGCTTTTGACAAAATTCAACATCAATTTATAATAAAAACTCTCAAGTGGGTATAGAGGGAACATACTTCAACATAATAAAGGCCATATATTACAAGTCCACAGATAACATCACACTTCACAGAGAAAAGATGAAATCTTTTCCTTTAAGGTCAGGAACAAGACAAGGATGCCCACTCCCACCATTTTTATTTAAAAAGGTATTGGAAATCTTAGCCACAGCAATTAGGCAGGAAAATAAATTAAAAGGCATCCAAATTGGAAAGGAAGAAGTAAAACTGTCACTACTTGTGGATGACATGATTTTATATATAGAAAACCATAAAGTCTACAGCAGAAAACTGTGAGAACTGATAAAAAAAGTAAAGTTGCAGAGTACAAAATTAATATACAATAATCAGTTGTATTTTTATACACTATTAATGAATAATCAGAAAGATAAATTAAGAAAACAATCCATTTACAATTGTGTCAGGGAGAATACCTAGGAATAAATTTAATCAAGGAGGTGAAAGATCTGTACATGGAAAACTGATGAAAGAAATTGAAGGAGACACAAATAAATGAAAACATACTCTGCTCACAGATTGGCAGAATTAACATTGTTAACATGTCCATATTACACAAAATAATCCTTATCAAAATTCCAATGGCATGATCTCACGTATATGTGGAATCTAAGAAACAAAACAAACAAACAAAACAAAATGAAAACAGATTCATAGATACAGAGAATAACTGGATGGTTACCAGGAGGGAGAGAGTGGTAGGGTGGGCAAAATAGGTGAAGGGGATTAGAGGTACAAACCTCCAGCTATATAATAAATAAGTCACAGGAGTATAATATGGAGAAAAAAAAGAAGAAAAGAAAAATGGGATAATGCCACATATCTCTTAGAGCTGTGGGGAGAATTAAAAGCTTATGTTTATTTATGCAGTGCTGGCTCCATGTGGATTGAAGACTTCCTCTATACATGGTTAGTCACATGGCTTGAAGCATGAGCACCTTGGCTTGAATTTCTAGTTTCTCTACTTCTTATCTATGTAAACGTGAGGTTAATTAACTCTTTTTCATCTCAGTTTTCTCATCTGTAAAATGGGGATAAAAACAGTACTCACAGCATATGATTATTTTAAGGACTAAATTAATTAATATGTGTAAGTCAGAACAGTACCTTAGAACTTCATTCCACAAAATGTAGCTGTAATTAATATTAAAAATTAAATAAAACTATCCTCCTGACCAAAATAATAATAATAAAACTGCACTGAATGGGACTAACAGCAAACTAGGTATTGTGGAAGGAAAGGTTAGCAAATTTATAGACAGAAATAGAAACTATCCAAAATGAAACACAGAGAGAAAAGAGAATTTTTAAAAATTAGCAGAACTTCAGTGAACTGTAAGACAACTTCAAATGGCTCAATAGATATATAATCAGAGTCTTCAAAGATAAGGGACAAGAAGAGGGAAAGAAGAATGTTTGTAAAAATAATGCCCCAAATTTCCAAATTTGATAAAAATTATAAACCCACAGATCCAAGACACTCAAAAAATCCATGGTTTAGAAAGACGAAGATAACCACACCCAGCTACCTCACAATCAAATTGCTCAAAAACAGTACGAAAAAGTATATCTTAAAAGCAGCTGGAGAAAGAACATATTACCTGGAGAAACAACATTAAGGGAGATAGCAGATTTTTTGTCAGAAACAATGCAAGTAAGAAGCCACAGAGCAACATCTTTAAAGAAAACAAGTTTGGGTGAATTCTATATCCAGAGAAAATATCTTTCCAAATAAAGGTTAAATAAGGACCATTCAGGCACACAGAAGCTAAAAGAATTCCTCACCAACAGTCCTGCACTATAAAAGAGACTAAAGGAAGTCTTTTAGGCATAAAGGAAATGACACCAAATAGAAATATGGATCTATGCAAACAAATGAAAAGCAACAGAAATAGTACCTTCCTCTGTAAATATATTAGATTTTTTTCTTATTGTTTACATCTCTTTAAAGATAATTGATGACTTTTCTTCCAAAAATGCATAACCTCTATCTAATTATGAGAAAAACATCAGAAAAATTTCAATTGAGGGACATTATACATAATATCTGACCATATCTCATTTTTGAATTTTATATCTAAAATAAATACTGTTTCAAATATGTGCCTTGAAAATGTAAATTTAACTCCAATTAGAATGAAAATACTCATACATTTTGCACAAAGAGAGGAAAAGAAAAATGAAAAAATTTATGGTCAATATAGAGGAGGAAAATGTGAAAAAATAAGTAGCAAGGAAGCATAAGAACTATGACATAATTAAACCAAGAAAACAGAAATAAAATATGCATATCTGATATGCACAGTAATTATAAACAAATTCATTTCCCTCAGTGAAAGACAGAGATTCACATTCACTTTAAAAAATGCAATTAGATTCTACCTATATTTTTTATACCTAAAATAAAATAGCTCAGATTATTCAAAGCAGTCAAAGACATGTAATTCACATGCAATGACAAAAAATTTAAGTTTTATTATATAAAATTCTAATTCAATTAGAAAATAGAAATAAATATATAAATACGATTGTTTTATTAATAAAGTTTATAAGCAACATTAAAGAAAATCATCACCAAGTGTTACATACCAAATACCATAGAAAAGACTGTGAAAGCATAGAAAATAATAATGATACAAGGGAAAAATAGAATGAGAAGCAAAACAAAAAAGAAGAGTAACAAGGAAGAGAAAGGAAACAAAAAGGAAAGGAAAGGGAAAGAGAAGGAAAGAAGGGGAGGGAGGAGAAGGACAGGAGGAAAAGGTAAGGCAGACAGAGAATGAAAAGTATGTCGTTGAAAAATACAGTAACAACAAATGTCTAAAATATTTCCATCTCCCTCCAACAGGCAGAAAGAGAAAAATAATAGGAAAGAGGAAAAAAATGAATAATTGATATAATTAATAAAATTGAATGATTAGATAAAACTTTACCCAAAAGAGAATGTGCCCTTTTGCTAGCAACATGAAATAATCACAGTTATTTTCCTAAGTATAAAGTCTAAAGAAGTCATTCTTCTCAAAAACAGAATAATACAGTTCATGTTCTCCCAACACAATACAATGAATCCAAAAATTGATAATCATGTTAATATTTTAATATGTATTATATATTACTTTTTAATTCATAAAATAAATATTCTCTGAGCATCTTTTATGAGCAGCAACTATAAGGACTCTGCTGTTAAGAGTATTTAACATTCCCGGGCTTCCCTGGTGGAGCAGTGGTTGAGAATCCACCTGCCAATGCAGGGGACACGGGTTCGAGCCCTGGTCTGGGAAGATCCCACATGCCGCGGAGCGGCTGGGCCCATAGCCACAAGTACTGAGCCTGCGCATCTGGAGTCTGTGCTCCACAACAAGAGAGGCCGCGATAGTGAAAGGCCCGCGCACCGCGATGAAGAGTGGCCCCCACTTGCCGCAACTAGAGAAAGCCCTCACACAGAAACGAAGACCCAACACAGCCATAAATAAATAAATAAATAAATAAATAAATAATTAAATAATTAAAACGGAGATTGCTTTAAAAAAAAAGAGTATATAACATTCTAGCAGGGAAGAAAAACAATACACACACGTTTAAATTATTTAATTTTCTCTTTCGCTTTTCTGAATATAAGGCCCTTGCCCTGACTCTACCCCCAAAAAGTCAACCTTCAGGCTCTACTGGTTATCTTGAGTGTCATTTTGTTGTCTCTATTCTTTCATTCCTACTGCAAGTTCCCCAACCCTGCAGCAATTTAACAGCTCAGCTTGTGGAAATCAGTTCACAGAGTTCACCTGAAATAATAGAAGTTATTTGTTTCTGTCATTATGGTTTTGATGGAGCCAAAGGAAGGCACATGTAAGACAAGAAAAATAAAAGCTATGCACTCTCCAATCCCAGAAAAGGAAACCAAGAGCTTGCAAAGGAGCTCCAAACTGGGCTCTTATGTAAATACTCCCCTTTCTGGGCTTTGGTCTAGAGAAGAGGAGGTTAGTTAGCACGGTCCACACCAAGGGCAGGGGAAGATCTTACTCCATCCTGTTCTCCCTTTTCACTCTGGGAAGAGGCTTATTTTCAGGCTGCCCTGTAACAATCTGGGCACAGATACATCATCATGTGCCCCGGGAGCTCAAGAAGAAGATGTTCCTGAGGTTCAGCTCTTCCTGGCGGCCCTCGGTTCCTACATGGTATAGAGAGAACTCAAATCTTGGCTTGCGGATCTTACCAAAGAGGTTGCTGTACAGTGGGCAAGGTGACTCTGAGCAAAGACAGTCAAATGATGACCCAAGCCAGAGCCTAAAGTGGAAGACACAGGACCACTGGAAAGTAGACAGCATCACTGTGTGAAGTGGGTCACCTCAACCAGGCAGTGGTCCTGGGAGCACTGTCTGAGCCAAAATGATAGTGAATGAGATACAAATTCCTAGCTTTCAGTAGGAGCTTTAATTAAGATCTACCCCTCAAATTCATGTCTATAGAAATTCACACAGAATAAAATTCCTTTCTAATTTCAGAGATTCCTAGGAGCAAAAGTCCCTACAAACAATTTCCTTCCTCTTGGTCTACACAGTTGTTCTCTATAGGCAGATATTGCACTGGAAAGAGGTATTTAGTGTTGCTTGCAAAGACTGAAAAATTCCTAACTGACTGGTATTGTGCCTGTGCAAAGTTAAAACAAGACAGTGATTGCTACAGTAAGAGTGAGAGAGACCTCGTGTTAACAAAGTTCATCACTGCTTTCAATTGTGATAATGTTCTCAGATATAAAAATTGTGGTGCACGGTTGGAGACTGGTTTTGCAATTGAAATCAAGGAATAAATTTATTCTGAAAATCAGGCAAGTAGAACTATGGCTGTTATACCATCTTTTGGTTACAAACCACTCACTCCATCAAGTCTCTCCAACATGTAACATATTTACACCATCACAAAATTATCCAGTGTACTAATCATGTGGGCTTGCCAAAGGAAGGACCAACAAAGGTACTAACAAAGAAAGGTACTTGCCTGAATATCTGTGCAATAGCATGGATGTAAGCCATAAACATAAACTGTAAGCATTCACAATTGATATTGAAATGACTTATAGTCTACTTACGAATAACATTTTTTTACTATTACTTATTTCCATAATTACAATGCAGCCAGATAAATAATAACATTGACAATAAACTGTCACTAAAGACCAAAGGGAGACCAACTCCTCTATTAGATAAATATCAAATGATAAAATATATTGGATTTAAATTGTTTTTCCTTCACTAAATTAATCAGTCTCCATCAGTGAATGAAAACACTTCTCCATTTCTAAAATGTACAATCATGGTTGAATGGTTAAAATAATAAACCTATAATGTCATTTGGGATTTCCTAGTATCAATTTAAATCTCACTGATTACAAGGTTTATCAGTGCCCAGCACATACTAGGTACTCTAATAAAGAAAATTAACACCTTGTAATTGGATAGTTTTTTAAAAATTACAAAGCACTTTCACATACCACATCTCCCTAGATCTTTCTAACAACCTTATGCCATTATAAAACAGAAATGAACCCTTCACACTACAACTGTGTGAAGGTTTAAGTTCAAAAGTTGGTCTACAAAAGAATGCCATTCATGATAGAAATATAAATAGGATCCACAAATTGGTAATTGTTCTAGGTGGCTGACGAGTATGACATATAAACTAACATACACATGACATTCCTAAAATGAGGGGTTAAATCGAAATAGCTGAGCATATGAATAAATAAATAAGCCATACTGGACTTCCATACTGAAGTTTTAATGAATCCAAACACAGGGCTTCTCTCTCATAATAAAGCTCGTTGATATTCCATACACTCAATCATTTCATGGTCACAGAGTATGTGACCAAATTACATGCAAGAATGAATGGGCCAGATCATACTCACCGTAATTATAATTTAACACACTTGGAAGACTGTACTTGAAGACTCAAATAGAATTAAATAACTGTATAACTGTATATTTTAGCAGAAAAAGTGTATATGGTATGATCTAAAAGAGAAATGTCTAATAACAACTAGAAATTTGATTTTAGAATAACGATTCCTTTGGTTCTGGGGCGTTCATGTTATTAGTGCATTATTTGACCTCAGTGCATTATTTGAAATGAGACCCCGAGGATAAGTTTTCCTGACTCCAAGTCCTTTGACCTTTTCACTGACCCATCCCTACCTCTCATAAGATGCATTAAATTCCATTATGGACACAGTATTCATCTTCAACTCTGTTATGTCTTTAGTCATACAACGAAGCTTTGATAATGCTTTGTATTTTGTTTCCTATAATCTTCTGACAATGCTGAGTAGGCCGTTGATTTTTTTTTCTTTTTGGCAGCAGCGGACCTTTTAAAATGGCATATAGATGCCAAAAATGATATCGTGTTTACAAAGTGTACCTGATGGAACTCACTTCCTCAAATTGTGAATGAATGAAACTTGGATTTGAAATAATCCTATTATCATCTCATCTCTGCATAGCATTCTATGATTTTAAAGCATTTTAACTTACATTATCTAAATTAATACTCACTAAAAATATGACTTCAATTTTGAAAAATATATATTTTAAGGAAAGGTTAAAGAAGTTGAAGTTATTTCACTCAGTGTAGAAAATATTAGTAAATATCTAATTTCTGTCTTCCATTCATAAAACAATTTTAGAAAGAAGAGTGTCTGTTCCCCTGCATCCTCACTGGAAGAATGAAAAGAAAGCAAGCAGTGGAGTGAGGAGTGAACAGAATAATAGATTTAGCTTATTTTAAAATTACATGATAGTAAATTTTATAACCTTTCAATGTTAATTTCTTTAAACATGACTATTCAAACAGCATTTACAAAGTACTTACTGTTATGCTTGCGGTAGAGACTCAGGTATGGCCTTCCCCTCAAAGACTTCATAGGCTAACATAGAAAACAGATATGTTAACAAATGTGATCATTCCGTGGGATTGAAACCTTAATGGAAATATGTAATGTATGTAACAGTAATGTGGAATACACAAGAGCTATCTGTTAAGTCGGCTTCAGTTCAAAGGATAATTTTCACTGAGGAGCTAACATTGAATCGTGATGAAGGAATCAAGATTCACCAAGTAGAATAAAGCCTAAGAGTATCTGAATATAAAAGGTTTGAGATTCAAGAGAGAAAAGTGAGGCATAAAGTTGTGTAACTCAGCAACCATAGGGCTTGATATAATGTTGTTGCTGTTGTTATTTTTCCCCTAGGAATCTAGGGGGAAAAAACAAATTCAGATGCTATTCTTAGCTTGAAGCTCTCTCACATATCCTCTTTAGGATTTGTACTTTGGTTTGATTTTTAAATAATAATAATAATACCTAAGAACTAAAAAAAGCTCCCTGAGTAGTCTAGAAATTAGTCACTAATTCTTTTGTAGTGACTACTTAATTCTATTCAAAACACAGGCATACTGCTTTTAAAAATTAATAATGTTTCCAATAACACATGCAGTTTACATCACAAAAAAATAAATCTGTTCGAGTTTCTCTAATGAAAAGGCCAATGTTCTAAAGATAGGTTAAAAAATAAATTTATCAACTTCACAAATCTGAAATACCATATCCCATAGTCAACCATTGTTGATGTGTTCGTTACAAAGTATCAGTTGACAGTGAACTGATAGCAGTGAATATTATCATACTGAAAAAGTTAGAAGCTCTACTTTTTAAAAAAATAACATTCGCTATTGGCTCTATTTATCAAATTTTCATTCAACACATTTACATTTAATTATACAGTAGGCACTGATCAATCATATTAGTAAATTATTGTAACTTTTGCCACTTTGGTGGTGTGGCTAAGCTTATATTTTCTGCTAATAAGAGCCTTAAGCATGACCAACTACGTAAATGTCTAAATGACTATAATCCAGTGACCAATGGGTTAAATAAGCAGCCTTTATAAGGACACACTAACCAGTCATCCATTATGTTTAGAAACAAGAAATAGAAAATAAGGAGATTATTAAAGGTATTTACTTATTTTAGACTTAGCTCATGCAAAAAAAATGTGAAATGGATGACTGGCAGAGGTGATGAAGTTGTCCATGACTGAGGATATTAAGACCACAATAGGCTTTCTAAAGTCAAAGAGCAAATCAAACTATAATTCAACAATAAAAGGTCATATGTCAAAATATTATCGGTGACAAAAGCTTTATGTACCTCTACAACTAAAATACGTTTTCCCTTCTCTGCCAGCTTTTATGATTTTCTCTTCTTCACTGGATTTGGGCACTTGATTATCATGTATCTTGGTGTGGTTGTCTTAATGTTTCTTGCCCTTGGAGTTTAGTCAGCTTCTTGGATCTGTGAGCTTATCATTTTTACCAAATTAGAAAAAAAAAGAAATGGCCATTACACATTCAAATATTTTCTCTGCCTCCCTCCCTCCTCCAGAGGCCACTTGACATTATCCACAGCTCACTGATGATCTGTTCACTTATTTGTTGTGGCTGTACTTTTTTATTTCCTCTGTGTGTTCCTTTGTTGGTCACTTCTATTGCCATGACTTCAAGTTCAATCATCTTCCACGATGTCTAATCAACCATTAACCCCATCCAGTGTATTTTCCATCTTACATGTTGTATTTTTCCATCTCTAGATGTTTGACTTGGATCTTTTTTTCATACCTACCATGTCTCTACCTAACTTTGTAAATATACGGAATAGTTATAACAATGTTCAGTGTCCTTTTCTGCTAATTCTATCATCTGTGTCAGTTCTGGGTTTGTTTTCAAGAGTTTATTCTCCTTATTAAGGCATCTTATACTTCTGTAGCTTTGTGTACCTGGTACACATCTTGCTGGGTGATGAACAGTTGAACAGTATACTACAAGATTGCTGCAGATAGGTCACACAAGATATGCAGAAAAATGATGGAGCATTTTGCTCTATGAAGCTTATTGATTATCTTTTTTTTATAAATTTATTTATTTTATTTTTGGCTGTGTTGGGTCTTCATTGCTGCGTGCAGGCTTTCGCTAGTTGTGGTGAGCAGGGGCTACTCTTTGTTGCAGTGCGCGGGCTTCTCATTGCGGTGGCTTCTCTTGTTGCAGAGCACGGGCTCTAGGCATGCGGGCTTCATTAGTCATGGTGCACATGGGCTCAGTAGTTGTGGCTCGTGGGCTCTAGAGCGCAGGCTCAGTAGTTGTGGTGCATTGGCTTAGTTACGTCACAGCATGTGGGATCTTCCCAGACCAGGGCTTGAACCCGTGTCCCTTGCACTGGCAGGCAGATTCTTAACCACTGTACCACCAGGGGAGTCCACTTACTGGTTATCTTGATGTAAGTAGTCTCAATGGCATGCAAAAGAAACATACTCCTGATGTACTGTTAAGAAAATAATGTCAATGGTAACAGCATGCCATCACATTCAATTTATGATGTATCATAATTTATCTAATAAACACTTTGTAATATATATTTCATTTATATCCATTTTTCACTATTACAAATAACATAATCCTGAACCTCCCTTTGCATCTTGATGATTTCCCCAAATTCATAGTTGAGGTATTTTAAATTCAAAGATAATGAACATTGTAAAGGCTTTGAATACACATTGCCAATCTCTCCTCTTCTCATGAAGATTCATTTAGAATATTTTATAATTCTTTTTCTGGTGATAAGATGTAAATGAAATAAAAATTATTTATCTTGAATTTTAAGTTAAACTGGGGGTCTCGATCTAAACAATCCGTTTCTATATACTTGCTTTAAAACCATAATTCCTATTTAAAACATTTATTCTTTTATATACTGGAATAGAGTCAGGTTTTTTCAGTTTTTTGTGTGGAAAAATATTAGAAAAAAATGATGATTTAAGCACATTATTTGTTATTTTAATTGAGTCCATATACTATGCATCCCTGACTGAATGGAGGTGAGCTCTGAGCAAAACATACACATTCTGAATTATCTGAGTTACTAGATAAACCTGCAATTAAAACTACTTGACCAGAAGAGCATATACTATAGTATTATCAGGATAAAAAAAATCCTGTGTTTATTTACATCTCACAGAGCAATAACAATCAAAGTTATAGTCAAATAGCACACTGCCCGGCAATTAATGGGTGTTCAATAAATATTTGTTGAATGAATTAAAAGCCAGTTCAGGAGGAAATAAAATAGACCATCACGTTCCCTCTTGTGGATGAAGAGCCTGTTTTGCAAGGCAGTCCAAGAATCAATAGTTAAATAATTACTTTAGGATTTTAATAAATTTGAAAATAAACTTTAAAAGTCTAAATTAGGTTTTGTGTTGGTTTGTCTCTAAAGTGTAATACCTTGCTTTCTAAAATGAACCTAGGAAAATATTTTTTTTTCCAAAAAAGCCAATTATTCTTCAGACACCACAGTTTATCTTTAATGCATAGTTATCGAATAAATGTGGTTCCCAGTAATAACCACAGTTTCATCTCTCCTATTACAAATGTTCATCCAACATGAGCATTTTTTAGGCTGGTCAAAATCAACACCTCTATGAAACAGTGTTTTCCTCCAGTCAATATTTTTTCTCATTCAAACATTTACTTTCAGCAATCCTAAAACTCCAGAGATCTAAATATAGGCAACCTCAACCTGAAAAAATTCACAGCTAAAATTAACATATACTCTATGCCAATCTGTGCACCAGCTGTGGATTAAAATGTGCTGAAAAGCAGAACATTCTGTCTCTCTTCAATGATCAAATAGTCTCCTGCAGCATGTACCACTCTCCATTTAATGGGAGGAGGTGGTGTGGCAGGAGAGGGAAGAATCTAGGTAATTTTGTTTAGAGGTATCCAGAGGTGTTGAAAACTACTTAATTTATAGTTATGACCTGGATCTTTAAACAAGAACCTCTGGGACTACTAAATAGGGACAGGGAGAGGAATGGTAACTGAGCTAGATTCTTGGAAGGAGAGTATCTTTCTGACTTTTCTGAACTGCTTTCAGATATGTTTCCTGTTTATTTTCTGGCAAACATTTAAAAATATCTGTCCAAATGAGGTTGCAAATGAGGTAGAAATTCCTTGTAACTGCACATTTCCAAGGAAAAATGACAGATTTATTACAGGGGCAAGCATTAGCCAAAGAGTTCATGTATTATTTTAAGTCTCTTGAAAAATGTGCATGCATATTTACATGAATACAGTATTTACCAATACGAATTATTCTAATATTTATAGCATAAAATTGCTCAACCTTTTTTTCTAGAATCCCATAGATCACAAATTCTTTGCTTATTCATTCATTTTAAATGACTTTCAAAACTGTACAGGGATTATCTAGCACGGGATGTCTTACTTAAAGAGACTGGATGCTAACGGGACCTGCTTAATAGATCAATGAAGCATAGCGTCAAAGGGAAAAAAAATTTCTTAAAATTGTTGACTGCAAATTCATGCTGAATATTTTCCCAGTATTTTGCAGAATGGTCATATTTTACTAGAGACTTTTGTCTAGTGGCAAAACAATTTGTTTTACTTATTTAGCTCCTCAAAGTTTAAGTTCTGTTGTCTTCTAACCACTTGGCAAAACAGAATAGTTGCAATCCTAATCAGAGTTTGTATTATTTCATTTTAATGAACAATAACTTATATTCTTCACCATAATTTTATAAAGACAATGTACATGAATGCTAATTAGATTGCTAAATTTGGAATAATTATTCACTGAGAGTCAAAAGGAGAATCTTACACTAAATGAAAAAACATATTTAAGGAAAAATATTTGTACTTATGTGTGTCAAATTAAAACATGTAGATTCTTTATCTTTAGATAATGTACAATTTAAAAGGTAGAACTACTGAAAATCAAAGCAATATAAGTAACATCTTTATTATTTTTAAACAGGATTTTATACTTTTAAAAATACTCATTTTTATTATCTCATTTTGAACTTTACAACTACACTTTGAGATACAAAAGACAGATACTATTCTTAAATTATAGAGAAGGAGACAGACATAGAAATGAAGTAATTTTACAAGCCTTAAAACTGATCTCTTAGTGGGTTTTTCTTCACTTTTTTTTTTTTTTACTTCAAACTGATACACACGTGCATACTCACATCCACTGAATTACAGCGAGATAGCCAAATAAAAATTAGACTCAAACTTGTCATGTATCTTGAAAGGATCAGAAAGCAAAAATTGCTATATGGATTAAAATAAAATGAGACAGGCAATCAGTTCAACTAAAATCAAAGCATGGAAAAAGAGGGAAGAATGCATAAATGATTGGAATTTTCAAAGTGGCTGTCTTTCTTTCCTCCCAATACACACACAGACACTCACACACCCCTAATCAGAAATCTAAATGGGAATTTCACCAAAACAAGGTCACGCCAAGGAAGTTAAAAGCAGCACAGTATAGGTTAAGAACCACTTGATTATAAAGTATAATCAGCCCATTTCAACTGA
The DNA here is from genome assembly GCF_949987535.1 of Balaenoptera acutorostrata. Lineage (NCBI taxonomy): Eukaryota > Metazoa > Chordata > Mammalia > Artiodactyla > Balaenopteridae > Balaenoptera > Balaenoptera acutorostrata. The sequence goes on from NC_080071.1 coordinate 10,003,386, forward strand.
CCTTTTAGGCATGATCAGAGGTTTTATCACTGAATTTCACAGTTGTTTTTTATTTCCCCCAGCCAACTTATATTCCCTATCTTTGACTAACTTACAAAAGGATGCATTATTAAATATGCCATGTCACAGCTACCATTTATGCTAGTCTTTTGATGGAGAGAGTACATAACACTCATCTTAATGGAATCATATCCAAAAAAGATCAGACTTTCTGTTAAATTCAACATCAAAACTCCTCTCAAATAACTAGTTACAGTTTTTTCATTTAAGTTTCAAGTATTGGGTACTACACCTAATCAGAAATCAGAGACAAACATTATTGATTTCAGAGACAAACATTATTGATTTCAGAGAATTTGCTCTGAAAATAAAAGTGGCCAAATGTTGAGCTCAATTAAATAGTAGCCTATATCACCTAGGGTTATGAAAGTCCCATTTGCCCTCACATTTTTATCCTACAACACCTCATGGTGTCTTAAATGACCAGTAGATCTAAGATTCTGAAGGTCACTGGAGAAATTCCAATGTTATCAGCATACACATTAACACATCTAACACATCTAGTGCTTATCAGCTATCAACACCTCAACTTGGATTCAAGTAATCAGTTAAATCAGTTACCTAGCAGGGGATCTGAGAGAGTAAAATATAGGACTTGTACATTTTAATTAAGAGGAAAATGTGACAAACCGCCTCTCTTGTGAGGTAGGAAGGGTAGGTAGAATTCGGAAAATAAGAGTGAAGGGCAACCAGGGATTGACAGGGAGAGACTAACCATAGAGGAATAAATCACCCTCTTTGCTTTTTCCAGCTTTATGTAAAACTGCAGGTCTAGGCTCATCCTTGGTTCTAAACCAGCCATCGAAATTTTTGCAATAAACCGACAGATACAATATTTGATTCTTCAAATGTGCACGCAATCCCAGCGTCTACTCCACCACACATATAGGAGCCTGTGGCCCTGCCGTGGGGCTGTTAATTAAAGGGTTTGCACTTCAAGGTCTCCGACACGTAGTGTACCAGAGATGGGGGGGGGGCATTGCCAAAGTGTGATACCTGCCTTAGTGTCCCTGCCAAATTCTTTGCCTTTGAACAAAGCTGAAGCTCAGGCCTATTGTGTCCACCACCACTGAATGCTGGGTAAAGAGAAGAACAGGAGAGGAACACCCCCACCATCACATATTGTGAGAAGCAAGAAGTTCGACCCGTGAGCAAAAAGGGAGAGTCTTGAGCCAGCAGGGCAGGTAATTGGTGTCTCCCAGCCAGGGAAGGCACCAGAGTCTGTACTTCAAAGAATATCCAGGAAGGCCATTCCCCTGGACGAGAAACAGAAACATGAGAAGAGTTGCCTGCACAGTTTCTGATTTATTTAGATTTATTCTGCCTAGAGGAGTCTTTCTCTGTTTTTTTTTTTTCACATTTATTTTTTTCTTTTTTGTAAGTAATTCATGTTAACTGGAGAAGACTTGGAAAACATACAGATGAAACTATACATCACCTGAGATTCTACCACCTGGAGATAATCACTAATAACATCTTCATGTATTTCTTCCCAATCTGTTCTTTTCCTCTGCATATATAGGTGTAGATAAAAATACAGAGATAGAGATATTTTGCCTCACATGGTACATATAGTTGCTTAATTCTCTTTATCTCTCAATTCTTTGTTGTGAATATTTTCCTAGGCACCCAGATTCTGTAACACGACTTCAAGGCTACAGGGTCAGGTATGGTGTATGGTATGCTGCCTATGGATGCTGATAACCCACAGAAATTCACAGGCAAACTGATACTGACCAGTTCTTACAAGTCTCCTCCTTCAAGTGTTGGAACATTCTGAGTCCTGACTCTTTGCCAAGATGAGCCGCCCCTGGGCCAAGTCCCCAGTATGACACCACCTGACTCAGTATTACACAGCCTACACCTGCCTGAAGCCTATGACATTGAACCTTTCTGGAAAACCTTTCTGGAAAAAGAAAACATCTGCTCAATGGTCCACAACCTTTGAACTGCTTGCCCTGGACTGCCTGGCCGCCTGGGCCAGAGTCAACGACTTCTGCGGCCCCATTTCTTCAGTGCCACCTGCTCCTGTTTTCCTTCCTGACTGTCCTTGTGGGTGAGATGCCAGCACATCCTCTTTCTAAGCTCGTTTCTATGATGGGAGGTGTACAGAGGGAGTGTTTATGAAAACAGACTGTCATGCATTATATTATCTTGCCTGGTGATCCCTGCACTGGTATGTGGATTTCAATCTGGCAGTACCTGATGCAGATCTCACAAAGAGAGGGGATCTTGTTTGGCCTTTTGGCGTATTCATTCAACAATGATCATTATTTTTAATTCTCCTGCTCCACCAGGCCCTTGCCCTAGGCCTCAAGGCTCACCGCACTGGCCCTCCTTCTCCAGTCCACGCAGTGTCCAGCGTCCCCGGGTAGGTCCTCTACGAATGGTTTTGTACCAGGTTCCCCCGACGTGCGACCTGCGTGCGTGGGGCGACGGGCGAGGGGATGCCCCGTTTCCTAGGAGGAGGCGGTCTCTGAGCATGTGCAGATTTAGGCATGCCCTTCGGGGCTACAGTGATGGCCTGCCTGTGGGGTCCACTGGGGACCGCTGCGTGGACCGCTGGGGACCGGCTAACAGAGGCTTCGCAGCACCACCCAGTCAACATTTTTGTTTGTTTGTTTGTTTTGAAGTAGAGCTGATTTACAATGTTGTGTTAGTTGCAGGTGTACAGCACAGTGATTCAGTCATACATATGTATTCTTTTTCAGATTCTTTTACATAATAGGACACATTTACTGAGCAGTCGTTGTGCGACACGATCCTGGTCTTTAGAGAACATACATTCCAGAGAAGGAGATTGAAAAAAGTAAAGAAAATGGGAAAATATAAGTATAAAAAAATGCTATCAAGGAAACCAAAGAGGTTGAGATAGAGAAATACTTAAAGGACCAAGTTTAAAGAGACAGTCAGAAAACACTATCCTGAGAGGTTTCCAGCACACAGGGGAGACTTCCTTTCCTCAGATCTCAAACATTTAAATTCTTCCCCTTACTATTTTCTGCAGCACCTGATACCTTACAGGCTAGGATCCCTAGGACTTGATCATTTCTGTCCACGTGTCCTTCAGCCCCACCAATGTCCAGTGTACATTACTTCTCATTAAAATATATCTACTGCCACCTCACTAGAAGTGTTTAAATTCCTGTAGTGAATGAGTTAAAGGATTAAACATGATCAAATGCATTTTTTTTCCAGCCTGCAGCAGTTCAATACATAAATTACGTCTTTGATCCTGGCAACTCTTCAGCAACTAACAAGATGTTTGAAATAGGAAAACAGGAAATGCCACAGAGAAATGTGTCTCTTTGTTTCTTTGGAGAAAAATCTTTCCATCAGAGAAGGCACAGTAGTGAAATATGCCAGTTTAAGAGTCAGCCAAACCTTGGAACTGAATTCCAGCTCTACCACTTGCTTTAGTGTGGCATGCGGAGCCTCAATTTCCTCATCATAAAATGAGAATACAAGACACCAGGCAATATAACTCTAAGAATCAGAAATAATATATGTAAAGCATTTCACACAGTGACACGTGACACACAGCTATCGATATCACTACTTAACAACTTTGTGATGTATGAATCGTCATCCCCACTGTATCTATACATTATCCTCGTATTATGCTCATCATGCCCAGTGAAGTTAAATAACTTGCCCAGAATTAGAATCAAGGTGAGGATTTAACTCCAAAACTCTGCTCTTAACTGTGTTTTAGAACCCTGGGAGGGACTCAGATAGAGCATCTTAGCAGTTTCCATAAGCGGTGTAAGGCCACCAAAAGGAACACGTGGCAGATGGAATATTCTTTGGTGCCAGGATGTACCTTAACGTGAAGAACCAAGGCAACGTGAGGGCTGGGAGGACTGATTTGCCTGCAACTGCAGTAACTCCAGGAAGCGTGAGCTCAAGGAGCAGCAAGCAAGAGGGCAGGAAGGATAAGGAAGGTGGGACCCAGCAGATTAGGGGCTGGTGAGAAGCATCTCCTATAGGGGGCCCCAAAAGAGGACCCATATGCACCAAACACTAATGAAGGGACCTAATTCAGACCACATTGCAAATATATTTTACTTTTTATGCTGGGGAGGCTGTTTTACTTCAAAATATTTGTCCTGAGGTAGCAGTGTGCTGACCAGCAGCCTGGACTATGCATAGGTCAGCAATCTTTTCTCGGATGGAAAGGGCTGGCACAAGAGAAAATTACAGTGCTCCAACCACGAGACTGAGCCCTGGCCAGAAGTAAAGAGCAGGACCCGCAGCAAATCTAAGCCTTTGGGCTGAGCCGACACGGGGGCAGGAAAGAGAAGAGAAGGGGTGCAGCGATGCAAGCCTCGCAGGGAATGTATCTGCAGCTTTGCTCATAGGCTTCTTCACAGTAAAGATATTGGGGGAGCAACAGGGAAGCCCAACAACCATGACTACATCAATCGTTTGCCTGAGAGTCTTACTTCCAAGGCTCTTCAGACAGAGGGAGTGAGGCATTTGGTGTATTCCCTGAGGTAGTCAAGAATCCTTCAGGAACAGGTAGGAGATTGAGTCTGCATCCGGGAGACTGAATTGCACATATCCAGAAGTGTTGCAGAAAACAATAGGGGGAAATGAGGCCTAAACAGGCCTCACTTTATTCAGCATAGGTGGAGATACTTACAAATAGACTTTCAAACAGGGATCTGGACAGTACAGCACCTCCAGCACTAAGTAGAGAGATGATCTCTGGAAAGGTCTTTTAGACTAAGATTATTATATACAAGTAACATTGGCAGAGGGTCCATTCCCTGCAGCACAAGGCATTGAACCCCAGAGGTTAAGAAAGGAATGTGAGACACTACATGTTAGAGTTTGAAGTCTAGATAAGGAGTTATGAGGCATATACATCTGTCTTGAGTATTGAGACTTTGGATATTAGTATAATTATGGTAGGAAATCAGAGCAAGAATATGAAGAATCCTGTACTGACCTATTGTGGAGACTTCAAGGTTCTTAACTGGCTTCAGCACGGATATGTCTCCTGACATATACAATACTCTGAAGACAGAGCAAGCCACAGAGGATAAGGACGTGGGTGTGCCTGATAGGGGGTATAAGAATCACATGTCTGTGTGCACTGGAGTGGAGGTTGGTGGGGGCAGGAGTGAAACCAAGTGTCTTTCTATAATGTTTAGTAAGAGAGCGGGATCACCAGGTGAAAATATCATGGATTCTTTCTAGGTATTAACTCACCTTTGATACTGAGGATGTTTTCCATCCATACGATTGTTCTCCACATATCCTCTTGCCTGCTACTCCTTTTCCCATGATGGATTATGGTTCCTGAAGCTCTTTGACATAGCAGACCACCCAGGTGAGCCTTCCTAGAGAGGGCCCATGATGATTATGATAGTAATGCCATCTATGACAACAACAGCTACTGTTACTGCGGTAGTAAAAAGTCTATCGCTACCGCCACTCTTTGCTGTTATTACTGATAATGTCATTGACAACATTACTACTGTCACCGCTACTACTCATACTATTATTGTTACTACTATTACTAGTACTACTGTTAACTACTATTATCCTCTACTATGATTAGCTTCAAGTAAGCATCTTCCATATGCCTGACAATATATTTGGCCCATTAAATATAATCTTTTACATTTATTTAATGGTACTACAATATAGATAATATCATACACATTTAACATTTAAGGTGGTGAAGTGGCTTGGGCAAAAGCATCCAGCTATTAAATATTTGAACCAGATCCCAATCCAGATTTTAGAGATTTCAAAATTCATGCTGTATCCAATCCACCATGCTGTCTCCCTATGGGAAAGCATCTTAGAATGCTCATTTTAATTGTGTTTACATTTTAATATCTTATATTTATAAGAAATCATTTAAAATTATTTATATTTTAGAATATTTAGAAAATTACAGGAAGTGCAGGACAAGAACTCCTTTTTTTGAGCCACTTGAGAGGAATTTGTCAGCCTGATGCCCCATCATCTTTTATGTGTATTTCCTACGAATAAGGTTATCAGTCTCCTCATAACCAATGCAATGATCAAAATAAGAAAATTAACATTGATACATTACTATCATTTAATCCTTAGACCCCATTCAAGTTTTGCTAATTGTCCCTATAATGTCTTGTATAGAAAAATGAATTAGCTCAGAATTACATGTTACATTTAGCTATCATATCTCTTTATTCTTCTTCACACTAGAATTGCTTCTCGGTTCTTCCTTTATTTTTATGACCTTGATGCTTTTGAAGAGTTAGAGAGCGGTTATTTTGTAAAATGTCCCTCAGTTGAGGTTTGTCTGATGTTTCCTCATGATTAGATTCAGGTTATGTTTTCTGATGAGAATATCACAAGAGTGATGTCATGTTTTCCTAATTGCATCCTATTAGGTGGCACATAATTTAGATTTATCCCACAAATGATGATGTTCACTTTGATCATTGACTAAGGTGGTACCTGCCAGGATTTTTTTCTGTAAAGTAAATCTTCCTAGCCCCCCTTGTAATTAATAAGTACTTTGTAAGGAGGTACTTTAAAACCATGTAAATTTCCTTTTTTCAGCAAACTTTCCATTTACTCATGATTTCCTAACTTACTGAATGTAATATTCTGTTACTGTCATTATTCATTTTGACGCTGAAATTATTCCCAATTTGTCCAGTGGGAATCCTTTCAGAGTGGTTTCTGGATCTTTCTGACATGATCTAATCATTCTGTGACCTTTTGGTTGTTTGTTTGTTTCTGGAACAAGAAAGATCTTCTAGACTAATATATTCCCTGCCTCAGTTCTAGAATCAACTATTTCTCCAAGGAGCCTTGGTTTCTTTGAGTGGAGAATGACTGTAAGAAGCCATGATCTGAGCACTAGGTCTGTTCAGTGTTGCTAAGGTTTTGCTGCTCCCAGCCTCTCAGTAGACAGAGCTAGGGAAGGTATATACAGGTGTGTGTGTGCGCGTGTGTGTAGGTACTTAATTTACATTTATATCTATTTCTTTATGTATCCATATGCATTGAAAACTTCAGGGTTCATTCTAGTTTTATTCCTTTCCATATTTGTAGTTCTCTTCTGATACTTGGATGGCTTTATCCTTAACATAGTTACTCATTTAATCAACCCCCTCAATATAACCAGTCCCCCACCTCCAGTCTTACACAGATGCCCTCCTCACCTCACTTAGGCTCTGACTCATGCTAGACTGCTCCCATGACTTATGCAGAGCACACCTCTCCTCTCTCAACATCTGATATACCCGGTAAAGCAACTTATTCAAGTATATATATATACATGTCTATAACTTTAAATAATTATGGTCTACATTTTTTTCAGTGCTTTTGAAAGAGTTGATTTAAGTAGTTTTATATTTAGCTTCTTTTAAAGAATTATTCTTCACTGTAGTACATATTCAGTTACATTAGTCTGGGGCAGGGGTTGGCCCTGTGGCCTAAATTCTGCCTGCAGCCTCTTAGTGTAGAATCCAGCAAGCTAAAAATGGTGAATAGGTTTTTACAGTTTTTAAGAGTTGGAAAAAATAAATAAATAAATATATATATGTATTTTTTTAAGAGTTGGAAATATACATATATATATATATATATATATATATATATATATATATATATATATATATATCAGAGACCATACGTGATATGGAAATCCTTAAGTATTTGCTATCTGGTTCTTTACAAAATATGTTTGCCAACCCTGACCTGGGGTATCTGACTGCTCTGTCACCTTGGCTGACTCATTTACCTGGAGGTAGTGACATAAAATGAAATGTTTGTGAGCTGCTTTAAGCCTCAAGGACTCTAAATAAGTTGCAAAGAACCATTGAAATTGCCATCTTACCAAAACAGAAATAATGAACAACTTGAAAAATCATCAGTGAGAAGAGGATAGTTCTAACGATAAAATCTAAGTCACCCCACTCCTCGTCTTAGATTAAACTTGCCAAGCTCCATTAGCCTCTGATTTGCATGGCCATTAGCGGAAGGCTGGCCTCCAGCACTATTTATTTCAATCAACATCCTCTTATGTAAACTCCTAATGCTTGATTATATGAGTTTGTACAAGTACAGAATTAATTGAGTATAACCCGTAATTCAAATTCAACATTAAGTCCATTTTGAACTAAAATATGATTGATTGCAAGAATTGCAGAACCCTGGAAGTAGAGTACTTCAACAGAACAGGGTCATTATTTTTGAGTTACATGCCAAATATTAACAGAGCGGGAGGGCCAAATTGCCACCTTTGGACTATTGTAGTATCTGCTTATTAATGAACCTTGTGTATTTGGTTTACTGCTTTGTATTAGAAATCCATAAGCCTGGTTTCTTAGAGGCAAAACTGCATTGTCTACATTGTCTGGATTAAAAGAAGGAAATCTCATTTGTGTTAATACAAGGATAAGAGGAATGGACAGAAACAGTTCCAAAGCCCCACTAACAAAGGCACGCCTCACATAGTGTCCTTTCTTCACTGACAGAAGAGAAAGAAAAGCTGCATTCATCATTGTTTACCGATTTAAGTGCATCAATTCTATTTTCCACATACTGTGACTTCCTTGCCTCAAAAAAAGAAAAGAAAAAAGAAATCTCTCCTTTCAAAGAAAGGTTTTAAATAGCTGCAGTTTGTTTTTTGGGTTTTTTTTTTTAGTTTCCTTTCTTACCCAAGTGGTGCCCAGACAGTCAGAGGTACATAAAGGAAAGGTAATGTGAGGGGGGGAAAGAAACAACAAAATATAAACGATTTTCACAGTGCCATGAATTCATATTCTATTGATACTATTAGTTTATATTCCCACTTAACAGCTTGGGCTAAAATGTGGGTTCCAGTATGATGCTGGTATTAATTGCCTTGAATAATTCAGGTTTTATCACTCTCCAGGGCTTCTCTGGAGCTGGGCTGCTGGAAGCCATATTTGGTACTTTGGAACCCCCATCTGATGATTCTCAAGGCTGCAAAGTACACAGTGAGCTACCATTACTTGACTTGGTAAGCTGGGAAAGCCAGGACAGAGGAGAAATTGGAGAACGTTACCCAGTTCAAGAAACCAACTGGTGTTCAGTGTGTTCCATATACACTAAGATGGGAATCTTACCTGGGTTTATGGATCACTGTTATATGTGCTCTTCTTTAACAAGGCTAGAGAAAGCTCTGATTGCAGTTTTTGTTTTCTTTGGCGCAGGAGAAAAATTCTGAAGCTGCTCATGACTTGAAATAGGTCCTGGAGAGAATAAAGAAAGAAAATTAGAAAAAAATATATATTTTTTTTTAAAATACCTCACTCAATTGCCTTGTCTGCGTAATAACATTGAGCATGACTGTCACTCTGAAGACATATTAGCTCATTTAGGTAATTAGTGTGAGCAGCATGTTTCCCTACTTATTCCATTCAATTATAGGGTTCTCACTTTGTCATTACTGGAGTGTCTTAATGTGACTTGTAATTAGTGTAATTACAATCCAATGTTAATTATATCTGCCACTTAGACATAATTTTATATAGTAATGGTCTCTAATCTCAATAACCTTATTATGTTGTTTATTCAAACAGGAATTAAGTCTTCTTTCATGCGTCAAATATGGAGATTACAAAAAAGTACTGCTTGTGTCATTTTGGTAGTTATGACAAGGGAATCTCTGAAATAGCGAAACCATATTTGAGACAATGTCTGCATGTGCAAACAATTACAGCAGTTCCTCCCTGTTTCCAGAAATATGCCTGTGTATCTCCAAATAACTGTGCACAGAGGCAGTTTGAGCCTTGACTTGCTCATGAATTCTGGGAAGAACTAATGTGTATATATCTAGAAGCCTATCTCAGTGGTTCAGTTTATTAGTATACCAAATACACTCATGGCTGACCATTTCATGGACCATTGCTCTGAGTAACTAACCATTGTATACAATATAATAATATCACCTCATATTTGAAGAGCACATTATCTTTTAAAGTGCTTTTCAATATATTATTTCAGTTAACCTTGAAAACAACTTTGCGGAAGTAGCAATGGCAGGTATCAGATCATTTGAATAGACTGGGAAAATAAAATAAAGACCATGTTCACTTAGCAAGGGTAGTGTTGCTAATCAAAAGGCAATTTAGCAGAGCAGTTAATAGCTTGGGCTCCAGAGTTAGATTTCTAGGTTTTGAATCCCAGCAACTCCACTTAGAAGTTCAACACCCTTGTGCAAGTTCTTAACCCCTCAATCCCTCAGTGTCCTCTTCTGCATAACAGGACTAACAACAATATCTACTCCAGAGGGTGGTCATAAGGATTAGATGGGCAATATAGAAAAAGCCTAAAACAGTTCTTGGCACAAACTAAAAACTAAATAAATACAGGCTGCTATTATTGTTACTCTCAAAGGCACTCTCGTCTCTTGATTTGTGACTTGAAGTTTTTTCCCATAAACCACATCATTTCCTTATAGATTTTCTTTTGCTAATTACTAATTAAAGGTTTGATCTATACACTGCATGGCTTTGTGTACATACAGTATATTCATTTAGAAATAGATAACCCTGACCCAGGACTATTTAATAAAGCTGAAATAAAAAATCCTTTGGCTAACTCAGCTGTTATAAGAATACAATACTAGTACGAAGTGCCTTGGGAAAAGATTCAGTGGTTTTATTACTCTATACAAGCATCAACACTTCCTATTCCTGACATACTCAGAGTGGTACTTACTTGTGACTCTAGAATTTCATGAATCCTTGAAAACTTAACAGGGTCAAATGCAATAGCAAATGTGAAGTATTCTTTACACTAACACCTACAAAAATGTTAGTTTTATTTATTTAATAGATCTCAGTATCTGTATTTTATATAAATTGTTTTTTTTTAAAAATAAATTTATATATTTATTTATTTATTTTTGGCTGTGTTGGGTCTTCGTTTCTGTGCGAGGGCTTTCTCTAGTTGCGGCAAGCGGGGGCCACCCTTCATGGCGGTGCGCGGGCCTCTCACTATCGCGGCCTCTCTTGCTGCGGAGCACAGCCTCCAGACGCGCAGGCTCAGCAGTTGTGGCTCACGGGCCCAGTTGCTCCGCGGCATGTGGGATCTTCCCAGACCAGGGCTCGAACCCGTGTCCCCTGCATTGGCAGGCGGATTCTCAACCACTGCACCACCAGGGAAGCCCAGTATCTGTATTTTAAACAAAATATTGTCAGAATATTACAATTTACAAATTTGCCTATGGAGCTTTTTCGTTTCCCTTAAGCTCAGGTTATTTCCCTAATTTTCTAGAAACAAATAGCTTGCGTACCAAGTTTTGAAGTGATCTGGCCTCTTTGGATGTATGATCCCTTCTCTGACGAAGCTGGCAAAGGTGGATATTCCCATAATCCATTCAGTAATAAACAAGAAGATGGTTTTTGCTGCTAACTTCTCTCAGTTAACAACAACATCAAGGCACCAACATATAGTATCTGGCTATGGATTTTTAGACCATTTTTAAAGTTCTCAGGTAGGGGAAATATTAGCTCTTGAAGTGTGCTCTGAGCTCAGAGAAAGCTAGGCCTGCTGGAGTTTATAGCAGTATAATAAACACAACCGAAAGGGAAATCTTTGGAATGTGCACTACTGCCAGAGAACTAGTCATTAAATATTAACTAGCAACTCTTCTGACTTTTGTTTTATTTATAATTATTTACATGAAGTGTTGGGACATTTTTGCCAAAGAGACAAAGAACACAAAAAGCTGTCAATTTCTCCATCTTTCAATACTTCCAGTAACTACAATGACCCAGGTTTAACCTTCAGTTAAATGTGTGGATGAATTCTCACTTCCAGACCAAGCTTTCGCAACGAGACATTAGGTTTTAATGTTCTCAACTGCACAAAGACGGCAGTCACTTCAAGCTGCACTTGGGTGAAGAGCTCTCAAGCCCTCCAGCCGCTGCCCATGCTCCAAATTAGACAATGCTGTCCTTCAGACTGCTTCTCCTAGGGTTCCAGTTTCCTCCACTATTGTCTGGAAGCATTTCTCCAGAGTATTACTGGGGAGTGGCTGAAGATGTGGAGGCAGCATTCCCATGAGGAAACTCCCACACTGGGGGCAGGAAGCCAAGGTACGAAATGTCCTTGGTCAGAGGTTAGTGACATACTTCCATTCTTTTTTTTTTTAAATTAATTAATTAATTTATTTTTGGCTGTGTTGGGTCTTCGTTTCTGTGCGAGGGCTTTCTCTAGTTGCAGCAAGCAGGGGCCACTCTTCATCGTGGTGCGCGGGCCTCTCACTATCGCGGCCTCTCTTGTTGGGAGCACAGGCTACAGACACGCAAGCTCAGTAGTTGTGGCTCACGGGCCTAGTTGCTCCGCGGCATGTGGGATCTTCCCAGACCAGGGCTCGAACCCGTGTCCCCTGCATTGGCAGGCAGATTCTCAACCACTGCACCACCAGGGAAGCCCCATACTTCCATTCTTGATCCCAGAACTGGCTAACTTTGTTACCTTTAACTGGTCACTTGACCACCTTACATCTTACTTTTCCCATCTGAGATTAGCTCCCCTCCCAATCATTTTCCTGATATTCTATGAGGACAAAATACAAAATTAACTCAAATTTATTGAATACTGTATGTTTCGAGAAATAAATATGAGTTCCTAATAATGATGATGATTTCATAGGTGAGGGAGTTATCTGAGAAGCCAAAACAATGTTTGTTTAAACTGAAGGCAAGAGCTTGGAAGTTTTACATAACTAGACATTTTAAGAAGAGGTACAGTAGGGCTTTGGAATCAAACAGTACTGGGTTGAAATCCAGACCCCACTACTTCCCAGCTACATGACCTTGGGCTAATCATTCAACCTCATTAAGATATAATCTCTTTATCTGTAAAGTAGTTACAATAACAGCATTTGTGAGGGTTACATGAGGTAATGAATCAGCAGGTTCTGGACTCAAAGCATGGCGACTGTTATTTATTAGAATAGGCCATGGTGAAGAACATCAGTTTTACGCTACTTGTGATAGGAAACAATAGGAAGGTGTTAAAATATGATATGTTTTATATTTTCAGAAGATCAACTCTGTGTTGAAGAAAATGGAGTATAGAATGGTAAGAGGCTACAGAGGGAAAACTGCTGGAGGACTATTGTCCAGATAAAGGAAAATGATATATAATACGTGGATTTTTGCAGTGGAAATGGTGACAGGTGAAAAAATTCAGGCTGTATAGGGGACATCCCATCAAGCTGACTCTGATGGATTGGATGTGGGATGTGAGAGAAAAGAATCCAGGTTTTGAGCCTGAAAGTTGGGTGGATGGTAGTGTGATGGAGCAGATACTGTGGTGTGCTGCCCAAATCTTTCCCTTCTACATTCAGGAAAGGCACTCATTCCTTTAGCCTCTGGGAATATTGGCGGCTGGTTGTTCATAGCCAAGTCCCTCACCAGAAATTGCTTTCTGGGGAAAGTTGCAGCCTTGTCCAAAGTTGAAAATCCTCTTTAGAGACAGCCCCTACCCAAACAATGGTTGATAATAGCCTAAAAAGTCTTGGCCCCATTAGAATGTGGGACAAAATTCAGAACTATTCTAAAATGCCGCCCCAGCTATAGAGTTCCCTACAGACACATCTGAAGCCTTTTTGTGTAATGCAGCTCAGCTTCTCTCACTGCCCAATCTTTTTTTTTTTCCCCATTTAAAAAAATACTTTTTATTTTGAAATAATTATAGATATACAGGTATTGCAAAGATAGTACAGAGAGGTTCCATGCATCTTTCACCCATTTTCTCTCAGTGGTTATGTCTTACATAATGATTAATATAATATCATAACCAGAAAAATCAATGTTGGTACAATGTGTGTATACGCTTATGCTGTTTTTCAAAGACATAGCAATAGTAATGGGTAGATTCCTGTAACCACCACCACAATCAAGATATAGATTTATATCATCACCACAAAGATCTACTGGTGTCATCATTTTACCACTTTGAATGAATGTAGAAACCTTACCCCCTGTTATGTACTGAATGTTCGTGTCACCCCAAAATCCCTGGGTTAAAATCCTAATCCCCAACTCACTGCCCAATCTTGCTTCTTACTCCCTTACTGGTGTTATTCCAGAAAGTCCTCCCAATAACCTCCTTTACACAGATCTCTGCTTCAGAGCCTATTTTAAGGTACCCGACCTAAAACAATTCGGGTTTGTCATGGTCCTTACAAGCAAAATCTAAAATGAGATTTTGGACTGGATCACCTGTTGGCAGGCTGGAGATGAGAATCCTGACACTGATAGACACTGATAGCTAATGTGGCATGCTATAGTGGTGCAATTGTTAAAATTGTTATAGATGGTGACCTGGGATGAAATACTGGTGGAAGGAAATGCACTGCTGGGACACTAGATCAAGTAACTGAGAGGTTCAGGACTATGACGTTGGATGACCATTTCTCGAAACTGTCAGTTAACTGGACAAGTTAATGAAAGTTTGAGGTTGACCGATTACCAACTTAAAAAAAAAAAAACATAAAAGCTAGGGGACATTTTTGGCAGAATGTAAAGAGATATTCATCAATCAAATCTGAAGGGCAGAAAAGGTGAGTATTAAACCCATAATTAGAGTGGAAGATTGGCAGAGCCCCAGAGAAGATGGAATTCCCAACCACAGCAAATCTGGTCACCATAGTCCAGGTTCTGATTGAAAAGGTGTAGGATCCTGAGAGGTAGGAGGGGACTATACGGGTTAATGTACTCAAAAATCAAATTCCCAGGTTTCCCTGCAGAAGTGGCCTCTCCTCACTGTTAAAGGTGTGTGCCCCCTCTTGCTTAATAATCACACAAAGGTATCTATCTTGCAAGACAAGGGGGGAAGAGGAAGAAGGGGAGGGGGAGGGGGAGGATGAAGAAAGTAGTATATGCTGAAGGACCTCCAGGACCTAACCAGCATATCCCAACAGAAACAGAGAAAGTATATATAGGAATAGATTCTGAGAATGCTGGGATGGCGGGGGGTGAGGGGGTAGGGAGTGGTGCAGAATATAAGGCCGGAAAAGGGAGAAGTTATTGATAGGGAAGCACTATCCTGTGATAAGATTTAATACTATATCCATATTAGTCAGGGTTCAACAAGAAGCAGAACCAATAGAACTGTCTATCTACCACACACACACATATGTACATCTATATCTATATCAATATAGATATAAAGATATAGATACAGATATAGATATAGATACAGATATTGATGTCTTTTTAAATTTTTTTTTAAAAGAATTGACTTACACAATGATGGGGGCTGGTTACGTGTATTTGAATTCATAGGGCAGGCCATCAGGAAAGCAAGAACAAGAGCAAAATGAAACTCTACCAGCACAGGCCCAAGCTGTCATCCATAATTACTTCCCTCTCTATGGAAGCTTCATCCATAATTACTTCTCTCTCTTTAAAGATCTGCTTTAAAGGTCTTCCAAATGAATAGCCTCCCTTACTCAAAGTCAACTGTTTAGGAACGTTAATTACATCAGCAAATTTCCTTCACAGTAACACCTAGATTAGTGTTAATTGAATAACTTGGGACTGTAGCATAACCAAGTCAACACATCAGAAAACTCATAACCAATCGTTTCTTAGCTATGACACCAAAAGCACAAGCAATAAAATAAAAAAATTGGATAAATTTAACTTCATTAAAATGAATAACTATGTGCTTCAAAGGATACCATCAAAAAAATGCAAAAGACAACCCTCAGAATGGAAGAAAATATTTGCAAATCATATATCTCAAAAGCAACTTGTATCCGGAATCTGTAAAGAATTCTTAAAACTTAACAGTAAAAGAAAACCCAGTCTAAAAGTGGGCAAAAGACCTGAATAGACATTATGAGTTTCTTGAAGATGATATACAAATATTGAAACAATTGCACACTATGCTTTGTTATCCATTAGTATCCTAGCTCATTGTCGTCACTGTTTGCCTCATCATAGTCTTTTGTTACAATGAGAAAAACTTTTACTTTCCCCTGGACACTTATTGCCTGTCCTTAGATTGTGATGGGTTCACCTTGCTCCCCACTCCAACAATCTCATCCAGAAGCATCAAAGCTCACCATGAAATTTTACCACTCTTAGATTAGCTAGCTAGGATGTTATACACTATACACTTTGGAAACAACCAGTGATAGAAATCTCAGCTCATCGGTATCTTGCAAACCTTGAACCTCATCTTGTTTCTGTGAAATCCTACTCTCCCTACCCTTGTCAGAAATATACAAAACCCAGAAAGAACTCCAAATCACATTTCATGACACCTCCCTCTTCCCCTATGATTTTCTTTTCATCTATTCCGGTGAGAGTTTTCGTCTGTTGTACCCTGCTCAATCAAGCTATTTCTCTAGTAAACTTTCTCTTCCAGGTAAATCAGAGTGTTATCTTCTCTTTCTAAATGTTGATTTTTTTTCTAAATGTCCTGCTTATATCCTAAACAAATACAAATGTCTAAAAATGGAATAGTGACATGAAATCCTGAGGAAGAACAGACCTATAGATTTTAATATTGGGAGGTTTATATGTTAATGATGCGGTAGGAAAATTGCTTTGATTTATGTTTATTTGCCTCATAGACTTTGTCAAAATATTAAATAATCAACAGTTTTAGGGAATTCCCTGGCAGTCCAGTGGTTAAGGACTCTGTGTTTTCACTGCCAAGGGCCCAGGTTTGATCCCTGGTCAGGGAACTAAAATCCTACAAGCAAGCTGTGGGGCAAAAAAAAAAAAAAAATTTTTTTTTTTGTTTATTGAGCACCTATTGTGTGTACCATAGTTGTAAGTGTTAAAGAATCCTTGAGCTCATACAATTTATTTACAGTTTAGTCAGAGAGACCAAAGTTTTATGAACAAAAGTAAATAAGTGTAGCCCCATATGTGGAAAATAAAATTATATCGAGTCAAAACGACAACTCACAGAATGGGAGAAAATACTTGCAAATGATGCAAACAACAAGGGATTAATCTCCAAAGTATACAAACAGCTCACGCAGCTCAATGTAAAACAACAACAACAACAAAAACAATCAAAAAATGGGCAGAAGATCTAAATAGACATTTCTCCAAAGAAGACACGCAGATAGCCAAAAAGCACATGAAAAGATGCTCAACATTGCTAATTATTAGAGAAATGCAAATCAAAACTACAATGAGGTCTTGCCTCATACAGTCAGAATGGCCATCATCAAAAAGTCTACAAACAATAAATGCTGGAGAGGGTGTGGAGAAAATGGAACCCTCCTACACTGTTGGTGGGAATGTAAATTGGCACAGCCACTATGGAAAACACTATGGAGGTTCCTTAAAAAACTAAAAATAGATCTGCCATATGATCCAGCACTCCCAATCCTGGGCATATATCTAGAGAAAACCATAATTTGAAAAGATACATACACCCCAATATTCATTGCAGCACTGTTTACAATAGCTAAGACATGGAAGCAACCTAAATGTCCATTGACAGATGAATGGATAAAGATGTAGTACATATATACAATGGAATATTACTGAGCCATAAAAAAGAATAAAGTAATGCCATTTGCAGCAACGTGGATGGACCTAGAGATTATCATACTAAGTGAAGTAAGACAAATACCGTATGATATCACTTATATGTGGAATCTAAAACGATGATACAAATGAACTTATTTACAAAAGAGAAACAGACTCACAGACTTCATAAACAAACCTATGGTTACCAAAGGGAAAAGATGGGGGGGTGGATAAATTAGGAGTTTCAGATTAACATATACACACTACTATATATAAAATATAAATAATAAAAAAGGACCTACTGTATAGCACAGGGAGCTCTACTCACTGTTCCGTAATAACCTAAATGGGAAAAGAATCTGAAAAAGAATGGATATATGTGTATGTATATCTGAATCACTTTGCTGTGCAACTGAAACTAACACAACATTGTAAATCAACTATACTCCAACGTGAAATTAAAATTTTAAAAAAAGCATCAGAAACACTGTGTTCTTGGTCTGGACTCCTTAGAAACTTAAGCAAGTCACATAATTCTTCTGTTTTCCTACACACTAAAATTAGAGATCATATCTACCCTGACTATCCCACAGAAGGAAATAAGATAATTTGTGGGAAATTGCTTTGAAATGTAAAGTACCATATACGGTAAGGTATTAAGTTAAATAGCAGTACAATGCACCTTATCACAAAATGCCCATCCTTGAAAGAGACAAGTGTTTAGGAATTCAGGGTCAGAGAAGGCTTCACAGAGGATGTGGGACTGCTGGAAATACATGGTATTTAGATGGGCAACAGTAGGGCATTGGACAGGGACAGGAGGTGAAGTAAAAACCTGATGTAGCAAATGCCCTCTTCCCACAGATACGCTCTTACTTAGCAGGGCAGAAGAATTGTGGAGAGAAGTAGCAGAAATAAAGGTTACAAAGGAGGATGAGGATCAAATGTGGATAGTAAAGTCATATCAGGGACACACACACATCACATAGAAATATACATACGTATATATAACAGAAAAAAAAATATATATGTAATAGTACAAACTTTAGAATAGACAAATAAGCAAAATGAGAAGAACCATTGCCCATAATCTTACCATGCAGAGTAAACCTCTGGTAATTTTGTCTTACATCCTTCTAGATATGTTCCTTGTTTATGTAAAACACTTTCTCCATAATCTGTGATTTACTGTATGTATCTTCAGCATGTTGTGGTATCTGGTAGATAGACAGTACACACAGAATAAATCTTTACTGAACTGAATGGAAGCTTTCTGATTCATTTCTGTATGAAGTTTGGTTAAATGTTTTGATTTTTCTCTTTAAAATTGAAGTTTGAAATGATTGGGTTTTTCTCTTAGGGCTTATTTTGCTAAGCTAAAATCATTGAAGTAACATCTACGTTGCATTTTATCAACTCTCCTTCTGATTATATTGATGCTGTGGTTGAAATCCAGTCATTTGTATTGACTTTGAATAATTATATATTGTTCCATTCCAATTTCTTTAAAGTACAGGTTGCTTCATGATTGATCTGGGGAATTAGGCAGCTACAGGTCAGTTCCTTATGTGGGTAGAAATCTAATGGGTATTTTCTTATTTTTTCTTACTTAATAAACAAACATGTAGTTAACATTTTTAGAAAATGTATAAAGTATAATAAAAAAGTTTAAATCTTTTATAATTATATAACCCAGAGGTAACCATATTAACAGACATAAGTGGAATAAAATGCATTTTAGACTTGAAAAAGTATAGATTGATAGACACTGTGAAATATATTTTCCTCTCAAGGCAGTAGCAGTATAGTCAGTGGGTTCAGAATTAAAGCATTAGGTTTAATTAATTTATTCTCATATCTGGCATTCAGATATATATATGGTTGTTATCCCCACATATCATAGATAGATAGATAGATAAAGATATAGATATATAGATACAGATATGGATATAGATATGTATCTGTTTAACCAATTTAACAAATTCCCTTCCCTTAGTCCCTCTGCGAGAGTACCAAACATGGGCTTCTGAAAGCCCCAGGTCTTTACCTATTTGTTTGACAGGTACATCCAGATTAGCCATTATATTAGAAAATAATCAGAAAACAACTACTTCAAAAAGATAATAAATAAGAATGGTTTATTATTTTCACACTGTTTGAATTTCTTGAAGGCACCTGTGAAAAATGCAAAGATCTACCCACCCAAAATCTCCCTCTAATTTCAGATTATGAAGAGATCTGAGAAACAGTACTTCTGGGACCTTTTGAAATCTCACTATTCAGGCAGCTGCCTCTTCTTTCAACCACAAAACTGACCACAACAAATGCATTCCATTTCAGACAGACTCCAAAATAATCAGGCATCCCTAGAACCAATTAAGAATCCTGCTTTCATTTTTACACTTTGCCAGAAACAATCCTATGGTGGTTCAAGGCACAGTTCCATGTGTATAACATGCCAGAAACAATCCTATGGTGGTTCAAGGCACAGTTCCATGTGTATCACATTTCATAAATCTTTTTATATAGCTTAAATAAAATTTAAATGAATATGAGAGGCATTCTAGAAGGGGAAAGAAATAACAAAATATAAAAACAAAATTTTAGGAATAGTTAGAGGGGGAAACAACTGTCCCAACTACCACAATTTCCTAATGAGATTAATAGGCCAATTGTGCATATATGTATGCAAGAGTACATGTAGATACGTAAGGGCAGGTATCATATACATACACATAACAGCTTAAACTCTGTCCCATCACTAACTGATAGATTGGTCTCTTTTTCACACTGTGACTGCCTATTGTAATCAATACTATTTTACTTTCCATGGCAATCAAAGTATGTATTACCTTGTCATCCTTGAAAAACAATAGGTCAGTGAAAATATTCCGAATTCACCACACTCTAAGGAAGCTCCAGATCCCTAAGAAAGGAAGACATTATTAATAATAATGATAACTAGTGTCTTAATTGCATTGTGCTAAGTGTTTAATAGATGTTATCTCTTTTAATTCTCCCAGAAACACTATGCAGCAGATGATAATATCATCCTTACTTTACAGATGGCAAGACTAGGGACCAGACCTTTTAAGTAACATGGACAGGGTCACAAAGCTAGAAGTGGTGGAAATAAGACTAAAATCAAGCTTTTAAGTGCGATGCAGAGTTGTCTCTGTTGAGAAGAGAAGGCAAACAAATCTCTATTATGAACTATCCCAGAGCAACACAGATGGCCTCCACCTAAAAATAATCAAAATACTTTTAAAAATTCTTACAAAAAACAAAAAAAACTACCTGTGTTGTGATGAAAGTACTATGTTTTGCTTACAGCCAGTGTATTAACTTTGCTAGCTAACTTCAAAAACTGGAGTTATACATGAGATATATGCTGACTGACTAGATCTCCAAATACTTTCGAATCAATGGTTTTCAAACTCAAAACCTTAAGGATTATGGCTCAGTAAGAACTTTCACTGTTTCCCCTTCCTTCTTTCCTTCAGCCAGCCAAAAAAAAAAATTTACAATTTTTCTTCTGTTTCTCTCCTTTATTGGAAGCACAGAGTCTTAACCACTGGACACCAGGGAAGTCCCAAAATTGTATTAAATGCCCTTTAAAGTCAGACACTGATAATTACCTGGGCTGCTTCAATAAACAAATCAAGATCTCTGCTCTTAAGATTATAATCTAGTGGGAAAGACAAGAGAATAAAAAGCAATTTCAATTCTGTGTAAAAAGGTATGATAAGCTCTAAGTATGGATAAATTAGCCCGATATTTAGGAGGGTGTTCCTGACCCAAGCTTTTCGTAGGAGAGACCATAGAAGGATTTATGTTGAAGGTCATTTCTAACCTAAGAACCAAAGATAATGACCAGTTAACTAGTTGATGTGAAAATATAAGGACAGCTAAAGAAATCAGAGATGATATCTGTGACATAAAAATCAATTAGAAAAACCAAACTCTCAACGGAAAACCAGCTAAACACATAAACAGGCAGTCTTCAGAAAAAGAAATCGAAATAGACAATAAACATATAACAGAAATGCATACCCTGATTCATAATTAAAGAATGCAAATCAAAACAAATATACAACGATATTTCACACATCAGATCAGCAAAATGTAGAGTGCGATGATAATGCTAGCAAGCTCATATATTTTGAGCAAGAATATGAAACTGTAAGGAGTGCAACAAGGCAATAGTTATGAAAACTATAAATTAAAAATGAAGGTACCCTACCATCTCAGTCCTAAGAAATTAATGCCACTGCTACACTTACAAGAATTTGTTCAAATATGTATTTTAAAATGTTCATTAAAACATGTTTGTAATGGCTAAAGCTGAAAATAACAAAAGCAACTATCAGTATAATTCTGGTTAAATAAGTGTTGGCAAGTCCACTTGTTATGCGCTGAGTTGTGTCCTCCTCTAAAATTCACCTATTGAAGCCCTAACACCCAGTACCTCAGAATATGACTGTAGGACCTTTTAAGAGGCAATTAAGTTAAAATGGGGACATTAGGGTGAGCCCTAATCCAATATAACTGGTGTCCTTATAAAGAGGAATTAGGACACAGACCACACAGACAGAGAAACCACATGTGAAGACATAGCAAGAAGGTGGTTATCTGCAAGCCAAGGAAAGAGACCTCTGCCAACAGAGGTCAGAATTACCAAAACACATTGAAGGAAGGGCATCCATGGAGCTGGGGCTTAGAGCTCTGGGGAGGAAGCACCTCTGGGTTGATACTGGTGCTTCTAAGCTAGGAGGAAGAACCCTGTGGATCTGAGACACAGAACGATGGCCAAATCACCCCTTAGGCAATGTGGGCACAGTGCCTAGGCCCAAAGTACTTTTCGGGTATCATGAGACTGTTTTGATTTGTTTTAAAATCAGAAGAATGAACTTTTAGGTCAATGAAAGTGTTTTTATAAATAACATAAATGTATTTGCCTTTATACTAATACCACCAGAAAATACAGTGTTAAAATTTTCTTATGGTAGAAGGAACCCACAAAGGCATAATGGTCCAGGGCCCACAAAAATTATAATGTGGTCCTTCCCAGATTTCTAAGAAGTGGCTGCCTGAGGTGGTACTTGTGTCTCTGAGGGGGTAGAAAGGAGCGAGTTGTGGGCATGTTGGAAAACTGAAAATTGGAATCAACTGCCGCTACTGAAATTAACTGCTACTAACAAAAGAAAGAAGTGATGCTGGAGAGGGAGACGGAACAGAAAGAAAATAGGAATAGCAATAGAAGGAAACAGGAATAGAAAGAAAAGAAGGAGGACACTCTTTGTCCTCCAGCCTTCCGTTCTCCTTCTACTACCCCTATTGGCAGAGATGAATGGGGAATCAGGGAAAGAGGTGGACAGCACATGGAAAGGAAAAACATGGTCTACAGAGTTCCAGTTCCAGCATCATAAAGGAGTATCGAAGGGTGGGTCTGAGACTGAGAGACAATAAATTACTGGCACATCCACATAATGGAGTACTATACAACTATTAACAAGAATTAGATGATTCTGTGTGTGTTAATACAAACAATATCCAAAATATACTATGACATATTAAATCTAAATGCACACTGGTAGTGAGTAAAATAGAATAATATATAATAATAAATATAGATATATAGATAGATCATTAGATAGATAATTATTTCAATTCCTCACCCTGCAAGAAACTCAACAAAACTTTCAGTGGTGGTTAAATTTAGGGAGTTTGACTGAGGATGGTGGCTTTCATTTTTATTTGATTCTTTTTGTATCATGTGAAATTTTCTTAATTTGCATTTGTAGCTTTGTTAGTTTGCTTTAATATCAAAAGATGTTATTTGGATAGTTGGGCTATACCCCTTTCTATTTCCTTTTTAAATCATGTGCGTTAAAAATTAATAACTACTATTTAATGATGATAAAGTTCTAAAAAAACATTTTTCAGGAATCTTTCAAAGAAATACCTCTATTTGGTCTTCTCTGTGATTTCATCTCCCATCTGTCTCCTCATATTCTGCTCCAAAGAAATTGAACTCCTTTCAGCTTTTAAAACATGTCTCTATCTCCTCTTATCAGTCCCTTCTTTAGCTAACTCCAGCTTTCAAGCTATTTAAGTTAATACCACTTTCTCAGGAAACCTTCCATGATTTCTTGTTTAGTTCATTTGACCAATATGTGTTTTCAAAGTCCCTGAACTTTTTTCTTGTAACATTTACTACACTACTGTTTTGCTATTTGTTTAATAACAGTTTTCTTTATTAGACTATAAGAAGCACTGTGACAGCAGGGGCTGTACCTTCCTCGTTCACCTAGAAAATTGACTGGTTCTCAATAAATAATGGGGTGGGTTATGGATAGAAGAATGTAACCACCATATTATAGAACTATGTACTGATAAACTAAAATTACTTTATTAAAAGCGTGAACTGAGCATGGATTATTTTCTTTTTTGTTTTGTTTTGTTTTAGAAAATTAAGATGGGGAATAGTATTTCACATTTTTAATCAGAGCTTTCTTATGACATTTTATTTACAAAACAACTCACACTTTGGGGCTCACAAATTTTTTCATCCACGTAACTATTTCTAAATTTTAACGGGTATTTATGCTCGTGGGTTAACCTCAATGCATAAAACTACAACAATTTATTCATTGATTGGCCCTAATACATTCAGTTTAGCAATATAAATGCTCTGGTACCTTTTAAAATTTAGATGGCCTTTTTGAAACAGTATGCAAATTAGTTCTCAATTATTTTAATATTATCAGTAATTTTTAAAATTTTTGTTTATTTTTATTTTTTAATGTGAAATTTATTTTATATTGGGGGTATAGTTGATTTACAATGTTGTGTTAGTTTCAGGTGTACAGAAAAGTGATTCAGTTATACATATACATATATCCATTCTTTTTCAGATTCTTTTCCTATATAGGTTATTACAGAATACTGAGTAGAATTCCCTGTGCTATACAATAGTTCCTCGTTGATTATCTCTTTTATATATAGTAGTGTGTATATGTTAATCCGAAACTCCTGCTTTATCCCTCTTCCCACCTTTCCCCTTTGGTAACCACAGGTTTGTTTTCGAAGTCTGTGAGTCTTTTTCTGTTTTGTAAATAAGTTCATTTGTATCATCTTTTAGATTCCACATGTAAGAGATATCATATGATATTTGTCTTTGTCTAACTTACTTCACTTAGTACAGTAATCCATGTCCATCCATGTTGCTGCAAATGGCATTATTTCATTCTTTCAAAAAATGGCTGAGTAATATTCCATTGTATATATGCACCACATCTTCTTTATCCATTCATCTGTCAATGGATATTTAGGTCTTGGCTATTGTAAATAGTGCTGAAATGAAAATTGGGGTGCATGTATCTTTTTGAATTATAGTTTTCTCTGGATATATGCCCCAGAGTGAGATTGCTGGATCATATGGTAGTTCTATTTTTAGTTTTTTAACTTAAACTCCATACTGTTCTCCACAGTGGTTGTATCAATTTACATTCCCACCAACAGTGTAGGGGGGTTCCCTTTTCTCCACACCCTCTCCAGCATTTATTGTTTGTAGACTTTTTGATGATGGCCATTCTGACCTGTGTGAGGTGATATCACATTGTAGTTTTGATTTGCATTTCTCTAATGATTAGTGATGTTGAGCATCTTTTCACATGCTTCTTGGCCATCTGCATTTGTCTTTGGAGAAATTTCTATTTAGATCTTCTGCCTATTTTTTGATTGCATTGTTTGTTTTTTTTGATATTGAGGTGCATGAGCTGTTTGTATATTTTGGAGGTTAATCTCTTGTCAGTCTCTGTCTGCAAATATTTTCTCCCAGTCTATGAGTTGTCTTTTCATTTTATTTATGGTTTCCTTAGCTGTGCAGTAGCTTTTAAGTTTAATTAGGTCCTATTTGTTTATTTTTGTTTTTATTTTCATTACTCTAGGAGGTGGATCCAAAAAGATATTGCTGTGATTTATCTCAAAGAGTGTTCTGCCTATGTTTTCCTGTACGAGTTTTAGAGTATCCGGTCTTACATTTAGGTCTTTATTATATTGAGGTAGTTTCCCTCTATGCCCACTTTCTGGAGAGTTTTATCATAAATGGGTGCTGAATTTTGTCAAAGGCTTTTCTGCATCTACTGAGATAATCATATGTTTTTTATTCAATTTGTTACTGCGGTGTATCACACTGATTGATTTGTGGATACTGAAAAATCCTTGCATCCCTGGGATAAATTCCACTGGATCATGGTGTATGATCCTTTTAATGTATTATTGGATTTGGTGTGCTAGTATTTTGTTGAGGATTTTTATCTATATTCATCAGTGATATTAGCCTATAATTTCCTTTTTTGTGGTATCTTTGTCTGGTTTTGTTATCAGGATGATGGTGGCCTTGTAGAATGAGATTGGGAGTGTTCGTTCCTCTGCAATTTTTGGAAGAGTTTGAGAAGGATGGGTTTTAGCTCTTCTCTAAATGTTTGATAGAATTCACCTGTGAAGCCATTTGGTCCTGGACTTTTGTCTGTTGGAAGTTTTTAAATCACAGCTTCAATTTAAGTACTGTGATTGGTCTGTTCATATTTTCTATTTTGTCCTGGTTCAGTCTTGGAAGATTGTACCTTTCTAAGAATTTATCCATTTCTTTTTTTTCTTTTTTCTGTTTTTTTTTTTTTGGTTGTGTTGGGTCTCAGTTGTGGCACATGTGATCCCTTCGTTGAGGCATGTGGGATATTTTGTTGTGGCTGTGGGCGTCTCTCTAGTTGTGGTGCATGGGCTTCTCTCTAGTTGTGGCGTGTGGGCTTCTCTCTAGTCATGGCATGCAGGTTTTTCTCTCTCTAGTTATGGTGTATGGGCTCCAGGGCACATGAGCTCTGTAGTTTGTGGCACGCGGGCTCTCTCGTTGAGGCACTTGAGCTCTACTTCTCGTGTGCAGGCTTAGTTGCCCCACCGCATGTGGGATCTTAGTTCCCCGACCAGGGATCACACCTGTGTCCCCTGCATTGGAAGGTGGATTCTTTACCACTGGACCACCAGGGAAGTCCCTGTCCATTTCTTCTAGGTTTTCCATTTTATTGGCATACAGCTGCTCGTGGTAGTCTCTTATGATCCTTTGAATTTCTGTGGTGTCCATTGTAACTTCCTCTTTTTCATTTCTAATATTATTGATTTGAGTCCTTTCCCTTTTTTCCTTGATGAGTCTAGCTAAAGGTTTATAAATTTTGTTTATCTTTTCAAAGAATCAGCTTTTAGTTTCATTGATCTTTTCTTTTGTTTTCTTTGTCTGTTTCATTTATTTCTGCTCTGATCTTTATGATTTCTTTCCTTCTACTAACTCTGCATTTTGTTTCTTTTTCTTTCTCTAGTTGCTTTAGGTGTAAGGTTAGGTGGTTTGAGAATTTTTTGTTTGTTTCCTGAGGTAAGACTGCATTGCTATAAACTTCCCTCTTTAGAACTGCTTTTGCTGCATCCCAAAGGTTTTGGATTGTTGTGTTTTTGTTTTCATTTGACTCTATGTATTTTTTATTTCCTCTCTGATTTCTTCTGTGATCCATTGGTTGTTTAGTAACATATTGTTTAGCTTCCACGTGTTTGTGTTTTTTACAGTTTTTTTTTTTCTTGTAGTTGATATCTAACCTCATAGCATTGTGGTAAAAAAAGAGGCTTAATATGATTTCAATTTTCTTAAATTTACCAAGGTTTGCTTTGTGGCCCAGCATGTGACCTATCCTGGAGAATGTTCCACTTGCACTTGAGAAGAATGTGTATTCTGCTGCTTTTGGATGGAACGTTCTATAAACATCAATGAAGCTCATCTGGTCTAATGTGTCATTTAAAGCCTGTGTTTCCTTATTTATTTTCATTTTGGATGATCTGTCCATTGATGTAAGTGGGTGTTAAAGTCCCCCACTATTATTGTGTTACTGTCGATTTCCCCATTTATAGCTGTTAGCATTTGCCTTATGTATCGAGGTGCTCCTGTGTTGGGTGCATATATATTTACAATTGTTATATCTTCTTGGATTGATCCCTTGATCATTATGTAGTGTCCTTCTTTGTCTCTTGCAACAGTCTTTATTTTGAAGTCAATTTTGTCTGATATGAGTATTGCTGTTCCAGCTTTCTTTTGATTTCCATTTGCATGGAATACCTCTTTCCATACCCTCACTTTCAGTCTGTATGTATCCCCAGATCTGAAGTGGGTCTCTTGTAGACAGCATATATATGGGTCTTGTTCTTGTATCCATTCAGCCAGTCTATGTCTTTTAGTTGGAGCATTAATCTATTCACATTTAAGGAAAATATCAATATGTATGTTCTTATTGCCATTTTGTTAATTGTTTAGGATTTGTGTTGGTTGGTCTTTTTCCTTCTCTTCTTCTTTTGTTCTCTTCTCTTGTGATTTGATGACTATCTTTAGAGTTTGTTTGAATTGTTTTTTCTTTTGTGTGTGTGTATCTATTGTAGATTTTTGGTTTGTGGTTCCAATGAGGTTTCAATATAGCAGTCTATATATATATATATATACACACACACACACACACACACACACACATATATATATCTACAAGATTGTTTTAAGTTGCTGGTCTCTTAATTTTAAATGTGTTTCCAATAACCTGCATTTGTACTCTCCTCTCCTCATGATTGCTAGTTTTGATATCATATTTGTGTGTGGATGGTTCTCTACCTTTACTCTATATTTGCCCTTATTGGTGAGCTTTCCTATCCATAATTTTCTTGTTTCTAGTTGTGGTCTTTTCTTTTCCACCTAGATAAGTTCCTTTAGCATATGTTGTAAAGCTGGTTTAGTGGTGCTGAATTCTCTTAGCTTTTGCTTGTCTTAAAGTTTGATTTCTCCATCAAAGCTGAATGAAAGCCTTGCTGGGTAAAGTATTCTTGGTTGTAGAATTCTTGTTTCATCACTTTAAATATATCATTCCACTCCCTTCTGGCCTGCAGAGTTTCTGCTGAAAAATCAGCTGATAACTATATGGGGATTCTCTTGTATGTTATTTGTTCCTTTTCCCTTGTTGCTTTAAATATTTTCTCTTTGTCTTTAGTTTTTGTCAATTTGATTAAATGTGTCTTGCTGTGTTCTTCCTTGGGTTTATCCTGTATGGGACTCTCTGTGCTTCCTGGACTTGTGTGAGTGCTTCCGTTCCCATGGTAGGGAAGTTTTCAGCTATTCTCTCTTCAAATATTTTCTCAGGCCCTTTCTCTCTCTCTTCTCCTTCTGGGACCCCTATAATTACAAATGTTGGTGAGTTTAATGTTGTCCCAGAGGTCTCTGAGTCTGTCCTTGTTTCTTTTCACTCTTTTTTTCTTTATTCTGTTCCACAGCAGTGATTTCCACCAAGCTTTCTTCCAGCTCACTTATTCGTTTTTCTGCCTTATTTATTCTGCTATTGATTCCTTCTAGTGTATTTTTCATTTCAGTTATTGTATTGTTCATCTCTGTTTGTTTGTTCTTTAAATCTTCTAGCTCTTTGTTAAACATTTCTTGTGTCTTCTCAGTCTGTGCCTCCATTCTTTTTCTGAGATCTTGGATCATCTTTACTACCATTACTCTGAATTTTTTTAGATTGCTTATCTCCACTTCACTTAGTTGTTCTTCTGGGATTTTATCTTGTTCTTTTGTCTGGAACATATTTCTCTGCTGTCTCATTTTGTCTAACTTTCTGTGTTTGTGGTCTGTTTCTCAGGCTGCAGGTTTGTAGTTCCTCTTGCTTCTTGTGTCTGCCCCCTGGTGGGTGAGGTCCAGGGGTTAGTGCAGGCTTCCTGGTGGGAGGGAATGGTGCCTGCCCACTGGTGGGTGGAGCTGGGTCTTGCCCCTCTGGTGGGTAACGCCATGTCCAGGGGTGAGTGGAGCTAGGTCTTGCCCCTCTGGTGGGTAACGCCATGTCCAGGGGTGTGTTTAGAGGTGGCTGTGCACTCCGGATGACTTTAAGCAGCCTGTCTCTTGATGGGTCGGGCTGTATTTCCACCCTGTTGATTGTTTGGCCTGAGGCATCCCAACACTGGAGCCCATAGGCTGTTGGGTGGAACCAGGTCTCTGTGCCAAAATGGCGACCTGCAGGAGCACTCACGCTGATGAATATTCCCTGGAGCCTTTGCCACCAGTGTCCTTGCGCCCACAGTGAGCCTTAGCCAACCCCCACCTCCCCAGGATACTCTCCAAGACAAGCAGGCAAGTCTGGCCCAGGGTCCTATCGAGTCACTGCTTTGCCCTGGGTCTCAGTACATGTGAAAGCTTGTGTGTTCCCTCCAAGAGTGGAGTCTCTGTTTCACCCAGTCCTGTGGAGCTCCTGCACTCAGGCCCTGCTGGCCTTCAAAGCCAAATACTCTGAGGTCTCCTCCTCCCAGTGCCAGACCTTCAGGGTGGGGAGCCTGACTTGGGGCTCAGAACTCTCACTCCTATGGGAGAATCTCTGTGATGTAATTATTTTCCAGTTTGTGGGTCACCCACCCAGTGGGTATGGGATCTGATTATATCATGAAAACACCCCTCCTACCATTTCGTTGTGACTTCTTTGTCTTTGGATGTGGAATATATTTTTTGGTAGGTTCTGGTCTTTTTTGTCAATGGTTGTTCAGCTGTTAGTTGTGATTTTGGTGTTTTTGTGTCAAGTCCTTCTATTTTGCCATCTTGTCTCCTCCCTTCCAAGAATATTATATTTTAAATTACCTCTTAGCAGAGATGTAACCGAACACAAGTTCACATGCCCAACGCACAGTGATGCCAAACAATTCCGAAACTTTTGTGTTTGGAGCAAGAAAGCAATTACCAGTAAATTAAAAAATACTTACAATTTGTTGGGATTCTTATTCATATCTCTCTATCCTTCTAAGATTTCAGGAGGCCTATTGATGCTCAATAATGGTTTCAATCAGAGATCAGACAAAGTAAGATGTTTATTATATCTGAGTCCAGTCAGAAAATGGAAATCACACAGTAATTTGAACAGAGAAATTTAAAATAAAGAATTATTAACAGGAGATTAAAGTAAATAAAGAATTATCTAGGTAGAGTTAAAGAGAAATATAAAGAATAGAGGAATAACAGATATAGGTAATAGCCACTACTCTTAGCCCTAGGGCTGAGATAGAATGACAAAGGGGTGCCTGCCTGAGTGATCCCATGCCTGCCTGACTAGAGGTGAGATCAAGACCTTTCTGGAATGGACATAGCCAGGGCTCTCTGGATGGTGGGAAACTTGCTGGTGGACCTTCCTGGAAACCTGCCCTCTGAATGGTAGGGGAAGCCATCCTCAGGGAGGTGCTGCATTTTAGAACTTGATATGAAGTCACATAAGAGTTAATCAGTGAATGGATAACTTTATTAACAATCCTGTGATGATTTAAATGTCAAAAGAAAATATATGTGAATGTCAGTAATCGCAATTAAAAGTGTGCTACATTTACTAAGCATTAGCATGACTTGCATGTCTACCATGTAGTAATTGACCTAATTCATCATCTCATTTTGACTTGACACTCAGGTTCTAACCTCTGCAAATTTTCACTCTAAGCAGAAGATGCAGAGCCAGATTGGCAAAGAGTGATGTCAGAGTTCACTATCTAGGGCCTCTTAGCCTTGTTCAATCAGCATTTACCCCTGGACCCAGCCTGACACCCCTAAAATCATTATATAAGGTTATATTCCATCAGTGCTCCCATAATCCCAGGGCAAGAGAGGCCCCAATTAAAACTGGGGACAAATGCTTGGTGTGTTTGAGCTAATTAGGTACTGACTTTTAGCCTATGACAACTGACCATCATAATGTACCTATTGGAATGCCCTGAGCACAACATTTTAGAGGAAGCCAGGGTAAATTGGATTCTTAATGGTGCATTTAACAGAAGTCAGTCAATAAAGGTTAACATAATCTCAGTATGCACTTTTAAATTGCAAACAGTTTTAGAGTGACCATTTCTATAACAGACTGGACTGACATGCCACACAATGGGCTTTTGGCCTTCCTAGCAGATGGGCCTGCTTCGGTTTTGGTCCTGAATACAGCCTTAGTTGAAAATGCATTCAGTTCAGAATAGAATGGCATTTTTTTGTGGAAGAGCTGCCTTATTGTTTGATTCAAACAAAGAACCTTTTATCTGGTGAGTGACTTGTCATCTTATGTCGATGTAAGCTATGTAAAGAATGACTTTTCATTAAAGCAAGTTTAGTGTATTTGCAATTGTCTTGGTCAGATGGGAAAGTTTCT
This sequence comes from Balaenoptera acutorostrata, assembly GCF_949987535.1. Lineage (NCBI taxonomy): Eukaryota > Metazoa > Chordata > Mammalia > Artiodactyla > Balaenopteridae > Balaenoptera > Balaenoptera acutorostrata. Next base: position 10,035,178 of record NC_080071.1, read on the forward strand.
GGCTGAAATAGTGAATTATATCCTGCGGTTTATGCAATCCACAAATTGATTCTATGTGGTAATGCAAAAATAATAATAATAATGAAGTTTTTTTCGTTTGGCTCCACAGAATAACTCTGTCAAGCAGCAATTTTGGGACACACCAAAGAAAATCCATTAATTGTACAAGTGGCAGAATTTACCAAGTTATATGGAGACTGTATACATGTATAGTCTCAAATTCCTAGATTTGGCTCACTCTGGATTAAAAATAGCATTGTTACTTCATCCAGCTTTTTGCACTTTCCTATAAACTATTATATATTAATCCTCATTAAACCTTCCAGTGCTGCTTCTATCACCCCAATCTGAACATCCTCCTTGCAAATAAATTGTATACCATTTCCCCATGCTCCAAGCTATCTTGTATACACAGTTCTTATGTTGCCTAACTCTCTCCTGTCTACTACTAACAATATATCATTCTTTTGGCCGAGAACTTCTAAGCTGAACAAATAAAATGGAGAAGGTCTGGCATATTGTAGTACAGCCCTGTGGACAAAAGCTATAGCTTTCCCAAGCACAGTAGTAATACCCTTCCTTGATCATTTGAGAATCCTACAAAATTCTCAGTATTTCTTGTCCTATATGTGCTCCTTCATCATTGATGATATTGAGGAATGAGGGAAGCTGTTACAAAGATCACTCCAATTTGACCAGTGTTACCATTTCGTATTATTCTAACTTGCCAAGCAGTCCCCCTAAGGGCCATGGGGATATTGAGAGGACCCACCAGAACCATCTCGAAAACGTGTATCTCCTTTATCATTAGCCTCTGGAGGCCAGGGGCCCAGAGATGACCTGATCATTTCCCGGGACCTCAAGAACTTCCATCCTCTCAAGCAGCTCAATCAGCCACAGGTAATGTGCTATCCATCTATCAGGTGCTACACATTTCACATAGACATGATTTTGAACATCAGAACACCAGAAGTCATGAGGTGGAAAAAAGAAAGATGGTGGAGAAATATGGTCAGTCACGATGTGATTTCTCCATGAATTTATCTTCATGGTTTACCTTTGTTTTTTGAGCCTATCGTAACAAATTTGTAATTTTTACACTGTCATAGAACACCAGAATGTTGCACACATTACATAATTAACTTTGTTTTCTTTTATATTTCCTATTTTATATCATTTCAATTCCAATTTTTCTCCCTCCTCTGATGTTTAATGCTCTGTTTGGAATTTATGATGAGAGACACATTATAACATAGGAATCATATTGTAATGTGAGATGATCACATTTTCCTTACATCTCTCTATTCCTTGGGTTAAGCTACTAGCCTGAATAAATGCCCTGTCCCAGAAAGAGAAAGAATCCCTGAAGGAGACAAGTTCTAGACTTTTTCCTCTGCTTCTTTTAATATTTATCTATAATTATGTCTCATTCTCACATTGTGATCATAAACTCAGTACAGCAGTTCATTCCCTCAAACATATTCTTCTCACCCAAAGTGACTTGATGTAGTTAAAACATACCTAGCTCCATAAAAAATTCCTCAAAGAAGTAGATCTTTGATGTGAATATCAGCACCTGTTAACAACAGTTGGATACTGGAGAAAGTTGAAGTTAAGGTAGTTTCTTAGAACACTGGATTATACAACATACTACAAATCTACTAATACTGGCTCTGATGCATAACTGATGAATATTTCTTTTTATCTTCCATAAATTGCTTCCATCTCCATGGTAAGAATATCTATTTCTTTGGTTGATCCACAAAAATATAATTAAACTGCAATTCACTCATCTTCAGATAAAGCCCTTTAACCAGGACAGACTGAATTACTACAGGTATTTTAAACTGTTTCTTCTAGTTCAATGGTTCTCAAATTTAGGGTTCATCAGAATCACCTGGATAGATTGTTAAAACACAGATTTCTGGGTTCTATTCCTAAAGTTTCTAATTAAGTAGGTCTGGGGTAGGACCCCAGAATATAGAGTTCTAACTAGTTCCCAGGTGATGACGATGCTGGTTTAAGGTTCACAATTTGAAAACCACTGGTGTAGTATGTAAGCAAAAAAAAGGGTTAAGAGCAAAAAATTTAATGATATTATATTTGGTATGTGCAAATTCTAACAACCGTGATAAATTTTGCATGGCTTAGTGATTTATGTATTTGACTGACAAACATAAACCACGTAGTAGATTTAAATTTCATTGTTAACTAAAATTATAAATTGTTCTGGGTAGTCTTAGATCTCTGCCTACACTTTCACAGGAAAATCATCAGAGATTTCTTCATATTCCTCTTTAGGGTACCCTCTATAATGTGATTATTTTATTTTCTATTGTCCTGCATTCTGTTTGAATTTGCCAACATAAGCCTTTTTTGATTTTAAAGAATCCTGGTCACATGGGTGATTGTGAAATCATTTTGGAAATGATGACCTGTTTTTATCCTAGCTGTCAGCTATAATACTCTTAAGATAACACGGGCCCCTAACAGGGAAAGAGACTGAAGGCAACTGCGCAATCAGTTACTCATCCTTGCACACACCCCATCCCACTCTGAAATTTTACATCCCAGACATTTTCCTCTCACGCAACTCTCAAAAGGCAGTTCTCTTACTTATCAATTCAATGCTTCTTGAGGTTTTGCAAAATTCTTATCCCAGTGTTCATAGTATCATGCTTCCCAAATGTGATCCTCAGAGCTCATAAGGTAACTGCTAGAGAGTTTCCCCTCCCTCGATCAAAGGAAAGTAGAATTAGAGGCTCCAAATACTTTACCCTTTGGTCAGAGCAGTCTCAAAGTTTGCGAAGGGAAATTTCAACCAGAATGATTCTCATTCCGCTATAAGATGGATGAAGAGGAAATCTCATTCCATTTTCCAATTACTAATTGTAACACTTCTTTAAAATATCATTGATCAAATAACATGCCAAGTTAGGGTCATATTAAAACTTTTTTTAAAAAAGCACTACATAATTCATATAATTGTGTCGGATGGATAGGTAAAGTTATTACGTATCTTGTAGTGAGGAACTGCTATTATCTGCCTTTGTGCAGATGAATGTAAAATATGCAGCACCCATATTAATCAATCTTTATTTTGGGAATATTTAAAGATAGATATTTAATTGAAGGAAACTTGGAAAATACAGAAAAGCATAGGGATGAAAAACAAATTGTCCACCAGTTCCATTTAGAGATGAATATGCACTTTATACAAAGATATAAAAAGAACGAGGTTAAAGAGTCCAGAAGAGAATATTTTATTGGAGAAAGTTGCTGAGTTCTAGGTTATCTTCCTGCTAGGGGAAAGGAAAAGAGGTGCTTCCCTTCTATCACAAGAAGTGAGAGGACTTTGAAAGGACCTTGTAGCATTTGTTATGTATTTCCTGAAATGTGAATGAGCAGAGGTGACTGGTGTTTGAACCCCACCTAAGAAGAATAAATGCAGACATTTGTGTCCGGAGGTAAAAAAGATAGCAGTGGGAGCAGCTACATTCTATTTAGTATGGCAAGGATGCGTGGGTCCCTCATGGCCCAAGTGGATATTGCAGAAGGGAACTGGGCTGGAGAACTCTTGAAGGAATCTCCACAATAAGAGGTTGCAGGAGGTACCGTCAGGGGCAGGAGTTGGGAGGATACTGTTGTGCCCATGTCAGAGAACTACACTGCCCAGAGATTCCCCAGGGCCAACATCCAAAGAACACCAAACAAGTTCCAAAAAAGAGACTGCTTTGAATATCCACTAATCTTAAAGTATGTCAATGTCAAGCCATAAAAATACCTGTAAAGTAACAACTTTCCTGTTCCTCACTCTTCTCTTCCCCACTCTCCTGGAAGGATTTGAGAAAGCTTGGCTAAGGAGATGTGAGGCGAAGAGAATGTTGAAGAAGGAGAGAGTGGACCACACCTATTTCCCATCAGAAGTCTCTAGACTCAGCATCTCAGAAGAGCAGCATCTTTAAATGTAGTTCAGAGTTTCTACTGTGGGAATGGTTATTTCAATTATTAAAATTAGATTGCAACTAAAAGTGAGTAAAGGAATTTTTATTATAAGAATGTGACCATAAAAATCATGAACCACTCCTGGATTTCATCCAAGGGATGGGGGAAAACTAGCTTACACAGAGAAAAAGGAAAATGTTGCTTTCTCTTAATCCCATTGGAGTCTTGCTCTTTTAGTGTAATGATAACATATATATTTCAATATAGGGTTGTGCCAAAATCTATTTAACTAACTTCCTAACTTGTTTCTAGTGTATCATCCTTTCTTGAAAATTACTATAACTTAGACACTATTTCCTTTCTCTTCTTAATTTTAATGTCTTACACATTGATAGCCAAATTCTCCCTTATTTAAAAAAGACTAAAAATCTTATTTAAATATACTGCCCAAAATGTAAACAAAATAGATGATCAATAAAGATATGTATGAGTAAATGAATGAACAAAAGCCCATTTCTTCATGCTTTCTCATCACAGGAAAAAGAATAACAAAAGGAAACATAATTCAAAAAGATACATGCACCCCCATGTTCACTGCAGCACTATTTACAATAGCCAGGACATGGAAGCAACCTAAATGCCCATCAACAGATAAACGGATGAAGAAGCTGTGGTACATATATACAATGGAATATTACTCAGCCATAAAAAAGAACAAAATAATGCCATTTGCAGTGACATGGATGGACCTAGAGATTGTCCTACTGAGTGAAGTAAGTCAGACACAGAAAGACAAATAGCATATGATATCACTTATATGTGGAATCCAAAAAAAAAAAAAAAAGATACAAAGGAACCTATTTACAAAACAGAGTCACTGATGTAGAAAACAAACTTATAGTTACCAAGGGGGAAAGGCAGGGGGAGGGATAAATTGGGAGATTGGGATTGACATATAGACACTACTTTATATAAAATAGATAACTAATAAGAACCTGCTGTATAGCAAAGGGAACTCTACTCAATACTCTGTAATGGCCTATATGGGAAAATAATCAAAAAAAAAAAAAAAGAGTGGATATATGTATATGTATAACTGATTCACTTTGTTGTACACCTGAAACTAACACAACATTGTAAATCAACTATACGCCAATAAAAATTTTTTTAAAAAAGAAACAAAATCTTCTCATTATTACCTAATTTTAAAATAAGCACTCAGTTAGTCTTCCTCATTTTAGAGCCCTTTCATTCAAATCTATCAAAAAATTAAGATGTGAACTATTTTCTAGGGATTCTAAAGTATAATCAGTGCTCTGTCATAGCTGTGTGATAAGATAGCATAGGAAGAAGCTTTCTTTACTAAAAGATAACATTAAAAAAATCCAAACTAGGAGAAGAGTAGGGGGTCAAACAGTTAAAAAAGTAAGAACAGTTTAACAGTACTAGTTTTTAGACAAAAGTAGATGAGGGGTCATGGCCAGAGTGAGACTCTTAAATACCTGCTGTGAGAAGGCACTACTGAGCAAAGCAAGTACTTAAGGTCTTAGGTTATTCCAGAGTCACAGAGCCAATAAGCACAAAGGAAGAGATGAGGCATGGGAACTAGAGTAAGTGCTAGTTACAGCTAGGAGTATTATAAATCAATTCTCCTTGACGACCCAGGATTGTACTCCCATGACAGTGACTTTGTCAATCTCAAATGTTACAAGAATGGTTGTCTGATACTCTAGCCTTTTCTGAGAATGCCAAGAAGCAAGCACATAGACTATGTGGGGATTCAGTCCTCCCTTCATCATTATGCATTTGTAAAATCTGTTTAAAATTAAGTTCAGCAGTGGACAGCAAGGGAGGAATGAAGTAGAGGGAATGACAGTCCCAAGTGTGAAAGAAAGGGTAATGGCAGGAAGAGGAAAGGGATAAACAGTCACACACCAAGGACAACTGCCTTGGCAACACCTTTTCCTCTTCCTTCCAGGCCAGACCACCCTTAAGCTCTAGTCCCCCACCCCTGCCCCCCTCACCCTCCCAGAGAGCCAGATATTCCCAAACTGAAGAGTTTGGCTAATTGTCCAGTTCAGGTGATCAATTTACAACTCCTAAAGGAAAACTGTTGCTACAAAATCATGCAAATCCAGAAAGAACCACTGATAACCATTTAGGATGAATGAATAGAAAGTTATTGCAGCCAAATTTGGATCATTTCCAACATTTTGACTTTGTTTCTTGAATTACAAAGAGAATTTTATGACACTGGCAGGCACAGAGCTTTCTCCAGCATTCTAAGCATCTTCCTATCTTTCTTGTTCCCACACGTTAAATCAGCAGTGCATGACTTACAATTTGACTTGCTTCCTTTTTTGCAAAGTCGTCAGAACTTGACTCCATTCTTGAGTGACCTTTTTCCTCTCTCTCAGATGCTGATTTAGGCAACATTCAGATCACTTTTATTTCATCTTGAGAGATAAAAATTTGGTTGCCTCAGGAGTGGGAGAACTTAATGACTGTTTCAGTAAAGCATTTACCAAGTGAGTATTCAAAGCCATCTGAAATAGTTGGCACAGTTGAACAATAAATGGCATTACTTTAATAAACTGGGAGAGATTAAGACTGCCCCATTGTGCCTAGCAACTGTTAAACATTATGTTCTCTCTTAGAATCTAACAATGTAATGTCTGTTTTATTCAGCATTATGTATTGTTTCTTAAAAACAGATCTTGATATATGTATATGTATAACTGATTCACTTTGCTGTACACCTGAAACTAACACAGCATTGTAAATCAACTATACTCCAGCAAAATTTTTTTAAAAATAACAACAGATCTTGAGATGAATTGTGTGAGTAAATTGAGAACATTTATATGCATATATTTATACACACACATATATACACATATATGAAAAATTATACTTAAAAAATGGATGCCACTTTTAGATCTAATCAGCTGGCCAATCCACAAAAAGATAACCATGTCTCATAATAACCAGGTTTCATATATCTGTGAGTATACAAAACAAAAACAATATAAGAGAATAAAAAATGATTCAGGAAAAACACAATAATAGATTGTTAAGAGCTTAGCTTTGGATTCAGAGGAAACTCTGCCTTGTGCAAATAAGTTTTTAACTTCTTTAGGCTTTAGAGGTAAAAATGTATCCTTTAGATGTAAAATCTAGAAGATAATAGCAGCTTCAACCTAGGGCTAGTGTGGCAATTAAATGAAGGCTTGCAAAATGTTTCGCAAGTAACTGCCAATTAGTGAATACTTAATAAATGTTAGTTTTCACAATGGCTGATCAAGGCAATAACTCTACTTAGTTTTAGACTTTGAATATGTTAAATTAGGCCATATGTTAGAGTTTCAAACATAGGTTACTACGGGACTATTAATCCACTATCAACCTTTCTTTGGTCTATAGTTTCTAAGTTATTCACTTTTCTTCTTGGTTACGTTTATTGGACATCAGAATTTCCATGAGCTTGTACAATTCAGATAGGATGCTATCTCTGGCCTACACAAATCACACTACATAAAAGAAAAACAGCATTATACAGAGAGCATTTTCTTTGCTATGCGAGTATGTGTATGTATGTGTATGTGTGCACATGCGTGCACACATGTAAGCATGTGATGAAGATGGGGGCATATAAGGATTCATACTCATTGTTAGAATTTGATGTGTCACTATAATCCTGTAACACGTTTTACAATTACCAGTGGCTAAAATGACTAATATACTTGATGACACAATGTATATCATTTACTTGGTTCCTTGTACTAAAAGTTACAAAAAAGGTTAGGGGATAGTCATTAGCCAAGAGAAGTGAGAAAAGAGAGCAAATGCTCTTCTCTGGGCATCTCTCTTCTTTTGAGACTGTAAACGGTGGGGTGAGTTTTCTTGAATATTTTGCTTTTGGGATGCAGATTTTAAGTTCATCACACTCGCAAGAACCCACATCAATAGCATTGCTTATATGTCACATCAGAATTTTCAAAGACTCTTAGTTACCTTGAAGAACAAGTAACACAGACCAAGATTATCCCCTAAACCTATTAGTATAAGACAAACAATAGGTAAATCAGAGGGAACTACCACTTCCCTTTTTTCCATGGAGGTCTAAGCATCTCCTGCTCTTCTACTTGCATCTATCACTGGCTCCCCTCCACAAAGAAAGACCTGATAATCTGATTGGTAGGCACCTGAGGCATTGGTTGGGCTACATTTTACTAATATGTAAGATTACTGTGCCTTAGTGGCAAAAATCCATGGTACTCCTGCTGTCTTTTGATTCCTGTGTCCGGTGCAGTAAACATTAACATTGGGTGGTTGCAGGGGCAGGAAAACTGTTTTATCCCTTCTTGTCCATCTTTAAGCTGGTGAGTAAATGGACTCAAGAGGGTCCAGTCACAGGTCTCTCTCCCTCTACAGACATTCTTAAATATAAGAATCCCAAAATTGGGGACAAGAAAGAGTCTTTACTGAGGTTTTTGAGCCCAACCTACACTTTCTTAAAGTTAGCAGAAAGTCTTGCCTTGGACTGGATGAAGGGAGAGGTAGGGCTGGGATAAGGAGAGTGTGTAACGCACTTCCTTAGCCATTGCTGAAGCAGTAATTTGCTTTCCATGCAACTACTGCCCTTTAATTATGCAGTTTCCTTTACAAAGAATTTAAAAGAGAGAAGGGATGAATAGTAGGGTTAGAATAAAGTTCACCTTAATCCCTTAACATGGGTGAAGATATCTAGAAAGTTCTCTAAAAATGTGATGATATGGACTGAAGCTGAACTTCACAATTAATAGAATGCAAGGGTTGCAGAAATATATATATATACACATATATATATATAAGTTATGTAATATATACACACACATACACATATATTTCTGTGTATATATACACATATATTACACATATATAATAAGTTAATGACAGTCAATCACTGAAATTAACTATAGATCAATTAAAGTAATATTACATATAAAAATTAAGGACAATCAAGCTAAAATCCCTGGAATATTAAGTGATGGCTATTTTGTGATCATCTACTAGATTTTAGGTATTGCATTTAACTTATGGCCATCATAAACACTTCAGAAATTCTCAACAATACATTGTGAAAAACTTAAGCAATCTGGATGTTCCCAAATGTTTATTCAGTTCTCATCCATTGTTCTAGCTTCATGTGGATATACCATTGAATCAGGAGGTTTTCCTTTAAGAACCGTGTTTTTTATATTTATTCATTTATTCATACTTTGCTTTATTGCAAAAAGGATATGAAGCAACAGAATACATGACTAATTACCTGAGAGGAAATTGCTTGTCCTGAGATTGATTAATTTGCCTTTCTCTAAAAAAAATGGATTTTAGAAGATTAGGAATTTAAAAAAATGTCCATCTGCTAAAATAAGGAGAAGAAAATAGAATTGTACACTGATACTTTCACTTGATCATTTAATAATCATTCAATTCACTTTTACTTAATTCCTACTCTGTAGATACATGGCATTATAATAGTATTATTTACATTGATGTGATGTCTAAAATATTTCAACATTAAATGTCTCATTTGTTCTTCCAAACTGAAGAAAATGATCACTCCCCCCATTTAATATCAGCAAAACCCCAAGCTTCAAAAATATTGAGTAAATTGTGAAATCACAGTCTCTTGTTCAGCAGTATAGCTTTTCTTCTATCTCCCTCTCACATGCTCTTAAAAGTGTAGGAACTCTGCTCCACTCTGCTCTCTCTCCTGTGTAAGATCTCTTTATAAAAAAAAATATTTTTCCTATCATGCTTGATCAATGGTAGAAAATAATTTACTTTGTAGAAATTTGTTCAATTTTCTATCACTAAGCCCCTAGGTTGCTAGGGTGATGGCTCCTTCCAAGAAAGTTTTCACAAATTTCACAACTCTCCTCCTTTTTCAAGATGTCTCAGTCCAACTGCCATCAAACTTGGCAGAAGGGAATCACCTCCAGCAAGTAAAATAGCTCGCTATTTAGTTATTACAACATTCAGTGCTTTTTTGCCTATCGCAGCCTTAAGCCTTTCCTGGAAGGTAAGATTTTTCTCAGTTTGGCAACGTGCAGACTCGTAAAAAGAAAGCAACTGACAGAACTTGTGAAGAAAAGAAACAATGCCTGAGGTTCTTCAAGGATGGGAGCTCATGTCTCAATTACTCTTCTTCTATCTCTGAGAAACAAATATAAAACCCAATAAAATAAAATTTCCACCTCTTAACCAAGCCAAACAGCAGTGCAAAAGTATTATGTGGGAAAAGTTAAACTAATAGTTAAAACAATTGATAGGTAAAGATAATATTCTTATCTGAGAATTCTAGAGAACATCTGATTGATAAAAATGTGAGGCTTGGAAGATCAAAAAATTAGTATTGACCATACAACACAGCAGTCAAATAAACTTGCTGAAGAGAGGAAAAATACTTAGAATTAGCCACAGTTAGGGTAATCACATGTCCCAGTTTTCCTGGAATACTGGTTTAAACCTTAAAACTGGCTTAATTACTAAATTACATCCTGTTTACTCTCAAAGGTGTCCTTGTTCAGACAAAATATTAAATATGTGGTCACCCTCATCAAAGAGGATGAAGCAACCTTATTCAGGTGCACTGTAAAAAAGAAAAAAAAAAAAAAAGAAGAAGAACAGAGGGAGTGTCTCCGAAGACTGGGGACACACCATTCTCTTTATGATAGTTCATTACAAAAAGGCACATGCAATGGCCTCAACCAATGTATGTTTATTTATAAAATTGAGCAACAACCCACAAAACCGTTTTGAATTACTTAGTGGAAATCAAAATCTTTCATCACAGAAATAAAGGAAAGCAGAGAAGGGGAGATAAAATTGGCAACATCCTCTGAAACTCAAGCTGAAAACCATGTTTCAGCAAAGGAAACACAGAATCCTTAACCAATGCCATGGCACATAAGAGCCTTTCCACATGCCAGACAAACCATTCTAGCAAGAATCCTAGTCCAAACTGGGATTGTGAGTATATTTGTATTTTCTCTACTTTAAGAGAAGACTAGCAGAATTTTTCTTGTAAATGTAGGGATGCATAATCACATGTTGTTTTACATAAACATGTATTCCAATTTACATAAATTTGCATCACATTTTCCCCCCAAACTAGCTCTGAATATGTAAGACAAATTAATCTGTGCTCTCTAATATAATTGTGTTCAAATATGAGATCCAGGGGCTACCACAAGAGATAGGCTTACCAGAGATGGCAAATGGCATTTCTCCAAAGCTCTTTACTGAAAAGAGATGATAGTTATAGGTTAAATAAAACTTGGATATTTCCAGAAATTAATTAGAAACATTCAACAAACTGTTGATGAAATAATCCCGAGTTGGAAGAAGTAGATGGAATACCTGACACCATTTATTAAGGATTAACATTAGTTTGCCTCTTTGCCAACTTCTTTATAGCCCTGTTCAATTCCAGTTCTTCAAGTTTGTTGCTCAAGAATGAGAGGTTTTAAAATAAAGAGAAATATTTTTTTTCAATCTGTATTTTAACAAAAGGATACAGGAAATAATAATAATTCTTTTTTAAAAATTATTATTATTATTACTAAAAAGCAGTGGCATTGTTTAATTTCTGACTACCAATAAAATATTTCAGGACTGGTTCTTTCTCCTTATTATTAAATGTAAACAACAGAAGGGGAGAGAAGTAGTCTTTTCCTTCCTGTCTTTCATAAGCTAAACTGCTTCTTGGTAAATAATTATTTCTGTGTGTAAGATAGTCTAGTAGTGTGGCTTGTTTTCTAAGTGTGTTATAAAAAATAGGATTTCCTTTCATGAATATGAGATGCACAGTGAAGTCTTCTGTAACACTCAACTAAAAACCTTTCATGTACCACACAGGTGTGGGATTCCTAGTTCATTAGATTAGATCCGTAGTCGGCAACTCTGGTATCTTAACATGCAAAAGAAACTTTCTGCAGGAAAAAGAAAAAGTGAGAAAATGATGAAGCCGAAGTTTGTGAACTAGTCAAAAGGGAGCAGAGATTAAAGTATCTCATTAACACATAAATCATAACAATTGCCTATTCAATAGCTTCTTATATCCCCCCATTACCTCAAAATAAAATCAAAATTTACTAGGACCCACAAGACCTCACACAATCTGGCATCTAGCTTCAACTCTGGTCTCATTGCAGTCTTCCCCTCACTTACCCCACTCCCTCAACACAAGCCTTCTTGCTATGCTTTAAACATGGCAAGCAGGGCTCTTTGTGCCTCAGGAACTTTGCTCTGGTTTTCAATGGTACCATGAATTTGGGGAGAGGAAGATTGGAATAGTTCAAGTTAAAACACTATCAAGCTCTCCATTCCTACCAAGGTTTAGCCATTTTTCTTGAATGAACCATTCTCAGACTGTCACATGCCTTTGATTAATTTCTGAGAAAAAGAAAGTTTCCAAGTTCTGAGAAAGTTGATTTTGACAATTTGTGCCGGTATTCTCATTGCTTTATGGAAGACTGGTTTGGGGAAGGAAGTCCTTACTTTGCCATTTTGAAAATGCTTTTCTGGATATTCTTCTTTAGAATTCACTAAAAATTAATAAGTGATAGGTTGTTAACAATTAGTTGCATGTGATTTCTGAAGCTATAGTAGTAGAATTTTTGTACTTTATTTAATATTAAACCATAAAATTTAAGTTTGTCTAGATAGATTAGGTTAAATGTATTTATTCTACAAGTTTGTATTGGGTCACTGCCATGAATTAGTCACTATTCTAGGCACTGGAGACCTGGCAGGAATGAGGAAGTGACATTTGCCGAGAGGTCCTAATGAAATGATGGAATGGGCCATAGGCTTACCTGAGGAGAGATAATTCCAGACTATCTACAACAGATAAGTTTTACATTTGATAACTCAAATAGGTTGAAAGTAGAAAGATAGAAAACTATATACTGTGTAAACAGTATCCAAAAGAGAGCTAGAGTGATTATACTAATATGAGATAAAATAGACTTTAAGGCAAAAAACTAGAGACAAAGAAAGACTTTTTTTTTTTTACTGATAAAAATGTCAATCTATCAGGAATACATAATGATTTAGAAGATATGTATCAATATATGCACCCAACAAGAGATCCAAAATACACGAAGCAAAACTGACAAAACTGAAGAGAGAAATAGACCATTCAACAATGATAGTTGGAGGCTTCAATATCCTACTTTTAATAATGCATAGAAACACTAGGGAGAAAATCAACAAAGAAATAGAAATCTTGAACAACACTATAAACCAACTAGACCTAATAGACATTGATAGTATAGTATAGACATTCCACAAACAACAACAGAATGTATATTCTTTTAAGTGCACATGGAATATTCCCCAAGATAGAACATATAATAGGCCACAAATTAAGCCTCACAAATTTGATAGTATTAGACCCATACAATTTATAACAACAGAAGGAAATCTGGAGAGTTACCATTTGAGAAAAATAGTAATATTTTTTGTTTTAGAATATTTACTTGTCATAATATGTTACTTACGTTAACAGGTAATAGATTTATTACTGTTAGTTTTAAATGAATTAGTAAATACACATTTAAAATTATTCTCAGTTTTACTTTCTAATATAGTGAATATTGATAGATATAATCACTTAAATAAAAGTTCTTTGGGAGTCCTTAATAATTTTAAAGAGGGTTCTGTTATCACAAAGTTTGAGAAGGCTTGATTTAGACTAGTAATTTGGAAGATATGTTCGGGATCCATCACAATAACCACTGCACTACAATGTTCAAGCAACTGTTTGCAGAGGTTACCTTGTGGGAAAGCGAGCGGGTCCTGGGGGAAAGAACTTCATCCTTCTCTATACTTCTAGTCCTCTGAAGTCGCAGAAGTGAGAGATAACAACTTATATTTGTGGAGTTAAAAGGAGTACATTGAGACTGGAGTGTAGAGAAAGTGTGTGATAGTGGAGAAGGAAAATAAGAAAAAAGAAGTATGCCGAAAGAATCTATCTTTCAAGAAAGATAGGACAGATTCAAAAATCTATAATAGGAGGGAATAATAAATGCATAAAAAAGTTATCAACTAAGTGCTATTCAGAGAGAGAGAGAGATCACTTTATTGTCATCTGGAAGTCAAACTCATTACAACATTCCCTCTTGAGATGCAGAACCGAACCCACCGAAATGTTATTAACAATCTCAGCAATTTCAAAATATGTACTCTTATGTAATCTATGGATATTATTCAGCTCCTTCAAAATGAAAATTCTAAGACTGAAGGTATTTTTAGTCTAGGCAAGTGAACAGAATTTATGAATGTGCAGTTCTACACCCAGAAAGCAATTCCCATGAGTTAGAAAAGGAAAAAAAAATTACTTCAAATAAAGCAATGTGCTGCCCCCCACTCCCATCTCCAACTCGGTGGGTTTAGGAATACCTAACCCCTACTATTTTTTAATCTTCAGCAGGGATCTCATACCTAACAGCTGCTATTTAGGTAGCCCCTTATGCTATGAAATTCAAACCCTCATTTTATCTCCTTTCCCTACAGCAAAAATTGCAATATCTCACACCCAAGCTCCAGCTGTCAGATTCACACACCATTTCTATTTCAATGGCTGGAATAATCCCTTGCTCCCTTGTTTTCATTGAACAAGAATGTGCCAGCTTAAAAAAAAAAGGAACAGGGAAAAGGCATTTGTCTAAACTCGAATACTCAAAGGGACAAAACAGCTTGAAGAAATATGATGCTTTGTAACAGGCATTTTGCATTTGAAGCACAGTTTTTCTTTTCTTTCTTTTTTTAAGACATATATACACTCAGAAACGTATAAATATAGATAGAAGGACATGAGACTCTGTAGACTTTTCTTTTTCAGAAAGCACTATATAAGTCAGAGAAGATATACACACATACCAATGCCAAGAAACTAGACAATGTGAGCATATCTATGGCAACCATTCTTAAGTAAAATTTTCTTTTTAAATGAGAGAGGAAAAAAATGGTAAGTTCTCAGTCTTTCTTGTCTTTTATGATACTGGCAATCTATAGCATGGTAGTTATTGCTTAATATTTACAGAGTTAGAAACCCAAATTCCAAAGCAGCCTTGAAACCAAGGTGCCCCTAGTGTTAGTTAAAATAAGCAATCCCTGAAGGCATCATTTCAAAATGGACACACAGATGCAATCTCAGCTGTCCCCAGCCTGAATGAGCAGAGTCAGATGATCTCTGCTGGGAGAACAGAAGCTCTAAAAGAGTCTGATGTCTGACTGTGCATGAAGGAATACATAAAGAGAAGAGCTCAAAAAAATCTCTTACGTGCTTCCTAAGATCTGTGGTACTGGCATAACCATGTGAAATCAAGAATGACCTTCTAGTCGTGACAAAGCACAGAGAGATGAAGGAGAAAAGTAAGAATTCTCAGTTAAAAAGAAACAGAGAATTTTAAAATCAACTATAAGCAAACAACATAAAAATCAGAGTTATCTAATAAATTCTTCCCTCAAGATGATTTTTACCAACATCATTTTTCAATTCCTACTGCCTTGGGCCTCATCACCTCCTGCCCATGGAATCATTTCCTTCTGGCTCTCTGGCTGGCCTGACTTAAATGTCCCAGCCCACTGAAGGACGCTCTATTTTCTCTTCCCATGACTCTTTTGTTCTAAAAGCTTCCATGGGCTCCCTATAACTTCAGTCCAATCATGAGTCTTTTCATAACTGAGTTCTGTTTTAGCTAAACCAAACTCATGTCTTTAAGCTCTTGAACAGCTGAGGCTGTTTCCTCACCATTCCTCCCCAAGGCTTCCTCTCCCTATGATCTCAAACACACCAAGCTCATCCTCAGCTGAGCATGTTAAGAAGCTAGTGTCATTTTCCCTTCACTAAATGTTGTCCCCCCTCCATCAAGCCAAATCATGCCCAGCTTCTGGGTTCTGCTCAGTGGCCATGAGGCACATCCTGACAGCATCAACCCTCATTAACTTGCCTGACATCTGGAGGGATATTTCATTATATTATAGATAAGAACAAATGAGCTTCAGTATCAAATAATTAGGTTAATAATAAGGGACTGTTTTTCTAAATATAATATCTTAGATATTGAATTAAGACCTGAGGGAGTCTGAAATCATTCAAAAAGCAATTACCACAATTACTCTTAAAAACAAAAGTGATGACAATCACAGGAACAAATGTATCTAAAAGATAATAATAATGATAATCTCTCTTTGCTATTGCAAGTACCAAACACACACGAGATTCTCTCTCCTTTCCTCCTTAAAAATTGTCTTCCTATAATAAATACTTCCTAACTAGAAAATTTTTTAAAACAAATAGTGAGGAAGGAACCATAATAGGCTAATTTTTTTCCCTTTACAATGGAAAACTTTACCTACATTAAAACACAGAATGAGTCTTTACTTCTAAAACTTAAAACTTTAAGCTAAATGAAAAACAGCTAATGTTTTTGCTTTAAGGTAGCTTGCCAACTTTAGAAAAATATCTGCAATTCTTCAAACAGATGGCAAAGCCACCTTTAAAATATATTAAGCATGCTAAAATAGATACAAACTGATAGTTCTACTGCTGATAAACGCTGCTGTGGACAACCGAATGCCTCCCATTCTGTTTCAGTAATAAATCACTTTCCTGACTTGAGTTAGTAATGAGATTTTTAATCATGTGGATTGAACATATCCTCCAGTTAATAAAAAACGTATCACCTCCTTTTTATCTTTAATAAAAGATTTGTACACTGCTCAAATGATCGGTATTACATTTTTAAAGAACCTGAGATTGATGTTTTTCAATTCTCCTTTCCATTTTTCTGGGCTTTTATAATTCAAAGGTAATATGCCCTGTAATTAATAATTCATAAGGTAATTTTAAGGCTTTTATTCAGAAACCTCTTTCCTATTGACTTTAGAATGTGTCATAAAAATGCAGGTATTAATACCTTGGCAATTCTCAGCTCTATACAGATGAGGTCCTTGAATTTAAACAACTCAAGATTGGCGCTTCAAAAATCAGGACACATAATTTTGAACCTTAAGGTACAGAAAAGACAAATATCTTTTTAAAGTGCTATTTACACCATTATATTTCTGTCAACTGACAATTAACCATGACACATTTGTCTTGTTATTCAGATAATTGTCAGGATTAATTTTTTTCTTTAGCATGAGAATTATTTTGAGGAATAAATCAAGGGCAAACAGTTCTGTTTGAAAATGATTTTTTCTAACTATAGCTCTAAATGTGCATTTAAGCATCTGGAATCTCTGAAAGATTCATTCAAAGACACTTTTACCTGAAGGTAAAGCTTTGCTTCTCTCATTATTATTTTTCAGCCACAACAAAGTAATATGTATGAGGAAAGGAGCACAGGAAAATAATCTTCATTTTTTTTTTCTTTTCTAAATATTTTCCTGCATAATGTTTGGGGAATTTATTTGGTGAGAGGGTATAAGGGTGTCACTTATCCCAGATTGTCAGGAAGTGATTCTTACAAGGGCACACACAAGAGTCTGCCAGCATTTACTAGCCAGTAAATTTCAGTCTATTCTCATAAAGCTGCCAGGCATCAAATAAGGATGATTATGCATGGCAAAGTGCATTGTAAATATAAACTGCCACAGAAATGTGGGGTTATCATCATCTGCCAAATACCTCACATTAGCCTCATGGAAGCTTGGTTGAGTAACAGATGGAAAATTATGAACCTATCACTACTGATTAAAGAACAATTCAATGTACAACAGGACACTGAATAAGCAATGACCCACTTGTTTAAAAAAATAAATCATGGCAACGAATAAACAACACATCACTATCCCCCCACTAGTTTGTAAACAAGATCAGTTGTGGACTCACCCTTGCATTCCCTGAGCAATTCACAAGACCTGGAACACATAATGAGGCTCACTTGGTGTTGGTTTAAAAAATAGTATCTGAGATACAGAAAGCAAGAGCTGACCCACTGGAACATGCCAAGAAAGTACTTGGAGTCTATTCCTATAAAAGTAAACAGGCCCCATTCCCTCCTAATCCAGATACTGTGAAAACAGTTCAGATAAAACTAATAAATCTGAGTCATTCCTCTACTGTTACAAAATATGGCTAGTAATCAGTTTCTTTCCTTAGATATAAACAAAGCTTGAAACCAGAGTAAATCAAAATTTATATACAAGGAGGAAGCTGAGGAGCTGAAAAAGTCTTTTTCTGCCCAAGAACGAAAATCTAAGATGTACAATGCTTAGATCAAGGACCCACTAAGGAACTCAATTAGAGACTTAACTGTTAAAGATAAAGGTACATGCTAACCTTTAAATATCATCCAACTAAAGGAAGCACGATTCTTTTATTTTTAATAAATTTATTTATTTATTTATTTATGGCTGCATTGGGTCCTCGTTGCTGCGCGCGGGCTTCTCATTGCGGTGGCTTCTGTTGTTGCGGAGGCTCGGGCTTCAGTAATTGTGGCACGTGGGCTCAGTAGCTGTGGCGCACAGGCTTAGTTGCTCCGCAGCATGTGGGATTTTCCCAGACCAGGGCTCAAACCCGTGTCCCCTGCATTGGCAGGCGGATTCTTAACCACTGTGCCACCAGGGAAGCCCCAGAAGCACTATTCTTTACTTTTGATTTAGATTTGGTATGACAGGACAAGCAAATAAAAATAGTTTACTACAGCAAAATATAGGATATTAAAAAATCTATGCACAAAATTTTCAGCTACACTTCTTGAGGAGTTGTTATTTTTATTCTCTCATTCATTCATTCAAGGTGGCATACACTGTGATAAAATTTCCCATACAGAGCAAAATAAGCTCCATGTCCTCAATAGGTTTGCAGACACACCCAAGTGAGACACACAAATGAAGTGGTATGTGTCCTAGGGGGTTACATATGTTATATTAGAAACGTATGGTAACAAGGGGCCACAAAGAAAAGAAGTCCATTCTTTGGGAAGTGGGAAGGTGTGGTGGGGTGTTCAGGAAATATTATAGTAAAGTGAGTGTTGAAAGATGAGTAGGCATTCGTCAAGGGGCTATGAATATTAAGAAAGCCATTCTAGGCACATGGAGGAGCAAGAGCAAAGGAACAGAATAAAAAGTATGATTGCGCTATGGCTTAAGTGTATGGTGTTGGCTGTAAGGAGGAAAATGCTGGAGAGGCCACCAGATCATGAATTAAGTTAACCTTTTCATAAAACTTGGATTTTGTTCAGTGAGCAATTTTGAGTCATTAAGGAGTTCAGCAGGGGAGTTACATGATTGGTTTTCCGTTTTAGAAAGATCACAGTGGAAACAGCATGGAGGATAGATGGGGAAGGCAGATTCTGAGGTTAGAAGGTTCTGGAAATAATCGAGGTGGTGGTTAATGAGGCTGACCTAAAGCACAAGCAATAGGGATGAATATATAAGGAGGCAATAACTAAAGCAGGAGGTGACTAGCTTTGTGGAAGGAAGGAAAGGGCATAATTTTAGGGTAAACTTGTAATTCATTCTTTGGTAACTAGAGGGTGATGTTGTTCACAGAAAGGGGAATGTAGGAAGAAGCGTAGGTTTGGATGTAGGGGTAATTCCAGTTTGTTTACATGTAGCATTTGACTTCCTAAGGCCAGGGTGTAAAAGTCCAGAAAACAGTTTAAATGGACAGGTCTGGAGCCCAGGGGCCGAGCTGGGGAAATAGATTCAGGACTCCTGTGAGAAACAGTTGATGCCTTAAGCGTGAGTGAGATAACTATGGGGAATATTTCTTTGCATCAGAATCACCTAAGTTTATACTTAAAAGTACATATTTCTAGGCCCTTTCACAAATTTACTGGATCAGAGTCTTGGGTTTGGGCCCCCAAATCTGTATTTCAACAAAATTTTCAAGGTATTCTGTTGCTTACTAAAAGTTGATAGCAGGGATTTTTCTTTCTTTTGTTCATTGATGAATCTCCTATTCCTTGAAAGAGTGCCTGGCCCATAGCAGGGTCTCATAAATATCTGCTGAGTGAAAGAAAGAAAAAAGAAAAGAGCTAAGCACATTTCAAATACATCTTATTTCCTACTTATTCCTTAAATAAACAATTTATCTTTTGCATTGTAGAAATATACTCCTACAGGCTTAGGAATTTTTTCCCATGTACTCTATTCATTAAAAAAACTGCGTTTTTCCCTCTTTCCCTAATATTATATGTGAATTACTAAGGAAATGTGGAAAATCCCTTCATGGAGTCATTTCAAATTATATATACTATTTTTACTTTTTAATGAATAAATAAATACTTGGAGACATGAAAAAGATCATGAAACCTTAAAGAAAAAGATCATGAAACCTTAAAATTCCTTTTAAGGCTATAGTTACCATCTGCATAACTTTTACTGTTCTGTATCTTTATCTTCATTCTTTATCCTCTATACCATATATTAAAAAAAAACCTATAATATTTCTTAAAACTTCAGTTGCTAACCTCATTGCCCCTGACTGCAGTCTCCAAATTTCAACTCCACTTTTTCTCTTCTTTTAATATTGCTTTTCATGTTTCCTTTTCTCTGGCTGATTTTTTTTCTACTCATTTCAAATGCTCACCTGCTTTCTCTGCTCTTGAACTCAAATGGGTTGTTAGCAAAGAGATGAGAGACCTCTGTAGCTGCTGGAGGGGAGTTCTGAAGCGATGTGGATTGTCTGGCTTCAGTCTACAGGTCACCTCGGACCAGCAGGAGAAGACATTAGACCTTCAGTTCCATGCACAGAAGCATTTTGTCTGCAAGCCAGCACCTCAGTGATAGCATAGACACAGACTAGGGACATGCTGAAAACTCTCCGCATCCCTACTTCATGTTCAGTGGACACAAAGAGAAAAGAGATTCGCTTTTGAAAGATAACATAAACTTCTTGCAAAGTAAATCAAACTCAGAATCCTCTCAGACCCCAGGTAACTCATTTTCCAAGCGTCATCCTGGCCAGGCTGTTTGACCCTGCTTATTCGGTGGGAGTCCTTGGGGGCATCTTCTCTGATTGTATCCAGCTGCAGTGTAATGGCCAGCTGTCCTCTCAGCCTCTGATCAGGACCTTCCAAAGGTCTAGTCAGAAACTCCTGGTGAGTGGTATATGGCATCAGAGGCCTGAGTGTGCTCCAATTTGTCACGGTACTGATTAAGTGGATACATAACAGATGGTATCTTGTTTTAGATGGAGATGAGTAGGTGAGAAATTGGCTACACTGAATTTTTTTATTAAAAAAAAGAATGGGAAAAATAATCTGCAGCTGGTATGTCATTTTTTACCCCATAAGCACAGTTTTCTTTCATTCCGTCATAAGAAAGAAAGAGAAAGAAAACTCAAATTCTCTCAGTTTGGGGCAAAACTAAGAATGTGGTTTCCTTCTGTTATATGAAGTTAGGGTTAGAAATTATTCTTTAAAAAAATTTTTTTAAAGTCATGTGTGTTTATTTTTCCTTTTTTTTTTCTTTTGAAATGGACAGCAGCAGAATAAGGGAATTCTTTGTGCAATACTTCTCAAAGTGAGGTCCCCAGATCAGCATCATCATTATTACTTGAGAACCTGTTAGAGATGCAAAGTCTCAGGCTCCTACACCAGACCTACTGAATTAAAAATCTGGGGTGGGGAGGGAGATGTGGTTTAGTAATAAAGATTTTATCAAGGCTTCCAGGTGATTCTAATGCACATTAAAATTTGAGAACCACTGTCTTCGAATACTGAAAACTAACTGTACTGATAAGAAGACTGTTAATTTTAAAAAAAAAACAAAACTTTCAGCATCAAAGATTTATCAGTCTTATCAAAGATTTATACAGCACGAGGAAATGGAAGCACAGAGAGGCAAAGGAACTTGCCTGAGCTTACACAGTTTGCAAGTCGCGAAGTTGGGATTTGGACCCAGGGAGTTGAGTTCCAGAGTTCACGCTTACAAGCACTGCTTTGGGCTGGTTGGTTTTCCCAAGTGGTGCTCAGGAAGCTGACTCCATCTCCAGACTTAGGAGTGGGATATGTGGCTTATATACAAGCCACCAAGTTTACCCTCTCCAAAATTTCCATACCAGCCACCCTCTCCAAAATGTCAATAACATAAAATCGAACAAACAAAAAGCAGTGTACATCCATCATAGCATATCTCTATCATCTTTTTAAGATATTATCCATCGGTAATGATTGCCCAGATCCATTAATTTACCAGGGGTTTGAAGACAGTGATATTCTAATTTTATCATTACTTCTTCATTTAACACATAGAATAGTGTTATAAAGAGACACTTACTTTCATCGACTCTTTGGTTTCCTTTAAGTATTACAGTTCTTACAGAAAAGGCAGAATAAATGCTTGATTATTTAGCTTTTCAAAATGATGAGTTTGTTCCCTAGAACCCTCAAATATAACTGAGTTTTTCAAGTATTAATATAAACTCATGATATATATATTTAAAGTTGTTCAGTCCATTGCAGTTGTTTTCCAAACTGGTGCACACATTTTTCCATCTTTGTTGAGTGGGAGCTTTTCAAACTGGCTCTGAGTCTTCTTGACATAGATCTACCAGTCTTTGAAAGCATCTCAGTTTTCTATGATAGCAAGATGTTCCAGGTTCATCTTATAAGTTCCCTGCCCTAAACTCTGAAACACCTCTTTCTTCAAAGAGTCTTGGTTCCATTTAGTGGGAAAAGGCATTTAGAGACCATAATCTGAGCACTAGAGATGCTATTGCTGCTGGGTTGGTCATTGTTTCCAGGCCTTTTTGGTGGACAACGTTGGGAAATATTTTCTTAAGAAAACCTATATCATGAGTTCATATAGATGCTTCAAAAAATTTTTAACTAAACCTTATCAACCTTCAGTCTGAATCTCTCTCCAAACAACCCCAAAATTTGAGTTCTCAAAGACACCGATGTAATTACTCATTTGATTAATTCATAATATACACCCAACAGACTCAGAATAACACCAATGTTATTAATTTAAAAGTCATTACTGAAAAAAGTTTAGTATTATTTTTAAGTTCTTTTGACTTAAGGGCATTACCCCCCTAGGAATACACAACCAAGTTAATGCATTATAAAATCACTTACAGTACTTCCTCTCTGTGTGAATATTCTGTTTCTGAGCTGTCCAGAAATATAGCCACTAGCCAAGTGTGGCTATAAAAAGTATAATTCAGGGCTTCCCTGGTGGTGCAGTGGTTGAGAATCTGCCTGCCAATGCAGGGGACACGGGTTCGAGCCCTGGTCTGGGAAGATCCCACATGCCGTGGAACAACTAGGCCCATGAGCCACAACTACTGAGCCTGTGCATCTGGAGCCTGTGCCCTGCAACAAGAGAGGCCACGACAGTGAAAGCCCCGCGCACCGTGATGAAGAGTGGCCCCCACTTGCCGCAACTAGAGAAAGCCCTCGCACAGAAATGAAGACCCAACACAGCCAAAAATAAGTATAAATAAATAAATTTATTTTTTAAAAAAAGTATAATTCAAATTAGTTAAATAAAATATAAAATTTAGTTACTCAGTAACATTAGGCATGTTCCAAGTGTTCAATAGCCATACGTGGCTAGAGGTTACCATACTGAACAATGCAGTTGGTGAGCATTTTCATCACATAGAAAGCTCTATTGGGGAACACTGATTTTTAGGTACATGGTTAAAATCATGTATTATCTTTTTATTTTAGTTTTTAGAAATTTATTTTATATTTATCTTGTTTTGTTATTAAGTGAAGACATATAATTCCAAAGACCAATCTACAAACAAGATATATTCAAGGAAGTCTAGTTTCCCTTCCTGTCCCCTCTAACCTATTCTCTCCCTCTTCCTATAGGTAAACTTTAAAAAAATTTTTTTTGGTTTATCTTTCCATTGGTTTTATTTTTAATGTGCACATATATACATCCATATGCATATATATAATCATAATTCCCCTTTTTTGATAAATGGTCACATACTAATTATTATTTAATTAAATAGGATTTTCTATTACTTACAATATAAAGCATGCAGAATAACATAATCACTTATCCTTTAAAAGTAAATCAATGCTAAATTGCCATAGTAGTCTTTTTTAAAGAATCCCCCTGTAGAGGTGGAGAGACCAATGAGACACTAAGTCCCAGGAAAACTTAGAGTTGTGGGGCATTTTTAAACAGAATAATTT
This sequence comes from Balaenoptera acutorostrata, assembly GCF_949987535.1. NCBI lineage: Eukaryota > Metazoa > Chordata > Mammalia > Artiodactyla > Balaenopteridae > Balaenoptera > Balaenoptera acutorostrata. The sequence continues at coordinate 10,059,291 of NC_080071.1, forward strand.
AAAGCTCAAGTTCACAATCAAAAATAAATTCTGACTATCCCAAGTGGTGAATGAAGGGCGCCATGTGTATTAGAACACAAGAATGACCAATTCAGTCTGAAAGGATGCCAGAGAGTGGTACTAACTTGCTCTCCAATAAGAAAATTTCAAATCCATTGGATTGGTTGCCAGAAAATGGAATTCTTTTTAAAGGGTGGAACATGTTCATATTTCCTTAGTTTTTGTCAACAACTTAACAGCTGTGTTCCAAATGGACTGAAGTTGAGCCAAAATATTGTCTGGCAGCCCTGAAAACAGAATCTGACAATAATTGATTTTCAGAGCATTCACAGTATGAATCCCAACATTCCACAGTCTGGAGAAATTGGCGAGACAAGGGGGAGGTGAACGTAGATCTTTATTTTCTTAATACTGTAGATGGTACGTGACCAAAGAAAATCTGAACAAGAGATTATCCCCATCATTGTGCTCCATTTCTTAAGACAGAGTAAAATATCTATGAGATAAGTAAAAAATGAAATGTCTTTCTACCTGGATGTTTTCTACTGCTCTAGGAGGTGCCTTGGCTACCACCGTGCCACTGCCTTTATGGGTGACCCAAGACAGTATGCATATAAACATGATTTCCCCCATATGGAAATTTTAAAAGATCAAGTCTCACATCTAATACTGAGGAAGATATGGAATGCAACTCTCACAAGTTCTTGGAAACCTGTGATTCTTCCAAGGAGAAATAAAGGAAATGTAAAGTACTGAAAATATCTCTTTTAGAGATGCTCTCCAGAGTTTTTGAAAGGCATTGCAAACTAAAAAGTAGTCAGTGACAATTCAGCAATTCAGTGTGGGGAAGAGGGTATGCAACTAAGACTAACCTCAGAACACTCCCATAAATCTTATCAATGCCCACTTTCCATTCTAAATTTTGTTAGAGAGCAAGTCAGCTGACTGAAGGTACCTGAATTTCTGCTTTAAATATGTACCCAGATCTCGATTTAAAAAAATAACAAAAAAAGTCTTTGTCTACTAAAGAAAAAAGGGATCTCATTTCCTTAGTAAACAACTTGGGACGAAGTTAATTAATCATCATGGCCTCTGGCTTTAAAATTTTAAACTTTCCCCAAATGTCCAGACACAGCTATATGCAAATATTTTCACTCTGCCTCACTTGCTCACCATAAATATCTACCTTCTTGAAAAATACTCCCTATATAAATGTGAATGAGATTGTAAGTTTTAACACTATGTACTAACTTTTTGAACTCTGTTGACTTACTAGCCAATATTCAATTAATTTGGAAAACTGTATGTTGAATCTCCTGTTCATACTTTTGGGGTTTTTTAAAATCTTTTTTTTTAAACATCTTTATTGGAGTATAATTGCTTTACAATGCTGTGTTAGTTTCTGCCTTATAACAAAGTGAATCAGCTATACATATACATATATCCCCATATCCCCTCCCTCTTGCACCTCCCTCCCACCCTCCCTATCCCACTCCTCTAAGTGGTCACAAAGCACTGAGCTGATCTCCCTGTGCTATGCGGCTGCTTCCCACTAGCTATCTATCTTACATTTGGTAGTGTATATAAGTCCATGCCACTCTCTCACTTCGTCCCAGCCTACCCTTCCCCCTCCCTGTGTCCTCAAGTCTATTCTCTACATCTGCGTCTTTATTCCTGTCCTGCCCCTAGGTTCTTCATAACCCTTTTTTTTTTTTTTTTTAGATTCCATATATATGTGTTAGCATATGGTATTTGTTTTTCTCTTTCTGACTTACTTCACTCTGTATGACAGATTCTAGGTCCATCCACCTCACTACAAATAACTCAGCTTCATTTCTTTTTATGGCTGAGTAATATTCCATTGTATGTATGTGCCACATGGAAGCAACCTAAGGGTCCATCGACAGATGAATGGATAAAGATGTGGAACATACTTTTAACACTTAGGTGGACCAACCAGTGGGAAAAAAATATGCTTTATTTACCTTTAACAAGGTATAAATCTCCAGTGAAAAATTTATGAATTGCAAATGTGCAATCACAAAGACTAAGAAGTTGACTAATTGTAGCCTAATAGACTATAGACTAATTATTTGAAAGAAATTAACAATAGACTAGTTAAGTGGACAAAAAAAGTTAAAAGAAACCTCAAAGGTCATCTTGTTCAATCTTCTCCCTCAGAAGAGGGAACTAAGGCTCTGAGAGTTTGTGTGTCTCACCAGTAATTTTCTAGTACATCAGTGGCAAAATCAAACTAGATCTGTGGGTTCCTGCTTACCTGCCCAGAACTATTCTCTCTCATAGCTTCAGGTGCATTGTCTTTAATGAGAAGGTACCAAACTTCTTCCTGTTCAAAACAAACACAATAAACGATCATCCTAATGAGGGTGTTCTCTCCCAGGATCACATCCCCTTTCTGATTCACATTTCCTGATCTGGTGAGCACCCACTCTCACTGCTGGCGTCTCACAAATCTGGGATGGTTTAGATGACCTGGGCTGGGGGTGGCTGGTTCACAAAGCTTTAGCTCCATGGACCTGTTGAAGGGCTCTAATCTCAGGCATATAGCTTTGCTTGCTGCAGCCAAAAAATATACTTTTGTCCAGTCAGCATTCAGGAAAGGTTTGCCTTTGAGTCACATTTTTCCTCTGAACTTTTGTTCACCCACTCTACTTTTAATCATTATTTAACATTCATTTAACACCTTCTGTAATAACCTCAATGGGAAAATAATTTGAAAAAGAATAGAAACATGCATATGTATAACTGAATCACTTTGCTGTACACCTGAAACTAACACAACATTGTTAATCAACCATACTCCAATATAAAATAAAAATTTAAAAAAATTATGTGGTAGAAATATGGAGAAAATTCAGTATTTTAAACTCAACTTGCTAAGAATTATATATTATATATAAATCATGGCAAATTTCGGGATGTTCTTCTGTGCCCAATTTTTTTTTTGTATATATGTCCTAAATTTCAGAGAAATGATTACCTCTCCCTTTCACCATTAAAAATAATCATCGCAAAAAACAACAAAAAAACCACCTTCAATATTTCACCTCACCACATACCACTCGGATATTTCACGGAAAAATGATTTCACTTAAATACTTAGAAACAGCATCAATAAACCCAGTAGCAACTACAATATTTTGAGCATTTATTGCATGTCAGGCAACTTGCACATTTTGTCATTTAATCCTTAGGACATCTCTTTAAGACACACTCTGAGGCAGGTATTATTAAACTGATTTTACAGATGAAGAAGCAATCTCAGAGAGCTTTAGCAATTTTTCCAAAGGAAGTGGAAGATGCAGGGCTCTGTGACTCCAAAAGCTCTGCTCCTAATTGCTACTCTACACTGGCTCCAGATTTGAAAGTACCATCTTGTCCATTTCACGTCCAACACCTGGATCACAGTTTATGAGCAAAGAACTGGGAAATTAGGGCTGTATAGAACATGCTTAAGAAGGAAATAAATCGATAACTACAACAGCAAATATACATAACTTTTTAAGTAATCTCACCCTCTTCTGATGACTTACAATCTTGTACCTCTTCTTAAACAGAGAACATAAAGTCTGTTATAATCCATACTCCATGTACCCCCCATGTAATCCCCCTAATTCCCCGTTCAATACCCCATACCTTTTCTCTCTTCTAGCAGCATCTCTCACAGTCTGGTCTTTACCAAACTACTTTAACATAATTTCTTTACCTTCTTTCATGTTTTAGGTTCCTCAAGTTTGCTTCCCTTTTAAGCATGTCTTCTAAAACTAGGAATCTAAGTTTCTGGCCATTATTGACAGAAACTTTCAGATAATATGTTTCTTTTTACAAAAACTCAACAGAGAGAAGTTGTAAAATAAAAAAGCAGTTGGAAGAGTTTTACTGAAGTAGAAAATTGTAAACCAGCATCTTATTGATCCACATTATTCAGACATTTCCCTTTTTTCCTAGCTTTTCTTTCCTTTGTCTATGTTTCCCCAAAGAAGACAAAAACTCAAATGACTCCAGCTTATTAATAATTGAACAAATGATAAAAAATTCCTCCCAGAAAATGTACCCTCAAACTGCCGTTAAAGGATAGTGACATGCTCTTTGTTCTGTTATTGCTTCAGTGTCATGATATTAAATGTGGGCGAACTTTGTTCAAATAAACATATCCTCAAAGGATTTAAAGCGTATCATTTATCATATAGCTATGGCCATTGTGATTCATAGCTTTAAATGCATCAAGCAGATAAAACAATATATTTTTATCATGAATTTAATAAGATCATAGGGGGACTTTCCTGATGGTCCAGTGGTTAAGACTCTGCACTTCCAATGCAGGGGCCACAGGTTTGATCCCTGGTCGGGGAACTAGGATCTCACATGCTGCACAGAGAAATAAATAAATAAAATAAGATCATAGGACTTGATAGAACTGGGAACAGATGCAGAACATTCCCATCTTCCCTTCAGATGCATCTATTGCTCCTAGATTGGCAGGAATGAAGCCTATTATCTACCAAGAAGAGGTAGATTCTAATCAACCACTTGAAGTAACGTATCTTAGGACTTGGAAACCTTACCCCAGATCATTTCTCTCTTTTCTTCTCAAGGGAGCTGGACCGTAATGAGTAACTATTCTCAGGAATGAGGAATCCTCACTTGATATCTCTCATGAGCTTTTTTCCAGTTAAAACTACCTCAGGCTTTGTAGCTTTTTTTGATAGGTCATTTTATAATCTCTATACAAAGTTTTATATCACTATTAATATCATGCCCTCCCTTCCAAGTCCCTGAACTCTTGCAACTGCTACACAAACATCAGTTCTCATAGTAGGTACACAAGGCCAGAATCAATAGGAAAATGGAGAGACTCTCAAAATCATCTGTATAAGTCAGTGAACTAGAGACTGAATCTGTATTGAGTCCCATGCAGTTTTCTCTTCTCAAAGAGACAACACAAACTCTCAGAAAAAAAAAAAAAAAGAAATAGTAATTTTAAAAAAGAAGAAGAAAAAGAAAGGCTCAGAAAAAGCCAATAACTTCTTAAATCCACTGACACAAAATTATAAACAAATGAAATTGAGAGTGATCGCCAAGTACTAGTCACCATTTCAAGAGTCCCAAATCTCCTTGATTCTAAACACATGAATGCGATCATGCTAAGAGATGTGGTGGAGGCAAAATCAGCTAAGCCAAATGAATGAGAATGGTGCCAAGAGCATTTAAGAAATCAGAGAAAAGGGTTCAAGAATCAGTCCTGGCAACATAACAGAGAGGACGTAAAGACTGCAAATGTGAGGAATATGCTGTGACCACCTGTAAGAACACATGCTGCACTGTTCTGGGGAGGAAAAGTAGAATTTTATCATTCTATGGCAAACAGAGGCCCCGAAAGACAGTATCTCCAAAGTAGAGGGTTGGGTCCTCAAAACAGGGAAGAAGCATGAATCCAGGTACCTGATTTGCCCTGAGGCTGAAGGAAAAGGAAAGAATGTACATCTTGTTCAACTAGGTTCTAATACTGACACTTGGCTTGGGCTCCTCTCCCTGGGCTGTTCCGTTAACTGTCCTTCAATGTAGGGCGGTGGCCTAAGATCAAAGAACAATGCAGTTTAAGTTCATTTATGCAACCCCCTCTGTCTGCAGTTGGCAGAAAGCAATATGGGTTTTGAAAATGAACAAATGGGATTGAGTCAGAGATTGTTGAATTGCCAGGAAAGCAAGAGGAAGAACTAAATCTATTGATTTATTTTAAGGAATGGCAGGCTTACAGATATATTTTTTTAAAAAATATTTTAACTTTAATTTAAAAAATAACTTTAAAAATCCTTCAGATTATCACTTATGATAAAAATTAACAAGAGTAGAGTAATGAGGTTCTTATATTATGAGAAATATTTAAAGGAACAGTGTAGGTAGTTTGCCTTCCTTTCTCTAGACATCAAGAATTAAAAATTTTATGAAAAATTTTATGTTCAAATATGAATAAATTAATAGAAAGATAGATGAATAGATGATGGAAAAATAGATATAAAAATTACAGAAAAACCTGTCTGAAATGAGTCATGGAAGGACTTCAAGATCGTGCCTCTGCCATTAATAAAACATACCAAAAGCTTTCCAGAAATATGAACAGAGCTCTTAGAATCTGAGAGGAAATTTTTAAATTTTCAGAAAAAGAAAGAAACTTTGGAGTCTCTCCTGGCCATGTTTCTAGATACCCAAATCCAGCTATGCCAGTTTATATCATGGGTCACAGAGGAATCATAAATTTAGCATTCTTCAGAGTTGAGTGGAGTCAAGACTGGTGGTGTGTTCAGCCTGTTGAAATATGAGCCAGGGTGCCTGCTTCCCAGGAAGTCTTTAACCCAATAGAATGTCCAGAACCCACCTGTCCTAAGTGCTCTCAGCATGTGGATCTTGGCGCCTCCCTCCAAAGCAAGTTTTTTTTGTTGTTGTTGTTAAACCTATCAAGGGATGGATTTTAACCCAAACAGGACATGGCAATTAGGAGATAAAACTAAATCTTGGTTACTATATAACAGGAAAGGAAAAGAAAATAAGGTAACATGTTGTGGTAGATAGATCCTAATCCCTGGAATTTGTGAATGTTACCTTATGTGGCAAAAGGGACTTTGGAGACATCCTTAAATTAAATATCTCAAGATGAGATTATTCTGGATTATCCAGATGGGGCTTAGATGTAATCTCAAGTATCCTAAATGAGGGAAGCAGAAGGAGTTTGACCACAGAGGAAGAAGACAATATGACGATGGAAGCAAGGTGCACCAGTGGCTTTGTGGATAGAGGAAGGGGCTATGAGCAAAGGATGTAGGCAGCCTCCAGAAGCTGCATGAGGTGAGGAATGCAATCTGTCTTGGAGCCTCCAGAAGGAACCAGCTCTGCCTACACTTTGACTTTAGCCCACTGAATCTGACTTTGGGTTTCTGATCTCCAAAACCATAGGAGAATAAATTTGTGCTGTTGAAGCCACTAAATCTGTGATCATTTGTTACAGCAGCAACAGGAAAGAAATGCAAGTGGCGATCAAGAGGATGGTCTCCAGTGTCAGGGATATCTAAATTAGAAAACTCTCTCTGACCTGTTGACCTTGGGACTGTATTTAATTTCCAGAAGCTTCAACTTCATGATGTTCCGAGCAGATAATGAGATGATTCATGGCAGAGTTTAAGCACAGATTATGACACAGAATGTGTGCAAATGGAAGCTAATATTATAGGAAGGAAAGGAACTGAAGATTGTTGAATCCAACTAAGTCCCAAGCACTTTTTAGCCCCTATCTCATCTAAGTCCCATGACAATCCTGGAGGAAAGTATATGTGTTCCAGATATTTTACAGATTAGCAACTGAGATTCAGGTTCAGATTAAATCATTTGCTTAGCTGGTTATTAGTCTATTTTTATCCCCCAACATTCACTCTCTCTCTCTACTGATGTTCTGACAATAAAATCCTTCACAGTTTTTTCTTCAAACCAAAGCAAGTTCAAGATGAATGTACCAAATGCAGTTTATAAAAAGAGTGCAGTATCAGGAGTCTGGCAAACCTAGGTCCTCACTCCCTCCTCTGTGACAAATTAGTCAGACTTCTCTGTGCTTCAGTTTCTTCACAGGTAAAAATAAATTAGTTAAAAGACTGATGATGAAATAAACATCTGACCTTTTTTGTACTTTCTAAACAGATCTAATAGTGGAATTTTTAATTAACTATTTTTTTTTACTTAAGATCTTTAGATTCACCAGCAAATTTTTGCCAACTTGATTTTGCAGAATAAAAAGACTCTATGAACTCTAATTGAATTGTAACATTTTGATTGAAATGTAACTGTATCATTTCAATAAGCTAACAGAATTTCCACCCTAATCTTAGAATGAGTAAGAGTCTTTTTTCTTTTAAAAATATACATTAATAAAGGGTTGGGGAAATTAAAAGAAGAGTATTCCCTGGTCTTTATAGTAAACAAAGTGAAAGTCTCTATGATGACCACAAAGACATTTTTAGAGGATAACAAGTTAATTGTATACAAGTATACAATTGTATAAAAGTTTATTCATAGACTTACCAGAACCATGTCTGTTTCTTATGGGGGCACAGAGATAGTTGTAGGATATGAGTCCTGGTTTGTTCATAATTAGACCCTCAACATAGACACGATTCATATCTTCAGAATATCCTTTACCATGGCAACAGAGACTATTCAGACTCTCCCTACTTTCTAAGGATGCTGAAGGATTTAATCTCTACAAAAAGCAAAGTGGCCTAGGATCAGAGGACTTAGATTCGGCAGCCTGGGTCTAAAGATGACTTGAGTTCACTTCTAATTCCAAAATGCTTTGTTTTCATTGTCTTCTTACTAATCAGTTAATTTGCTTTATGCTCCACTGGCAGGGTGCTTAGTAACTACATGCCATTCCAGAAAACTGTTTTATAGATAAAAAACTGAAGAGAGGCGAGGTGACTTCTCTCACCTCAGCTGGTCACCTGCAGAACAAATATTAGAACTTAGGAATTCCAAATCTTACGCCCACTCTTCTTTTTCCCCACAGTCTGCAAACTACAGCAACCTTTACACAAAGGCAGCAAAGTGCAAGTGTTTGGATAATATGCTGCCTGTAACCTAAAATTTCATGCTTATGAAAACTGTCACGGCTGGTTACCCAGAGGAAGTAGTACTTGTTTTTCCATTTTATTAAAGAGGTTAGCTCAGTTTCTTTTTAATATAGAAGAAAGTAAATGATCCTCAGAAGTATTCTATAACTTGTAGGGCTAGCAAAGAATCATGGATCAATGAAAGGGCACTAATCTAGGAGTCAATCCTGACCCTGTGATTACTAAGCTGTGCAACCTCTTTCTAGAATCTTAACTTCTCTGAACTGTAGTTTTTCTCATTTATAAAATAAAATCTACTCCACAGGGTTGTTTATAAAGTCAAATAAAAATGAAAACACTAGTTAATATCACCTTTTTTATTATGGTGGGTTAGGCATTCTGCTAACCATTTTATGAATTTCATTTCATTTCATTTTCACAGTCACCCTAAGAGGTAGATTCTATTATCATTCCCATTGTATAGGTCAAAAATTAACCTTGAGCACTTAAGTTACTTGCCTAAGGTCACACAGCTAATTTCAAGTCCTCTTCACCAGTATATGTAGGCATATTTAAAAACATGAAGCACTATAAAGTATAAATTACACATTCTTCTGATTTTCCTTAAGACGGCTATAGGGGATAAACTGATATACATGCCTACTGCCAGAGCTACCTCTGGGATACTAAATTAGGACAAGTACTTGCTTTCCCTTCCTTCCTATTCCTACACTTTCAGCAGCTTAGGGATGAAAGAAGACAGCTGATGAGAAAGTAGATGTGTTAGCTAGTAGGAGACTGTAAGCTCCTGAAGCGAGGGCCTATGACGTACCTCTGTGTTATATTCTCTGCTTAGTGTTGCATACTGAGTGCCTTGCCAATGCCCTGCTCAGAGTGATGTTAATAGAATTTGTTGGGTGAATAAACAAAATTATGAATATATGCCTACCAGCACAGATTTGAGGTTTTTCTACAGGCAACCTACCCATAATACTAACAACTATCACTAAGAACATATTGATGAGTGTGACTGAGACAACAGACTGTGTACACAATGTGTACATCAAACTCTGCTTCCATGTCCTCCAGAACTGGGATCCCCAACCCCGGGGCCTGTTAGGAACCAGCCGCACAGAAGGAGGTGAGTGGCAGGCAAGCAAGCAAAGCTGTATCTGCCGCTCCCCATCGCTGGCATTACTGCCTGAACACCGCCCCCCCCCCACACACATACACCACCGTCCGTGGAAAAACTGTCTTCCACGAAGCCAGTCCCTGGTGCCAAAATGGTTGGGAACCACTGCTCCAGGGTATACAACCAGACCAGACTTTTCAATCTCCCCTGCAGTTGTATGGGGGCCTGAGACTTCGATCTGGCTAATAATAGGAACAAGAGTGAGCTACACCATCTCCAGGCCTGGCCCCCCAAACCTCACATGCAATTCTCTCTTTCTTCTCCTGCCAGGTAGAGACAACGAATCCAGTGGTGAAATCCAAAAACCTAGGATACAGTGGGGCCACTACATATATATAACATATATATATATATATATATATAGTATCCATTCATTCATGAACAGACATTTAGGTTGTTTCCATATCTTTGCTATTGAATGGCAATGAACTTAGTAGTGCAGATATCTCTTCAAGATATTAATTTCATTTCCTTCAGACATATAGCCAGAGTAGGATTGCTGGGTCATATGGTAGTTCTATTTTCAATTTTTTGAGGAATCTCCATAATGTTTTCCATAGAGGCTGCACCAATTTATCTTCCTACCAATGGTGTATAAGGATTCTGTTTTCTTCACATCCTTGCCAACACTTGTTATCTTTGACTCTTTGATAATAGTCATCCTAACAAGTGCAGGGTGATATTTCATTACCGGTTAGTCATTTGTATGTCTTCTTGGGAAAATGTCTATTCAGGGTCTTTGCCCATTTTTTTAAATTGGGTTACTTAATTTTTTGCTATTAAGTTGTATGAGTTCCTTCTATATTTTGGATATTCATCCTTTATCAGATATATGGTTTGCAAATACTTCTCCCATTCTGTAGATTGCTTTTTAAATGTTTTGGATTGTTTCCGTTGCTATGCAGAAACTTTTTAGTTTGATATGGTCCTACTATATTTATTTTTGCTCTTGTTGCCTATGTTTTTGGCATCACATCTAAAAACTGCCACTGAGATTTTTGGAGTCATTGTTACAGCAATTTGCCTACCTTTCTCTTTTTCATACACTCTTTAATACATTCCTAGACTGCATTCATGTGACTTACTTTCCCCATTCATTTCCTATTGTTATTGTTTACCTTAATAAAATTTCACATATATAAAAATATTTAGAAAAGGGAGGTGAGCAAAGAGAACATCCTAGGCCTCAGCGATTCAGACATGGAAGCTCATGAAACAAGTCCTGCTTGTTATGATTTCTGATGTTCTTTCACACAAAAGCTAAGGTGACAGCACTTGGAAACTTCTTGGTCTAGAAATATTTACAGGTTTATAAAGAGAGACTACAAAGCTAAAATTTCCACCTAGGTACCAAATGTTGAGATATACAAAATCAAACATGAATATCAGTATTAAAATTCATTCATTTTGTTTCAGATAAAAAGACTTGGCCTACAAGAGCCTGTGGTTCCTTTGGACAGGACTTTAGTTAAAAAGATAACTTGGATTTAGACATGATAGCTTGGGAAGGGACGTGACAAGATCTTTAAATATTTTAAGCAATTGTACATAAATCCCTGGCACAGGGAAGACCATATTTCTTTCTATCCTTTATGATGTTTTATGATTGCTCTTCTAATAATTTGTGTGATATTTCCCAGTTGTCAAATGTCCCTGATTGCCAGTGATTAAGACTAAATGAGAAGATCACACTCCTCCCCCAGGTGGTTGTTGGGAAACATCTGAATCATAGTGATTTGTTTGGTGAACTCTCCCTAGCAATCTTGGGTTTACATAAATAAACATTCGATACACCCCACACTAATACATTTGTTTGCACTGTGGGTTTCTGATCTAAAGGATCTACTTTCTTTATGGTTTAGCAAATCATAAGCATGTTCAGAAACACAAGGGCTTGGATTTCAAGATTCATGGTTTTACACATACTAAATAAACTAGATCTGAGCTACTGGAGAATGTGGGCATTTGAGCTTCATATATGTGAGAACAACGTAATTCTTAATGATGACGTCAGTCACATTTGAATAGTTAGGGAAATATTCAGATGTGTCTCATTTTTTGGTCCTATTAAAACATAAAAACAAAAACAAGAAATAGTTTTCCACGAGGTGATTAAGAAGTAGATACCATGAGGGTAAATAAAGGGGTCACAATGTAAGGCTGTGTCTGTCACCGTACCTGGCACAAAGGAGGGGTACCATACATGATCTACTTAGTTCAGTAATAACACAAAAATCTAAATTCTAGCAAAATACGTAACTAAAACTTTTTGGGATCTTTGAGGTAGATTAAAATAATATTTTTACTGTTTTTCAGATACTTGCAGAAACATACCACACTCTGCCATGCCTACATATCTTTGCATTATGTTTTTCCCTCCTCCTGGAAGGCCAACCTCCTTTATTTTTTAGGTAAGTCATTTCTTAATCTTCAAGTCTTGCTCCAAGAATCACCCCCCTGGCACAGACTCCTCTGACCCTCACAGACAGAACCAAAATATCTTTTGTCTCTCTTCCATAGCACGCTCCGCTAACTCTAATCTACTTATTTAATGACTGGTGTCCCCTTTTAAAAAGCCAGAGCTCCTTGAGAGCAGGTACTTGGCACTGTCCATCTTTGCATCTTCAGAGCCTAGAAAGTAGTACTATACTCACTGTGTGCTCGATAAAGGCTTGATATCTCCATGAAATGGTTCTCAGAGTATAGTTCGTGAATACCTGGGAGTTCCATAGCCCTTTCAGAGGGTCTGTGAGGTCAAAACTATTTTTATATTAATACTAAGGAGTCATTTGCCTTTCTCACTGTGTTGACTTTTGCACTGATAGAGCAAAAACAGTGATGGGTAAAATGATTAAGTTCAGAGCATAAATCAAGTCAATGGCAACAAACACTATTAGTAGTCATTATATTCTTCACTGCTACACACGTGCAATAAAAAAAGTGCCAGTTCCACTTAGGAATGTCCCTGAGGAGGCAATAAAAAAATATTAATTTTATTAAATCTTGACCCTCAAGCCACATCTTTCTAATACTATATGTGATGAAATGGCACAGTTGGATTAAAAGTACTTCTGCTGCATTCTTCAGTCCAATGATTTTTCTCAAGGAAAAACGGTTGTATGGTTGAGCTGCGAGCTGAACTAGCTGCTTGCTTCCTAGAAAGAACTACTGACAGGTAAACTATGATTATTCAGACTTGGGAATTTGGCAGAAATTTTCACCTGATGAATAAAGTAAGCCCGCTACTTTACTGAAATAACTGAGAGTATATGTTGCAAGTGATAAAATTCAAGTTTTCAAGTGAATGTTAGAATTTTTGAAAACTCCTATCTTTCATTTTGTACTTGACAGCTCCTCAATGCTTAAACTTTCCTGATGAGTTTGGGGTGATAAAATGTGTCAGCATTTAGAGATATGCTTATTAGTTCTAGCATCCTCAAAAGCAGATGCTAAAATGAGTTTAGACACTCAAAGGAGTTACTGGAAATACCTCTGAAGGGTAAAGGGAGAGAGAGAGCCAGAGAAGGCAAGGAAAGCCTTCAGACCACAGTGCAGGTCTGACACTTGTGAAGGAGAGAGGAAGGAACATGGATGGCATAGGGAGAGTTTCAGACTGCAGTGCAGTTCCAGGAATGTTTCTGCCAAGCCACTAGCAAGTTATGGAGCCAAAGTCACCAGTTTAAGGATGTCTACATCTTGCAGGGATGGGACAGCATTAGTGCTTTCGCCTACACTCATTCCATAGCTGTGATCAGCAATCCGAAGCATGACTTTTGTACAAATGTTGTTTCATACATCCAGAAGGACAGCAGCAAATGCTATTAGTTAATTATATTCCCTTCAGTAGGATATCTCAGCAGTGCATTTTCATGCCCATCAGAATCTGTATAAGTCAGTGACTGGATATTTTCCAAATGACGAATGCATGTTTTTACACAATCATGCATGGATAAAATATTCACCTACACTGAGTACAAAAAGCTCACAGATATGAACTATGGTTTTGGATTCCACACTGCAACAAATTTAAGTAGTACTTAATATTTAAAAACCGCCATTTGTTGGGGTTTGATATAGTATCAAACAGTAGTCATAATCACCTGACTATTAATCATAATCAAAAGGCTATTATTTTATTGTCCAACCTCATTTAGGTGTGTGGTCAGATTTTCTTCATATACTGTACTTCAACAAAAAGAATATATCTCAACAGACTGAGAAGCAGATATGAGAATACAGATATCTTCCGTTATGCCAGATATTAATGAGATCTGCACAAATGTAAAATAATGCCACTCTTCTCACTAATTATTTTTCTGTTAAATACTTTTTATTAACATATCTTATTTAGGTTAGCCTGTGATGGATTCATTATTGTTATTTTTTAAATAAATTGATCAATATTTTGAAAGTTTCTCAGATTTAGTTTCTAATACAATAAATGTAAATAGATATTACCCATATTAAAAAAGCTCTTTGAGGCCCTCAATAACTTTTAGGACTATAAAGTAGACCTGAGAGAAAAATGTTTAAGGACCACAGAATTAAGGAACCATTACATTCAGGTATGAGTAGTGAAACAAAGTCAGTATACCATGAAAGAAGGCAGAAAACACAGTGGTTAAGAGAGTGGCTCTAGAGTCAGAAAACTGGAATTTGGATTTTGGTTTCAATATTTCCTAAAGAGTGTCTTTGGACAAGTGAATTAAGCTCTTGAGTCTCTATATCTTCATATGCAGATAATAATATCTACTCTATAGGATTGTTGTAAAGATTAAATCAGATAGAATACTCTCATTTTAATGGAGGTAAAGCAGCAAAAGTTTGATAAAATTTAGTCTCTTCTAGTTAGTATCAATAATGTTATTCCACTGGTAGTAGTTTTCTCTATTAGGAAAGCAAACACTCATTTTTCCTCCTCAGTGGTATATATTAAATTATCCTTGAATACTCTACATCAGAACCATCTAAAGTGCTTATTTAAAATGCAGAAAACCAAGGTATCAGGTTAATTCAAGTCTTTTCATCAAATGCTGCTGGAAGAACTAAATATCTGTATGGAAAAAAAGTATGAATCTCAGCCTACTATCTCATTACACACACATATATACCACACACAAATTCAAATTGATCAGAGTCCTAAACTATAAAACTCTTAGAAAAAAATATAGAATACCTTTGCAATTTCATGGAAAGAAATATTTCTTGAAACAATACCCTAAAAGTACTAAGTATAAAAGAAAAACTTGATAAGTTAAACTTAAAACTAAAAATGTCTACTTATCAAAAGCAATCTTTTAAAAATGATAAGCTACATTTTGGGAAAATTATTTATAATATGTATATCTTATAAAAACATATTCAAAATATATAAGGACACAAAAATCAACAATAAAAAGACAAGGAACCCCATTAAAACGTTCAAATGATTTGAACAGACAATTCAATGAAGAAGATATTACAAGTGATCATTAAATACATAAAAACATGCTCAACATTTTAAATTAAATTAAAAAAGTAAATCTAACAATACCAAATGTTGGTGAGGATATGGAGCAACTGGAACTCTCCTGCATTACTATTGAGAGTATGAAGTAAACATTGGGGTGCATGTACTTTTCAAATTAGAGTTTTCTCCAGATATATGCCCAGGAGTGAGATTGCTGGATCATATGGTAACTCTATTTTTAGTTTTTAAAGGAACCTCTGTACTGTTCTCCATAGTGGCTGCACCAATTTACATTCCCACCAACAGTGTAGGAGGGTTCCATTTTCTCCACACCCTCTCCAGCATTTGTTATTTGTAGACCTTTTAATGATGGTTATTCTGACCAGTGTGAGGTGATACCTCATTGTAGTTTCAATTTGCATTTCTCTAATAATTAGTAAAGTTGAACATCTTTTCATGTGCTTATTGACCACCTGTATGTCTTCGTTGGAGAAATGTCTATTTAGGTCTTCTGCCCATTTTTTGATTTTTTTTTTTTTTTTTGTCATTGAGTTGTATGAGCTGTTTGTATATTTTGGAAATTAAGCCCTTGTCAGTTGCATCATTTGCAGCTATTTTCTCCCAGTCCATAGGAGGGGAGGAGAAGGGGGAGGAGGAAGAGGAGGGGGAGGAAGGGAGAAGGAGGAGAAAGACGATGATGAGAGCAAGTATCTGGGCCTAACTTCAGATCTATTCAATAAGAAGTTCTGAGGATGGGATCCAGGAATCCATATATTCTACAGGCCTCTCAGGGGATTCTGCTGAACTCTAGGATCTTGACAGGTATTGTCTTTGTCATTCTTCTTACAGCTGTGGAAAACACTGGTTTCAAGTGAGAGTAGGTCAAACAGGACTTCTATGTCTCAGGCCTTCCTTCAGGAATCCCCCAGCATGGGTCTCCTGAAGCACTTTCTTTCAAATCATTCATAAGATTCTCATAATTTTCTACCCTGACCGCATATTTGCTTTTAAAAGTCACATCCTATCTCCTGTATGGATTATAAACCAGAAGCTCAGGTCCTCTCTGAAATATCTTTCTTGACTTCCTACAAATGTTGCTGTGATGAGGTGTCTGGGGAAGTTTTCCCTCTCTTAACTCCCTCTGCCATGAAGCTGGTACTTATGGAATTGCCCTAAGGGCAGCCACAGCCCACTAAATACCTGAGGCACCTGTGACAGGAGCTCTTCTGTCAGAGGGAAAGCCCAGGCAGGGAAGGGTCAGGAGCCATCCAGCTTCAGCCTCAGAGTGAGTCACTAGGATCACCAGGCTGAACATCTAGAGGGCAGCCCAGGGCCAGGCCTAGGCCACAGAAATGTGAAGTGGTTCTGGACTTTTCTAAGAAAGTTCATAAAGCCAGGAGCTTAGGAAAGCAAATTGGACCATCGTTCCCAGCATGCCTGGCTTCATGACCAGTCTCAGCCCTCCATTCAAGAAAATGGGTGTAATCCCATTTTCACAAAACCTCTTCCCCAAAATATAACACAAGGGCCCTCCTGGCACCAGGTGTTAAATCAGGTGAAATAAAGGGTTCCACAGCCTCTAGCCAGATTTCTGCAAAGAAAGTCACGTTACTGACAGAGATAGTGAAAATAGAGGCAGCCTACAAAACCTGAACAGGTTTTTGTCACATTTCCTATTGAAAGGCAATTATGCAGTCTCCAAAAATTGAGATCCAAGATTCTGTATAGCTTGAATTAAACGCTGAGTCACTCGTTCCATTGATCGCATGTTCTAAATGGCTGGGCACAGTTCCACTGAGAATAACAAAATTGCATTTTATCCATGGGTAGCAGAGTCAATAGTTGTCAAAAAGTTTTGAGTGCCTATTATATGTCAGGCACCTGTGAAGTAATGTATGTGAATGATCTCACCTAATGTTATAGCAAACTAATAATGAGCCAGAGACTATTATAATAGCCATTTTACAGATGTGAAAACTGAGGCTAAGAGAAGTTAAGTAATAGACTAATGTCAAATAGCCAAGCCATATTAAAACCCAAGTGGCTTTACCCCATGAGTCATTCATTCCTTCAACAAATTTATCCATTGAATGAATATTTATTAGACACCTATTACATGCCACATACTACTCTAGGCACTGGAAATATAATGACAATTGAGACAAATTCCCTACCCTCATGGAGCTCATATTCCAGTGCAGAAGAAAGAAAATTAATGAATAAAAATATTTCTAATATAATAAACAGTATTAAGGGATAAAAGTGATAATGTGTATTGGGTACAACTTAACAAGATAGAAGGGTCACAAAAGGCCTCTTTTCAGAGGCATCTTTGTAATGATACCAGACCAAAGGTAGGAAAATAGCCAGGCACACATTTGCAAGGAAAGAGTCCCCAGGTGGTGAAATGCCTACAGTGAAGGTTTGTCACATTAAAGGAATGGGAAGGAGGCAAATGGGACTATAAGTTAAGAGAGGAATGGTGGGAAATGTAGTGAAAAAAGGTTCCCAGGGGCATATCTTGCAGAACGCTGTGGAATATTTCATTCTGAGGCTGATCAGGAGCCTTGGAAGGTTCTGAGCTGGGGAGGGGATGGTCTGCCTGATATGGGGGGGGGGGGGGAACCAGACTTAAGAGGTGAGCTCAGTCAGAAAGGAAGGAGGGAGATGGGTCAGGAGACCACTGCAAGAGCTCAAACTAGACATGTGGTGGTGGCAGAAGTGGTCGAATTCAGGATATGATTCAGAGAGAACCCAGGGATTTGCTCAAAGATTGCATATGCAGTGTGAGTCAAGGATGATAGTGATGCTTTTTAACTATTATAGTGTACCCTCTCCATGTGCTCACCAAGGAGGCATGAATATTACTATTTCCACCTTCCAGGAAAAGGGAATGAGAGTTGAGAGAAAGACCCTCTCTAGAGATGAGCAAACTGCTGTCTCTAGAAAAGCCAATAAATGAGTAGCTTTCGTAGCAGTAGTGTCTTAGTACGGTGATAAGAAAACTCAAGGTTGTTATAGTACAAGGAAAATTAGACCAAGTGTCAGGAGAAGTAGGCTCCAATTCTGACTCAGTCACTTAAGGAGAGTGTGACCCCAGCCAGATGCATGAGCCCTCTGGTTTCATTTACTTTAACTATGAAATGGGCATAAGAATTAATGTCCTACATACTCATGAGGTTGTTATGAAGAACAAATGAAATAAAGTAGATGAAAGTATCCTAAAAACTCTAAAGTGTAGAATACTGAAGGACATAAGAATTCTTCCTTTCCAGATTTAGTAGGTCTGTGTCTTGTTAGTCGTGAAGTTAACTTTTATTACATATACTTCATAATCTGAATTTTAATGTATCTGAGATTGGGACTTGTCTGGCGGCTGGAAGGTTGCCCTTTCAGCTACAGGAAAAAAAACCAAAAAAACAAAAACCTCCATACTAATGTTTTTCCATGCACATGTTACTTTATTTCCCTTTCCAAGCCAGGTCAATTGCTCTGTGTTCTAATATCAGCTCTGCCATCTACATCTTCTTGGTAGCATGCAGCTATTTTGCTTATATGAAAAATACGGTTGGAAAATTGAAACTAACGGAAATTGCAGTGAAAAGGAAGATAGAATAAACAAAAGACATAAAATGTTCGAGTTTTAAAAGCCAAGTTAGAAGTCTTAAATCAACTTGAGGAATTACAGGCTCCACATTCAAAGAACACTGGGGCTAGGAAATTACACAGTGAGAACACATTAGACAGTTCAGGGGATTGTCCACTCAAGCACGCAGGAATCTGAGTGTTTCCTGATTTATGAAACCAACTCACAACCTAAACCGATTAAAATATCAGATATGATTCACTTTCCATCTCACAAGTAACTGACATTCATAGCAATTCCTAGGAAGTCTACACCAGTGCATAAGTGAAGTCCAGTGGACTGACTTCCTTCTCCATAATTCTCAGTGGTGTACACTTCTTCTTAGAACTCACACTATATGAACATTGCCTTCATATTTGGTGTTTGTTGATATAGTTTTCCTAAAATTTAAAGGGTTGGAGATCGTCATCTTGATCCCTGCACTTTTAGACTTACTGTTTGTATCCCAACAATTTTGTGAAGAAGTTACTAGCAGAGAAAAAAGGAGTGATTCTGCTAGCTGTTATTGAAACAAACAGATGAGGACCAGAGAGAAGAGTCCCTGATTTAGGAAACACAATACACAAATAACCTTTCCATGCCTCCTGATTCTGCGTAAGTTGCTCAGTTCTTCTCATTTCCCAAACTACCCTGCTGGCACTAGCCTCCTCACTTGTCTTCCTACTCATGTCACTGCCATTAAATTACACCATGCAGGGCTTCCCTGGTGGCGCAGTGGTTGAGAGTCTGCCTGCTAATGCAGGGGACACGGGTTCGAGCCCTGGTCTGGGAAGATCCCACATGCCATGGAGCGACTGGGCCCGTGAGCCACAACTACTGAGCCTGCGCGTCTGGAGCCTGTGCTCCGCAACAGGAGAGGCCGTGATGGTGAGAGGCCTGCGCACCGCGATGAGGAGTGGCCCCCGCTTGCCGCAACTGGAGAAAGCCCTCGCACAGAAACGAAGACCCAACACAGCCAAAAATAAATAAATAAACAAATGTGGGGTTAAAAAAAAAACCTCAAAATCTTACGAGGGGACAATCTGAGAGTCTTCCAAAAAAAAAAAAAAAATTACACCATGCATTAGCCAGGCTAACACACACACACACAACACAACATAGGTGGTGGCACTGTATCATAGGGGAAGGAGCTGTGGAGCTTCAAATAAGTTTTAGTTTCAGGTAGGAAAGAAAAAGGTGAGCAGCTTACTCTAAGGACAAATACCCACCGGTCAGGGTGTGGCAGAGAGTGCTAAGGGCCACCCTCTCCGTGTGCTCCTCCACATTTCTGACTGCCGTGCAGTTGGATTGGACCAGATAAAGGAGTGTGGCCAAGACAAGAACGGGCAGAGAAGCTGTATGTCATGTGTCCCGTCTGCCTCTGGAGCATCCAGCTCAGTCTTCCATGTTCTTTCTTTAGCAGCTGGAACTGAAGGACTGACCTGACAGAGCCACCTGATTCTCCTGTATGCAGAAAATTATAAGACACTGATGAAAGAAATTAAAGATGACACAAACAGATGGAGAGATATACCATGTTCTTGGATTGGAAGAATCAACATTGTGAAAATGACTACATTACCCAAATCAATCTACAGAACCAATGCAATCCCTATCAAACTACCAATGGCATTTTCCACAGAACTAGAACAAAAAATTTCACAATTTGTACGGAAACACAAAATACCCCAAATAGCCAAAGCAATCTTGAGAAAGAAAAATGCAGCTGGAGGAATCAGGCTCCCTGACTTCAGACACTACTACAAAGCTACAGTAATCAAGACAGTTTGGTACTGGCACAAAAACAGATAGATAGATCAATGGAACAGGATAGAAAGCCCAGAGATAAACCCACACACATATGGTCACCTTATCTTTGATAAAGGAGGCAAGAATATCAATGGAGAAGACAACCTCTTCAATAAATGGAGGTGGGAAAACTGGACAGCTACATGGAAAAGTATGACATTAGAACACTCCCTAACACCATACACAAAAAGTGAACTCAAAATGGATTAAAGACCTATATGTAAGGCCAGACACTATAAAACTCTTAGAGGAAAACATAGGCAGAACACTCTATGACATAAATCACAGCAAGATCCTTTTTGATCCACCTTTTAGAGAAATGGAAATAAAAACAAAAATAAACAAATGGGATCTAATGAAACAAAAGCTTTTGCACAGCAGAGGAAACCATAAATAAGACGAAAAGACAACCCTCAGAGTGGGAGAAAGTATTTGCAACTGAAGCAACTGACAAAGGATTAATCTCCAAAATATACAAGCAGCTCATGCAGCTCAATATCAAAAAAACAACCCAATCCAAAAATGGGCAGAAGACCTAAATAGACATTTCTCCAAAGAAGATATACAGATTGCCAACAAACACATGAAAGGATGCTCAACATCGCTAATCATTAGAGAAATGCAAATCAAAACTGCAATGAGGTATCACGTCACACCAGTCAGAATGGTCATCATCAAAAAATCTACAAACAATACATCCTGGAGCGGGTGTGGAGAATAGGGAACCCTCTTGCACTGTACTGGGAATGCAAATTGATGCAACCACTATGGAGAACAGTATGGAGGTTCCTTAAAAAACTAAAAATAGAACTACCATATGACCGAGCAATCCCACTACTGGGCATATACCCCGAGGAAACCATAATTCCAAAAAAGACATGTACCACAATGTTCATTGTAGCTCTATTTACAATAGCCAGGACATGGAAGTAACCTAGGTGTCCACTGACAGATGAATGGATAAAGAAGATGTGGCACACATATACAATGGGATATTACTCAGCCATAAAAGGAAACAAAATTGAGTTATTTGTAGTGAGGTGGATGGACCTAGAGTCTGTCATACAGAGTGAAATAGGTCAGACTGAGAAAAACAAATACTGTATGGTAACACATATATATGGAACCAATAAAAGGTTCAGATGAGCCTAGGGGCAGGACAGGAATAAAGATGCAGATGTAGAGAATGGACTTGAGGACATGGTGAGGGGAAAGGGTAAGCTGGGATGAAGTGAGAAAGTGGCACTGATATATATACACTACCAAATTTAAAGTAGATAGCTAGTGGGAAGCAGCTGCATAGCACAGGGAGATCAGCTCGGTGCTTTGTGACCACCTAGAGGGGTGGGATAGGGAGGGTGGGAGGGAGATGCA
Organism: Balaenoptera acutorostrata; assembly: GCF_949987535.1. NCBI lineage: Eukaryota > Metazoa > Chordata > Mammalia > Artiodactyla > Balaenopteridae > Balaenoptera > Balaenoptera acutorostrata. Next base: position 10,081,355 of record NC_080071.1, read on the forward strand.
AGAGGGTGGGGATATGGAGATATATGTATACATATAGCTGATTCACTTTGTTATACAGCGGAAACTAACACACCATTGTAAAGCAATTATACTCTAATAAAGATGTTAAAAATAAATAAACAAATAAATAAATAAATAATAAAAATGGTGTGTCTTCATTGCAAATGTCTTTGGATGCCCTTTTGAAAATTTATATTTTTTTCCTTCTTTAGGTTGTCCCTAGAATATTTTTTCAACCTGATTTCATCACTTGAATGCATTTTAGAACTTAAGTTCTAGAAAGAGACACGATGGAGGAAAAGGCCATATCATGGGTCAGAATGTTTTATAGGTTAGCAAGGAAATCAAGTAGTGATACCTAGCAAATATCTGATGGAGAAGGAAAAGCTTATCCTTGATAGAACGTCAATGCCAAAATCTCTCTAAGGATTGCTGCCAAGACAGGAAGAATCTAGTGTAAAAGTTCTTTGGGAATATCTAGGAGGAGTTAAGCAATTTTCACATACTGAGGTGGCACACGGATAACCGGCACTTGAGAAGCAAGAAGACTGCACATGAAAGCAACTGGAAAATGCTTCCTCCTGTGTGACTGCTCCAACAGAATCACCAGAAAGAGCTGCTTTCTATGACTAAAGTCAAATCCAGACAAAAATATAAAGGAACGCTGCGGGAGATGGCAGAGTTGACATGGGGACACCCTTTTCGAAAATTTTCAAACCCACCCACTGCTACATTCATGTTGCTACCATAGGAAGAACCTCACCTCCTTAATGGCAGGAACCCAAGTTTTGAAATGGACAACACACACCTTTGAGAGAGCCCCCCTAAACCAAGACTCCATTGTGTTTCTAAATTCCAGGCTTATATGAATAAAAGCATGGCTGGCCCTGAGCAAAGTCAGGAGTTTCTGCTTCTCCAACACTTCATGCTACAACCTCTTTTGAGCCTGACACAGCACCACCAACTATTTCTCTAACCTAACTGTGAGGGATTCAGTTAGATGCCTCCAGTCATCTAAGGTTTCCACTGCAACACCTGACTATATTTGGGTGAAATTTGCCACATACAGTCAAATACGGGCTATGTACTAAAAGAGGCAACCAAAGAAGATTATTAAACCAAGTTTTACAATTGCCCTGTGAGTGAAATCGTGACACTTGACTGTCTGTGTTCTTTATTTACCAGTTTCAACTTCTTCCCTGGATGATAGTTTTAAGAACAATTCAGGAAGGACTTTAGGGTTTTCCTTTGTGTCCAGGACTCTTCTTTTCAAAATAAGCCTTCTCTTTCAAGCATGACACTGATGTGGCAGCTATTAATGTCTCTCCATTACTGTCCTTAGAAATTGAACTTTCACATCCCTCGTCTCATTTATTCAGAATACTAGTCTTTGACGTCATCGTGGAAGTGAGTTATTCTAATACCTTTGGTCAGTTGAAATCCATACATCTTCTGAATGTCATTTCAATTGAACTAAATTAATAAGGTAGGCATTAATGGCTTACAACATGTAAAGAACTGATTTGGGAGAGTGGGATAATATAAAGAAAATATTAGCTCATCTATGCCCTAAAGTAGTTTACATTTGGGGTGACCAGACACACACTAAGCAAATAGTTTACCAACCTAGACCAGCCTGCATTGAACAACTTACTCCAAAAGTATCTGTTGCATGAGTGAATGAAGAACAAAGAACTGTTTGAATGAGCAACCCAGATATCAGGGACAGCAGAGAAGTACCTAAGACCTTGTTATCACAGGATGCGTAAACCAAATTATCCGGAATTATGAAAGTGTATTCCCATTGCAGAGCACCCTTTCTACCCTAAGAAGTAACTGTGAATCGTTCATGGCTACCTCTATAGGTAGAGACTTAAAGTTGAATGCAGGGAAGTCACATTTCCCCTCCTTTGGCATAGTTCTCCATCCTGAATCTATGCTGTCTGCTGAACAAGGCCTTTGGAAACCCCACCACCCCAGATCACTTTTGGGTCCAGAGAAATCTCTTTGTAGTGCATCAGTGTGACTATAAATTGAAGACTAGACAAAATATACAGAGTCCCCTACTTACAATGGTTCAACTTAGGATTTTTCAGCTTTACAATGGTGCAAAATTGATATGCATTCAGTAGAAACCACACTCCAAATTTTGAATTTTGATCTTTTCCTGGGCTAGCAATATATTGTAGGGGAACAAAATTTGCTAACCCGAAATGTGTATTTGGCATGTTGATTATTTTGAGAAAAAGAGTCAAGGCCCAAAAGACTCTAGAAGAAACTTTGGCCTTTCCCCTAACTGCCTAAAAGAATTTAGATGGAGGGTATGTTCCCAGAACAGAGCTATCACCAGAGATATCTGCAAGGAATATGGGGAAGGTGTGGTGGGAGAAACTCTACAGGGCCTAGAGTTCAGAGTTTACTCTATGTAGCATTGTCTCTGCAGGGCCAAGCAAACATTCATTTACCAAACATTTGCTCTTCCATCTCCGTGTGAATTGCCTTCCTCCCCTTTGAAGTCCCAACCCCTACCTCCAACACCCTCTTTAGTCTTTAGCTGAAGATGGTACTTAAGGTGAAGGTTTCAGCCATTTTGGTGAATTACTCAGTTTTCCTGGGTCTCTCCCATGTACACACATTATCAAACTTCTGTGTGATTTTTTTCCTGTTAATCTGTCTCATGCCAATTTAATTCTTAGACCAGCCAGAAGAACCTAGAAGGGTAGAGGAAAATTTCTTCCTCCCAGACAGTACTGTCAAGATGCTGGGCAGTGGCACTGACCATAGCTCCCAGTCAGCCATGTGATCATGAGGGTAAATAACCGATACATTTATAACATTCTGTACACATACAACCATTCTGTTTTTCACTTTTGACACAGCACTCAACAAATTACATGAGATATTCAATGCTTTATTATAAAATAGGCTTTGTGTTAGATGGTGTTGCCCAACTGTAGGCTAATGTAAGTGTTCCAAGCATGCTTAAGATAAGCAAGGCTAAACTATGGCATTCAGGAGATTAGGTGTGTTAAATGTATTTTCAACTTAACACATTCTATGATGGGTTTGTTGGGATGTAACCCCATCTTAAGTTGAGGAAGATCTGCAGTTAAAAATACAGTCTACTTGGGTGCTGGAGCAATGAAATGCCTCTCAGTTACCAAGAGAACATCCTGCATTGGGCAGCGTCACTGGAGATGCTATCTGCCATCCAAATGGTGACCAGAGCTTAACATAGTCTTTCAATAATATAAATGCTCAGCTTATCCCAGAGAAGTAGTATTATGTTGTTTACAGTTTTGTGTTCATATCCATACTGACCTGAGCATAGCATCTCATCTTTTATCTGATTACATTAATGTCTGTAAAGTTCAAATTAAATCTAATTGCTCAGAACTTGACTATAGTAAACACTCAACTTGGGTTGGGACCAGTTGAATAGGAGGTGGTAGCTAAACGCAGTGTGTGAATGAATACTTTCCAGTCTGTCTACAAACATGCTTTCCTTTAATGCCTATCTTCTCTTGGAGGGTTTCTTAATACTATATTTTTGTGGTATTTGTTTATAACTTCCTTAATTTGTCCTTCATTTAATTTTCCTATGTTGCCTTTTCATCCCAATGAGGTTTTCCTATATGCATCCTCTAATTTCTTCATGCTACTTTGTCACTGAAATGCTTTGCATTGTTTCTTTCCTTGAGTGTTTACGATTTTCTTTGTTGTACAGCTTTTGGGCCTGATTAACTATTTCCTTCAAACAAGTTATGAGGTCTTATTCTCCATTTACTTTCTGATATTTCTTCCAAAATCCATGAACCCTATTTCTAAATCAGTCATCAAAATCAATGAATAGTTCTTGCAGTCTAACCCAAAGTCTTGGAACCAAGATTTCTACAACATAATCGGTCTAAACATTTGCCCACACTGTTTATTGATGAATCATCATGATGGTTTTATGGTTCCATGGGAAGTTTCTATAGCTCTTCTCTTCTAGATTTTCTCACATGCACTGAGGTTCTTAAGAAAATCAATTTAACATATTTAACATATCAAGCTAAGCTTGCCCATCTGATATGAAATTTCCATAAACTAGGAAATGTCTTCTAGACTTTAGAGCTATGCAGATTAAAACTTCACACATTTTGATCTGTAAAAAGATTAAGTGGTCACATAACTTCTTGGAGTCTTCAACAAGTGAGGAATGTTGATTCAAATTGTGCCCTTAGGGAAAGAGAATTAGACTGGATGGGGCAAGGGCCACCCTGGGCAAAGCTGCTAAGAAACGTCCAATGAACTTGACATGTTCATAGCCCTGCAGCTTCTCTCCCTGGGAACGTTAAATATCGAACAAAGGAAGAAGAATATTTGGCATCAGAGAGCATACCTCCCCAGACCCTCTTCTGTTAGCAAGTTAATTAATGACTTATTATAGGCCTAAATCTTTACCCCACTCTAAGGAAAATAAAAATAGTAAGGATGAGGGAGTTTAAGATACTTTTATCACTCTCTTACCTTCCCAACCTGTGGACTAAGAGGTGACAAGGCAGGGCCCAGCAACAATTCTTGAGTTTGTAGAATTGTAGGAACTACCTGATTCCTCAAATTTATAGGGATTCTGTGATTACCCAAAGAGAAAAATTAATATAAGGTAACATCAGACACTATGTGAACATAAATATACCCATACAAAAAATAAGATACTGTTAACTTTATGAATGTTATTATAACGACAGTAAAATGTATTTTAAGATATTTTTAATAGAATGGACGGATAACAGTAATCTAAGATCTTTATGAGTGTCTCCTTTGAGCTCCTTTGATCCAGGGTCTCAAAGGCAGAGAGAGTGAGCTTGCTTTGGAGGAGAAGAAGGGAGAAATAAGAAATTCGTTTAGGTGTGTCTAGAGACAAGATCCACCAAATTGAGAAGCGGGGTTGTAACACATAAGCAGGTAGGAATTTTTGTTTTTAAGTTTAAAACAGCAAATTAGCGCTGCTTAGGTTTTGGTAGGAAGTAAGGTAGGAGGGGAGCAGAGAGACATTATCTGTGTTCATAAACCTGGTTTCCAACATACAGATAAAAACTGAGCTTATCAACTGGAATTCATTCTGACAGTGCTAGAAATGGATATTATTATACTTAAGTGCTGTGTCAAAAATTTGCAAAAAATTCTACCGTTCTAAGCAACACATTGCAGAAAATGTGACAAAACAAACAATATGATTTGCTTTCTTTGTATTCATACGATACTGGCTACCTTATTCTGTTTCCTACTGTTTACCATTTAAATAAAATTTGTAGGTTGATTTAGCTGACAGAAATCATAAGCCAAAGTAGAATGCTTTTTAATGTTCATAGTCTTGTTTTATGGACTTGCATTTGCCTATTAGGGACATTCCATTTTTTAAAATAATTATTCCTGGGGGAGTGGTAATAACGATTATGAGAGAAAATATTTTTTGCAAGGAGTATGAAATTTGAAATCTTCAGAGCTACATCTGTGAGACTCAACAGAACTTAGAATGGGAAAAAAACTGTGTTGATGCAATAGGAAATTATATAGGAAACATTTCTAGAGAAGCAAAATGGGGGTAAGAAATAAAGAGCAAACTCCAGACTGGTAAGGGCACAAGGTCATTCTAGCAATGCATTCTGCCCCCCACACACATGCACATGCGCTGTCAAATTCAGTTAGAAAAAAAGATTCCACCATTCTAATTTAAAAAACCCAGACTTTCAATGGTGAATTTCCAAGTTATTTTCCCATGGTTGTTGTTACAAAGAGACAAGAAATACTTAAAACAAGCAAAAATTTGACCACGCCTAACTTATCCAGTTGCCTCAAAGTTGTATTTCCTTGGGACTAAAACAACTGGGTGAAAAGTACAGCATGAACTTAAACATAAAAATAGATCAATTTAAGTGGTCTCATGTCAGTAACCAATCAGTTTGACCCACATTTAAAGCGAGTTGACTAGGTTTTTTGTCAATATGGAGATGACAACAGATGCTTTTTATCTTGACAAAGATATTGTCATGTTTTCTATATGATCCCTGCTAAATTGCTATAAAGTATTGTTAAAGAAAGGGGTACTAAGGTAAGGGCTTGTGATATTTCTTCAAAGGACCATGGAGTAAACTATTAAATGTCTGAGAGAAAATCAGTCAGATCTACAGGAAAACGTAATATAGAAATGTGGGAATTAAGACTGGAGCAAAGTAATCAGTTCATCCCCCCCTACAATTCCCTACTTACTGGAAAATGAATAATTTAACTGTTATTTCAAAACAAGACCATGTTGGTACCATGTTATTAAAATATTATTTTAGCGTATGGCAAAATCTGTGGTTTTGTTCTTATTTCAATTCTTCTCCCTTTGGCTAGAAACTTTAAAAACAGAGCTAGTTATGTCTGTGAGATTGAGGAGATGTGTTATAATCACATGCACATTAGCTGTTTGGAACTACTGCAGTCAGAATGAGAAGATGGCCAAACTAGCAAGCAGTTGGTGACGTCAAGTTAAAAGACACAAGAGGAGGCCAGTCTGTACTTTAATCGCAAAGTTTCACATATATTAAAAAGAAAACAGTGGGCAAGATCACTGCTGTGGTTTTTATTAATCTGAAAATATAGAAGATGGAAAAGAGCAATGGTGATTTGAGAAATCATATGAGTTTCTTTGGATTCAGTAATTATACTTGCTAATTTACACACTTGAAACTAATATTGTAAGTCAACTATACTTCAATTTAAAAAAGACGGAAAAGGGAAAGAAAAAGAGAAGTCTCTAGGTAAAAAAAAAATTGCACTTACTAATTTTCAAATATTTTAAATGAATGAACAATCACCTTGCAAATATCTTTGAGCATCTATGATGTCAAGGCTCTTAGGTTGTGGAGATGCTTACTAGATCAAAGAGCCATATACGAGTGTGCGTATATATATATATATATTTGTTTATAATATATATATATTTATAAAGATCTGATAAGTGGAAAATATAAAAATATATAAGCTGCAGGGCTCTGTAATTCTCACTTTGTAATCAACCAACAGTATGACCTTGGGAAACTTATTTAACCATTTGGTGACTCAGTTTCCTAGTCTGTAAAATGGGGGAACATTTGCCTTAAAAGTATATTATGAGGATCAAATGAGTTTGTATACGTAAATCAACTAGAATAGAGTCTCACACACTGTAGGCCCCATATAGGGTTGGCTTATTTTTGTTACAGTGACAACATGGAGAAGAGAGTTTATATATCCTAGAAGTTTGGTTAGACAGAGCTGAGTCAGTTCAACATGGGCTAAAAGGAGAGGTAGAAAGTGGACAGTGAGGAGACAGAAAGGATATTACAGGCACTGAGAACAGCTTTTGTCGGGTGCAAAGGTGAAAGGTATAAACCCCTGGTATGTTTTATTTCTAGAGCTAAAGTGAGGGGAAAGGGAAGCAGTGATATGAGATCAGACCAAAAAGTTAGGGCCAGATCATGAAAGGCCATGCGTGCCAACTAAGGCACTTGTACTGCATCTTGTGTGGTTGACGGAGAGACACTAAACACATCTAATCAGGGAAATGACATAATCAAATTAGATTTATTTCTGGAAGTGAAAAGATTGATTTTAGAACATCTTAACCGGAAGGTATTGAAAGATCGTACGTCTATGACTACTTCTGAAGTTAAATGACTATTAAAGGTTAATGTATAAATAAAAAATTAATTCACCAAGTCTAGCTTCTTATCAATAAATGATAATTTAATGCCTTTATCTAAGTGCTTCCTATAGCAAGAATCCATGGTGAATGATCCTGGGAACCACTGTGACCATAATTTTGTTCAAATCTAAAGAAAAGGGTTAGTAAAATAGAATCTATATGAAAAATAGCAAAATGTGGACCAAATACTGAGCAGAGTGCTCAATCACTCAATAAAATTTATACGCCACCCACCAAATGCATATATAAACCCTTTTCATGGAAAGTACATCACAGCAATGTTATCTGCCATTGACATAATGCTGTATAAGCTTCTTTCACTGCCACTACTCCTTTTCCTATTAATGTTAAAATTTCCATCTTCTTGGAGAGACTGGACATTCTATTCACTGAGAAAATACTTTTAAGTTGCTTGCTATATGGCAGATACTATTCTAATTGCTTTATAAATATTTGCTCTTTTAATCCCTGTAACAATTTTGTGAGGTAGATGCTGTTTTTAACTCCATTATACATAGTAGGAAACTGAGCCATAGGCATGTTACAAAGGTCACAATACAGAGCCAAAATGTGAACCCAGGTAACCTGGCTTCGAAGTCTGTGTTCTTAATCGCCCCACTTACTCTCATGTATGGAAAATTTTTATTCTGGAGGGAATCTAGGTAACTTTGACTATTCAGAAAAGGCAACATTTCCTCTTATTATTCTAGCACTATTCTAGCACTGATACAGATGTCTGTAAGACGAAAATAATTCAGCTTGTTTATAGATTTCAAAACTGAATGAGATTGTCTCTAAGCTGGCTCTTCCATTTGCTTCTCTATAAGCAAAGAGACTACTCACTGACTTGAAATGAACACTCTTCACTCTTCCCTCCTCCTTATGTTAATGCCTCCTCTCTGCCCTGCCACTAATTCTGTTGAAGGGACAACCCTGCCTTTCCTTGGGTAAACAAGACTTAATGGGAAACCTATTTTTACAGTGGTCATTGCTGGCCTTGCTTTCTTAAGACTCCAGTGCTCTCTCTGTGTTGATATCTAAAGGACCCACAGAAGAACATCATTTCTGGATGAAATGCCCACCTCCAAACAGAAGATAGGGAGATTGGGGGCTTCCCTGGTGGCGCAGTGGTTGAGAATCTGCCTGCCAATGCAGGGGACACGGGTTCGAGCCCTGGTCTGGGAAGATCCCACATGCCGCGGAGCAACTAGGCCCGTGAGCCACAACTACTGAGCCTGCGCGTCTGGAGCCTGTGCTCCGCAACAAGAGAGGCCGCGATAGTGAGAGGCCCGTGCACCGCGATGAAGAGTGGCCCTCGCTTGCCGCAACTAGAGAAAGCCCTCGCATAGAAACGAAGACCCAACACAGCCAAAAATAAATAAATAAATTTTAAAAAAAAGAAGAAGATAGGGAGATAGTACATTATAAACAAACTATAAGCCAACCCAGGCTCCATGCCCAGAAAAGAGCTACATATAAATAAATGTAATAGACAAAGGAAGGAAGGAAGGAAAAACAAAGAAGGAAGTAAGAGGAAGGAAAGAGGGAGGGAGGGAGGGACAAAGGGAGCTGGGGAGGGAGAATACGTCCACCTACCTGCAGAGACTGTGAAAAAATGACTGACTATGCAGCCATGAGATGAAAACTCCAATCTGCTCCTCTAGACAGCCTCAGGGCTGCTAGAGAGCCTGAACAGAATCGTTATACAGAGAGCGCTCACTGAGGGCTGCTGCTGCTTCTTGGCCGCATTCAAGAAGGAAGCGAAAGACCAGAGCCAGATGCTGCTTCCTTAGAAGGGCCCTACGGGAAAATCAATGCTCTAAGCGCCTCAGACATAAATGACTATGGATATTCCAAGACAATGATTTTCTACTGGCCTACTGGCAGCCAGCGCAGATGGCAGATGATGAGTCTTGGTAATTGTCTTACCCACCGTAGGAGTAGTAGTTTGCCCTCCAAGGAAATTTTAAGGGAACCCTAAATTAAACTATGCAAACTGCCTCAAGGTGGCAACTCTATCAATGGCCTGGGAGGACTCTGTGTAAATGAGAAAAGACCAGGGTTTCTAAGTGTTCTTATAAACATCATAAACAGTAAGGCGATAGCAGTGCTGAGGCTTGCCATCCTTAGCACCCTTCTTCCTTTACAACCTTTTAGGTGCAAAGATTGCAAAAAAGAGGCCCATAAACATCTCCTTAATAGGCCCTGGGTATATTGCATATCACTAACAGTAATTACTGTAACTGCTGTAATCTGAGCTCACGGAAATGGCAGGAGCATTTTTTAATTACTTTATTAATGAATTCTGAGAATTTATTCCAGTGCAGAGATCCCAAGTTCAATAGAGAGGAGGCTTCCACGTTAGCCAGATCTGCAAAATGCAGCAACATCTGATGCAGTAGTCCAAAATTATTCTCCTGTGCAGCCATGTTTTTGTTTGTTTGTTTGTTTGTTTTTTAATTAATTAATTATTTATTTATTTATTTTATGGCTGTGTTGGGTCTTCGTTTCTGTGCGAGGGCTTTCTCCAGTTGCGGTGAGCGGGGGCCACTCCTCATCGCGGTGCGCGGGCCTCTCACCATCGCGGCCTCTCTTGTTGCGGAGCACAGGCTCCAGACGCGCAGGCTCAGCAATTGTGGCTCACGAGCCCAGTTGCTCCGCGGCATGTGGGATCCTCCCGGACCAGGGCTCGAACCCGTGTCCCCTGCACTGGCAGGCAGACTCTCAACCACTGCGCCACCAGGGAAGCCCCCAGCCATGTTTAATAGGGAGAAATGCAGCCCAAAGTCGATGACATCATTGCTTATCAGGCTAATAACTGTGACTTCACCCAATTTAAACACACTGAAGACACCAGTTGCAGAGGAGAGGTATTTTGTAGCACATCTAATTGGCTATTGACAGGTTGAAGAGCTTGAAGTACTAGTTCTAACACACCCTTAAAGCAGTTAGGGAGAGCAGCTCTTCTCAAATTATCATAATCCTGAAAGGTTCTGAACCTATCTAACACTTTCCTTAGGAGAAGCACAGAGTCCACTTCCATTATTAGCCTGTTAACTGCTACCATGTCCTTCTCTATAGAGAGAGTAAATAATTGTTGTGTTTGTCATATAAAAGATGAAATGGAAATATAGACAGCTCTCTTACTGAGTGTTATGTTTGCTGAGAGAGGTCATGTTTCTCTAGTATCTTTTATTGTGAAGTTCTCAGTGTTTACATTTACATTTCAAAGGGCAGGGGTATCAGGAGAAGAGGGGAAGTGTTTAGGGAGGGAGAGAGAGAGAGAGAGAGGGAGAGAGAGAGAGGGACTATATTTGCGCACATAAGATAGAACACTGAGCAATCAAAAAGAAAAGTTTGTGTGTGTGTGTGTAATTATTGGAATGATCTAACTCTGTGTAAGTATCTGATTGATTTCATCTAAAACTGTTGTCTGAACACTTCTGAAATTATACGTACACCTATACAATAAAGGTAAAAAGGGGAGATTACCTAACCACACAATGTACTCAATATCTATCATTAAATTTCACAAATAGCTTTATAAAATTCTAACCTTATTATCCTTATCATTATCATGACCAAGTAGAGAATAAACAAAAAATTACCTGGAATTCAAACACTGAAGATAAATTTCAGCTACATCGAGAAAATATCTAAAGTACAAACAGCATTTTAAAAGGAATTTGTAAAGCTATTTCTTTTTTGAGAATATTTTATATGGTACCAGAATACAAACATAAAACAAACATTTCTTTTTTAATGTTTTGCCCTAAGGAGAATATCACATAAAATATTTTCTCACCAGTGTTTGTAACGTGTTTGAGAATGTTGGTTTGAGAACTGAAAATATAATACCACTTTTTGATCTTTAATCTCAGTTTCATGGGCTTGGTCATTGTAGTTCTCTCAGGGATAAAAAAAAAAGTAGTCTTGGATCTCCTTGGACAGAAATATTTCTGAACAGGAAATAATATGCCAGAAAAGTAATGCATTCAGGAACATTAGACATAATGTTAAGAAGTCTCTTTGCTATAGTCTTTCTTGCAAGGTCACAGCCACTTAACATTTATTTAAAATTTTTTTTTTAAACATTTTTTTGGGAATATAATTGCTTTACAATGTTGTGTTAGTTTCTGCTGTATAACAAAGTAAATCAGCTATACATATACATATATCCCCATATCCCCACCCTCTTGCGTCTCCCTCCCACCCTCCCTATCCCACCCCTCTAGGTGGTCACAAAGCACCAAGCTGATCTCCCTGTGCTATGCGGCTGCTTCCCACTAGCTATCTACTTTAAATTTGGTAGTGTATATATATCAGTGCCACTCTCTCACTCCGTCCCAGCTTACCCTTTCCCTTCACCAGGTCCTCAAGTCCATTCTCTACGTCTGCGTCTTTACTCCTGTCCTGCCCCTAGGTTCATCTGAAACTTTTATTGGTTCCATATATATGTGTTAGCATACGGTATTTGTTTTTCTCGGTCTGACCTATTTCACTCTGTATGACAGACTCTAGGTCCATCCACCTCACTACAAATAACTCAATTTTGTTTCCTTTTATGGCTGAGTAATATCCCATTGTATATGTGTGCCACATCTTCTTTATCCATTCATCTGTCAGTGGACACCTAGGTTGCTTCCATGTCCTGGCTATTGTAAACAGTGCTACAATGAACATTGTGGTACATGTCTCTTTTGGAATTATGGTTTCCTCGGGGTATATGCCCAGTAGTGGGATTGCTGGGTCATATGGTAGTTCTATTTTTAGTTTTTTAAGGAACCTCCATACTGTTCTCCATAGTGGTTGCATCAATTTGCATTCCCAGCACAGTGCAAGAGGGTTCCCTATTCTCCACACCCGCTCCAGGATGTATTGTTTGTAGATTTTTTGATGATGACCATTCTGACTGGTGTGACGTGATACCTCATTGCAGTTTTGATTTGCATTTCTCTAATGATTAGCGATGTTGAGCATCCTTTCATGTGTTTGTTGGCAATCTGTATATCTTCTTTGGAGAAATGTCTATTTAGGTCTTCTGCCCATTTTTGGATTGGGTTGTTTGTTTTTTTGATATTGAGCTGCATGAGCTGCTTGTATATTTTGGAGATTAATCCTTTGTCAGTTGCTTCAGTTGCAAATATTTTCTCCCATTCTGAGGGTTGTCTTTTCGTCTTATTTATGGTCTCCTTTGCTGTGCAAAAGCTTTTAAGTTTCATTAGATCCCATTTGTTTATTTTTGTTTTTATTTCCATTTCTCTAAAAGGTGGATCAAAAAGGATCTTGCTGTGATTTATGTCAAAGAGTGTTCTGCCTATGTTTTCCTCTAAGAGTTTTATACTGTCTGGCCTTACATATAGGTCTTTAATCCATTTTGAGTTCACTTTTTGTGTATGGTGTTAGGGAGTGTTCTAATGTCATACTTTTCCATGTAGCTGTCCAGTTTTCCCACCTCCATTTATTGAAGAGGTTGTCTTCTCCATTGATATTCTTGCCTCCCTTATCAAAGATAAGGTGACCATATGTGTGTGGGTTTATCTCTGGGCTTTCTATCCTGTTCCATTGATCTATCTTTCTGTTTTTGTGCCAGTACCATATGGTCTTGATTACTGTAGCTTTGTAGTAGTGTCTGAAGTCAGGGAGCCTGATGCCTCCAGCTCCATTTTTCTTTCTCAAGATTACTTTGGCTATTTGGGGTATTCTGTGTTTCCGTACAAACTGTGAAATTTTTTGTTCTAGTTCTGTGAAAAATGCCACTGGTAGATTGATAGGGATTGCATTGGTTCTGTAGATTGATTTGGGTAGTGTAGTCATTTTCACAATGTTGATTCTTCCAATCCAAGAACATGGTTTATCTCTTCATCTGTTTGTATCATCTTTAATTTTTTTCATCACTGTCTTATAGTTTTCTGCATACAGGTCTTTTGTCTCCTTAGGTAGGTTTATTCATAGGTATTTTATTCTTTGTGTTTCAATGGTAAATGGGAGTGTTTCCTTAATTTCTCTTTCAGATTTTTCATCATTAGTGTATAGGAATGCAAGAGATATCTGTGCATTAATTTTGTATCCTGCTACTTTACCAGATTCATTGATTAGCTCTAGTAATTTTCTGGTAGCATCTTTAGGATTCTCTATGTATAGTATCATGTCATGTGCAAACAGTGACAGTTTTACTTTTTCTTTTCTGATTTGGATTCCTTTTATTTCTTTTTCTTCTCTGAGTGCTGTGGCTAAAACTTCTAAAACTGTGTTGAATAATAGGTGTAAGTGTGGGCAACCTTGCCTTGTTCCTGATCTTAGAGGAAATGGTTTCAGTTTTTCATCATTGAGAACGATGCTGGCTGTGGGTTTGTCATATATGGCCTTTAGTATGTTGAGGTAAGTTCCCTCTATGCCTACTTTCTGGAGAGTTTTTATCATAAAAGGGTGTTGAATTTTTTCAAAAGCTTTTTCTGCATCTATCAAGATTATCATATGGTGTTTATCCTTCCATTTGTTAATATGGTTTATCACATTGATTGATTTGCATATATTGAATAACCCTTGCATACCTGGGATAAACCCCACTAGATCATGGTGTATGATCCTTTTAATGTGGTGTTGGATTCTGTTTGCTAGTATTTTGTTGAGGATTTTTGCATCTTTGTTCATCAGTGATATTGGCCTGTAGTTTTCTTTCTTTATGACATCTTTGTCTGGTTTTGGTTTCAGGGTGATGGTGGCCTCATGGAATGAGTTTGGGAGTATTCCTTCCTCTGCTATATTTTGGAAGAGTTTGAGAAGGATAGGTGTTAGCTCTTCTCTAAATGTTTGATAGAAATCGCCTGTGAAGCCATCTGGTCCTGGGATTTTGTTTGTTGGAAGATTTTTAATCACAGTTTCAATTTCAGTGTTTGTGAATGGTCTGTTTATATTTTCTATTTCTTCCTGGTTCAGTCCCTGAAGGTTGCACTTTTCTAGGAATTTGGCCATTTCTTCCAGGTTGTCCATTTTATTGGCATATAGTTGCTTGTAGTAATCTCTTATGAACCTTTGTATCTCTGCAGTGTCAGTTGTTACTTCTCTTTTTTCATTTCGAATTCTGTTGATTTGAGTCTTCTCCCTTTTTTTCTTGATGAGTCTGGCTAATGGTTTATCAACTTTGTTTATCTTCTCAAAGAACCAGCTTTTAGTTATTGACCTTTGCTATTGTTTCCTTCATTTCTTTTTCATTTATTTCTGCTCTGATCTTTATGATTTCTTTCCTTCTGCTATCTTAGGGGTTTTTTTGTTCTTCCTTCTCCAATTGCTTTAGGTGTAAGGTTAAGTGGTTTGAGATTTTTCTTGTTTCTTGAGGTAGCATTGTATTGCTATAAACTTCCCTCTTAGAACTGCTTTTGCTGCACCCCATAGGTTTTGGGTCGTCGTGTTTTCATTGTCATTTGTTTCTAGGTATTTTTTTATTTCCTCTTTGATTTCTTCAGTGATCTCTTGGTTATTTAGTACTGTATTGTTTAGCCTCCATGTGTTTGTATTTTTTACAGTTTTTTTTCCTGTAATTGATGTCTAGTCTCATAGTGTTGTAGTCGGAAAAGATATTTGAAAAGATTTCAGTTTTCTTAAATTTATCAAGGCTTGATTTGTGACTCAAGATGATCTACCCTTGAGAGTGTTCCATGAGCACTTGAGAAGAAAGTGTAGTCTGTTGCTTTTGGGTGGAATGTCCTATAAATATCAATTAAGTGCATCTTGTTTAATGTGTCATTTAAAGCTTGTGTTTCCTTATTTCTTTTCATTTTGGATGATCTGTCCATTGGTGAAAGTGGGGTGTTAAAGTCCCCTACTATGATTGTGTTACTGTCAATTTCCCCTTTTATGGCTGTTAGCATTTACCTTATGTACTGAGGTGCTCCTATGTTGGGTGCATAAATAGTTACAATTGTTATCTCTTCTTCTTGGATTGATCCCTTGATCATTATGTAGTGTCCTTCTTTGTCTCTCGCAATAGTCTTTATTTTAAAGTCTATTTTGTCTGATATGAGAATTGCTACTCCAGGTTTCTTTTGATTTCCAATTGCATGGAATATCTTTTTCTATCCACGCACTTTCAGTCTGTATGTGTCCTTAGGTCTGAAGTGGGTCTCTTATAGACAGCATAGATACAGGTCTCGTTTTTGTATCCATTCATCCAGTCTACGTCTTTTGGTTGGAGCATTTAATCTATTTACATCTAAGGTAGTTATCGATATGTATGTTCCTATTACCATTTTCTTAATTGTTTTGGGTTTGTTTTTGTAGGTCTTTTCCTTCTCTTCTGTTTCCCACATAAAGAAGTTCCTTTAGCATTTGTTGTAAAGGTGGTTTGGTGGTGCTGAATTCTGTTAACTTTTGCTTCTCTGTAAAGGTTTTAGCTTCTCCATCAAATCTGAATGAGATCCTTGCTGGGTAGAGTGATCTTGGTTGTAGGTTTTTCCCTTTCATCACTTTAAATATGTCCTGCCACTCCCTTCTGGCTTGCAGAGTTTCTGCTGAAAGATCAGCTGTTCACCTTACGGGAATTCCCTTGTATGCTAGTTGTTGCTTATCCCTTGCTGCCTTTAATATTTTTTCTTTGTATTTAATTTTTGATAGTTTGATTAATATGTGTCTTGGCGCGTATCTCCTTGGGTTTCTCCTGTATGGGACTCTCTGTGCTTCCTGGACTTGATTGACTAGTTGCTTTCCCATGTTAGGGAAGTTTTCAACTATAATCTCTTCATATATTTTCTCAGAGGCTTTCTTTTTCTCTTCTTCTCGGACCCCTATAATTCGAATGTTGGTGCATTTAATGTTGTCCCAGAGGTCTCTGAGACTGTCCTCAATTCTTTTCATTCTTTTTTCTTTATTCTGCTCTGCGGTAGTTATCTCCACCATTTTATCTTCCAAGTCACTTATCCATTCTTCTGCCTCAGTTATTAGGCTTTGATTCCTTCTAGAGAATTTTTAATTTCATTTATTGTGTTGTTCATCTTTGTTTGTTTGCCCTTTAGTTCTTCTAGGTCCTTGTTAAACGTTTCTTGTATTTTCTCCATTCTATTTCCAAGAGTTTGGATCATCTTTACTATCATTACTCTGAATTCTTTTTCAGGTAGACTGCCTATTTCCTCTTCATTTGTCTGGTCTGGTAGGTTTTTACCTTGCTCCTGCTGCATATTTCTCTGTCTTCCCATTTTGCTTAACTTACTGTGTTTGGAGTCTCCTTTACACAGGCTCCAGGTCCATAGTTCCCGTTGTTTTTGGTATCTGCCCCCAGTGGGTAAGGTTGGTTCAGTGGCTGTGTAGGGTTTCTGGTGGAGGGGACTGGTGCCTGTTTTCTGGTGGGTGGGGCTGGAACTTGTCTTTCTGGTGGGCAGGGCTGTATCTGGTGGTGTGTTTTGGGCTGTCTGTGAACTTAGTATGATTTTAGGCAGCCTCTCTGCTAATAGGTGGGGTTGTGTTCCTGTCTTGCTAGTTGTTTGGCATGAGGTGTCCAGCAGTGGAGCTTTCTGGCCATTGGGTGGAGCTGGTTCTTAGTGTTAAGACGGAGATCTCTGGGAGAGCTCTCGCCGACTGATATTACATGGGGTCGAGAGGTCTCTGGTGGTCCAATGTCCTGAACTTGGCTCTCCCACCTCTGAGGCTCAGGCCTGACACCAGGCCAGAGCACCAAGACCCTGTCATCCACACGGCTCAGAAGAAAAGGGAGAAAAGAAGAAAGAAAAAGAAAGAAAGAAAGAAAAGAAAATAACTAAAATTAAAAAGTTATTAAAATAAAAAAGTAATTAAAAAAAAAGAAAACAGCAACCAAACCAATAAGCAAATCCACCAATGATAAGAAGCGCTAGGAACTAATCTACGATAAACATAAAAATCAGAAACAAGTCAGTCACAGACAGCAAACCTGAAGACTACAGTTGCTCCCAAAGTCCACTGCCTGAATTTTGGGATGATTCATTGTATATTCAGGTATTCCACAAATGCAGGGTAACTCAAGTTGACTGTGGGGATTTAACCCGCTGCTCCTGAGGTTGCATTGAGAAATTTCCCTTTCTCTTGTTTGTTCACAAAGCTCCTGGGGTACACCTTTGGTTTTGTCCCCTCCTCTGTGTGTAGGTTGCCCTCAGGCTTCTGTTCCCATCCAGACTGTATGGGGTTAAAGCAGCAGCTGATTAAGGGGCTCTGGCTCACTCAGGCCAGGGGGAGGGAGGGGTACAGAATGCAGGGTAAGACTGCAGTGGCAGAGGCTGGCATGATGTTGCAACAGCCTGAGGTGCACCGTGTGTTCTCCTAGGGAAGTTGTGCCTGGATCATGGGACCCTGGCAGTGGCAGGCTGCACAGGCTCCGAGGGGCATGTGGATAGTGACCTGTGTTTGCACATAGGATTCTTGGTGGCTGCAGCAGCAGCATTGGCATTTCATGCCCATCTCTGGTGTCTGAGCTGTGAGCCGCAGCTTGTGCCTGTCTCTGGAGCTCATTTAGGCGGTGCATTGCCTTCTGTGGACAGACGGGGAAGGAATCCCCTTTTCTCGTGCAGCCAGATACAATGGTCTCTTCCCTCTTAGGCAGGTCCAGACTTTTTCCCAGACACCCTCCTGGCTAGCTGTGGCACACTAGCCCCCTTCAGGCTGTGTTCACACAGCCAACCCCAGTCCACTCCCTGGGATCTGAACTCCAAGGCCCGAGCTTCAGCTCCCAGCCCCCACCTGCCCCGGCAGTTGAGCAGACAAGCATCTCAGGCTGGTGAGGGCTGGTCAGCAGTGAACGTCTGCGTGGAAATCTCTCTGCTTTGCCCTCTGCACCACTGTTGCTGCTCTCTCCTCCGTGGCTCCAAAGCTTCCCCCCCGCCACCCCCTGTCTCCGCCAGTGAAGGCTTCCCAGTGTGAGGAAAGTTTTCCTCCTTCACAGCTCCCTCCCAGAGGTTCAGGTCCCATCCTTATTCTTTTTTCTCTGTTTTTTCTTTTTTCTTTTGCCGTACCCAGGTACGTGAGGAGTTTCTTGCCTTTTGGGAAGTCTGAGGTCTTCTGCCAGCGTTCAGGAGGTGTTCTGTAGGAGTTGTTCCACATGTAGATGTATTTTTGATGTATTTGTGGGGAGGAAGGTGATCTTCACGTCTTACTCCTCTGCCATCTTGAAGGCCCCCCCCACCACTTAACATTTATAGAAGAGCTAGCTCTTGAGCATTCATGGATCATAGGGCATTTTAAGTTTCATAAATTGAAACCAAGAATAGTCAGGCAAACATAATTTATTCAGTTTCTCTGGTTAAACAATTATTTTCTAAATATGTTAAGAAGAACTCTGCACTGGTCACCCATAGGGTAAAAAGTGGAAAGAAAGCTATTTTTACAAGGCATGTTCTTCAGGAGAATGAGAAGACAAGCCACAACCTGGGAGAAAAGATTTGCAAAGAATACATCTCGTAAAGAACTATTATCCAGAATATATAAAGAACTCTTAAAAGTCAACAATAAGAAACCAAACAACCCAATTAAAAATGAGCAAAATACCTCAACAGACACCTCATCAAAGAAAGTATACAGATCGCAAGTAAGCACATGAAAATATGTTCAACATCATATGTCATTAACAAATTAACAGTGAGATACTACTCCACACCTATCAGAAGGGCCAAAATCCAAAGTACTGACAGCATCAAATACTGGCAAGGACATACAGCAACAGGAACTCTCATTCACTGCTGGTGAGAATGCAAAATTGCACAGCCACTTGGGAAGACAAAAATAGATATACTCTTACCACACAATCCAGCAATCACACTACTTGGTTTACCCCAAAGAGTTGAAAACTTATGTCCACACAAAAACCTGCACACAGAGACTTAGAGAAACTTTGTTTATAATTGCCAAAACTTAGAAACAACCAGGAAACATGTCCTTCAGTAGATGAATCGATAAACTGTGGTACATCCAGGCAATGGAATATTATTCAGCACTAAAAATTAATGAGCTATCAAGTCATGAAAAGACATGAAGGAAACTTAAATGCTTATTACTCAGTGAAAGAAGCCAATCTAAAAAGGCTACATACTGTATGACTCCAACATTCTGGAATAGGAAAAACTGTGGAGACACTAAACAGATTAGTGCTTGACAAGAGTTGGGGAAGAAGGAGGGATGAGTATGTGGAGCACGGAGGATTTCTAGGACAATCTATTCTCTACAATACTAAAATAGTGGGTACATTTCATCATAAATTTGTCCAGCTTCATACAATATACAACACCTAGAGTGAACCGTAATATAAACCAAGGACTTTGGGTGACAACCATGTGTTCTTCCACTGTAACAATGCACTACTCTCATGTGGCATGTTAACAGTGGGGCAGGCTGTGCATGTGGGAGGGCAGGAACATTTGGGGACTCTCTGTACTTTCAGCTCATTTTTGCTGTGAAGCTAAAACTGCTCTAAAACATAAAGTTTATTAGTTGAAAAAAAAGCATGTTTATGTTCCCTACTCTTTTCTTCGTTAAATGTGAACAAGTTCATGTAAGTTAAGTGTTTTCTTCAATCTAGTCAATTTTGTAACATTTTCCTTATTTTTAACTGTTAAGAGAGAAGGAGAGTAGAGGGATCCACCCCACCTCAAGGCTGACCCTTGCATGGCTAAAAACAGACCTGTCCACAGATTCTCCTTCAGGCTTGGGATATTATTCCACCGGAGACACCTAACTTCACCAGCTTCTATAAGATAGAAGCATTAGCAAGCAATAGTATAGCATCAGGGCTGGTGATTTTGAGCGATGTTGCCTTGGTGCCTTGACTTTGAGCCTATTTGTTGCTTTCTAGCTCACCAAAAAATGTGTATATGAATTGACTTCACTATGGCCAGAGAGGCGGGAAGATGGACAGCTGAATTATTGACAATAAGGGTCTTTCCCCTACATGCCCTTTATAATAGAATTATTCTTCTAAATTGGTTACTTGTCAAAACCACCTTAACATATATCGTATTTTTCTCTTATATTCTAATTGGTGGCAAGGTAATTCAGTCATGATGCAGATACTTTGGAAACATATGGGATAAAAAGGGCTGGAAAGAAATTCAGAGGTTATTGTGACTTAGTTGAAATTTATGGTCAAATAGTTTTGATCCTCAAAAAGACAATTTATGATGTCCTGGTACTAGGAATTTAGTAGCTGAGAATAACTTAACATTTCATTACCATTTTTATTGCCATTTTGGAAAGCACGTCATGAACTCAGAACAGCAAGTCAACCACATTTATTGAGCATCGCTGCATAAACAGCCCAGCATTCTACAGTGTGGGGAGAATACAGAAGAAGTGCCTGCTCATATATCCAAAATCCGTCTTGCAGATGCTTATAATCTTATGATGATTTGAGATCCCAACAAAGTTGTGAGTATGATCGCCTCCAAAAGGAGGCTGTCAGTATTTAAAAGGACAAAAATAGCTAATGTCATTTCACTATGAGGAAGGGCAGGCTACAGAACCACGCATACAGAACCACATAAATAACATGTACAGGATACACCATAATGTTAATGGCTGCTATCTGTTGTAGTTGAAATACAGGTGATGTTTGCTCTCTCCATGCCTTTCAGCATTCTGCACATTTTCAATATTGAGCATGCATACTGTCTTAATAAGGAAAAGAGATTTTATGTTTAAAATAAAAGGGAAAATACAGTTCTCATTGTTATGAATCAAGATAAAAGCATACATAACCAGTTTTAGTGATTTGATAAATCCCAGAAAAAAACACTTATTAGTGAAAGAATATTAGAATAAAACAAGAAAAAAAAATAATTGGAGAGAGTTGTAGGAGAGAGAGAGAAGAGAGAATTATCTCGCCTTCCCTGTAAGTAGCAAGAATATGGGATTGGCACGGAGTTATCAAATGCCTGGGCATGAGCGCGTGACTCCCACCCCTTGGTCTGCAAACCGAAGGGTCAATGATAATTTGAGCCAGAAGGGGGCAGCAAGGAGCTGTTCCTGAAAAACAAAAAACAAAAATATTCCAAAAATACTCCAGAGGCCTTTAGACCGGAAAGGGGAGGTAGTGATACGGTCAGCCAGGGAGTACACAGAGTGAGGGCAAAGCCAAACACGGCCACGGAGAGGGAACCGACGGAGACAGGTGTCACTCCAGCAGCCGAGAACTGAAAGCAGTCAGGGCAGCATCGGCCAAAGCTGAATTCTGTGGCAGGTTTAGGTACCAAGAGAGAAACATCTAGAAAGAGAGAAACAAATATCTAAAAAGATTGCTCCATGGGGTGGGATCTAGAGGAGGAACCAAGTCATTATTGTTTCAAGTGTCAGGAGCCAGTGGGGCCCCATCTAAGCTGCTGATCAACAGAGCTCTAAACGAAGCCTCTGGACGCACACACACAACTCCCATCTTGAAGTCTCTCAACGTGCGTGCCCAGGGAATCATGTGATAGCCCTACAGGAATGGAGCATGTAGTTTACCTGTACATGTGAACCAGGGACTGAATTTAAGGGCACAGCCCACACTCGGTCATATCCAGCCACACTCACAAAATAAATCCTCCTGGTTATCAGCCATGGGACAGATTTTGAATCTGGTTTAACTCTAACCCTTTCTCTAGTACCCAACCTTTTCTTTGGGAACTAGTAATAAAACAGGTTTGCGTTAGATAGACTTAGAATATTCGTCTTTTACTACCCTGCCCTGGAGAGGAATTAGCTTTCTTTTTCTTCCTTTCTCTTTCTCCCTGCTGAGTCTAGAGGCGGTTTTGTCCATAGATTAGGAGCACAGATCTAGAATTCAAATCAAAGTATGTCCAAGTGCAAAGCCTAACCTTACTGTTGCATAACCTCTCTAAGTCCTAGTGTGCATATCTTAAAAACAATCCAAATATCAAGGAGTGGTGAAGAACAAATGATATAATCGATTTATATAAAGCATTTTGTAAAGTGCCCAGAACAGTGTAAATTCCCTGACAAAACTAACAAAACCCAAAGCACGGTGTCTTTTTATGGGACTCATCAAAACACAGGCTTTCATACACCTTTCCACCCCTCTATTTTTCCTAGGACATATTTTAAGTATTTATAATTGCTGTCTAGATTGGTGATAATTTCCATTTCACAACTATGCCTGAAGTCCTCTCTAAGTGGTTCTTAAATGTATTAATTATGCAAAATTCCTCACCTAACATCAAAAAAGGCTAAATTTCAAATGATTTCAGAGTAAATGGAGGGCCAACTATTGAATAAAGAGTCTCTCCCAACCAGTGATAGCAATATGCTTATTTGAAACCAGGTCATGAGGCTGCCCAAAGAAAGGAGGCCCTGAAATGTCTCTGAAGCCAACAGGCAGATATTTCTTCATGAAAAAGGCAGAATCCACCATGGGGGATTGGGCTAAATGTAGGACTGATAGAATACTCTGAAACTATATTCTCTTGCCTTTAAAAAATTACTGAACTCCTTGTGGTCCCTTGGCTATAAATTTGATGCTGCTGACAAGAATATCAAGCCTATCTGTATAGATAGTATGAGTGCAGGATAATGGCCGGAGAGCACTTTGGAAATAAAAAGTGTTAACACCTTCCAGAATGTTCCTCAGTCAAGAATAAAAATGCATCTTTTAAAAGCTCAAATAAGTATTCCACTGTGAAAACAAAGCCTCTGGGTCAATTTAATATCACCGACAAAACTACAGCTGTAATATGAGTAGTTGAAGGAACAATTTGGATTTACTCAAATATGTGCCCTTAGAAGGCAATAAATAACTTTATCATTTTGACAGGTAAGTCACCTGAGGTGCTTTAAACAGAAATAGGACACTGTCTTTCTGAGTGAATGCTTTCATCTGAAGACTTCTCTTCTTATATCCACAGCACTACCTTGAATTCAAGTGACACTTGTTTTCTCAAAATAGAAAAGAGCCTCCATTTTCTTGTCTTTGTTTGCACTAAATGTCGAAGGAGTTGATTTTCTTACATGACGCAGCAGGACCCAAAAGTCTCGACAAATTATCACAGCCCGGTGACGGGCAAAAGTAGGGGGAGTGAACTCTGAATTCAACATCAAGGTCCATCAAAAGACTACAGTAACACGTTTACGGCTTTGCTAAGAAACAAACAGAAAAATCTTTCCCCCTCACTTCACATCTTCAGCTCTGCCGAGGCAGGCTCAAGGAGCACTGTGTCATAGGTAGCTTGAGGACACCAGGGACAATTTAACTGAACACAGAATAGAAGCACTGACATTCGTGGACTACCTCACGTCCTTTCCAAGCAGGTTCACATGTATTATCACACACATCAAATACTATTTTCTGCTTTTGCAACTGAGGAAACTGAGACAGAGAGAAGTTAAATGTCTAGTTCTCCGTTATGGTATCCTGTTTATTCACGTCAACTCATAGACAGAAGCATCCAGCCAAGGGTCAGAGACATCATCCAAAAGGCATTTGCAGGTTGGAAATAGGGAATCTGAAAGTAATTGAAACTGCACAGTGTTCTCATTCCTGCAGGGTTTCTGAGGAACCTTGATATTTAAGAGCAAAGGCCGAAGATAGAATGATATTTAACCAGGCAACAATGTATTTGTGAAGCCTTGACCTAACTGTATTTCTGGACTTTCTGTGCTAGGGGGACCAGCTCCATTTTTACCCCTGTGAATTCTTCCTCTTGTAAAGTGGGTGTGTTTGATGACAATGTAATTGATGATATAGATGACAAGATATGAAGTTTACATGCTATTTTTGTAAAATATTTATGTCACTTCATTCCTACCAGAAATAGCCCATGTCTTTTGCACAGAACATCAAATTTGATACAGAAAACAGGTGGCAAAAACAAGCTAGTTAGGAGGATTCCAGGAGAACTCCAGGCACCTAAAAACTCAGCAATATTATCTGCTAGTGACCACAGTTATACCAAAATTAGTATTTCAAGTATTCATTTCCCCTCAGGTATGCCAAATATCTAACATGATTTGCATATGTATGATATTAGCTACTTAAATTGGAATCTCAAAAGCATTATAATGGTGAGAACCAAGAAGAGGCTTTGTGGAGTATGATTTGTCCAGTTTATAAAACCTACTTTAGAGACAGTTTGCTTATGAATGAATCTACTTTGTGGAGGCCACCTCGGTCACATCACATTCTATCAATCCAAATAAAATGCTATAAAATGAGGGCTGGCAGCATTCCATGGAATAGTGAAATTGCACCCAGCCTTTATTTAGAAGTGGTACTTTGGAGCTCCTTTAAAATGTCTTCTCAGAAAAATCCACCTCATCATCCAGCTGCATCTTCTGTTTAAGCTCCAGAACACAAGAGATCTTTGAGGTGCTCACGCGTACCATGCTGTTTCCTGTCTCTCTGTGTAAGAGTTTGCCTAAGCTGTTCCATGCAATTGCTGCCTGGCGTCCAGTTGTTTGGTCAAGTGGCCCGTGGGGGGCCCTAAGCTGACATGAGCCCTTTACACAAGCGCAGAATCATAAGTAAATGTAAGTGCTTAGTAGGACTTCCCTTGTGGGAAACAGTCTCCGCAACTTCCCAGGGCCTTCCGCTTATACTCAGAGCTTACTAAAACCGCTGCTCTTTGGTTTGAATTGAGCAGTCTGGCCTTAGCCTGGGAGCCCCAAAGCACTCCAACCACGGACCTTAATGAAAGGCATGTGCCCCGGTCCTGCTGCGCTCTCTGCCTGCATCTTACCTTGACCTCCCCATGTGGCCCCTGAGGCATAGCATGGACCTGTGAGTAACCATCTTCTCTGTTTCAATTCCTTGTGCTCTCTCTTCGAACGGTGGCTCAGCCTCTACTTAACAAATGTTAATTTAACAAGGTCGGGACACTCTTCTTTTGCTTAATCTGTTCTTTTGGCCAGAAATGTCTTTCTTCTGCTTGCTTCTACATTTATTATCTTCAGTCATCTTGTCTGAAAACAGATTCTGAGTTGTGAGGAGGAAGTTTATTGGGAAGTGCCCCTTCAGGGAAGTTAAGACAGTAGGATTGGGCAGAGAGAACTAGAACTGCATAATAAAAGCCTCAGAGGATTGCAGGGGGAGCTCTGGAGCTAGGCTGGACCTTTAGCACTTTCTTGCCTTGAGGCAAGACGGCTGGGCTTTTAATTATCCCCCATTAACAAGTCATGGGATGCCAGTGTTTCCATGAGAGGGCGTGACCTTGACCCAGGCAACTGTCTTCCGATGAAGGCAATTCCTTTCAACATTCCAGCACTGAAAGAGTGCCCCAGACCTGAAGGGAATGTACATGGTT
Source organism: Balaenoptera acutorostrata (assembly GCF_949987535.1). Classification (NCBI taxonomy): domain Eukaryota; kingdom Metazoa; phylum Chordata; class Mammalia; order Artiodactyla; family Balaenopteridae; genus Balaenoptera; species Balaenoptera acutorostrata. Next base: position 10,107,317 of record NC_080071.1, read on the forward strand.
CACCACAGCATCTACTATACCTGACCACTTATTACCCATCCTTTACCGCTTGAGAGCCATTGCTTCCTCCGAAAAGTCAAGACGGCTTTGCAAGCATTCCCCAAGTTCTAGAGAAGACAAATGTCTTGAGTGATCCCATAAGCCTTCTACCTACCTCTGCCATTCTTACTCTGTCGCACCATAATTATCCGCCGATTTCTTTACCTCCCTCACTCGAATGTGAACTTTGAGACTTAGGATTTTTCCTTGCTCACCTTAGTATCTCACAATCCCCAACATAGAACTTAACACACAGCAGGGGCTCCATATATGTGGTTGAATAAATGAATAAGTATGTGCTTGACCCTGCTCTATAAATCCTTTTTTCATCTAATGAAACTGAAGTTTGGGGCACAAATGGGATGTCCAGTGGTTGTGAGATGCATTAAAATGTAAAGTTGAGAGAGTACTAAGATATGTCAATGTTTACTTTTTAAAAAACAAAGCAAAACACTTTCAAGGTAATCCCTATAATAATGTGGCTCATTTGCATTTCAATATGTTCCCTTGGGTGGGAGGAAAAAGGGTGAGCACCTAATAGAAGAAGTGGGGTGCACATAATACCAAATCCTAGGCCATCTATTCTACAGCATCTAATGAACAGCCTCTAATAGTTGTGGGGATTGCAAATTACTCACGAAGCTTTTAAGTTTTCCTTAAAAATCTTGTGCGTTTCCTGGAAGTGAACTGGGACTTCAAACATTAGCTTCCCCTCCTATCACAGTGAAGAATCCAGAAGTGTGAAGAGTGCTGTTTTAAGAGTATTTCAATTTTAGCCACTAGTTTCAACATTCTACAGTTTCGAGGCCTTCATAGAAGCAGAGAAGTTTTAATTCCTCGTTGCACCTTTCCTTTTCAGGCAAGGAAAACAGGCGAAGACAATACCATGAGGGGAAGAGGAAGGAGCTATTCCAGGAGCTCAATAATACAGTCCTTTTCATTTTCCCAAAGAAACACAGAGACAGAGGGAGGAAGGATGAAATGAAGTTGTGCTCTTTCTCTAAAACAAATACTCGAAGGTATACTTCTTATAGGAAATGTGGTCTGCAGGGAAAATGAATTTTGAGGAAAGCAGTGCTTTGCTTGCAATGTATTGCAAGCTCTCTCCTGACTGAGCTTCCAGCTGCCCCTGGGTCATTTGGCTAATGGCATATACCTCATCTCCCTCTAAGTGGGCAATGACAATTCTAGTTAGTTTTTCTTCAACTGACTAACTGTGTTTAGACCAAAGTAGAGACAGAATGATCTAATTATGAATGTTTAAAGGCATTATTAAGTGCTTTGCTTTTCTACCAAAAAAACAGAGTTGAGAGTTCTCAAGTGGGACTAATGAAATCAGGGTTTTGTTTCTGGCTCTGCTGCAACTCACTGTGGTATGAGGACATTCTTTCATCTCTCAGTTTCCTTATCTATAAAATTAGAGGGCTGGACAGCTTGACTTTTAACATGATCTTTAGGTTCTGTGACTTCAGAGAGGCTGTGATAAGTGCTGAGACCCTGGAGCTAAATGGCCTGAGCTCAGATCCAAATGTACCACTCCCAGCTGTGTGAACTTGGGAAAGTCATCCCAATATTTATCTTACTGATGTATGAAATGTCTTAATATATGTAAAGAATGTAAATGCTCCTTAGCCTATTATAACTGCCATGTAATAATATTCCACTTATTAACTAGTAATCTTTAAAGAACTTTATAATAACATAGATTTGTTTCCACTATAGGTCAAATAAGAAGTGTTTTTCTGTTGTTGTTGTTTTTTACTATAATATAAAAAGTCAACAAATTGTATCCTTGCTCTGTGTACTCAAATTGTGAAAAAGAATTCACCAAATGTGGATTCCACCTATATATTCTCTGAAGAGTCTGCTTAGAGTCTCCAAAATTATGTTAAGCTGTGGCTTCTATAATTGCCCTCCTCTGCCACATTCTAGGTCCTCCTTTCAGGTGAATGACTTAAGAAATTGCCTTTTTCAACTTGCCTTTTCTAAGAAATTACCCATTTCCACTTGGGCCATCCCAAATATGTTAATAAATTTTAAAGGCTGCTTGATTACATGTAAAAGATCAATACATCTATTTAAAAATATTTTTTACCTAGTCCCCTAAAAATGTGGATAGTAGTGAAAAATTACCAGAAAATGTCCAGAGTTTCCAGATTATAGCCTTTACCTATAATAGACCCAGCATATATAGAAACCGTATTACTGAAAGAATTTCACAATCTACAGTAGCCAACTGTTAGCAGGGCTGCCAGAAGCAATGTGTTCCCTTCTGAAATTACATGCTTATTGCTCATGTTGTTTTATTTGTTCTAAAGGTTAAACTTTTTGCTGCCCTTAAAATGTTATATGTCATTCTTTGAAAATCATATGCAAAAAATGCTGAATTCAGGGTTTAATTTCCATATAACTTACTAGTAGTAGGAGAAAGAGTCATTCTTTACATTCCGTTCTCTCAGTGAAGAGATCATTTAGAAACAAGAGCATCTACTTTTCTAAACAAGGGAGTTATTTCCAACCTGGGGCTCATATGTTTGTGAATAAGCCAAACATTTAATGGTTTTTTTACTGAGCCAAGAACCATTTGAAGTGTGGTCTAAAACCAAAGGACAGGAGAAAGGAGTAAAAGAGAATTTTAGCAACTGACTTTAACTAGAAAGAAAAAAGTAAAAATGCTCAAACTGTGGCCTTTTGGAAGTTATTTTAAATCTACCCGAACAACAAATGTTTTTCAGGTGACATGTAAGAACCTGTTGAATTCAGAATTTATCCAAATAGCCCTCTGGGCCAAAACGAACAGGTAGACTCGTTTCAACTCGTCCTTCTTGTGAGTATTTCTGAAAACATACTTTCAGAAATAATGACATATTTTAGCACCATCCTTCCCTTTTCTGAAACGATTAAGTTATTATAAGCTAAGTACATATTCTCTGAATTAATAATAGGCTATTTTCAAAGTCAACAGTCTTGTTAATTTGCATGAGTTTCTGTTTTCCTTTGGAACACACACATTCTGGATGTTTCCCAGCACTCTCCTGCAAACATATCTTCTTCTAATTACCCTTACCATAGAGCTGGAGGTTCAGCAGGCCCAGTGCAAGGAAAAGAAAGCTGTTCTTATTCCAGGGGTGGGGCGGTAGGGAGCTATTGGAGCTTGTCTTAAGGTTTTTCTATTTTTGTAAATACTGATTTTCAGCTGGGGCACAGTTCATTTATTCCACCCTCTCCCCCCCGGAAAATTGCGAATGACAATATTTTATATCAAGACCATATAAGCCACACCATTCTAATACAGAATCTAGGATATTAATGCTTGAAGGAATTGCTGATACTCTAGTTCATATGTCTAATTTTACAGATAAGAAAACTGAGTTATAGATAGACTAAACATTTTATAGCTTAATAAAGAATAAGATCTGGAACTTGGGTCTCCTGACTTTCTCTCCTATGGTCTTCTCATTGTGTCATTTTGCCACTCACACCTTGGTGTTTGTTAAACAGTTTAATTATGTGTCAAATCTAATTTTATATCTCTTTTTCCAGGTAAAACCAACTTTCTATGTCTAATGTGACTAATCCATTAGCTATGGTTATTCTGTCTCCCTAAGAGACAGAACTACAAAAAGGGGTAGTTGTATGATATATTTCCATCATTTAATTCACAGGTGACTCTACCAGTTTATATCATGTTCAACTGTCAATGGAGAATTAACATCACTTTGGACAACTTTTAATTTTAGGATTTGGTCAAATGGATACAGGAAGTCTGTTTGGGGGAATGAATGGAGTAAAGCAGTCTCCAATGACCAATGAGTTTATCAAAATGGAGTAGTCATGTGGATCAGAAAACAGAGGTGCAAATGTGTATCAGAAACTGGAAATAGGCAGCAAAAGACTAAGACAGACAAAATGAAAGTACTACTTTTCTAAGTTCTTTTCTCCTTGTGAGGAAGATGCTGGTCAGTCTCCAGAGCTCAGTGTCAGTTCCTTCCTCTTGTCCAAATTTCTTGAAAACTTTTCTCAGTAAACATTATCTGGTCATATACAGCTCCCCCAAACCCCAACCCCAAATCCAGAAATGTTGTTCCAGGAAGGACATAAGGAACAGTCAGGAGCTTTGTAGATCAGTTTCTACTCTTGTTGGAAGCAAAAATAGCTATGGCATCTTAATAAAACACACAGATGGTGAACTGGGGGCAGTAGAGCTTAGAGTAAGAAGGGACTCTGGCAGTCTGTCTCTTTTCTGACTGGGGCTATGTGGGAACCTGGCGCATCTTGTTGCCACCTCTGTCTGATACTTTAGCACCTGGAATTGAGGGGAGCCCTGTCTTCCTCTCCAGACATGCATTTGAGACCTGTTTTCTGCCATAGCCCTTTCTCAACTTCTTGCTTGTACTTCCATCCTCCTTTCTCCATATCACACTGGAGACTTTAGCAATTATGCTAGACTCCGACCTCATGTGCTCTTGTTGTCCAAATCCTACCCTTCATGCAAGTGAATTAGAGTGGCCATTTATATGTTTGGAATTGAGTTCTAAAGTTGTCAAACTTCCCCTAAGACTGCTGTTCCCATGTCCATGTTTATCCCAAACCCCTCTCCTCTCCAAATTACCTTTCACACTCAGTATGTTGTGGAGCCAGTGTATTGACACAGGGTGAGAGTCTGGGGATGGAAAACTGGCTTAACGTCCAGCTTTCACAGATGTGGTTTATACTCTTCACAGATGAAGATCATAACCTCCCTTAGAAAAGCTGGCCATTGGCCAAAACTCTACCTTTTTTACATGATGAGAGCTATCCAATACCTTTAGACCAATGGTCTTCAAAAGGGAGTGCAAGCACAACACTGGGTGTGCAGCTGATACATTGGACCAGATATGGAAGGAAGTATTAAGGCTGCCATTTGTATCTATTTTTATATCTTCCTTTTTATTATCTATTCTTGCAAACTCTGAACAATGTACATAGAAGATTAGTATAGTAATATCTGTGCATAATTTATAAATAAATAGGATTTTCACTGATAGAAGTGCATGAACAAAACTTCTGTAGACGACTACCTTATTGGAACAAGCACTGGGTCACCTAGAATAAGTAAGCAATAAATCACGTTTGAGCGATTGGTCAATTGATGGATAAACAAAGCAAATGAAACTACTCCTACATGCTCTGCAGCACTCAATGGCTTTCTTCATCAATCACCCCATTTGCCCCCAGTTCATTTTTAGTATCATTTATTCCTAAAAGTGTTCAGGAAAGAGGAATTTTGTCTTCAAGAGCAAGTTGTGTTAGTAGATCGGCAACTCCTGGGAATATAAAGTAACATAGATGAACTTAATGAAAAAGTCAAATTTTGTGGGCAAAAGTCTCAAATGAGATCTGAGGTGAGCCTCAGAATGTATTTTGCTTGATTTGACGGGACTTTAATTTTCTCATTTCAGAATTACTGAGAAAGCCCACACTCAGTCACCTTGTTGGTAAAGAAGAAATCTCATCAGAATAGCTTATTCCTTGCCGTAATGTTTTGAAATATTTAGTTTCATTTAGAAATATCCAAATGAATTTAGGGGTAAATAGTCTAGAATTTAAATGAAGCCTAAAATGACAGGTTGATTGTCCTATGTATCTGTGAGTTAGAGCGTCTAAAGTTATCACATGCACGTTCTATACTCAGGGCAGACTGTCCTCATGGGACTCATGTAAGTGACATGATTTTGACAATTTATTACAAACCAAAGGTAATGTAAAATAATTAATGTAAGGTAAACTACCTTGTAAAATATAAGTAATGTAATGTAATATGATGTAAAATAATTTGGAATTTGCCTGAGGACTTTATTTGAAGCACAAAGTCTATAGGGCTAATTGGGTGATCCTTATATGACCAGCCACACCTCTTTAACTCAATGTGGAATTGTTGCTTTCTTGTTATCATTTTAATCAGAGTAATTTTATTTTGAAAGATATCCGGTGAGAGATAGAACAACTATCTGGTGAGAGATAGAACTTAATTACAGATATCTATAGAAAACTCATGCATTTTCATGGAAATTAGATTCTGGAGAAACACAGGGGTCTGTGGAAACTTTCTTGCTATAAGGATTTGGGAACTCATAGAGGTCTCTGGAAAATATCTCACCTTCAGAACTACTAGTGATAATCCTATTATGGAGTGCCTACTATGTGTTAGGCTTTGTTCTAGGTGTTTTAATTAACTTTCTCATTAAATCTTCAAATAATCCCACAGAACTGGAAACTGAGATTTTGAGAGATTAAAGCTTGGACACAAAGCTTGGAAGTGGTGATGCTAGATTTTAAAGGTAAGTCTATCTCATTCCAAATCCTCTGCTCTTTAAAATTGTCTCATTTACTGACAATTTTTTAATTATTCAAAACTCAAGAACTACTATGATAATGTATGTACTTTGTCCCATATGTCTGTCATGAATCTGGGCATTTCCAGGGGAAAAAAAGGGGAGGAGAGGGTGAGAAGCATGTAGCATTGCACTAACATTTTCCTTTCATTGGTAGCATAAAATTGATTCTTGACGCAGTAAAATATTCAAAGTGAAGCTTTTTCCAAAGTATTTGGTGATAACAGTGCAGTAAGAGGTAATGGCAAGAACTGAATGATACATATAAAAACACCTAGTGAAAATAAAATAATTCTGAACCTCTCATGAAGGGTGATCTTTGCGGATAGGATAGAGAGGTGATTCTCCGCCTTTACAACAGTATATAAAGGAACCTGGGCTTTCAGTGCCTGGGAAAAGAGAGAAAGAATCTAGGTGATCAAGACTGTTGGAGAGAAGCCTTGAGAGAGGAGTCAAGACCAAGAGAGTAAAAGAAAAAGAGAAGGAATTGTGGTTGGGAAGAATAGTGGGGTTTGAGGAGAAGAACAAGCTCTGAGAAGCTGAGACAAAAGACGTTCTGAAGAAAGCCAAGCCTCTACAAGAAAACCACCCCTCATGTGCTGATTCTCAAATTTGAGGGCAATCTCAGCATAGGTGAGAGGTAAAGGCAATATCTCCTCTTCTGTCTGCTCAAGTGTGGCACATGACCTCTGCAGACAGTCAGAAGCCCTTTAGGGAGTGACGAAAATGAATGGATCAGGTGGAGATTACTCCCAGTGGTTGCAAGGTAATGCATTCTCCAAGGGCCATGGAGCCATCAGTGTCATCCTTCAATAGATCAGCTCTGTGGAAGAGATCTGCCTGTATCTGCCTCCTTTGCCAGTCCTGGCTCTATAGCCTTGCCACTGATACCCTTCCAGTAAATTCTTTAGCTAGAATTTATTTGTGTTGCTTGCAAGAAGAACCATGATTATCACACACTGGAATGGATGTGTGTAATACATGGCAAAAATGATGCCTGAGAGGGTGTAAAATGAAAGTTTCTACTGAGAAATATTTGGAATAAGTTGGATGAAGAACTAATTGCATCCCAAAGCACTATTTGAACAAAAGTCATCCAAGGTCTAAAGGGGAAGAGAAATGAGCAGGACAGAGCCCTGCCAAACATCCCATTGAAACTAAGGGAATACAGACTATCTTTCACGTGTGCACAAGAAGTCTGTACCAATTTAAATGTACAGAGGAGCCCCTTCTCTGTGTGCCTTCCAGTGACCCCCCATGGGGTCATCATAGGTGGCTCAGTCGATACCTTATCATAATCCTCCTTATCTTCTCTGTATATGTGAACAGTCAGTCTCAAGCTCCCCAATGTGACTGAAATCTACTCAGATCTGGAGAGATGGAGACTGAAACAGGTCCAGAGTTAATCCTGCTACTTTCTAAGCATCATTGACAACACGTTCCAGTGAAGACTATCTTGGGAAATTACCATAGTCATATTGACTCTGTAAAAATCCATAACTCAGCTCCCCAAAATAAGAACACACAACTGAATTCTATAATTAATCCACATTGTGGCAGTTTGTGAACTGTAAGTTATAAACTCAGTGTTGAGTACAGCAGTCCTGCTGTTCCCAGAATGTTAATTTTCATGGCTCCCTCCCTATAGCAACCTTTCCATTGCTAAATGCCCATATTCCTCACAACTCAGCCTTGCTTGGCAGTGTTAAACTTTGTAAACCAGTATTTCATTTGACCCTCAGAAAAACTCTATGGGGTTAACATGAATCACATTTGAATATCAGAAAATTGGGGCTCAGAGTCATTAAGTGCCTTATTTAATATCACACAGTCAATACATGGCAATTCCAGGAAAGAAATTCACCATGTTTTTAAACAGAGCTTAATGATATTGTTAGAGGACATTTGTTTTTCTGTCGATCTGTGCGTTATGATTACTGTCTTATTAAGGCAAGTGTAGGGCATCATTTTGGTAGGTGAGGTATTAGAAAGTCATGCTGACTAAAATACCTCTCACAGAAGAATGAAAGACCACTGTTACTAATATATTGCTTTGTGTTAAGCATTTTTTTTCACCCTTTGTCTACCCTCTTTTAAAATGCAAATGTCCCTGGAAGGATAACACATCGTATCAATGATTTTTATCCTGTTGCTCCTTCCAATATCTAATTAGTCAACAACAGCAGCAAAACAACAACAAGGGTGACAACAAAAAAGCCAAAGGTCAGAAGAAGATTCTTGAAGGGTGAAAGAGAAAAGAGATTAGAAGGCAAGCATCTGCTGCTCACAACTCCCTGGATCGTGAGGGGCTTCCTCACTCTCCATTTTCCCCCACCCCATGTGCCCAGTCTCACGACCAGAAATACCAGTGCAGGTGCAAGGACCCTGCAGGTTCCAAAACTGATCTTCCCCGATGAAACTGTGGCTCTTAATTCTGGGGCAGATAAAAATAGAGGCTGATGACCAACCTCACAAATGTTTTTCCCATGCTGTTTTCCTTACACTGCAACATTGAGTAAAGGTGTGGGGCGGTCTCATCCATCTCTATAATCCTCTACAGAGATCTCTTAAAACTACCGCGCAAGACCAGATATGGCTGATTCACAGGTATTATTCTCAGAAAATTCTTCCTTAATAACCTATCAAGACACAATTCCCTGTTTTACAGAGTAATGAAAGCACAAAGTTTATAGGAGTCCTTACTCTTCTGCGAAGCTGAAACCCAGAGGTGAGGCTACTTTCACTAGAGCTCTGAAAGAGCTTCAGCTTCTCTTAGGTGATGACCTTTGAATATCAGTGCCTCTGAGTTCCCCGATTGCCTCTGCTATCACCTCTGCAGTATTTTAAATATCCAAGTGAATCCCCACTCTAGACAACTCACCACAGTCATTCACTGAAATGAGTAAGACTTGCATGCTCCTAAGACAGCTTTTCTCACACAGAGGTCTCTAGTATTAGTTTATCAAAATATTAGATATTAGGCCACTTTGTAAGTTTTGCAAATTCCTCTATTTTTTCCCTGTGATGCTGTATTAAAGGGAATAAAGATTTTTGCTTTTGTTTTTCTTATAATCCTGAAAACAGACATAATGATTTATTTAAAGAGAAAAATAATCCAGACCTTGATTGAAAATTATTAGAAAAAATTATTAGAAAATAATTTTTAAAAACTTTGTATTGAACATTTTCAATTAATTTAGATAAAAATTGTGAAAAAGATACATTCCCCAAATATAAAGATAAATGATAAAAGTATAAAAACCATTAGTCAAATAGACTGAAAAGCTCAAAATCAAAACACATCTAATATTTTTATTAATGCAAAAGTACAAATGATATCATATTTGGAATTATTTTGTAAAATTGTTTAATCAGGGGTCCGAGGCTCCAGTACTGTTGGCCAGTGGAAGTAGATCACCCCCTTTCTAGCAATTATTTGCATTGTAGCTTGGATCCTTAGCTAATCCTGCTGAGTATTGATTTTCAACCACTGATTTACACAGGAGAGTTAGAGTCTCTGAAGGAGAAAGACCACGGCTCAGGACTGCATGGAGATACACACGTGTATAGAAATACATGTCCGATGGAGTGGCTGCTAGATGGAGATAAGATTGCGGAGAAAGAATAATGGGCACCTGAGAAGGGGCACACCTTAAAGGGAAAGGAATAGGGACAAATCAATTAAAAATAGCCCTCCAGGATGAGGGAGGTAGAGGAGTACAGTTTCTGAGACCACCATGTAGCTTAAAAGAACCCATCACAATCCTGTCACCCATGAGTATCAGTTGCACCTTTGGAAAAAAGTGTGTGTGTGTGTGTGTGTGTGTGTGTGTGTGTGTGTGACCTGAAGTGAAGTATCACTAAAAACATATAGCACTTTGCAATCCAGGCAGGATTACCGTGGGGCACTCCATACTAAAAAAAGGCAGGAGTAAAAAAACGGCCCCTTGCTTTGTAAAAACATTGCTGAATCAGCAAACTGTTGGAAGATCTCTTATAAAATTTGTCATCAAGATGGCAAGGAGATAACCCAAGAGGCGAACCACCACTCCACAGAGCTGTTAGGAACAGGCAGCCTTGGCTCCTACCAGCAACACCACAGAGGACTTTGATAGACAACCAAGGTTAACAGGTTTGGGCCATTCAAATATCAGGCATCTCCACATGGCTATCGGAAAGATCCTCAGTGTTGCAGCTCAGTCTCCAGGAGGACAGCTTGGCTCCCACTTGGCAGGAATGGAGAAAGACAAGTGAGAAAACACAGAGAACCATTTTGTAGACACATGTTTCAAGCCCTGGAGGTTTTGGAAAATTTGCACGGAAAAACTACCAGAGAGGATTGGAGAGCTTATTAAGGAATGCAGGTGAGGTTTGGAAACCATCATCATTTGGATATAAATGTAAATGTGGCCTCATTGCTACATAAACTCTTTTAGGCCTATAACATAGTAGCCACTCAATAATCTTATTTTCTAGTTTTTCCCACTGCCCTACTATTTAGGAAGGTCAATGAGAGATGGATACAACTCAGTGAACTCTACAATTCAGTCACACACATCATAAATTATTCAAGACAGTTTTTCTTTTTCGGTAACCATTCTTTACAAATTGGTCCTTTTATTTAGTACGCTGAAGATTTTTCTGCATCTGTGTTGCAGTGTTTCTGCGGACTGGCTGCAGCTCCCAACAGAAGGTCTTTGAGAACAGAACATTTAATGTGACTTGGTCCATAGCAATACTTAACCTTTTTGGATTTAGGCCCTTTTGAAAACGTGATGAGAGATATAAACATTCTCCTGAGAAAAAGGCACATGGATAGGTCACCCTAGAGTATGCCAGTTTCTAATTCCCTTCAACACTTCCCCTCCTCTATCAGCTCTCTCATACCTACAGTCTCTCCCTTGGAGCATCAGAAAACCTTCCTGGTACCCAGCCTCACCTGCTTTCTCTGCCTCTTACACCACACCCCCAGCCTTCTCACACAGCTCAGACTTTCTCTAGTTTATTGTTTACAGTCCTCTCCATGTGGCCCTTCACTTGGATTCTCTGTAGCAGAGGGGAGCCCAGCAGCTGACTTAGCTAGCAACGAGCCTATTTCCTTTGCTTCAACCTGTTCAGCCTTGTCTTTCTTGCTACATTTGTCTGGTTCTGAATCCTAAGATTAGGAACAAGGGTGAAAAAGACAGACTTCTCTTGAGAGCACAGAGAAGGGAAAGAATCCAAATGCCTAATTCCCTTATGGGAGTGGAGAAACACCCTGTCATTCTCAGATATCAATACATTTTCCCCTATCCTATCTCCATGTGCATAAACCTTTAAAAACAAAATTAATAATGATGTCTCTTCTGGGAGGGCACAGGGCGGAATCCAAGGAAACTAGGTTAAGAAGCCCTCAAATCAAGATTGAGCTTTTGCTTGAGTATTTGATTTTTTTCTGATCGGCTATTGAACAAAAGATTAATTTTATTCAAGAAGAAAATCATTTTGAAAAAAGTTCATAGTCCAGCATCCCAAGAAATCCTATCTGTAATTTGCTTTGAAATTCTAAAACACTGAAAAGATATCTTCTAGACTCCTGGGATACAATCCATAAATATTAAGAAAAAGATCAATAGTATAATAATCTACATCTCAAAGGCAGGCATAAAACCAGAAAATGCTACACATTCCAGGTTCCCTGGATTGATGTCACATAGAGAAACACTAAAGAAGTCTAAGTGTCCTTCTAACAATGGATCAGATATCTCTTCTCTTTGTTCTTTTCTCCCTGGGTGAAATTATTTGATTGAATTAGGAATTCAGAGGAACATTTTCCACTTGTATGTTAGAAATAGTATGTCCATTCGTTATTTCTCTTTTTATTTAACAAATACTTACTAACCATCTTTAGGCACTATGTCAGCTGCCGAGGCCATAAGGATAGAGATGATTTGGTGTCTGTCCCCGAGGGGCACGATAATCTAATAGGAGCTATATCCAGTAAAGAGGCAATTATGTGAACCCTTAAAAGGTACCATCAAGAAAGTCTTCCTGGAAGAAGCATATTTAAATTGAGAGTGAGCCAAGCAGACTTAATCTCTGGAAAGGGAGTTTGAAGTACAGAACACTGGATGAAAATGTTTAGCCTTAAATCCAGCCTGCGAAACAAGACTATACAAGATAGTGGAGAGGAAAACAGATGTGGGTCAAATCAAGGTGCTTTAATCATGGGCTAGTATTTGGCCACTTGGATTTAAAACTTGTGATTGTCATAAGATTGGCTCAGTATGTAGGACAGATGATAGCACAGAGTAGACATCCAGTATAACTTTGTTGAACTAATATAAGAAGGAATAAAGAAAAGAGATTTATTTTCTGGATAGTCTATTTCCAAGCAGTTTTGGGTAGTGTGCCATGATGGGAAAATTACCAACTCTTCTGGATTGTCTTCCTTGTAAAACTTTATTATTTTGCTTAAAATTTTATAAGCTCCATGATTCAAATTGTGAGTATTAATTTAGATTCTGATGCCAAGGATAAGTTACATCTAAATTTTCAACAGCCTTGGGTTATCCATTGTGTTCTTTGGACCTCCTACCTCCATCAATGAGTATAATTAGAAGATGATAATGAGAGTCATCTGTATGATTAAAAAGTCTTTGAGAGAAACAGAAGCTTTCATTCCAAAAATATTCAAAATATCAAACCATAACATCTTTCAGGATGATCATGAAGGCAATACTGTCTACTGGAGTAAAGTTCGGTACTCAGGACTCAGGTGATCTATAATTGGTTTATTGCTTAGCCTCAAGGAAATTATCTATGGTTTTGAGAAAACCTCACTCCTTTCTAGCAGTGTATTTTTTCTTCTACTCTTCTACTCAGTGATGTAAGAATTTGTAGTCCTTAGAGCTCTGTATATTCCACAGCTGGAGTTTCTCACTCATTGCCTTATTTTCCTACACTGGAATCCTTATGGAAAAATTATGAAGGTGTTTAAGCTTTATTAATTTGTTTGAAAGCCAATATCTCTCTAAGCAGGTAGCACTATAATTGCACAGTTTATTTTTCTTACTCTTTGGATTAGAAAATTATCACTTTGAAATAATTTTAGTAGGTAAAAGACCCCCACGGAATGAGAACAACATTGAATGATGTTTCTGTACTCTCTATAAAGATACTTGGCTTATTGCACATCTTGTAATATGAAGTAGGTCCAGACATAATGCAGGCCTTGATTCTCATGTCATTTTGCCCAGTGCAAAGCCTTTCCCCAGTGGCTGCCTTCTGCCTACAGGCTCATTATGGGGAGAGTATTTATAGCTGATGCCCTGCCTAAATCAGAGCAGAATATACTACTCAACTCTTATACTGAGACCCAGAAGTATATAATCTTCCACTTTTCTTAACCTCAATGTCCTCACTGGGGAATTTTGGAAAAGAAAACAAGTCTTTGAGTCTTTGTTCTACCACTTACCAACTGTGTACTCTTAAAAAATATCATTTAATATGTCTTATTATCCCAATTTTACTGATGCAGATGCTAACACCTACCTCACAGGGTTGTAAGTATGAATGAGATAAAATAAAGTGTTTCACAAAGTAGTCATGTAAGGTTTTATCAGATAGTCCCCTTTGCTGAGGCAGGAACATGTAAACATGCTTCCAAATGAACAAGGAGGGGTTGAAATTATTATAATAGTCCTTTAATTTTCTAGCACACACATACCCAACATTATGTTTATTCTTTCATTCAACAAATAAGTATTAACTGTGCATTTTTAATTTTTAATTACTGGGAATAGTGTGGCACTTACATCACATAGACCACATTCTTGCGGACCAACAGATACAGAGTGAGCTAAGCGTTACCATGACATCAAGGGTCTATCTGTACATCATTTTCATTAGTTTAAGTCTTTCAAACCACGCATTGAGCCCAAATTCTGAATTAACTGAACTGCCAGAACTGTATGCCATCCCAAGAATGCTTCATAGAGTAGCACTGTTCTGTAAAAATAACTTTGTCTTATATTTTAAAAAAAACCTGAAAGATCCTGGAATGCCATTTCTTTCCAAAAGAGTAGCCATATTTGAATTTTCTTAGCAGCTTGCTGAGAGAGTGCAAAGCTAACAAGAATCAAAACAGACTCTTTACATAGTTTGTTTGGGTCTAGAGGAAATCTGTCCATGAGCTTTTGTGAAGGGGCCAACATGTCAGCATATGCCTGACTACAGTGAGTTTATCTTTCAATTGATTTAGTCCATTCTGCGGAATCAAGATGATGCAAGAGTGTGGCACGTAACCAAGCTCTTTCTTTTTCCATTGACAGAGGTGCTAGAAATGTCCATATTCTTATAGATCACTTGATCAGACATAATAGAGTCAGAGACCATGTTTAATTTCCTATTACAGTTATTTTGTTTTTGCTTTAAAATTTTATTAACATATGGTATAATTTTTGCAACAGTAATGGCTGTCAATAGCAAAGAGACGGGGTGGATCCATGACTCTGCTGCCTTGGGGTTTACACGCAATTTCCTGGAACATATGTTCTATTAATGGAGTTCGAAATAAGGCTTTCACCTTCTAGAAATGCTTGAAATTGAGCTACAATGGTGGATATATTTTTGAGGTATTCTCACAAATAACTCAATCTTGGATATTCCAAGAAAATGTTGTCCTCTATTCAACTTTTCTATTTCTTTGAAGTCTGTTGGTATACATGCATACCAAGGGTATGAACTGAGGCTAAATTGAGATTATGCAGCTGAGTAGAGGTCACCTCAGGCTTCTTTTTCTCCAGGTTATTTGCACAATTTCTCTGGGTTATTTTCTCAAGCCATAGAACTCTGGAGAACAAGACAGCAGGTGCCAAAGAGGTACAGCCCACACCTGACTAGAGAGTGGCTGTGCCCAGCAGCTTGTTGTGGGGACTTCCCTGGTGGTGCAGTGGTTAAGAATCCGCCTGACAATGCAGGGGACATGGGTTCGAGCCCTGGTCCGGGAAGATCCCACATGCCGTGGAGCAACTAAGCCCGTGTGCCACGACTACTGAGCCTGCGCTCTACAGCCCACGAGCCACAACTACTGAGCCCATGTGCCACAACTACTGAAGCCCATGCGCCTAGAGCCCGTGCTCCGCAGCCAAAAAAAAAAAGAAGCATGTGAAGCACTGCCGAGACCACCAAAACACATGGGGTTAGGGGAAAGGTGGAGGGAGCTGTGGTCTCACAGAAACAATAGAGACATGATAAGGTACTGAAATGCCAATGCAATGTAGTATAAATGCCAATCTTATTCTTATCCACAGGCTGGTGAAACCTGGTGGCATATGGTTATACATAAAATCAACAAATATTACTTGAGAACCTAATATGCCCAAGGTGTACACACACACACACACACACACACACACACACACACACACGCACGCAGTTAAATAGAGAAGACATTTATATAACAAGGTTTACTGATAGAATAAGAATTTTTAAATGAGGGGGATTAAGGATCTAACAAATTTGTGCATGCTAATCTTGTTTCTGGTTAAACATCTGCTGAATGATGTTAGGTCTCTGAATAAAACATTAAAAACCCAGGTTTTAATTCTGGCTTTTCTTAACTTTGCTTAAATATTCATTTGCTTTCTATTCATATTTGGAACATTCTTTAGCTATGGAATAAAATAACTCTGGAAGATGGAGGCTGAAGAGAGCTTGACCAGCCTGACCCTGATGATTAGGAAACAAAATGTATGCCAAGTCTATTGCTATCAACATGGTTCCCTCTTCCTTTCCCCTCTGTTGTCTCCAAACAAAATGCTATGCCTGGTCATCAAGATCAAGGAAGTCAATTATCAAGTGGCAGAACCTTAATGACTTTTCTCCCTTTAGCTCCTGGAAACCCTGGACTCTCTACCACATCCTCTGCTTACTTGCTCCCAAAGGTTCTCCTCCCACATCTTCTTTATCCCTAAGTCACGGTGGCTATCAGCTTTGCCTGAGATGCAGCCCTCACGAACTTCTCTCTGCTTTCTCCATCCATAGTCTTTTCTCTCTCTGATACTCAAGTAAGTAGAGCCTTGTGCCAAAGTTATGAGGTACAAAGCAACATAATGTGTTCAAGACCCCTAAGAAGCTGAATGTAGCTGGTGCATGGCTATACAGAGACTTACACAGGATGAATTGGAGAAATAGGGTTTAGTTAGATAAAATCTTATAGCTCAGTGGTGAAAATTTTGAGTTTTTATCCCAAGCACAGTACAATGTCAATATAAAATGTAAGGCATAAACAATATATGCTGAACATTCATGAAGGAAAGAGATAATTATGAGTGGTGTTAGGGAAGATTTTGCAGAGAAAAGAGCCTTTAAGAGTGGGCAAAATATGCATTGCCCAAAAGGAGGTAGGGGTCTCATGGATGTAAAAGTCATGTCTGGGTGATGCTAAGTTGGTACTTCTGGCTGGAAAGATGTGTTTGGGGGAAGTAGTAAAAGATAGGTGTGGAAAACCAGAGTGGAGTCATACTATGAAAGGCTTTAAGCTTAGACTGATGAATTTGTGCTTTATCCTTCAGAACCAGCCTTCTCCCATGCCTTTTACTTATTTGTCTCCCAGAATCAGCTTTGGGTCCTATTTTCTGTCCTCACTTATCAACATCATGGTGAAGGGGTACCTACATCTGTTCTAAGTCTTTGTCAGTTTCTTCATGAGGTGGATGGTCTATTTCTGTTTCCAGACTTTTCCAGATCCCCTTGAGGTTTTCATCTTCTACCCCTGGGGACTTATTGCCAGTGCAGCAACAAATACCATGTGGCAGATGAGTTTAGAGAATGAGTTTTAATAGATTTATTCACCAAGGAGCCATCCTAACATATTATCTAATGTCTTTTTCAATAGGTAGCATTTTCTGATCATAAGATACAGTGGCTAACAGGAAGGTTAACACAATTTCGATTGGGATTAGGTCAAACTGTTTTTATCGGTTGTCCTTGGATTTTTTATTAATTTGTTTTTCTTCCCTGCAATGATTTCATTATTGGATCCATCCTTTTGCATGAACCATGAGACAAAGAAGGTTAAGATATTAGATGTGTCCCATCTTTGAACCTGGGGCTTGTTACCCTGCTCTATATTCCCATACAGATCTAAAACACATATAATTAGCATCAGCCCCCAAATGTTCTAGTCTGCCTCTTCAACTATGACCAAAGCAATTTAAGAGTTCTTCTTCTTCCTTATAGATCAGCCAGAGCCAGAATCTCCTCTTGTTTATCCTCATTATTAACTTTAACCAAATATCTCCTATATCAGTATGACAGACTGTGTCTCCCTACGAGTATTGTATGTTCTCCATGCAAACCAGCCATGATGTTTCTTTGCATTGCACAGCAACAAACTGCTCTGGGTCTTTAACCAAACTGCATACCAATAAGTTACCAGCCAAGGGGAACCAACGAAAACTGGGCTGAATCAGTATAAATTCATCTTCCACTTGAAAAAATAAAATCCCTGAATGCTTTCCCTAGAGATGATAAACCCATGAAAGTTCTACATGCACAATAGTTGTTGATGTATTTAACACCCAGGATTAGATTTTTTCCAGCTATAGGCAGCCATATGGCCTATGTATAATGTCATCCTCTCACTTTGCATTTTGAAGTCTACAATTACAAAACAAAAAACAAAAAACAATTACTAAATTAAGATGCATTCTAACTTGGTCTGAAAGACACTGAACTCTCACTGGGGTGACAGAACTTATTCCTCTCCAGCTGGAATGGAAGTTTTGCTGGTAACCAGGCACAGGGATTTCAAGACCTGCAGCTGAGTCTTGAGAACAAAGTATGTGCCTGCTTATTTTTTCAGACAACCCCAAGCTTTGGTCGTTCCTTCATTAATGGGTTCAGTTGGAAGTGGACCTAAAGAAGACCAAGGGGAAAAAAGGGAATGGGAGAAGAGGAGTATTATACTTAAAAATCAAACCTGTGCTTCTTTGAAACTGAGAATATCGTCTTTGCGAAAAGATGAAAACTTATTCTTTTCTTTTTTAAAGCTTAGACTCTTTCTTCTTTTCAGAGTTCAGTAAGATACCCACTAGTTTCTTCTAAAGCCTTTGAGAACTTCGCCTCAAACACACCACTGAAGAACTAAGTACTCTCCTTAAATATTATACTGTTTTAAAAACTAAGAAAAGTATGCCTTTATTTGAGACTAATATTTTTAAAGCAGATCAAAAGATTGGCCTAGAGCCCTGACAACTCACCTCTGTCACTGCTCAGAGAAGATCTTTACCTCCTTTCATATTCATTATGAGAATTTTGCCTTTTTCATTTAAAACGTTTTTGGTGGAATGCATGCTGACTTTCAGTTAAAAGGGAAGGAAAAAAAAAAGGATGTCAAAACAGTCACATAGTCCTTCCTTTGTCGTTTTCATAGTTGCTGAAAAAGGAATCAGAGAATCCACACGTGAGTGTGTGTATGTATGTGCATACACGTGCTTTTACTTTTGTGTCCCTCATACTCATAATCTATGGAAGTTTATATAACATTTTACAGAGTTCAAGAGTTAATCCCTTCTCAGTATCTGGATTCTACTGAGGAGGGCATAAGAAGACGGAAATCAAAGGACAGAAATGAAAGGCTTAATTGCAAAAGGTTGAATTTATAAACACTAGCTGAAAGACATACATGCAACTATGTATTCTGAACGAAAATCGTAGCCGCATTTTGAGACACTTAATGTAGCCAAATTTCTTGGTAACCCAAAATTTGTCAGAGTGTCTCCCAGAAAAATTTCTAATTAGTTCATCATCCAGGCAAATATTTATAAGTGTCTAGACAAAACCTCTAGAGAAAGCAAAATGATGCCTTTTCTTACCAAAAGCAAAGAAATTTTAGTCTCACCTTTGCCAAACTCCCATCTTCCTATCTCTTATGTGTCTTTCCATTCTAGATTCTACCAGAATGTTTGAGAAGTAGATCCTGGTTTGATTCTGAAGTCTTGTTTGTTTGGTTTTTAATTTTTTGTGAATGTGAGAGTGGAAATGAAGGAAGTAAATTGGTTTAATACTTTTCTGTCCCCAGCAAAAACAAAATCCACACGGGAAGAGTGGGCTAAGGCTAGCATGAACTGCCACAGAAATCTGCTCTTGATTTAATCTTAACACATAAAATGCCAGGATATATTTGAAATGAAGATGGCTTGGGCATCTGGACAGCTAAAGTAGTGTGTAATACTGTTCTTTCACAATGTCTTACACTCTATTTTATCTTACAGAGTACCTCCGCAGAATAGATTACTGACACCAAAGTACAGGAAGCCAAAGTATTACAGCCTCCAAGAAGCAAAACCAGCAGAGAGAAAATGTCCTTGCTCCTGTCACAGTACATTTTTAGAACTAAGCAGCTGATTTTATTTTTTAATGAAAAAATCTGCGAGTAAATTTTAATTGTGCTGTGAGGGAAAAAAATCCATTTGCAATTGCATCCAATTACAACTCATTTGTGATTAAGATTTGGTATTTAATATTGATGGGTTTATATTGTTTTCTTATTGCTGTCTATGGAGAATTCAGTATGAACAATATATTGAACACAAAATACATAAATGCCTATTGTTTCTTTACTCTATAAATATTGGATTGGATTTATACTGTAAATATAAAAGAATCATTAGTTAAGAGCTTTTTAAATAAAAGCATGAATATGCATAAATGAACAGCACCAGCGTTCCTGTCTAACAAAACTCCCTAAGAAGACATTATGCAGCGTTTAATCTAGAGACTGCAAGGGAAAAATTGGGTTACCTTCAGATAATAAACCTCTCCAATTCCAAAATTTCCTCTTGGCAAAACATGTAAAGAAAGATAATTTTCTATGTGATTTGTCGGAAATTAGACTTGACAACAGATGTTTGATTTAATAGCTAAGCAGTTCACTGTCCAACTTTGAACTATATCGTGGACAGACAAAAGTTTGTTGTCTCAGTCCTTCCTGCATCTTTTTCACTCCAAGTTAATGGTCTCACAGGATGGGAGAATCTACCTTTTGCTTTAGAAGTTGCACTTAGTTTGTATAAAGGAGAGAAAATAAGGTAAAATCTCAAACAAGCACAAGCACAATGGATAACAAAAGGGGATAATTAGGTAAACTATAGTCTAACTATATAAGCAAAATCATAAAGACATGAATATATCCAAAATATGCTAAAAACATTTAAAAATTAATAGGAAAACATTTATTTTGTATTTTTAACTGATAAAAGGTAGAATGGTACAATCATAAACAGGTTAAAAGATACATAGTGTACTGAAAAGAAATGTACCAAAAATTTTCACAATTTTTTAACCTAGTTTGGGAATTGTAATTTTCTTCTTTATACTTTTGAAATTTCCCAATTTGTATAATGGGTATGTATTATTTTTAAAACTGAGAAAATACACAGTGTTATGAGAATAAATGTAAATTAATACTTTCCTCTGTGCAAAATAAGGGGCCATCAAAATCTGAGGGGAAAAAAAATGGCTTCCACATGCCCATTTATTAGAACCTATTTCCTTGCAAATCTAAGACAGTGAAAGCCAAACGGAGAGAATCATGCTAATTAAGATCTTGCTCCAACAAAGCTGAAGCCATAGATACTGCATTCCCTCAGTCCAACACCAGTGTGTTTTCCTGGCCAAGGCTCATTCCATAGGAATTGCTTCACTCCACTCAAATGTTCTCAGCCAATCCCTAGTGTCCATGATTCAACTGAGAGAAATGGCTATTTCCAGTTCCTTCCCAATAACCTCCACCACTTAGGCCTTCAAATCAGATCATTCACTCCTGGGAACAATCTTCCCATAATATTTTGGCATTTAAGACATATTAGAATGAATGGATTTACAAATCTAAACTGAACTCCCAACATTGAACCTCCTTAGGGTACATTGCACAAAATACGACAGTTTTTCAAGCCTCATTAAAATATATTTTTTCATTCTATTAACAGGGTTGGAGCAGAGAAGTTGTTTTTATGTGACTATTTCTTAGACCAGGCATAGGAACTGGGTTCTCACCTGGCTGATGGTGGTGGGGAGGAGGATAGATTGTGCCTTAAAAAACTGGGGACATATAGGACAGAATGGGATAGGCTTGTGTGGAGAAAACTAATGTTTCCTATTCAGATATTGGGGGAACTTAATATCAGTACTGGGAAGAGCCTAAGGTAGAATGTGAGTTCAGAGGCAGCAGTTCCAAGAGACCAGAACAAGATAAAGTTGAGATTAATGAAAAAATATTTCATAGAGGAAATAGCGCTAGCGAAGCAGCATTACTGGGTCATAATTTCAAAGAACATCTGGTGTGCTGGGCCTTATTTATGAGATAGCAAGAGTGAGAAGCCAGACAAGATTAAAGGGTTGGAGGGTACAATGTGCAGTATATGGACCATTTAAAAAAATCCTCAGTAGCTTGTACCTTAAATATACTGATTTCTAAATATAATATACGCTTCAAAATTTATCCAAGTTTCTCATTTAAGTGTCAAAGGAAAAGATTAATGATTCAACTTTATCTAGGCTACTTGGCTACTAATTCAATACACTACCAAGTAAGCAATACTAAGTCTCATAGAAAGGTCAACACAAGCATAAAAAATTATTTTATTTGGTAAATATTAACTCATCAATTTCTATACCTTACAAGATTGTAATGCATTGCCATCAGCGAATCCTAACTTCCATATAGGAGGATTAATATCAATATACAAAAAATAAGACATGATAATAAGACAATTAAATTTTTGACCATCCAAGGTCCCAAAGACAATATTTATAATGAAACAGAAATAAGCAGTATTTTATTTATTCATTTGTCTCTCATTTTTTGAAAACCTATAATATGTATAACTTGATGTTAACGTATAAAAGAAGATTGCAGAGGAAATGAAACATAGTTCTTGCCTTTAAGAAACTTGAAATTTAAAGGGCAAGAAATAAATGTGAAATATTTCAATAATGAACATAGTAATGGCCAGACTAGTCCCTTCAGTTGAAATGGCCTCACCACCATCATTCTTTCCTCCTTCACTGTCTGATGAAACACACCCCTTCACCTCCACTCCGGCCAAACGCCAGGTACACCATGCAAAAGGGAGCATCCAGGAAGTAGACTCAACCCTTGCTAGCTTTGTTATCGCTCTAGAATCCCTACCTGCTTCTTATAAAGTACAAAAGAGTAGCTCTACTAGCTACTTGAATCCTTGAATGAGAAGTCCTTGAATGAGAATAATGATTACCCACATTTATTGGAAGATCTACTATATGCCCAGCCTGTGCTAAGTACGCAATGTGCATTGCACTTTGAGTATTTCCTGAACTAAGGGCCCAGTTCTGTGACAGAACAATTGGCTGATGAAGAGGTAGGTTAATATTGGCTATGAGACATTTTGATCTGTAAGATGCAATCTGCTGTCAAAGGTACTGTTAGAAAGTGTGTGGATCAGATATTCACCTGTCCTAAGGCTGGTCAAAGAAGTCCCTCCAGGTTCTGTGGGTCTATGAAAGAGGGAAACACATTCTATTTAGAGGAACTATGTCTACAGAAATATTTCAAAATAGTGAGGTAGTGAGGCACAAAGTATGAAGTAGAGGGAAAGAGGTAGAAAAAATCTTCACTTCTAAAACATATTTTAGGGGGAGAAACACATCTCTGTCTGGTGGGGTTCATTCATATCTAACACCTTTATATCTTTCATCCTTCTTTATATTTTCTTCATGTTTGAATTCTAATTAACTGCTACTTAATTCCTTTTGTTTATTTGCCTGAGAAATATAAAAATGTGTTGATAATCACATGAAAACAGTTTTCAAAAGCTGAAGTCCACTTTTCATTCATTTGTGTGTGCTTATCTCCATCCCAAGGGCTGGGAGTAATAGAAACTGTGGTTTGACAAAATTGGACAGCTGCCTTTATCCCAGGGCTGTACAGGCGACAGTCTGGCTATGGATTCAGTGCATTTTAGACTTAGAGCTACTTGGCCAGGAATAATAGAAAAATTGTATAATATTTGTGATTTGATATTCCCCACTACCATGTAGAGTTAAATCTATGCATATTAATTAAAATATGAGAGCACTCATTTTTCAAAGGATTTGTATCCCAAATGATTCCAGTAACTGTGACACTTACGTTCTCATTGTGTTGCTTGGATTATGGTAAACCAGCAATCACAAATGGCGGGGCTTAGATCTAGGTCATGTCTGGACCACAGGTGTATTCGGGGGTGAGAACAAGTGTTTAAAAAATAAAGAAATATACATAAGAGGACAGATTTCTGACTTCTGTTGGACATTCTTAGTGAACAACAATCAGCTGTTGCCGAGTAGCTCTCACTCCCTTTAGACAGGGAGTGTGATTTCCACTTTGCCATGAGCCCCCGCTGAACTGAACCATGCCCTTTTTACTTTTAATTTAAATTATCTCCTTTTCTCTATCTGCATTTGAGTTTACGATTCTAAGTGTAGACTCTGATATGAAATTCATGAAATGCATGAAATTCACGGTTTTTGAAAGTGGTAAACACCTTGAAAAATAAATGATATTGTACCTGTAGCATATGTGGGAAAAAGAAATATAGCACTAACTTGCAAATGAATACTTAATTAAAAAAATAAAACCTGGAATATTCTGGATCTTGGTTTGACAAATCATGTGAGTAAACGCCATTGTCTGCTGCTATGAATGGATACGTTGTATTTTTATTCCGTTGCATGCTGAAATCATAATGCCCTAGGCATATCTGAATTGTGTATACTATAAAACTGAGGGCCAATTGTGTATACTATAAAACTGATGGGCTCTCAGTTTTATAGTCATTACATTTAGAGGCTGATATTTGATTATTAAGTTTCTATAGTTTTCATCTATTCTACCTTGAACTGTGCTGAAGAACTTCAGAGGATTGTCCTTCAAAGCAAGCTGCAGTTTGCATTGTTTCCATTAGATGGCGCAGAAGATTTTTAAGGTCCCAAACAAAGAGAAGCACTGGCGAATTCTGTGTGCCATCAGCTATGTGTAAACAATTTCAATCCCACCACACCTAATTTAAAGTATTTCCAGGGAGGAGTTATTTCGTAATTCGTGAACCACTTTTCCCTAAATACTTTAATAAGATATGAGACCATTTCCTTTGCAACTGAAGTCTGTTGTTCCTTGGTTATAGCCCTATTCCTTATCAAACTTGAGAAAAATTATACCAAGTATTGCAAAAGACATGGGGGAGAAAAAAGGACACTTTTACACCACAGGGAGCAAGGGCCAAAGCTAAAGCCCGTAAGATACTAACCAAAATTTCTAAAAACTTTGCAGATGTATATAATTACCAGAGTTTGCTGTTAGACCACTTACAGTCATTTTTGTCCAATTGCCCTTTGAGGCTTCCCATTCCCACTTGACACTATTTTTTTCCTTTTGATAATTTAGGACAGAAAATGGTTTTCAATACTTTGGATAAACTTGAACTTAGTCACATCTAAGTTCTTATATTATTCCAAGTGCCAATCATTCTGACCATTACACTTCCTCATTTGTGACTTTCAGGGTTTCTTGGGGTTTCTTGGAGGATTTGGGCATTGCTTTATTTTAGATTCTAGGGTAAAGTGTCCCACACTAATTTTATTAGAAATTTAACTGACCACTGCACTTGATTATGATCCATATGTGGAGAAAGAGTTTGAGCCTGAACCATTAAGATGCCTGATGACCTGGCTTGGAATTCTTCCCTTCACATGTGTTGAAAGACTTTGAGAAGTCCCACAAGACATTGTGCACTGGCCAACATGCAAGCACAATATTTTATATAAACAGGAAGAACATTTTTTCTACCAGATTAGAGCGCTCAGCATACTTGAACCAAAATCTGTTTAGCCAGGAATAGAAGTACACAATATTTGTAAATTGTCCTTACTGTCTAATGCCCCGTAATTATCCCAATCTCTCCCTCAAGTGGCTCATTTCCATTATTCTCTTCTATACAGCTGACTAAACATTGATCCTTCAAAGTCAGGCCCATCTTGGAAAATCATAGCTTAAACTTACCATAGAGCCATGGTGATAGTGCTGAACACTGAACTGCTTCAACCATCTCTCCATGGAGATGTGAACATAGAAAGCAAAAGAGGTTATGAGTAACTAATGGCGGAGGGGCCACATTTAATTCTAGGTCTTTTCCATCCTCCTTGAGGTAGCTTTTTGGTGATGAAGAGTGTGAAGTTATTGTTTCTATAATATGTAATCCCATCTCAACAGAAATGAAATGGCTCTAAGGTGAATTGAGGACTCAAGGTAGAATTTGCACACCCTGAAAAACAGTACAGTGAACAATGAGTCATTGTTTCAGAGGATGTCTTGGAAACAGAACAATTAGAAATAGGAGGATTGCAAGCTTAACTGGGGTGGCTCACTTAAAATTGGAAAAGCAGAGGGAGTGAACTCTATGAAGCCTTTATTAGTGTAAACCTGTGGATGTTAGGATTCTTATGATGGTGCTGATGGCAGACTTCACTTGGCACAGTTAGCATAGCTGACCAATTTGAAAGAACTAAAACATAAACCTTAAAGAAATAAAACTAGGATTAGGAGACTCTTAGGACATTCTTCCTAAGCACTAGACAGGGCATCAGAAGATCTAAGTTCAGTCCCTATTCGTACTTATACTGAGTTAAAATTCATCTCACTAAAGCTTCTTTTTATTGATTCTGTTTTTAGTCACATATACAGATGTAAGAATAGGCACACAGTTTGGGTTTCTTGCCATTTAGGAAGCAATCAGCATTTTTTGTTGTTGTTGTTTTTCATTCCTTCAGATCCATAACACACACACATACACACACACACACACACGCACACACACCTTTAAATCCTAAGTTTGTGTAGCATGGGTATTATGGGTTCATATTTCTAAAAATTTTTTATTTTTTATTTTTTTCATTTTATAAATACTTGATCATTGTAATTGCATACTCTGGAGCACACACACTTGTTCCAGTCTGAATAACACATGTTCACTTCCAAATATTAAAAGCTGTGAACTTGTTGATATGACAGTAGTACTAGTATCAATCCAATAAAAAAAAGACAATATTTCAAAAAATAAAAATACTTTTAAATAAATGAGGAAGAAGCAAAAGCCAGGAATACCAATATAATAAGATATGAAAGGGAACGTTTGAAATTTAATGATTATTTGGTTTTAGAATCAAACATTCTAATATTCACTTTTAATCATTTAGTTATTTTTTATTCAAATCTGAAAAGAAGGCATTTGGTTGGATCAAAAGCAGATATCCCTCTATATCTTCTACTCTAAATTCTTTTGCAGATTCTGTTCTTTTTCAATTCTGAGTAGAGAAGATAATTGTGGAGGGAGAATTTGGGGAGAGAAGCTAAGCTTTATCTTGAATGGTGAAAGTTTTTCTTGGATGTCAAAGGCACTATTATCAACCCAGTTTGAGTTTGATTTATGCTATAGGTTGTCTTGTCCAATACCGGCGATAAGTTCAGACTCATGGTGCCATTACTTCTTTTTTTTTTAGAAATGCGCGTTCTTTTATTTATTTATTTATTTATTTATTTTTGGCTGTGTTGGGTCTTCGTTTCTGTGCGAGGGCTCTCTCTAGTTGTGGCAAGCGGGGGCCACTCTTCATCGCGGTGCGCGGGCCTCTCACTATCGCGGCCTCTCTTGTTGCGGAGCAGAGGCTCCAGACGCGCAGGCTCAGTAGTTGTGGCTCACGGGCCCAGTCGCTCCGCGGCATGTGGGATCTTCCCAGACCAGGGCTCGAACCCGTGTCCCCTGCATTGGCAGGCAGACTCTCAACCACTGCGCCACCAGGGAAGCCCTGGTGCCATTACTTCTGATCTCAGTTGTGAGCCTAGAGGAAAGGTGAAAAGGAGCTAAACAAAAGCTCAGGTTCTCAGGGAAGAGCAAAGTTAACTGGTCCATATAAGGACTGAAAAACCTGACCCTGGAATTAATGACAACATCAGTTTTTCTTTTACTCTATTAAAGAAAATCTCTCTGTGTCCTGAGAAACACCTGTGTCATATGAGTTATAAATGGGTGTTCTGGAAGACAGTAAAAGATTCCATAAGTTCAGAAATCTCTGGATACATTATATCTCTCTTTGAAATTCACATTCAATTCTACATTAACACAGTAAGTATCCTAAGAAAAGCTGCTCCAAAGAACCTTGGTTTAGAGAATGTTTCCAGACTTAATTGGCCAATATCAATATCTAACTGGATATTGGAGCACACTAGCTTGAAGGAGAAGTATTAACAGAAGATGTTATAATGATAGTATTGAAAGTTAATAATATAAAGAATGGTTTTCAACGCCCCCAGTTGTAAACAGGTTCTAAGGAAAAGTCTACTTTCCTTCCACCAGTTCTAATCTTCCATTTGGCATTACATAGGAGAGCATAAGCAATTACCACAAAATAAGGGAAACCGATATGGCTGTCTTTGCAGGTCCCTGACAAATGATTTCAGATGGAAAAAAACTGTCACAAATCAATTTGTTGTCATAGGCTAAAGTATGAAAAATGATTTTATTATAAAAACTGAAATTGGTATCCAGCTTCTTAAATACTCCTATTTCCATACTTTTATATTTCTTCCTGTGGGTTTCCACCATTATACCCATTATTAAACTTTCTTCATGGGAAAGGAAGGTTTAACTGCCATTAAAATCTTAATGTGAAGAAATCTGTGCTTGTACATTAATCCTTTTACAAATTATTGCAAAATAAAATTTTCTATCCATATTAAAGGAATTTTAGGCAGCCATTAAAACTTAGAGAAGGGTCTTGAATTAGAAAATTATAACATGTATGGGTTTACTACAAATCTTATTTATTTTTATTTTACAATTTCCTCTTATAAACTTATTCCTTATGCTTTTTTAATCTAAAAGGAATAGATTTATCCCATGGTTAAGGATTTTCACGGTGGGGTGTGTACAGTTCATATATGTAAAAATACATACTCTCATGAAGTAATATTGACAATAAATGAACAAAGTTTTGTAATAAATAGATTTTACCAAGTGAGAAAACTTGCCTAGACAAGCGCTTTGCCAGTTCTGTTCAAATATGTATGTGAGTGACACAGATGTCTCAATTCACCTCACCCGATTACTCCAGGGCAAATTGTCAGGTGGATGTGCAACAGGACACCAAGATTACCTTTTGTTTTTATTTTCAGCTAGCACTAGTATACTTGAAATTTTTCATTCCCTGTTTTTGCAAAATCTACTCAGAATGTGAGAGGAAGAAATGTATCAGATGTAAAGATGGATGCAGGACAAATGCAGACAGAGGATTAACTGAATAGCCTGGAACATAAAAGACCACAAAGAGAAGTATGGCCCCCAGATGAGAAGTCTGCCCAACAGTTTATTCCCTATAATGATTCACCTTCATCTCTCATCGACTTTCTCTGAATAATCACATGAGAACCATAAAGAAAAATGTACGTTAGAAACAAAAAGCATGATCAAAGGGAGAAGGCAGGTACTAAAAAGAATGAGCAAAAGAAATGTGTTAGATGCTCACTATCCCACAGCATTGTCTGCTTGGGGAAAGCTGCACTCAAGGAAATTACAACTTGGACTCACACCTGGGAGAAGCAGGGTGGTGAAGGCTAAGCGTAGGCCGAGCTAGCCCTGGGCAACATTGTAAAGTGGGAAATTTGTATTTTTTACTCTTGTCTTTCAATGCAAGAAACAGAAAACCCAATCAAGACAGACTCTATTAACAAAAAAGGAACTTTACTGGTTCATCTAACTGGAGTCTAGGGCCAGAAGAGACCTCATTCAGAAGCCAAACAGTGGTCAGGAGGCTATTTCTGTATTTTTGTTGCCTCCACTCCACGTCCTTGATGTTGGCTCTCATCTCAGGTATGTTCTCACCTTGTGGTCCCAAGATGGCTGCCAGCAACTGCTGGGGCTGCGTGCTTCCTTGATGGGGTCTGTCAAGGAAGGGAGGAATCTACGTCCTACCATTCTCAGCAAAATCCTCTGGTTCACTCTGATTGTACCAACTTAGAACACAAACCAGTATCCTTGGATGAGGGCAATATACTGCAATAAGCTGACTGACATGTCTGAGTTATACACCTATTCCTAAACCATTTACCATGATCATAAGAATGGCTTGCTCAGATTATCCTAATGCAATTAAGGTCCACCTCTGGAAATAGGATTTTCAGTCCTACCCAAATGACTAACAGTAAGGGCAAGGTGTGTGTGTGTGTGTGTGTGTGTGTATGTGTGTGTTGGCGGGGGTGCGTGGAACACTGCTAAGAGAAACATAGACTCTGTGCCAGGAAGGATCAGACACAGTGTTAGGCAGCAAACCAGGGCTGCCCGTTATAGCACTCCCTTCCTAGATCCTAAGTCCTTGATCCCAGAAGCCCATTTAACGAGGCCTTAAATTTAGTTAGCCCCTTGATGAATGTGAATTGACTCAATTCAGAAATAGCTCAGAACTCACTTGAAGGCCTACCTGAAGAAACATTCTTGAGGGGAGAAAAACTCCTTTGGAAACTTATATGCCTATATATGCATATGTATATATACATCATATATACTCAGGATGTGTTCATCAAAAATGTAGTATATAGGATCTAAAAATAAATAACAAGTTATAACATGATCACTATAAATGTAAAACAATAAATTGGCTAAAATCTGGTTGTACTAGTTCTTTATTGCTGCCTTAACAAGTCACCACAATCTTAGCAGCTTGAAACACCACCCATTTATTAGCACATAGTGTCTACAGGTCAGAATTGCGGCATAGTGCAACTGGATTCTCTGTTTAAGATCTCATCAACATAAAATCAGGGCATCAGCAGGGATTGTGTTTTTCATCTGGAGCTCAGGATTGCCTTCCAAGCTCATTGGTCGTTGACAGAATCCAGTTCCTTGTGGCTGTAGGATTGAGGTTGCCATTTCCTTGACACATGGCTTACTTCATCTTGAAGGTAATGGGGTACACTGAATCCATCTTATGCCTTGAATCTCTGTGCTTTCCTCTTCTGCTCTTAAGGGCTCATGTGATTATGTTGCATCCACTTGGATAATCCAGTATAATCTCGTATTTTAAAGTCAGCTATTTAGTAAACTTAATTATGTTTGCAAACATCCATTTGCCATATAACACAATCACAGGTACAACATCACAGGGTGAAGATGGGGAGGGAGGCAAAATTCTGTCTCCCACACTGGATGTTTCATTTTCCACATTGGTGGTAAAATTAAGTGAAAGTCGAGGAAGCACACATAGGGAGGAATCTAAGTGTGGGTTCTTCAGCTCTCACATTTTGGTGAATAACATCCTTATATCTATTGATATATGTAGATATATATGTAAATTACAGAAAGATAAAAGGCGCTGAGACTTTTCATTTGTTCTGATTTAGACTTCTAAAACCTCTGTTCTGCAGACTAGGAATCAGTAATAAGGACAACTTTGAAAGAATCTGCCTGCATTTATCTCGTGTTTCTTTTTTGTCAGACAGTACAAAGAAATTAAGGTTTTTCTTCTTTGCTATACATATAATACTCAGAAGTGAAAGCTTAATTAACTTGTCAGAATCGTGGCATCTCTTTTCTTGAACTGCTGTACCCACCTTCCCAAAAGATTTGAAAAAGGAAGAATAAACCTCCCAAACACCTTAGCGGGAGGACTGCACATCCACAGCAATCTTGCCCTCTAATACGGCTTCCTGCCATTACAAGTGGTGTTTTCATCCATCTGGGTGAACATACACTTTCACATTTGTCAAGAAATGTCTGTGGTGCA
The DNA here is from genome assembly GCF_949987535.1 of Balaenoptera acutorostrata. Lineage (NCBI taxonomy): Eukaryota > Metazoa > Chordata > Mammalia > Artiodactyla > Balaenopteridae > Balaenoptera > Balaenoptera acutorostrata. Next base: position 10,138,561 of record NC_080071.1, read on the forward strand.
AGAACACCAACTGTTTCATAAGGTAGGGCCCATCAGGTTGCAAAGAGGAAGCAAAGCAGAGCAGCTAATTACCATGTACCAAATTCATCTTTTTCAGGAAGACAAAAAAGAAAAAAATTAAAAGAAGCAAAGTAGTTGACAATTCCACTGTTGCTTCTGAGTTAATTTTCACTTTCTCACAGTTGGCTTCTTAGTATTCTACTGTCTCAGAAAATTATGTTCCCAGAAGCACCTCAAATATCAGACCAGATTCTCTCAATGTGTAAGCTTTCCTCTGGGCCTAAATAATTTACCTTTGAAAGCTGCATAAACTCCTTCCAGAGGCTAATAGACTGAGTATAAATTGTTTCTTTAGCTTACTATGGGTAATTCTAGGGATTTGAGTTACTTCTATAATGAAAAAGATTGACAACCTCTTTTTCAATCTTTGACATTCACTTTCTTAAGCCTCCCATTGACCCACAGCAGAACTTAGCTTTTCTAGGAACTGTTTCTCTGATACAACCAGATGCCTCCCTGATTACTGCAGAAAGTAGTAATCAGGGGGGTATGGGAGTCCCACAGATTTGATTTTTCCAGTATTTATGTGCCTGTGTTTCTGAATTATTTGGTGTGTCACCTGTGCCAGTGGGTTCCATCTTCCCAACTGAACCACGATGTGCACAGGAACAGAGGCCACACTTTATATGACTGATGATTGTCAATTAATGTCATTGGCTTGATCATGTATGGCATCATTAAAAAAGATTAATAATTCCAACATCTCTGCCATATATGAGTCTAGTTCTGATGCTCGCTCTGTCTTTTCAAACTGTGTTTTTTGCCTTTTGATTTGTTTTATAATTTCTCCTGATAGCTGGACACAATGCACCAGGTAAAGGGAACTGCTAGAGAAAGCTCTTTAATAATGTAGTGGTGAGGTGTGGGGAAGGGGAAGCATTCTGTAATCCACAAACAGGCTTCAGTCTTTTGGTGACTCTCCACCTCTGGACTGTGGAGTTCACTTGTGCTCCTCAGTCCACTCTGCCCCCTCTCCCAGATGGGTCAGGATGGCTAGAGTTGGCTGAAGTTGGGTATTTCTCTCTCCCTGGGTCATTTAGGATCTGATAAAACTCCAGCACATTGGGCTCTGGTTAACTAGTTTCTCCTGAGGGCAGGCCTTGTTAAGTAGAACAGACAGAGTATTCTGGAGTATTTCAAAAGGGTTCCTTTCCCCTCTCCTCTATAGGAAGCATGAGGGGATTTTTCTTTGATATTTACTATGAGCACCTGGTCAAGCTTCAGGAGGTAAAATTCACAAAAGTGTGAGAGTCCTCGATGACTGATTCCACCAGGAGTTTTTAGCTCTAAGACTTGCCTATTCTGAGCCTCCAGCAATTCATCAATTATAGTTCAGGTTTTTCCTACTCAGGATACTGGATCCTGCTCCAGTAGGTTATGATTCTCTATATTCACCTATCTCTCCAAATTGGGGGGTAAGGCGGGAAGTGGTTTGCCCTGTGACCTCAGTTCTCTGATATTTCTAAAGAGAAGTATTTATTTGGCAATTTATCCAGCTTTTTACTTGTTAGGACAGAGTGGCAACTTCCAGCCTCTTACATGCTGGGCTAGAAACCAGAAGTCCTCAGCTTCTGGTTTTTAGCTTTCTACTTAACAAACATTTACCACATGTCAGGTGCTGTTCTAAGAGTTTTACAAATATTCAGTCACTTAATCCTCCTACCAACCCTATGAGGCAGGTATTATTATTATCTCCATTTTATAGTTGAGGAAACTAGTCACAGAAGTCAAAGGTCTAGTAAGGGTGGAGCTGGGATTTCGCATCCTTTACTTGTAAAAGACAAAATCATCAAGTTATAAATTCTCAGGCTTTCTGCAATAAATTAGTGAGAGAACTGAAGAAAAGTACTTCCTCATCATGAATTCATATCTTTTGAGTATCTACTGGGTTTGAGTTATTCCTGTATACTCTCTTGGCTTTTACTTTTGTAACAGAGAAGAACAAACTTGACTCCATATTGGATCTATTTCTTTAGCTCTAACTCTTGTGCTCTGTTGCCTGCGCTTAGTCATGCTGACTCTGCACCTTTGTAAAAGAATGTTGCCTATAGCCTGAAATATACATGATAACCCATTCTCAAGGCTCTGACCTTTAAATGTACAACACTTTCCCATTCACAGAGCAACAAAAAGTTGCAGAACAGAAAAATAACAATGGTCTTGTTGGAAGTTATAGGAACATTGTGACCAGAACTAAGCAGGCACCTAGCTGTAAGAACAAAGGATTCTTGTACCAAGAAGTTTGCAACAAACAGCCACACCCTCTCCCCTTTTAGTATAAAAGACCACTGAATTCTAAGATGGTTCTTTGGGACACGAGTTCACCATCTTCTTGGTCTGCTGGCTTTCTGAATGAAGTCACTATTCCTTGCCCCAACAACCCTTCTCTCAATTTATTGGCCTGTCGTGTGGCGAGCAGTATGAGCTTGGACTCAGTAACACTTTTTCCAGCTAAACCACAGTCAACCTTGTTTGGCAAGTTTCATCACTTGTCTTCCAGACTGTTCAGTGAGCCTACACTCTCCTTTAGAAACTAAACTCTCATGTAAAAATGGCTTAGTTGCTTGTCTGCCTTTGCACTAGAGGGAACTTTCTGGTTTATCAGATGTGTAAGATACCACTTTCCAAAGGATAGCTCCTTAGAGCAAAGTTTTATCATCATTCCAGATGCAGGTGGATAAAATATGCCTTAAAGAGAGAAAGAAAATGAGTGTCAAAAAAACTGGTCAGAGGTAGATGTCTTGGCAGAAAAAAAATTAGTTAATTGATAAATTAATTTGGGTTTACATTTCAACTGTGGAAAAAGAAAATCTTGGCTAACTTAAAAAGGGCCAACCCTCTGCAGAAGCTCTTCCACTCACAAACAGGTTAGACTGTGAAAGGCTTTCTGTGATTTCATGTGTCAGTAGGTCCCAAGAGCTACTATACACTGGGATAGCTTATTATCTGTTGGTGGAATGCAAAGTTGACACTTTTTTTTCTTTTTAAATTTAGCCTGTCATTTATCTCTGTATAATTTTAAGTGAAAGTTGCATAAGTAGAAGGGTTTCATTATTCTGATTGAAAGTGTCAACATAAATAAATATTTATCACTTTTATCATTTACCTTTGCCACAACAATGCTGCATAATAAACAAACAAATCTCAGGGGCATCTAACAGCATTTAGTTTGCTCACAAATCTGTGAGTTATCTGGGTGCTTCTGAATTGGCTTATCGGAGCTGAGTTTGCATGTGACCGTGATCAGCTGAAATTTGGCTAGGAGCTGGCCTGTCTCGAAGGCCTCAGTTTGGATGACTTAACTTTGTTCCACTTGGTCTCTTGTCCTAGAGCAGGCAGGTCTGGGCTGATTCTCAAGGTGAATGCAAAAGTCCAGGAGAAAGAGCAGAGCATACATGGCTTCCGGAGGCCTGAAGACAGAACTGGCACATTATCATTTCTTCCACATTCTGTTAGTCAGAGCAAACTATACAGCCATCCCAGGTAAGGCCATCCCAGGTTGAAGGGGCAGAGAAAGAGATTCCATCTTCTGACGAGAGGAGCTGCAAAGTCACTTTGCCGGGGGGTGACGGTATGAGAGTGAGGGGAATAACTGTGTCTGTCTGTTGCCAACTCCAAGCTTGTACTGCTTGCTGCACGACAGGCCGATAAATTGAGAGAAGAGCTGATGGGGCAAGGAACACTGACTTTATTCAGAAAGCCAGCAGACAGAGAAGATGGTGAACTAGTTTCCCAAAGAACCATCTTAGAATTCAGACATCTTTTATACTAAAAGGGGAGAGGGTGTGGCTGTTCCTGTGAATTTCTTGGTGCCGGAACCCTTTGTTCTTACAGCTGTCAGCTTAGATCTGGTTCCTATAAACCTCCAACTAGATAAATGTTATTTTCTGTTCTGCAACTTTTTATTGTTATATGAATGGAAAAGTATGATACTTTTAAAGGTCAGAGCCTTGAGACTGGGCTGTCATGTATATTTCAGGTTATAGGCAACATTCTTTTCCAAAGGTGCAGAGCCAGCATGACTAAGCACAGGCACCAGAGCACAAGGGTTAGAGCTAAAGGAATAGTTTCAATATGGAGTCTTCTCTGTTACACATTTTTGCAGTTTGTCTGCCATACCAATCTTGTGAGTAATGTTCCAACATGCTTGAAGCAATTCAAAGACATTGGCCTTTACCATATCAGATAAAGTAGAACAGATTTAATTCAAGCAAATAATTTCTGGGAACTAGAGAAAAAAAACATAATAAATATACTAGTATGTCTTGTTCGGTGGACAACACTAGCCTGATTTTCTCTCTTTTCCAAATATAAATAACTTTCAAAAGCTCATGAAGTTCAACCAACTAAGATTTCTTACATAAGAGAAAAATACATCTGTTTGTGCCTTGCTTATTTGTTTTTGAAGCTAATGTAACAATATTATCATGTAGAGAAAAGAAAAAAAATGTTTTCTTAGAAGGTACTCATTATTTTTTCTAAGCAAACCTAGTAATACCTAAGCCCATCTCAGCTTTTAGTGAGCCCTGGGACTAAGCACATAGTCCTGTCTGCCTGTAAACTCCAGGGCTACTCTATGGAATTGCAGGCTCACCGACCCCTATTCCTTGTACCCTGTTGAGAAATTCTATTCTCTATTCTCACTATGAAAGGTGCATAAAAATCTGAAATTACTGAGTCCCACATTTATTTCTACACATGTAACTAATTAGATTTGGCTTAAAGAAAAAAGAAATTAGTACATCAGGACAATGGGCTGGAAATATTTTATCCAGACATTTTCTGAAACGTGGATATTTGGGATCAAGATAGCTTTGAGAGAGCATCTTTTGTTGCTAACAAACATGCTCCCTGAAGAAGAAAACCTTTCCTTGGAGACTAAGCATAGTCTCACTTACACTGTAATTGAGAAAGACATAATCTTTCAAGTCACTGGGGCTCTCATTTAGTACTACAAAGTAACTTATGAAACAAGTTTTGCCTTTAAAATGTCAGCATGGTGCTATATGGTCTTAGGCAGAACCCTGTCCTTGTAAACAAGAGTGAAATGTGACCTAGCCACACTGGGTGTGTTCCTTAAGAATAGTGTTTCATCCCAGATTCCCAATAAAAAGTTCCTTTAGGGAAATGAGTGTGAGCTGAAAGTACCTTTCTTTAAAATATATAGTGAAAAGCTTTCTTATGCATGGCAAGCAGAGAGCTATGCCAGTTAGACAAAGACTCTGATTGAGAGAGGGAATTCACATTGCCCCAGGTGGTCTCCTGCTTCCAGTTTACCTACTTTTAACTCCTCAGACACATATTTGAAATAAAGGACAGTGATAAATCACCCACATTAGTATTGACAGAATCCCTCTAGGGAGAGTTCTTTTTTTCTAAAACTGCAGGAGGAATAAATAACAATTCAAGCGGTGACCAGCACAGTCTAAATGGTTTCTTCCCGTTGCTTTGATAACCATGTCAAAACGCTAACAGTGTGCACTATATGACAGGGCGGCCTGGTGGTTAAGCACAAGTTGGAGGCTCTTTCAATGACTGGTGCTGAGATTGAACAAGTCACTAACTGCCCCAGCTCAGGAATCTCTAAAAGGAGGCAATGAGGCCCCCTCTACCTACCTCAGATGAACCATGAAATAAACAAATTAATGTTTAAATGTTACTAAGGTGCTGTGAAATTTTAAAGATCACTGTAATCATTAGATGGGGGGCAGAACAGGGTGGTAGAAAAAGCACTGGATTAGAAATCAGGTGACCTGGTTTCTAATCCCAGCTCTGCTCCAAATCAGCTGGATATCCTTGGGCAAGTCATTTTCACATTCTGGGCCATAGTATCCTCATTGGGCAACCACATGAGATTGTGGCAAGATCAAAATGAGAAACTGGGAAGCGAGAGTGAATAAGGCAGTTTTTGCCCTGGAGGAGTTCACTACCAGTGGGAGAGATGGAGATGTAAAGAGATGAAGATGATATAAGTGATGGATTATAGAGGAAAATATGCACTCTGCTTGGAGAGCATGGAGGAGGAGTGATTCATGTTGCCTGAGGGACTTAGGTGAGTTCCACAGAGAAGGTGACTTTTTAGCTGAGTCTTGAAGGATGAGTAGGTGTTTCCCAGACAGCAAGGAGGGAAGAGACAGGAGATGGGGCTGGAAAGGTTGAGCTGTGAAGGACTTTTCATGTCATGCTAATGAGTTTGGACACAATGGGACAGGTGACAGCACAAATGTCTGTTGATTGCATGGAGTAGCTGCCTAAAATTTGACATTGTTAATGGATCATTCTTAAGTCTGCATTTTTATCAACACATGTGAAGCGTACAAGGAGCGTTTTAGAGCCATCCTGGCTATCAGGTTCTGGAGTCTTTTCTCCTCTCTTTAATGGATCACCTGTCTTCTGCTCGCACGGTTTCCATGTCCTCATGGCAAAACATAAAACCTTAGGTCTGTATGTATGTGTGAGGTCAGGGGGAGAGAAGGCAGAGGATGGGCTCTCGAGAGCTCCAACACAGTGCTCAGCATCTTGTGGTTCTTGTTACTGAATCAGCTCTGGCCCTCAGCTCCAGTTATGTCTTGTGCTAAGATCCTATCCCCTCCCCCCACTCCTTTAATCTGATTTCTCATGACCAGGTTCTCATCCTGACTGTCTGTAGTATGCACTTCATAGCCTTTTGGAATTTGGGGTTTTTTCTCATTCCTTATTAGCTACTCTGGTCCAAAAGCTTGTTTTCTCCTGATGGGCATCCTCGAAAATAGCCTCTGAGTCATCTGATTAAATGCTGAAATATTAAGCTCTCTAAGATTTCTGCTCCTGGTCATTACTGTGCTCCGTCCACTTGTCATGTCAACCTTGCACTCCCTGTTGGACCTCTGTGACCTGGGCTGCTTACTGACAGTCTTTTGCTGCACTCCTTAAATATTGTTCTACCTTCTAGACTAGACTTTGTTCTCATACCTCCAGGTGGGTTTATCCCTATAACCTGCTTCACTCCACCAGCTAGGTCTGCTTCCAGGTCTCTCCAGGACCCTGTAGTGCTACCTTCCTCCCTTCCAGTTAGCCATGACCTGCCAGACCAGAACACAAGATATCTCACACACTGCAAAACAAATACAAACAAAAATATCTCATAATGGTGAGAAGTCTTCCAAACTCAGGCACTCAAGACCCCTAATAAAACTGAAAATATTTCCCAACAGGAAAATTAATTGGTATAAATAATTATTACCACAAATACATCTGCCAATACCCACGTACCATTTTAGTTTTTCTGTCATAGTTAATCCATCACCTACCAAGGCCTTGAGGGCAAGAAACACAGAATAATATCTATCGAGGGGCCTATAATAATCTTGCAAATTGTATACATGTCATTATATTTATTTCACAAGGGGAGAAACTGAGACAGAAACTAATTTGTCCAAGTAAAGCAACCAGTCAGTAAATGAAAGAGCTTTAATCCATACCCCATTCCTCCATTCATTCTTTGTTTTGTGGGTCTAACAACTTTCACTGATGGCTATATGAATCATCACTATAGCACAGTAAAATAAACAACTCAATGTAGGACATCACTGTTCCTATTATCCATGGAGAATTTCTTCCTGATCTTGTCCTTCCAGAGTTTCTGGTCTCATGATGTTTCTTAGGAAGCTCTACTCTCTAAACTCTTCCTCATGCCCTCTCCTTTTCTTTCAGAGTAGCTGGCCCCTCAATCCAATGATACTTTATAAATAGGTTGATTTCAGTAGAAGTGTCAGAAAACACGAGAGGAAAGTGAGAAACGCCTCCAGCGTGGCACATGCTGAGACCATAGGCCACATGTTGCGGGGCATGCGTAGGAGTATAGGTGAGGACACGGAAAAGTAAACAAACTACCCATGTTTCACAACTATGTTGAGAATCAGTGTCCCACTATCTGGGAGGGTGGATGGATAAATGAATAACAAAACTGACTGTAGGAACACTGTGTGGAAGGAAGGACAGGGTACTAGGTTAGATTCTGTCACTAGAATAATCTAGATGGATGGGAACAAAGAAGAGTGTAAAGTGTCTTTCAGTATATCTGCCTGGTTAAACCCTACATTGATTGAAACTTCTGGTGTTTGAACCACTTTTTGGCTGCCTGGTATCACTGAAGAAAATTACGAAGTCATTCTGTTTGGAGCTGTTACAGTGATGTGAGTCTCATCTTCAGTGCTTTCTTTTCCTAGCCCTTGGTCTTTCACTTTCCTATTACTGTATTGTAGACTCTATCACCACTCCCTGAAAGTTCCCTTCTGCACTCCCACCTCATCAGTCTTGGCAGAAGATCTTGTTTTCTACACCAAGTATATAGTGTTATGTGTGAACTGCATCAAAGTCCCTCCATTCACCCCCATTGGATTCATCATATATTTGCCACTTCCATCTCAGAGAAAGTCTTGTCTCTGCTCCTTTCCAAGGCTAACACTTCATGTGTACTCAAGATTTCAGTCCCCCCATATCATCTGAAAACTTGATTTTCAATAAGTCCTTCTTTTTGTAGTTTCCCTCCCCACCCATTCATTCTCCTCAACCAACAAACATTTTCAGGTATCCTTCAGCCCCAAAACAATTTGTTCATTTCTTGTTTCCCTTTTAGCAGTCATGCTCTCCTTTCACTTTCCATTAGCGGTATTTTTTGAACGAGAAATTTACATTCTCAGCCTTTAACGCATTATTTTCCATTTGTTCCTCAGCTTGGTTTCTGTTCCCACTATTGTGCTATTAAAGCTGCTCTGCTGATGTCATCAAATAATTTCAACTCAGGTAGGATCTGAGGCCTGCTGAGAACTTTTCTTCTTGCTTTAAATCAGTGGTTCACAAATGTAAGAGTGTGCATAAAAATGATTATGGTGCTTATAAAAATAAAGAAAAAGGAGAAAACAATTCTGGACTTCTCTGGAGAAATTCTCACGCTTCATAATGAGTAATTACAGTGGTTTTATTCATCTCCTATGGATACTAGGAGAAGAGTAAACACAAAATTCCTGAACTATTTCTCTGAACTCTAATCCATATTTCCAGCTGCCAGTTAAACACGGCCACCTGATTATCACTCAGGCATCATGAACTCAAATTCCAAATCTGAACTCATTACCTCCCCTGCTAATCAGATAACTACTCTTTTAATCTCTGCCTCCACTGAAAATGTCACTCTCCACCCATTTGCCCCGACAAGAAGCCTTAATCATCCTATACTTCTCCTTTGATTGCAAAACCTCTTCTTCTTGCTTCACCGTAAGCAGGGTGATATAGGTTATGCTATGTATCAAATAAAGAATTGAAAGCACCTAACTTAGCACCTGGACTAATGTTAGTTCTGCCCTCTCAACCCAGTCACACTGAGCTACTTGCTACTTGCTTTCTCAAGTCCACATCTCTTTGCATATATGGTTCTACCTGTCTAGGGATTTTTTTCCTAACTGACTTTTAGGTAACTTTTCCAGAAAACCCAACTTAAACACTGTTATGCATTCTAAGATCTCACCATATAATTCTATGATAGTACTTACACTTCACTAAATTATAGCTACTTATTTGTCTTTCCACCCTTGGGACCAAGAGAAACAGACTACATACTGTAAGGGCCCAAGTGACATTTATCTCTGTGTAACAGACATTCCCCTAAGCCACTTTAGCCTGGGGCTATGTGCAAGGGTCCAATCATCACAAATCTGACTTTGTAACTAGACTTCGCTGGAACTTCAGACCTTGCCCAAGGCCCCTTGTCTGGTTTTCGGGTGTGTGCATGATCTCAGAAGCAGCCCACAACAGGCAGACGATATCTATTTTATATTCAGCTTCTTGGCCCACCCAGCTACTGAAGTACTGCCCAGCCATGCCGATGATGTTGCATTTCGATGCTTCTGATGCTGCCCAGAGATGCCACATTCATTAGCCTGCTACCCTGTGCCAATGCCATTTCTCCACAACTGTCTCACTGAAGCAGACATCTGTTGTCTTTATCTGGAAACTTGTCTACTCTTCTGGTAACAGAAACCCTTTTTCTAGCTCAGAACCCATTCTTGTGGTCACCCAAATTTGCTAATCAAAATTCTCTATTCTCATCTCATCCTCAGGAAGTGCGTCAGAAAGGAGTATGTGAACCATGCCAAGCAAATCAGAGCCCTTGCTGGGACTACTCTAAACTGGAAGGCTGTGATTCTGGGACTGGCCACCATCCTACCTGCTACATGGAAGTGACATGCTTGCAATGTGAAGTTCTGCAAATCAGCAGAGCTTAGATAATAAGCTAGAGCCCTTGAAACTTGTCACGTGAGACAGTAAATTTCCTTGTGGTTTAAATTTGAGTAGGATTTCTATCATTTGTAACTACAAGAATTCCAATAACTTCTAATACTATTTTTAGCATGGAACCTAGACTGCTTGTTATTACTTGAGCAAGTGACCTCCATGCATTGCCAGGACTGAGCCCCTGGGATGCTTCATCCCCTTTCCTGCCATTGCCAGATGTGTCATTCTCCTCCCCTCCCTTCTTACCACCTAAATCCAATCTACAATTCCTGAGCCTTAGCCCCCATCATCCACCACAGCCTGGTGTTCTACAGTGGTTATTTTGTTTCAGTTCCTGAAGAATGAATGAGGATTTCTTTCTTAACCCCTATTCAGAGGCAAGCAAACTTTTTTCTGTAAAGGGCAAGATAATAAATATTTTATGCTTTGCAGGCCACACCCATCTCTGCAACTACTCAACTCTACCAGTGTGGACATAGGCGATGTAAAATGAACGAGCATTACTGTGTTCCAATAAAACTTTTCTTATGAACATTGAAATATAAATTTCATGTAAGTTTCATGTGTTATAAGTTTTTAAAAAAATTATTCCTCTGATTTTTTTCTAACTATTTAAAAATGCAGAACCATTCTTAACTCCCACTCTGCTTACAGACCATAGATTGCCTATCCCTGCTCTAGGTCACAGAGTCCCCCCCACCAGCTCCCCCAAATCATTCTTTCCTCTTCCCATGCCCACCCAACTCTTCACTAGAGTTCAGTCAACAAATTCAAACTATTTGAACTTAGTCCCAAATCTGTCTCTCCAATGCACTAGCCCTCTGTTATATGAGAGAACACTCAACACAAGTCTGTTGGATGAGTGGATGAAGAAAAGCTAGTGGAAGAAATGACAAAATTAGAAGGTAAAATTCCTCATTCTTTCTTAAACAATTTTTTAGCATAACATCTTTTTCCTAGCATAATTTCACCAGAAAGTGAAAGGACCATACAGAATGGTACTTCTGGAGGACACCCAAAGCTGTCATCTCAGTCAGGGGAAGGATTCTCCTAGTCAGCCAGTTGAAAGAGCCAAGTGTGAAAGCTACAGGAAAAGATTGGCCAGCTGGACCCCTGTACTTTGAATGTGGACTCTGAGAATTCACTGTGGAGAAGGAGAGAAGAGTTCTAAACTGGCAGCATACTCATGGTTGAGTGAATCCAGACACAAGGCTGAAAAATGACTAATTTATCATTTTCAATTAATCTAAAGTTTTCTGATATTCAGACATTGTCATAATTACCAAATCAATTTCCCTATGGAGTTTAAGCATTCTTGTAGAAAATGAAGTAATTTCTCAAATTTAAATTCAAATATCTTGTGTTTTAATGTAATAAAGATAAAGTGATATGTTATTGCCAAGAAGGAGAAGAAACCATGAATTCCATCCCAAGCCTCCCAGTTCCTGGCCACCCTTGTGAACTTGTGGCATCTACCAGAACTCCTAGTTCAGGCAGGATACGTGTCGGTGCATACAAGCTAACCTCTAAGGGTATCTAGTTTATTAAACAATTACAGCTCTAAGAGCCTGGAAAACCACATCTGGCACACAAGAGTGAGAGTCTTGGGACTGACAACATTAACAAAGGTGGAAAATCTCTACTTTCAGTGTGTGTGAAACAGAAAATCAGAGGCTCCCAGGCGCATGGCCTTGGGCATTCTCTTACTCTGTCCTCACCTTGATCCCTCCCTGGCTTTCCATCTTTTCCTCTCTCTATCTCTTTCTCTCATTTCCTGATTCTTCCTCCTTCTCAAAATAAACACAAGTCGGGCTTCCCTGGTGGCGCAGTGGTTGAGAGTCTGCCTGCCAATGCAGGGGACACGGGTTCGAGCCCTGGTCTGGGAAGATCCCACATGCCGCGAAGCAACTGGGCCCGTGAGCCACAATTACTGAGCCTGCATGTCTGGAGCCTGTGCTCCGCAACAAGAGAGGCTGCGATAGTGAGAAGCCCGCGCACCGCGATGAAGAGTGGCCCCCACTTGCCGCAACTAGAGAAAGCTCTCGCACAGAAACAAAGACCCAACACAGCCCGCGCACCACGATGAAGAGTGGCCCCCGCTCGCCGCAACTGGAGAAAGCCCTCGCACAGAAACGAAGACCCAACACAGCCATAAGTAAATAAATAAATAAATAAAAATTAAAAAAAAAAAGCTACAAAATAACTTGTAAAAAAAAAAAAACACACACACACAAGTGATTTTTTACATTCCAATACACTCAAATTGGAAGGATTTGGAAAATTTTCTCCCAAATGCATCAGGCAAATAACCAACTTCCTGCAAATAAAACCTCTAGCTCAGGTGTCCACTGCCACATAATCATTCACCTGTACTATGTGCCAAGAAGACCCAGTTCTTGGTGCTTGTGAGGTGTAGTAGGCAGAATTTTGGCCCCCATGACCTTTCCTCCCTGTTACTACTCTTGTGAATATGTTACATTACATGGCAAAATGAACTTTGCAGATACAATTAAGGTTACTAGTCACTTGACCTTAAAATAGGGAGATTATTTTAGATTATCCAAGCGCATCCAGTGTAATCATATGAGCTCTTAAAAGCAGAAGTAAGGGCAGAAGGGGAAGTCAGAGGGATCTGAAGTATAAAAAGGACACAATGTGCCATTACAGGTTGGAAAATGGAAAGCCACATGTGAAAAGAATTGCAGGAGGCCTTTGGGATTTTAGGAGCTGAAAGCAAGGACTCTGGCTGACAGCCAGCAAAGAATGTAGGGTATATTGGAACACTCTGTACTATCTTTGTGATTTTTCTGTAAATCTAAAACTGTTCTAAAAAATAAAGTTTTTTCTTTAATTAAAAAAAAATAAAATGAATGGAGACCTCAGCTCTTCACCTGCAAGGAAGTGAATTCTGCCAACAAGGTGAATGAGCTTGGAAGTGGATTCTTCCCTAGGGCCCCCGGATAAGAGCCCAGGCTGGCTAACACTTTGATGTCAGCCTTATGAAACCCTAGGCAGAAAACCCAGTTGAACCACGCCAGACTTCTGACCTATAGAGAACTGTGGGCTGATAAATTTGCATGGTTTTAAGCCACTACATTTGTCGGCAGTTTGTTACTCAGCAATAGAGGAAGCATCAGGGAACGAGATGGGGAGACAGCTCTGCCTGCATGTAGCTTATATTCCATCAAGTACAGACATATAATAAACAATACATACGACTAAAAAAAAAAACGATATAGTACATTTATTGTAATGTACTATACAATTGTAAGTACTAGGAAAGGAAGCAAATGTAGGAGTAATGTAGGTAAGCGGTAACATAAGAAAAAGTAAATGAAGAAGTAATGTAGGAAAATGTAGACAAGAGGAATCAGAATGCTGTTTGGTTGGGGTGGTGCAGACGGCAGTTGGTTTAATAGGTGGTCAGCCTCATCGAGGAAGCAGTATTTGAGTGAATAGATGAAGGAGGTGAGACACTGAGTCAAACAAATCCTTGGAGTAAGAACATGAATGGCAGAACAAACAGCATAAGCAAAGGTCCTAAAGCAGGACAGGGCTGGTCAGGCTCCAGGAATGGCTAAGGAGGTGATGCTTTGGGGCAGACTTGCCAAGGGAAGAGCAGTAGGACGGGGGGTCAAAGAGGTGACAGGAGGCCAAATCACACGGGGCCTTGTAGGTCAGTCTGAGCCTTTGATTTTACTCTGAGAAAAATGGGAGAGTCATTGCAGAGCTTTGAGCAGAACAGTGACATGAAGATCACCATTAGTCTCAAGGTAAAACAAGGATAAAAGACTGCAAACCAACAGAAGGCTAACGTAATATCCAGGTGAATAATGATGATGTCTTGGACCTGGATGGTAGCAATGAAGGTGGTGAGAAATAGTCTGTATATATCTTGAAGGTAGAGCCAACAGGATTTCACATTGGATTGGATGTGTGGTTTTGAGAGAAAATAAGATTTTAGAATGACTCCAAGGTTTTTGGACTGAGTACCTGAAAGGATGAGTTGCCATCATCTGAGTTGAGAAAGGCTATAGGTAGAGCAAATTTTATGGGAAAGAAGAGTTCAGTCTTAGACATGTTAAGTTTGAAGTGTCTGTTAAACGTACAAGTGGAAAATTTGATTAAGCAGTTGAAAAAACTCGGGCTGCAGCTCATGAGAGAGCTCTGGTCTGAAGAGGTAATTGGGGCATCACCAGCATACAGATGATGTTTAAAAACACTGGGATGAATGAGGTCATCAAAGCCATAATTCAATAAAAGAAAAGAACCTAGAATGCAATAATGAGATACTCCAACATTAAGAGGGCTGTGAGAAGAGAAGAGAAACTTACAAAGGAGACCTAGAAGAAGCTACAAGTGACATCACAAACTTCATATATTTCCCTTAAACCCTTGGCATGAATTCTTCCTTTCAACCTCACTCCCTCTTATCCCTTCCCAGCACCCAAATGCAAATGATGGAAAAGCAACATTTCAAAATCCCCAATATGCAAATTGCATGAGTAAGGGACATCTGGAAAAGGTCATTCTTAATTAAGCCCTACTGGCTAAACCAATCAATTTAGTGTCTGCCAGAACATATTATATGTTTTTTGCCATTATTTTGTCTTCATGTTGATCCTGACTTCTTGACTATCTTTACTTTCTACTTCCCAAACTCCAAAAGGGTGTTTGCTTGTGCTAACCTTCACATACATTGTCAGATCCCCTGCACTCTCTTCATTCATTGCATCTTTCCTTGCCACTAGATTAAACTCCCCTTGAGAATTGAAAGTATATTGTCTACTTCTTATAACCCCACAGTTGATAACAGCAAGAATTTCACTGTATTTACTGAATACATCGGTATGAGTTTATCTTCTTTACATGTCCACATATCTAATTTGTAGAAATTAATTGAATCAAAGGGTAAACTGGCTGCCAAAGACAGGTTGGAATGATGAAAGTAATTGTGTTTCTCTTGCATCAGATTTAAAAACTGAGCTTATATATGAGCCAAATGTTTTCAAACCTGGTTTAAAATGTTTTCATGGGTCTCAGATACCATTAAAATGACTGCAACTGCAGAACTTTTTAATTGGAAGAAAAGGTGTGAGAAAGATTGTAACAGTACTGCCCCTCACCTGCATCCCATCTAATGTGTTCTGAGCCTTCATTGTAATGTTCACTCATATAGAGGTTTTTTTCTGATTTTCACATATCACAGACAAATATAATAGCCATCCCAATGTAACTATTCAGTCTTCATGAAATTAATTGCAATGAGCAAATTTTACCCAGAAAACTTTGGAATTGACTAGAGATTTCTTACTAGATTTTTTTTGGGGGGAGGGCTGGATTCCCCAAGAAACAGACCCCCAAGATCAGGAGGTAAGAATAAGTAACTAATGGGAGAGGTTATCCTGGGTAGAGGGAAATGGACAAATGATCCAGTGAAGGGAAAGAAGCCAATAAATGATGTGTTACCAAGTGGGTTACTGCTACGGCACCTAGCAACCAATCTTACTAGGGAATTCTAGGAGACAGTGAAAAACATGCCTCTAAGATATCCCAACAGAGGAGAGAGGGAGCTGAGGTATATATCCACCAGCTCCTCCCCCATGATTCGTCAAGGGATGCTTCCAGGGGCACGAACTATCTCACCACCTGCTTTCCCTGTACGTCAGCTGGGCCAAAGAAAACCCTTGGGTGAAGGTAAAGGTACGCGCCATAGGATACTGTCAGCATGTTACTGGAATAGTGAATGCTGACGGTATGTGAGGGAGGCACAAAGAACATCTGCTACACCAGTCCTAGAATGCTTGTGTTCATGCAACTTCACTTTTTTTAGACAAGGCATCTATTGTTTTATAACTGTCCTATACCTTTTCTCTCTGGAACTAATGGGGCTGTCAATCAGAGTCTCTTCCTCTTCCATCAAACCCTGGGCCAGTGAGGCAATCAGAGTGACCCAACATGCTGGACAGAGTGATTATTTCAAGGCATAAAACTCAAAAAAGGCCAGTAAGAGTCCTTGAGGACTGATGCACATGCTGGTAGAGAGGCTCCCACCTAAGGATACTAGTTAAAAGGGCTAGGTTAACCCAGTGCTGCTTTTGGCCTTACCGCCTGTACTTGGAGACAAACAGCCCAAGAATGAAGCCAACACAGAGGGAAAAAAAAAAAAAAAGATGGAGAGAGACAGAGCCTTAGTGACACTACCTGTGCGTCCCCGATCCAGCTGTGTCTGAACCAAATCCTAAGCCTGGGACTTTGAAGTTTCCTGAGACAAAGAATATTCATTCTCTCTCCCTCTCTCAATTTTTTAAGATTTCTTTTTCTTACACAAATTTGAGTTGGTATTCAGTCACATGCATCCATAAATCCTGACTAATATGAATTTTATAAGCACTTGGGCAAATGGATACTGTTGTTAAATACTGTTTCTCTGAGTAATACCCAAGTTACACGCAAGAGTATGAAACAACTGGGGGGGGAGCTTAACACAATTTTTGCATCAATCTTTTCTGTACATTTTTATGTATTCAGAAAATATTTACTGGAGGTAGAAACAAAAAGCACTAATGTATATTGACTCTCTAGTAAGATTTAATATTCACATTACATTCACATACTATGTTATATAATCCTCACAGAGACTCAAACCTTGTTTGTCCTGGGTCGCACAGCGAGTAAGTTGCAGGTGGTAAGAACTGAACATAGTTTCCTTGACTTCCTATTTTTTATAGCACCTTTCTACTGGATACTTATGTTTAAGCCAAGTACTATGGGAAAGGGAGCTATAGTGATGTAAATGAAGAAGTTCCTGACTACAAGGTGAATAGAAGGGAACAAACACACTGACAAATATCCTCAAAAGGTATATAATCCACTCAGTGCCATGTCAGTATATGGATGAAGATCTCCAGAAGAGAGTCAGCTGGGAAAGGTTGTGTGAAGGGAGTTCCATGTAAGCAGGATTTCAGTAAGAAGAAATGGGGCAAGGTAGACATTCTAGATAGAGAAGGTAGCACAGAAGCACAGAGACTATTCAAATTACACATTGCATGGTGACTCTCAGAGAACAGTTGGCAGAGGTATGAAGTAATATAGTCAGATAGTACTTCCTGAACTTTATTCAGTTGAATAACATCCTTACAATTCTTTTCCACATCCATAGACCATGAGTTGTACTATATTTTAAAGAATACTTATTGAAATAAATATATATTGCCAAAGTGTTTAAAAGTTAGATTAACCGTCACCTAAAACTACCTCTCATGCTGGTTTGGTGGCAAATACAAGGGCTTCAGAAGCAACCTGATCTGGTCTCTATCTGAGCTCTGCCCCTTAATTTTGATCTAGGGTACTGAACCTTTCTGGGGCTTTGTTTCCTCATTTGGAGTGCTGTGAAGTTTAAATGAAATGATGCATGTGGGACTCACAATGAAATGATGCATTGTTTATACCACTACTCTTACCCCCATCCCTACCCAGCATGGATGCTTAGGCAGGTGCTTTGTTTTGCTGAGCCACAGAAAAAAAGTGAGAATGCAATGGGAGAAGAGAAGTTTTCTAACTATTAAAAGGAAAGGGTGAGGTAGTGTCTGGGAAAAGAGGAACTTTGGGACAAGAGCAAAGACACTTAGGAGCATTCAGGGGCCTTTTGACTATGTGCATTCCATGTAACTTTACATCTCTCTCTTTGAACAAAGTTCCAATAAAAGCTGTATTATTTATCAATATTTTTAGAGTCACTTAATAGGGTGAAAAAAACATAAGGATTGACTGAGATTGGCCTAAGAATAAGAACACACAAGAAGAGGCTGCTGGTGGCATTATTGAAGAAGATCAACATGAAAAGAGAAACATGCATTGATAGGAGTAATCAGGATGCGTAGGAAGGACAAGATACTTGAAACAAAGAGAAAAGTATGAAATCTATTAGCCCAGGCAATGATAATAGTCTTAGCTATGGATGAGGGAATAGATAAAAATGGGGTGGGGAGGGGGCGAGGTGAGAAAAATGAGAATAACAATTTACTGTCAAGCTTTGTCCAGTTGATTATTTTACTCCAGGCTTAGAGTCAAAAAAGAAAAGAGAAGGGGGGAAAAAAAAAAAAAGAAAAGAAAAGAATGGTAATGCTTTCATGAGAGTCATGAACAGTATTGACCAAACAATCTAAAAAACTGAGTTTCTGTACCTTTTTTGAGAGCTTATTTTATCTGATGCTTGAAAAGTTGAACCAACCCCATTTTGATTTCCTTTATCTGAACTATTATTGATCCAGATTTCTCATTGGTGATATGGACACGCCTAAGGGGTCAACTGAGAAACAAGAGTGAAAAATAAATAAACTAAGGTACACCAGCTTTTCACTCTTCCAGCCGTGTTCATGGCTGGTGATGTAGCCAGTGCTGCTTTTAGGATTATTCTTTGAAAAGTAGTTCAGTTCGAGACAAGTCACTTTGGAATCAGGACTCCATTTGGCTTTCCTGTATTAATGACCCAGCTATAGTTAATTACAATAATGGAAATCCAGCAAAATGTGTTAACAAAACTTTGGAAAATTGCCCCAAAACCTTGGGGAATAATGAATGCTAAGCTTGACCTGTTGACATGTAGTGACTCATTATGGATTATGATAAAGTAAGGTGTATCACATTAGACAACAATATGCATAAAGCAAATCTGATTAAATTATTGTAAGTGATGACTGGACCTAACTAAGCCATTCATGGGTGTTAAGGGGTGATACAGCCTCCCACACCAGCAGTCATCAAATACACACTAGTCCTGATGTTGGTACCAGTACCAGTGGGGATTCCCCAGACACATGTTAATCTACAGAGTCAAGGGAGGAAAGTGACTTTCTCAGTCATATCTTTTCAATATTATCAACTGTTTAGTATTTCAGTAGTTCACTAGCTGTTTACTTGCAGAGTTAAGTAGAGAGATTTTTTGTATACTCTGAGCATTTGTAACCATCCATCCAACTTTCAGATTTGAAAATGCTACATTTTCAAACTCTTTTTGCATGCACCTTACAGAGGTCAAAGAACTGGCATTAGTCTGAAGTGTTAGCTTGTGTTTTTTGGAAATCAGTTGAATTTAATGAACGAAATGTGTATACACATTTTCTTTGAAGAAAGGACAATGGGAATAAAAGGAAAATATCATATTAATTCAAACTCAGATTCCACTTACTGAAACCCAGGGTCTCAAATAAATGCCTATAAGTAATGCATTTCATCAATTAGTGATGATTTCTCCAGTTTCATGGCATAAAAATAGATGCTTATATCATTAAACCAGATCACTGTTATACATAGTGATAGAAACAAAGATATGAATTCACAACTAGCTGATAAAGTTTCCAGTGAGATCTACAAATTTAGTAAGAAAGAAAGGCACACATGTTTAATGTTTATGATACCCCATACCCTGTGCCATTTCCTTCATCATGTGCTGTTAATCATTGCAATAACACTGTTATAAGGTATTTTATTCCCTTTTTCATAAAAGAGAAAACTGAGGATCAAAAAATTAAATAACTTGTAAAGTTTTCATAGATTGTAGCAAAGCTAGGACCGAAGCTCAAGTCTGCCTCCAAAATTCATATTCATTTCATAATTGTCAGAATAGAATAAGCAAATCTCATAACAACTAAGTAAGATGAGGCAAACTGGGGGCAAAAATAACACAGTAAACAAACAAACAAACACTCCATTACCGAATTCATTTTGTATACTTGAAACACCTTCTAAATAATGCATTGTTTCTTCCAACAATGCATTTTAGAACCACTCCATTTTAAATGTGCAATTAGAAATTCAGACTACCAACAAGCAAAGAATGACATCTTTTGTATATGTATAGGTAGCATACCTGAGGTTTGTGAGATGTCACAGAATGACATGATCCAGTCTAGAACATCTTTGTCTTAATTTTTTTTCAAATGTGAAGCTTAATTTTTCTTAACCTCAGGTTTTATTTAAAGGACAATTAGCCTCTGATAGTGTTCAGCTCCATGCTAAGTAGTATTTATTTTTAATGTCCATTTACAAAGAAGACTACAATCAGAATAATTCTGTGGAGGAAACAAATAACATTTCCCCTTTAAAGAAGGCAAAAAAAAAAAAAAAATTCCACGTAGAGTCTGGAAATAGTTATTGTTGTCTCTAACTGCAAGTGTGGTTTATTGTGCACTTCAGGAGGACAAATTCTTAAAAGGCATATGCATAACAGGTGAAGCTTTTTAAGTTCATTATGTAATATGGGCTCTTAAAGAAACGTGCAGGGCTTCCCTGGTGGCGCAGTGGTTGAGAGTCTGCCTGCTAATGCGGGGGACGCGGGTTCGAGCCCTGGTCTGGGAAGATCCCACATGCCGCGGAGCAGCTGGGCCCGTGAGCCACAATTGCTGAGCCTGCGCGTCTGGAGCCTGTGCCCCGCGACGGGAGGGGCCGCGATAGTGAAAGGCCCGCGCACCGCGATGAAGGGCGGTCCCCGCACCGCGATGAAGAGTGGCCCCCGCTTGCCGCAACTGGAGAAAGCCCTCGCACGAACCGAAGACCCAACACAGCCAAAAATAAAAATAAATAAATAAATAAATAAGAAAATCCTTTAAAAAAAAAAAAAAAAAAAAAAAGAAACGTGCAGTTCACGAGGGGTTATTGGAGCCAGCTACAGAATTCCGAAGGAAGCTCTACCAACAGCTTTCTAATTGAATCTCAAAAGACTGTAATTGTGTTCCACTCTGTAGGCAGCCTCCATTCCATGTGGCTACAGTCGGTTGTAGGTAATCAGATTACTCATGGGTTACTGCCTGCAGCCTGCAGGAGAGCGCCAAGAGTAAGAAGGCAACGTGTTGTAGGGTTAATGAAGCTTCATATGGTGCCAATATCACACTGAGCCATTGCCTACAGGGTGAGAAAGGATTATCTCCCATGTTAATATGCCATTTGACCCGTGCCAGAGAAGCAGTCTAAATCACTGAATAAGTATGTAAGTCATCACTGAGAAGTGTTTGCCATGCCAGCTCTCATTGCTGTGAAAACAAGTTGTTCCTTAGCCTGTGAATTTTAACTTTGGTGCTCTTTAAAGTACAGTTTCAACATTGGCTCCCAACATCCCTGGAAAGGCCATACAGACATAAGATTCTCTAAACTGGAGCCAAAGCAAGGAAATGCACATGCTTTTCTTCAGTTTGAACTAAACTTCTCTGGAGAATAAGGTCAGTGTAGTGCAATTTCCCGACATCCATCAATGATTTCATTTCTCTAAACTTGCCTCTTACAAAGATGTTTAGGCCCTCATGAGCCTTGGGATTCTCACTGCTAATTAAATTTTTGGTCAAATGATATCCCAATTTGTGAAGGAGTGAAGAAAGCTCAAAGAATTGACAGGGAAAACAGCAAAAGTTAGTCCAATTTGTACTGTGAAAGCTCAACCTCATAACAATAGGACAATACAATCAACACTCTAAAGTTTCCTTATTTCCACTCTGCTCTTGACATGGTAGGATGAGAACAAAGCAATTCTCAATGGTGTAATTAACACACTGAGAAATAATTCTATCAGAGAAGTTTGGTTGTATTCTTAAATTCATAAATATTTAAGATTAAAAACCAACTTCTAACATCAGAAAATTCTGTATGATTTTCTACATATTAACTCATTTAAAAATTATTTTAATTATTTCAGTTTGTAGGTTAGAGAAGCAAAAGATTAATGCAAGTTAAGAAGACTCTGGAGCAGAGATGTAATATTTTGTTAATATTTTCTTCTTGCACTCCCTTTATTTATTGTTTAGAATAGTAAATTCATGTAAAGGGTGTAAAGTCCAAAAGATACAAAAGCAAGTACAGCTCCCATTTCTTACTGTAACCGGGTGCTTGTGTATCTTTTCAGAAATATTCCATTAGTACACCCGCATATATCCACCTTTGAATTTAGTATCTATGAGTCTACCTATATATGCCTGTATGCACGTGTATCTGAATGTATATATCTAAATTCAGATTTTTGAGGAGTTTACATTTGTAGGGATTTACATACAATTAGTTTTAAAAAACGAGATATAACTTAAAGGACAAAAACCTTAAATGTACAATTTGATGATATTTTACATAATATACTGTCACGTAACTAGATTATTTCCACAACCTCACGAGGTCCCTTTTGTAGCCTCTAATCAATAGATATCAAAAACTTCATATTTGTAGAATATTGCATGCACATTTTTTGGATCCATATTCTTTCTTTCAACATTATTCCTGTGAAATTTATCCATGCTGTTGTGTGGACAGTAGTTCATTCTTTTTGGAGACTTTAATTTTTAGAGCAGTTTTAGGTTCACAGCAAAATTTAAGGGAAGGTACAGAGGTTTCCCATGTACTTCCTGCCCCCATGCATGCATAGCCTGCCCTATTATCAATATCCCCCACCAGAGGGGTACATTTGTTACAGCTGATGAATCTGCATTGACACATCAATCATAATTACCCAAAGTCTATAGTTTACATTAGGGAGTTCATTCATTTTTATCATCTGATATTCCATTGTACCTAAAGTGAGTATCACAATAAAGCAAGTCACAGAAATTTTTTGGCTTTCCAGTGCATATAAAAGTCATGTTTGCACTATACTGTAGTGTTTTAAGTGTATAATAGCATTATATCTAAAAAAAGTACATTCCTTAATTTAAAAATGCTTCATTGCTAAAAAATGCTAACCATCATCTGAGCCTCCAGTGAGTTGTAAGTTCTTTGCTGGTGAAGGGTCTTGCCTCAATGTTGATGTCTGCACACTGATCAGAGTGGTGATTACTGAAGGTTGGGGTTGGTGTGGCATTTTCTTAAAATAAGACAATGATTCGCAAAAATGTTCCTATAAAAGGGTTTCATCTTCAAGGAATTCATGGAAAAGACTCTGACAAGTACAGGTTGCTGGTAACTGACTATACTGCTGAACTGAATGAATAAGCATTTTCAGAACTCTAATGAAAAACTGATGAACTCATAAAAGTGCTAACAAAAGATCAAGATGAAAAAAAAATAATAATTACATGGGACTGAGTGAACTGATGAGGATGATTATAATTTTTGTGACTTTCTGTTTGAATAAAAAAAAAAATCCCATAAGGACTCAGAGGCAAAAAATGTACAAATCAATTTTCACTGCAAAGTAAAGGAGCTGTTACAGTGGAGGATTGCTGGACTGAATGTCAATATTATGACATAGTATGAGTGTGTTTCGTGTTTGGTAATTGCAATCATTGTTGCTTTTGTTGTGGTCATCCATTTACAATGCTTGGTGTCAGTTTATTTATCTCTTGTAAAAATAAAATACAGCGTGTGTGTGAGAAAAAAAAAAAAAAGACAATGAAGTATGCTGCATTGACTGACTCTGCCTTTTCGGGACAATTTCTCTGTAGCATACAATGCTGTTTGACAGCATTTTACCCCACTGTAGGACTCCTTTCAAAATTGGAGTCAATCCTCTCAAACCTTGCTGCTGCTCTATCAACTAAGTTTATGTAATATTCTAAGTCCTTTTTGTCATTTCAACAATCTTTACAGCATCTTCACCAGGAGTAGATCCCATCTCAAGAAACCACTGTTCTTTGCTCATCCATAAGGAGCAATCCTCCTCTGTAAAGTTTTATCATGAGATTACAGCAATTCAGTCACATCTTCAGGCTCTGCTTCTAATTCTAGCTCTCCTGCTATTTCCATCACATCTGCAATTACTTCCTCCACTGAAGTCTCAAACCCCTCAAAGTCATCCAAGAGGGTCAGAATTAACTTCTTCCAAACTCTTGTTAAAGTTGATATTTTGACCTCTTTTCATGAATCATGAAAGTTCTTAATGGCATCTAGAATGGTGAATCCTTTCCAGAAGATTTTCAATGTACTTTGCCCAGATCCATCAGAGGAATCACTATCTATGACAGCTATAGCCTAACGAAATGTATTTCTTAAATAACAAGACTTGAAAATCAAGATTATTTCTTGACCCATGGGTTGCAGAATGTATGTTGTGTTAGCAGACATGGAAAAACATGAATCTCATTGTACATTTTCATCTCCTGGGTGACCAGGTGAATTGTCAATGAGCAGTAATATGTTGAAAGGAATCCTTTTTTCTGAATAGTAGGTCTCAAACAGTGGGCTTAAAATATTCAGTAAACCATGCCATAAACAGATGTCCTGTCATCCAGAGTAGATTCAGCATAATTCTTTTTTTTTTTTTTCTTAATGGCCCTATGATTTTCAGAATGGTAAATGAACACTGGCTTCAAACTTAATGTCACCAGCTGCATTAGCCCCTAACAGAGAATCAGCCTGTCTTTTGCAGCTCTGAAGCCAGGCATTGACTTTTCCTCTCTAGCTATGAAAGTCCTAGATGTCATCTTCCAAAAGAAGACTGTTTCATCTACATTGAAAAAATCCAGTGTTTAGTGTAGCCACCTTCATTATCTTAGCTAGATCTTCTGGATAACTTGCTGCAGCTTCTATATCAGTAATTGCTGCTCCACCTTGCCCTTTGATGTTATAGAGACGGCTTCTTTCCTTAAACTTCATGAACCAACCTCTGCTAGCTTCAAACTTTTCTTCTGCAGCTTCTTCATTTCCAGCCTTCATAGAGTTAAAGAGAGTTGGGACCTTGCTCTGAATTAGGCTTCGTCTTAACAGAATGTTGTGGCTTGTTTGATCTTCTACCCAGACCACTAAAAGTTTCTCTATATCAGTAGTGAGGCTGTTTCTCTTTCTTATCATTCATGTGTTCACTGGAGTAGCACTTTTAACTTCAAGAATTTTTACATTGCATTCACAACTTGGCTAATTGTTTGGCACAAGATGCCTACCTTTCAGCTTATCTCAGCTTTTGACATGCCCTCCTCACTAAGCTTAATCATTTCTAGTTTTTGACTTAAATTAAGAGCCATGTGACTCTTCCTTTCACTTGAACACTTAGAGGCCATTGTAGGTTTATTAACTGGCCTAATTTCAATCTTTTTGTGTCTCAGGGACTACGGAGAACTGAGGAGAAACAGAGAAACCAGGAACGGCTGGAAAAAGCGAGAGACCAGGAACAGCTGGTTGGTGGAGCAGTCAGAATACACATAACATTTACTGATAAAGTTCCCTATCTTACATGGGTGTGGTTCATGACACCCCATAACGATAACAATAGATCGACATTAAAGGTCACTGATGACCATAACAAATAATAATGAAATAGTCTGAAATATTGTTAGAATTACCAAAATGTGACACAGAGACACAAAGTGAACAAATGCTGTTGGAAAAAAGATGCTGATAAACTTGCTCATGCAGGGTTGCCCTAAACCTTCTATCTGTGAAAAACACAGTATCTGTGAATCGCAATAAAGTGAAGCGTGATAAAATGAAGTATGCCTATATGCCTATCCTAAAATTAATTGGGCATTTGGTTGTTTCCAAACTAGGGCTATGATGAATAAGACTATGAACATTATTTTACGTTTCTTGTTAGACATTAACACTCACTTCTATTGGTTAATATCCAAGATTGAAATTATTGGGTCATAGGGTATATATATGTATGTTTAGCTTTAGTAGATACCCCTAGTTTTCCAAAGTAATTATAACAATAAATATCAAATTAGCATTGTATAAGGGTTCCAATTGTCCCACATTCTTGTCAAGACTTGGTACAGTCAGTTCTTTAATTTTAGCTGTCTCAATGGGTCACTACTCGTTGGTAGTTTTAATGTGCATTTCTCTAATAATAATACTGTGAAACCTTTTAATGTTGATTGATAATTTAAGTATCTTCTTTTGTGCAGTGCCTACTTAAATATCTGCCCCTAAAAAATGAGTTGCCTGGGATATTGGGATTGACATATATACACTAATATGTATAAAATAGGTAACTAATAAGAACCTGCTGTATAAAAATAAATAAAATAAAATTCAAAAAAAAATGAGTTGCCTGTGTTTTTTTCTTATTTATTTTTAGAAAAACATTATATATTCTAAGGCCATGGTAAAGTACATGTGTGGCACATATATTCACCCATTCTGTAGCTTTCCTTTAACTCTCTTAATGTTGTCCTTTGACAAATAAAGCTTAGTAATTTCTTTTTACAAATTTATTTTGGTATAATAATCTATATGTCTAAAATGTACAATTTGATAGGCTTTGACATGTGTTAACAATTATGAAGCCGTTACTACAATGTAGATAACAAACATATCCATCACCCCCAAAAGTTTCCTCATACTCATGTAATCTATCCTTCCCTCTCTTCACCCACATCCACAGGCAGACACTGATGTGCTTTCTCTCATTATAGATTAGTTTGCAATTTCTAGAATTTTATATACATGGAATTATAGACTATGTACTCTTTCATGTTTGGCTTCTTTCACTTAACACAGTTACTTTAAGATTCTTCCATGTTGCTACATGTAACAATATTTCCTTTCTTTTTATTTCTGAGCAGTATTCCACAGTATTCTGTAATTTGTTTAACCATTCACCTGTTGATGGACATTTGGGTTATTTCCAGTATTGATTATTATAAATAAGGGTGCTATAAACAATTATAAACAAGTCTTTGTGTGGATATAAACTCATATTTAACATGGGTAAATACCTTAGAGTAGAATGGCTGGGTTGTATGGTAGGTGTAATTTTTCATTAAAAAAATAACCAACTGTCAATATGTTATTTCAAAGTGTTTGTACCGTTTTATATTCCAAGATTTTTTATTTTATGAGATTTCTAGTGGCACAATGGTGCCAACACTTAACATGATCAGTCTTTTTATAATTTTAGCCATTCTAATGGGTATTAAGGAATATCTCAGTGGGACTTAATTTGCACTCCCTAATTTCAACTGGTGTTGAACATATTTTCATGTGCTCATTTGCCATATGTGTATTTTCTTTTGGTGAAATGTCTATTCAACTATTTTGTCAATTTTCATTTGGGCTATTTGTTGTCTTATAAGAATTCTTTGCAAATTCTACATACAAGTCCTTTGTCAGATATACGATTTGTAAGTATTTTATCCTAAGTCAGCTGCCTGCTCTTTCATTTTCTTAGAAAATGGCTTTAGAAGAACAAAAGTTTTACTCTTGTTAAAGAGCAATTTATTGATTTTATTCTTTAATAGTCCATGCTTTTAGTGTTTTATTTAAGAAATCTTTGCCAAATCCAATATTTCTAAATTATTCTCCAATGTTTTCTTCTAGAAATTTTATAAACTTAGCTCTTAGATTTACGTATATGATCCATTTCAAGCTAAGTATAGGATACTCCTTTGAAGTAATGGTCAAGGTTTTGCCTGTTTGTTTGGCTATTCCTACAAGTCTTGCAGTTTATTGAAAATAACAATAATTTCCCCAATTAAATTGCTTTGGCCTCTCTATAAAAAAATCAATTGACTGTATACGTGTGTTTATTTTGGACATCCCATTCAGTTCCAATAATCCATACTTGGTCACTGTAGCTTTATAAGCCTTCAAATAGGATATTTCATGTTTTCTGACTTTGTTCTTCTTTTTCCAAGTCCTTTTGGCTATTTTAGGTCTTTTGTACTTCTATATAAATTTTAGAATCAGTTTGATGATTTCTACAAAAAAGAGCCTTATTTGATTTTGTTTTGGATTACATTGAATCTACAGAAATTGTCAGGATAACAATACTGACTTTTCATCACTGAACAAAGGTGTATCTCTATACTAATTTAGGTCATCTTTAATTCTCTCAGAAACATTTTGTAATTCTTAGTGTAGAGATATTTTTACATCTTTTGCCAAATTTATACCTAAGTATTTCATATTCTTGATGCTACTATCAGTGGTATTGTTTATTTCAATTTCTGATTGCTTGTCAATGGTATAAAGAAAACGAATTGATTTTTCCGTAATAGTCTAGTATTCTATAACTCTGCTAACCTTATTCATTTACTAGCATTTTAGGCACATTCCATTAGATTTCATTCATAGACTATTATGTCATCTGAGAATAAAGTCTGCTTTACTACCTCCTTTTCGATCTGGATGTCTTTTATTTCTTTTTCTTGCCTTATTATACCAGAGAAAACCTCCAGCACAGTATTGAACAGAAGTGGCGAGAGTGGACAGGCTTACCTTGTTCTTGATCTTAGGAGGAAAACATTGTTTTCAACACTAATAATGATGTTAGTGTAGATTTTTCATAGATGTTCTTTATCAGGTTGAGGAGGTTCCTTACTACTCCTACTTTTCTGATATATTTTTTAAATGAATGAATGTTGGATATTCCTTAATGCTTTTCTGCAACTATTTAGATGATCGTATGTTTTATTTTTTTCCTTTTTAGTTTGTTAATGTGGTAAAGTACATAGATTGGTTCTTCAAACATTAAACCATCCATGGGATAAATCATATTTGGTTATGATATATTATCATTTGTATGTATTGTGGGATCTGACTGGCTAAAATTCTGTTAAGAATTTATTCATCTATGCCAATGAGGGATATTGGTCTGAAGTTTTCTTCTCGTTAGGTCTTCTCTTTTTTGTTGTTTGTTGGTTTGTTTGTTTTTATCAAGATAATGCTGAATTCATAAAATAGTTGGGAAGAATTTCTTCTTCAATTTTCTGAAAGTGTTTGCATAGAATTGGTATTATTTCTTTATTAAATAGTCAGTATTATTCACTAGTGAAGTAATCTAGGTTTGGATTATTATTTACGAAAATATTTTTACCTAAAAATTTATTTATTTTCATAGGTATAGAGCTATTCAGATTTCCTATTTCTTTTTGAGTGAGCTTTGGTAATATGTGTCCTTCAAGATACACATCCATTTCATCTAAGTTACTTAATTTATGAGCATAAATTTCTTTATAATATTTTCTTATATTTTAAATTTCTGTAGGATGTGTAGAGGCTATCATTTTCTTATCTGTGATACTGGCAATTTTTGTCTTTTCTCTTTTTTTCCTGATCAGTGTGGCTAGGGGGTTATCAATTTTTTTATCCTTAGCTTGTGATATTATTGCTTTTAATCTTTTGTTTTTGTCTGTTTTCTATTTTACTGATTTCTGCTCTTCTTAAAATTTCCTTTCTTATGTTTACTTTGGGTTTAATTGTTCTTTTTTTCTAGCTTCTATGGTACAAGCTTAGGTCTCCGAGTTAAGACCATTCTTTTCTTCTAACATAGGCATTTAGTGCTATAAAATTTTCCTCAAAGTACTATTTTATCTACATCCCACAAATTTTTATATGTCATGTTTTCACTTTCATTCAGTTAAAAATAGTTTCTAATTTCCTCTAGATTTTTCTCTATTTCAGGGTTTTATTTAGAAGTGTGATATTTAGTTTCCAAATTCTTAGGGGATTTTTCAGATATTCTTTTGTTGATTTTAGAATTTAATTCCATTGGGATCAGAGAGTACCCTTCGTACTAGTTAAATTTTTTTAACATATACTGACACTTGTTTTATGGCCCAGAACATGGCATACCTATCTTTAAAAAATTTTGTCTGCACTTCGAAAAAATGTATATTCTGATGCTGTTGAATGGGGTGTTCTATAAATGTTACTAGATCAGGTTGATTGATAGTGCTGTTCATGTTTTCAACATCTTTATTAATTTTCTGTCTATATATTCCATCAGACATTGAGAGAGATTTTTAAATTTTTAACTAATTGCAGACTTGTCTATTTTGCTTTGCAGTTCTATCAGATTTTCTTTACTTATTTTGAAACTCTGTTATATACATACTCTATTAGGATTTTTATGTACTCTTGATAAATTGACCAATTTATCATTATTAAATAGCCTTTCTTATCTCTAGCAATATTCTTTTCCCTGAAACATATTATGTCTGATATTAACATAACTATTCCAATTTTATTTTCATTAGTGGTAGCACTGTATATCAATTTTTTTAGACCAAGGATCAACAAACTTTTTCTGTAGAGGGCTAATAATAAATATTTTTGGCTATTTCTTTTTTTTTTTTTAACATTTTTATTGGAGTATAATTGCTTTACAATGGTGTGTTAGTTTCTGCTGTATAACAATTTTTGCCTATTTCTGCTTCTCTGGTTTCATTGACACTCTAAGATGCCTGTATGGAAAATGCATTTGCCAGTAGTTCTTTTGTTGGGTACATTGTGTGTTGTGTGTGTGTGTGTGTGTGTGTGAGTGTGTGCAAGCACATGCGCTAAAGAAATTGACTGTCTACCTCTCACACACTGAAAATACAGCATAAGACAGATGCTCTTGTATAGGGAGGGAAAAAAGGAAAGAAAGGGAAAGAAAAATGGAAGATATACAGTAGTCACTGGTCTATTTTAATTCTGGAATCCAGACAAGGACATATTCCCAGTTCCTTTATTAGGGTTTAGTCCTGTTGTCTGACAATAATTCTCCATGGCTCTTGGTTCTTCCCTTTGAATTGTCTTTCCTTTTGCCTAAATGTAACACATGACTACAGCTGAATGCTCTTCTCTGCCTGCTTCCTTCCCATAAAAATTTGGGCATACCAAGACCACTTTTCATTTCATAGTGTTGCTTTCCCTTTTAGTCCAAGCTGGCAGTGTTTCTGTTAATACAATTATCTTAAATTTTTAATGGATTTTCAATGAATCTTTTAGGGTTCAGTTCATTAAACAAAGAAAGCCCACTCACATAAAGTGTCTTAAGGTAAACTCTTCTCTACCTTCACTTCCCTGTCAAGTTTCTGTAGGATAATGCCCTAAAAATTATTAGAAGCCAGAATTTTTAATTGAGAGGATATGTGAAGCATGCTCTTAAGATTCTCAGATGGCCTTTTTGTCTGTCAAGGTATATGAGGCACCACCTTAAATACTTTTGAAGTCTTAGAAACTGCTTTAAAGTCATTTTTTAGGCCATGTTTTCCGAACAGTGCCCTGGATTTGATCTTTGCCTGAAAGCTATTTCCTAATTTGAGAATAGTTTACCATCTGGAGAGGTTGGGAATGAGAAACTGTTTTATTTTTGAACCCAAGTCCTGGATTCTTTATATTTAACAGCTTTTTTTAAAGCTCTTATTTCTTTAGTTCTTCTCTCATTTCATTACAAGCAGCTGAAGAAATCAGGTTGAATCTTCAACACTGTGCTTGGAAATTTCCTTAGGCAGATCATCCAGTTCATTAGGTATATTTATTTTCCACATTTCAATAACTGACAGCACTGCTAAACGTCTCACAACTACATTACAAGGGTCTCCTTTCCTCCAGCTTTTAATAACGCTTTACTCATGTGTGTTTAAGTTCTCACGGACAAAGTCCTCAAGACCCTATAAACTTTGCTAAAAAACTTCAGCCCCTTCTAGCTACTGTCCACATCTCAAAGTCAATGCCCCACGTTTTAAGTTTGGCTATGGCAGCCCCCAATGTGGCAATAAACTATTTTCTTGTTATCTCTGGTGGTAAAACAAACCATCTCAAACTTGGCATCATATGAAAGCAACAGTAATTTACTAGTGTTATCTCCCAGAGTTCTGAGGGTCAACTGGTCTCAGCTAGTCGGTTCTCACTGGGAGTTTCTCATGAGATTGCAGTCAGATGGTGCCTGGGGCTGCAGCCATCTCAAAAGCTTCCTCACATTTTGGTGGTTAATGCTGGTTGCTGCCTGGGACCTCAGCTAGGAGCTTTATCTATGATACCTCTCCATGTGGCCTCACAGTATGGTGTCAGAGTCCCAAGGGCAAATGTCCCAGCAGAGAGTCAGGCTGAAGTAGCACTGCTTTTAGGACCCAGTCTCAGAATTCATGAAGCATCACTTCTGCTGCATTCTACTTCCAGACAAAGAAAAAGAAACCAGACTCCACCTCTTGATGAGAGTGGTATCAAATACTTTGGAGACATGTTTTTATTTTTTTTATTATATTCATTTTTTTGGATAATAAAATAAAAATTTTTAATTTTATTTTATTTCAATTACTTTAAATTTAAAAACTAATGCTCCATCCCGTTATTAGAAAACTTTTCAGTATGTTTGGAAAAAATGGGGTCTGTGAATATTCTTTTTCAACTATAAATTTTATGAAATCAAAAGTACAGATCAAGGATTTCCCATGAAAATTTAGCATTCAAATTGAGATGTTCTGTAAGTGTGAAATACTCAGTTTTGAAGACAGCACAAAATGAGTGAGAATGTAAACCTTTTCATTAATATTTTCTATTTGATTACATACTGAAATGATAATATTTTGGATATATAGGGTTAAATAAAATATAGGTATAGCTTGTTTTATTTTGCTTCATTTTATTGTGCTTTGCAGATATTGCATGTTTTACAGATTGAAGGTTTGAGGCAACCCTGCACTGAGCAAGTCTATCAGCACAATTTTCCAATAGCATTTGTTCACTTTGGGTCTCTGTGTCACATTTTGGTAATTCTTTTTTTTTTTTTTTTAACATCTTTATTGGAGTATAATTGCTTTACAATGGTGTGTTAGTTTCTGCTGTATAACAAAGTGAATCAGCTATATGTATACATATATCCCCATATCCCCTCCCACTTGCACCTCCCTCCCACCCTCCCTATCCCACCCCTCTAGGTGGTCACAGAGCACCAAGCTGATCTCCCTGTGCTATGCAGCTGCTTCCCACTAGCTATCTATTTTACATTTGGTAGTGTATATATGTCCATGACAGTCTCTCACTTCGTCCCAGCTTACTCTTCCCCCTCCCCATGTCTTCAAGTCCATTCTCTACATCTGTGTCTTTATTCCTGTACTGGCCCTACGTTTGTCTGAACTTTTTTTTTTTTCTTTTTAGATTCTATATATATGTGTTAGCGTACGGTATTTGTTTTTCTCTTTCTTACTTCACTCTGTATGACAGACTCTAGGTCCATCCACCTCACTACAAATAACTCAATTTCATTTCTTTTTATGGCTGAGTAATATTCCATTGTATATATGTGCCACATCTTCTTTACGCATTCATCTGTTGATGGACACTTAGGTTGCTTCCATGTCCTGACTATTGTAAATAGAGCTGCAATGAACATTTTGGTACATGACTCTTTTTGAATTATGGTTTTCTCAGGGTACATGCCCAGTAGTGGGATTGCTGGGTCATATGGTAGTTCTATTTTTAATTTTTGAAGGAACCTCCATACTGTTCTCCATAGTGGCTGTATCAATTTACATTCCCACCAACAGTGCAAGAGAGTTCCCTTTTCTCCACACCCTCTCCAGCATTTACTGTTTGTAGATTTTTTGATGATGGCCACTCTGACCAGTGTGAGGTGATACCTAAATGTGCTTTTGATTCGCATTTCTCTAATGATTAGTGATGTTGAGCATCCTTTCATGTGTTTGTTGAAAATCTGTATATCTTCTTTGGAGAAATGTCTATTTAGGTCTTCTGCCCATTTTTGGATTGGGTTTTTTTGCCTTTTTGATATTGAGCTTCCTGAGCTGCCTGTATATTTTGGAGATTAATCCTTTGTCAGTTGCTTCATTTGCAAATATTTTCTCTCATTCTGAGGGTTGTCTTTTCGTCTTGTTTATGGTTTCCTTTGCTGTGCAAAAGCTTTTAAGTTTCATTAGGTCCCATTTGCTTATTTTTGTTTTTATTTCCCTTTCTCTAGGAGGTGGGTCAAAAAGGATCTTGCCGTGATTTATGTCATAGAGTGTTCTGCCTATGTTTTCCTCTAAGAGTTTTATAGAGTCTGGCCTTACATCTAGGTCTTTAATCCATTTGGAGTTTATTTTTGTATACAGGGTTAAGGAGTGTTCTAATTTCATTCTTTTACATGTAGCTGTCCAGTTTTCCCAGCACCACTTATTGAAGAGGCTGTCTTTTCTCCATTGCATATTCTTGCCTCCTTTATCAAAGATAAGGTGACCATGTACATGGGTTTATCTCTGGGCTTTCTATCCTGTTCCATTGATTTATATTTCTGTTTTTGTGCCAGTACCATACTGTCTTGATTACTGTAGCTTTGTAGTATAGTCTGAAGTCAGGGAACCTGATTCCTCCAGCTCTAATTTTCTTTCTCAAGATTGCTTTGGCTATTCAGGGTCTTTTGTGTTTCCACACAAATTGTGAAATTTTTTGTTCTAGTTCTGTGAAAAATGCCAGTGGTAGTTTGATAGGGATTGCACTGGATCTGTAGATTGCTTTCAGTAGTAGAGTCATTTTCACAATGTTGATGCTTCCAATCCAAGAGCATGATATATCTTTCCATCTGTTTGTATCATCTTTAATTTCTTTCATCACTGTCTTATAGTTTTCTGTATACAGGTCTTTTGTCTCCCTAGGTAGGTTTATTTGTCTCCTAGGTATTTTATTCTTTTTGTTGCAATGGTAAATGGGAGTGTTTTCTTAATTTCTCTTTCAGATTTTTCATCATTAGTGCATAGGAATGCAAGAGATTTCTGTGCATTAATTTTGTATCCTGCTACTTTACCAAACTCATTGATTAGCTCTAGTACTTTTCTGGTAGCATCTTTAGGATTCTCTATGTATAGTATCATGTCATCTGCAAACAGTGACAGTTTTACTTCTTCTTTTCCAATTTGTATTCCTTTTATTTCTTTTTCTTCTCTGATTGCTGTGGCTAAAACTTCCAAAACTATGTTGAATAATAGCAGTGAGAGTGGGCAGCCTTGTCTTGTTCCTGATCTTAGAGGAAATGGTTTCAGTTTTTCACCATTGTGAATGATGTTGGCTGTGGGTTTGTCATATATAGCCTTTATTATCCTGAGGTAGGCTCCCTCTATACCTACTTTCTGGAGAGTTTTTATCATAAATTGGTGTTGAATTTCGTCAAAAGCTTTTTTGCACCTATTGAGATTATCATATGGTTTTTATCCTTTAATTTGTTAATATGGTATTTCACATTGATTGATTTGCATATATTGAAGAATGGAGACATGTTTTTAAACCTCTACAGTACCTTTCTCTTTAATGACTGTATGCATGTATCATACTTAATAATGCTACATTTAAAATTTTTATACATTTTACTAAAGTTGAAAAAAAAGAGGATAAAGAGGAAAACTGGAATGTTCTCTCTTAAATATCTTAGGAAGATCTTTTCAGTAAAGTATAAGTAAAATACCAAGGGAGTGTGTCAACAGTCACACAACCGCAATAGAACACTAATTAGGAGATGGAATGTCACTGACCTAGTAATGTGAAAATACAAGAAAATGTCAGTTCATATCACTGTATATGAAAAAGATCCAAACAGGGTGATGATGTTTTATGAAACTGCAGAGACAAGGAAAAGGGTTATCACTTGTTTCTGTGCCATGCTTACTATAGCAAGTCACATATTATTCTTAAGACATTTAAGAAAGATGTAAGAAAATGTATGTTATATTTGCATGGCTTCAGGGAGGAAACCAAGGTGTGGGAATTATGGAGACATTAGTTTGGGCTCCAAATAGCTGCTTTATGTTGAAGTGGATTTTCCATCATTGAAAGTCACTTCAACATAAAGTATTTATGCAGAATATAGAGAAAGCTATTGAGAGAGGTTCCTTTATCATGGACACTTTATTTGTAATTCAGAGATTCCATGGTAATATGGTTATATAAGGATAAAGAGAAAAGTTAAGGAATTATACATGTTTATGACAAAAAGTTTGTCCTTTTTTTTTCTACACAGACTGTCTTCAAAATATGTCTGACTGAGATTCAGGAGAGTCTGGGAAATCCTACTGTTCGCCCACATGGGACATTAATTATGTTAGTTACAAAGTGACATAAGAAGGACTTTTATGCAAAGTCACAGAAACTAACAGAATTAACTCTGACCAACTGAGAAAAGAGGTAAACAATGACAGAAATGTCAGTGATTTCAATTAACTGCTTTACCAGTCCCCTAACATACATTTCTATCAGGAATATAGCCAGGAAATAGTTGGGAGAAATGCTCCTACTGAATACAATCTGGAATAGTAGAGCATCTTTTATGCTAATAAATTGATGTGGCAGTTTTAAATACTATGATTGAAAAAAGGTAGCATTTTGAAATTAAGCTCATCTTCCTTAATGTTAGAACCTGGTTTTTTTGGGCTATTACCTGTTTATTCAATACAAATTTACTGAGTACCTAGGGAATACAAAGATGAGTGAACCTTTGTCCCTGTCCTTACAGAAACTACAGGAGAACATGAAAAGCAAAATATTTACATTGACAACAAACTATGATACAATAGAAAAGTAGTAACCACTACCTGCCATAGTTGAGTAACTGCATCTCACTGTAATACAAGTTATAATGTGACATTATGATACTTCCAAATTTTATAATAGAGTGTTGTTTTGTATATACTTCAAATCCTAATGGGTATTTTCATTAACTAAAAATCAGGCACCACAGTCCAAAAAATGTGTCAGAGGTGTAAGAGCATCTGGAAAATGTAGTTTAGATGCTCAAAAAATGAAATTTTTAGGATAGTTTGTTGGCTTAGCAGAAAATGAGAATGACTATTTGAAAATGGGAACACTTTTTTGAAATTGGGATGAAATGATCCAGAAAATCTAGTATGCTATGGTACCAATAACCGACAAAAATATACAGTAGAGTATTTCAGAGAAGACATTCATATTCAAGTTAAAACACCATTTGTTGAATGTCCAAAAGCTACTAGGAGTCATACTACACACTTTCTGTTGCATTATATATAAATTAGCATTCATAATAACAGTGTGGGGTAGGTATTGTCATAAATGGAACCAGGAATTTGGAAAAAAGAGAAGTCAGCTTACTTCTGAGGACTAAATTTTGAAATTATTTTAGAGTAAAAATAGGCAGGATCATGTAAAAAAGAAGAAATAGACTCCTGGCCTTGGAGATAAGACTGCAACTTGAATAAATGCTTTATCATAGCTAAACAAGAAAAAGTCAAATGTAAAGAGAATGAGTGGCTACTGAATATGGAAACTGAAGATTCACATGGTATATTGGCAGATTTCATTGTTTCTGGGAGAGGATAACCAAAACCTTAGCTGCAGCTTAGTCCTCCTGTCAAAGCCATTTTTAATATAAAGATGACCACAAAGGATTGTGGCCAGTGTATCTGCAACATTCCTGTCCCAATAATAAAATTATCACTATTTTGAGATGGATACATTAGGCCATCTTAGAGTTATGCCATTAAATTTTCACATCATACAATTCCCCTTATTTCAGTCTCAAGATCCTTACGCAATTTTCTCATTAAGACTTAATTCTCTTTATAAGGCTTGACCTTTCAAAGAGAGAATGGACTACCAGTGTTCCTGTTCCTGTGCAAGTTTTTTCTCATTATGAGTCAATTCACCACCATTCCTTATTTACAAATACATAGGGTTTGGTTGATGTAAGTACTGTTCTGAGAGATGAAGTCTTTCTCCCTATGTCAAAAAATCAGGCTACTAAGCCTCATACACCCAACCCTCACTGTGGTGTATTTACTGGCTTGTCCCTGGGGAGGCACATAACCCAACGTCTTATGATATAATAGTACTCAGGTATAAGCATGCATTGTCTTGTAGCCATCATTATTCCCATTTTACAGATGAGGAACTGAGGTTTGGAGAGATTACACTCCTTTTGAAAGTCACATAGTTAAGTAGAAGCAGAAGATCCGAGAGCAGTTTTTCCAAAAACAGTCTAGGACTTCTTCCAATTACCTAAGGAGTCTCACAAATGCTTCAAGCAAAAGTCCTAAATTTGCTAGAACCCATTACCTTTATTAGTAATTGACAGTTCAACTTAACGCTCATAATTGCAGAAAAAATGAAGGATATTAGTCCTTTCCCCCAACTCCTCATCAAAAAAAAAAAAAAAAAAAATTCCACAAGTGATGATAGAAGTAAGTCATGGAGGAATGAATGTGGAAAGTATATTATATAGTTACTGAGATAATTTTAAAGGCTCTAGGTATGCCTTTTGCTTCTAGGATACAGTTTCTATTAAAAAATAAATACACTTACAAAAGGATAACTTTATAAGCTACTGTCACCTAAAGCTAATACGAAATACTAATGATACCACCACCAAGTACTGTAACACTACAACCACCTTCCTTCTTTTGCTATTGCCACTTGTTTTCAACTGAAAGTGGGATGTGTGCTTGCAAGAAAGGAACGCATGTCGAGGACAGGTGCAGTATACAAGTTCCATTTGTATAATTCTGGTGGAGACTGGTATTATTTACATATTTTAAAATTCTATATGGTCTCTGCTATTCACAGAATGAACCTGGCATACTCCAAGATAGCGATTGTGAGAGAGGAGCGTCAAAAAGTTTCACGGTAACATCATCATACTGAAGCAAAGAGTACAATAGATAATCTCAAATTTTTCAAAAGATTCAATGAACAAGCACTCTATCCCTCAAGCCTTCTAGTCAATTGAAATGTTGCTATTTGGAAGTACTGTAATTCTGTAGTACAGTCTCTATCTTTGAGTTAAAAATTTTCACGGCCTTAGCCCTTTTATTACACATCCAAATTAGCAGCTGGATTTACAAACCTGTCGCTAAATTCCCAACTTATTCCCTTGTAACCCAGTTCAAAATTTAGTGCTATTTTCCATCACACCTTCAGGAAAACTGAGGGGATGGAGGAGCTTCTAAGATGCACCAATTTCATGCTTTAAAATAAAGATACATGTGGACCTATTTCTTTTTTTTTTCCCTGTGAAATACCTACTTGCGATGGATTAGATTATGACTTTTAAAAACCAGGAAAGGAACAGCTACTTAAGGGAATGAATATTTGTAATTAAGAACTATGCAAATTAGCTGCTCTGAGTGGGACTAAGTAGCTATACTTATCAAATGAATGTACCACTGAATGATAAAGCACATCAGGTTCTTAACACATGTTTCTAAGCCTTATTTTTTGCTCAGTTTCCTCCTCCTTCAATATAATAAGGTATGAACCAAGAATTGGTGAGTTAGAGAATGAAGCCGAATAGCACGGGGGAAAGTAGGCAAAGGAGGGGAATGGTACCTCATTTCCTATTTCTTAAGAAGCCAAAGCTGAGAATAATTAGATTAAATTTAGATTAGTTAGTCTAGACAGGGGGACATTTTAGAGGCAACCTGTGGCATTACAGTGCAATAATTAAGGGTATGATTAAAAGCAGTAGCTTTGGAGCCAGACTGAGTTCAAATTCTTGCTTTACTACATTAGCTCTGTAACCACAGGAAAGTTATTTAACCTCTCTGATCCTCAGTTTTCTAAATATGAAAATGAAGCTAAGAATAGGCCCCACATAAATTTGTAAGAATTAACTTTAATAATGTATACAAAATACCTAGCAGATTGCAAGTAGATGACAATTATAGTTATTGCATTATCATTATTAATTCTCCTCCTGCTTGAAGAGGTCCATAAAGGATCCAGGAGGCAATGTACTTTATTTTTTAATACCTTAAGCTCTTATTCTGGCCTGGGTTTCACTCAATCCCATATAAAAATAAATTTCCCCAAGAAACTTAAGAAGAGAATTTTTGGCTACAACTAAATAGAAAATATTCCATATTTTTAAAAATGCTTTTTATTAAGACTAACTCAGCCTTCATTTCAGATTTTTTGGCCCATTTTCTCTTATACTTCCTTCAGGAAAAATACAAGACAGGGATCATGGTAATTTAAAACAAGGTCCACATAGAAATGGATAAATCATGGGAGGATTCAACTGAGAAAAAAAATCCAGGCTTGCCAGGTGCAACCCAGGAAGAGGAGCTTTCACAATGCTCCTACCTCTTGTGGAGTCCCAGGCCAAGCTAGGGTTTAAATCCCACATTGGAAGACTCAAGCCTCGCTATCCTTTCAGCACCATGTGTCCGTGAGGGTATTTTAAATGTAAGCAGCAGGAGAGTTGTTATACTAACTGCTGTCATCCAAATAAAACTTCAGCTATCCGCATCATTGACACCAGCTGTTTCTATTAAGGAAAAATGTATAATCATTTTCTTGTAAGGATTCTTGCATGAACTCATGAATCTGATATGTCAATTTTGTCTCTACTCAATCTAGCTGATCCTAATCATAGCATCAGAAAATACAACAACAAAAAATATATGGAGTCAGTCCTGTGTTTTGTATAACTTGACCATTCTCAAGAAACATTTAGGCACAGCCTGAGGAAGCCTGAAGGTGTTTTGTAAAATTCAGTGAACCAAAAACTAATCAATCAAAACATATTTAAGAAGCACTGATAGGCCCTGAGGGGGAAAAAACGGTGTACAGGAAGACTCTCTGTGTGAATAGGTTATAATTAATATTTATTTCTCTTTTTCTATTGTTTGCAAACAAATATACTGCCTTATTGTGGCAAATACTCAGCCTGGCCAAGAAAGCCATTTTAACCAACTGCATATCTGAAATAGAAAACTGAGAGTTGAAAAGAAACTGGTCATGACATAGAAAGATGTTTCTACATTGAAAGTGATTTCCAGTTCCAACTTTGGTTGCACGACTCTGACCCACACGTCGGTGACTCCCTTATACCTCTAGTCATCTGCTTCTTCATCATTCGACAGGAGCTGAACCCCCCTGCCCCAACACTGCAGGAGCTAGGATTTCAGAGACTTGAGGGCTGTTAGGAGCTGAGACCCTAGCACCGGATCCAAAGAGGAAGAAAACCTAGGGATCCAGGGTTCGTACCGCAGCCATTCTTGGAGATCCCCCTCAGTCTTCCGATGTTACAAGCTGAACTGTGTGCCCGCCTCCCAATTCATATGTTGAATTTCTAACCCCCAGTACCTCAGGGTGTGACTATATTTGGAGATAGGTCCTTTAAAGAGGTAATTAAGGTAAAATGAGGTCATACGTGTGGGTCCTATTTCAATATGGCTGGCGTCCTTATAAAAAGAGATTAGGACGCAGCCAGCACAGAATGAGGAGTGGCCATGTAAAGACACAGTGAGACGATTCTACCAGCCAAGAAGAGAGGCCTCAGAAGAAACTAACCCTGCCAACACTTTGATCTTGGACTTCTAGCCTTCACAATTGTGAGAAAATAAATTTCTGTTGTTTGAGCCACCCAGTCGGTGGTATTTCTTATGGTAGCCCTAAAAATCTAATACACCTGGCTACCTGACATCTCTTTTTATTCTTCCAAGGGCTTTAAAGACTAGAAAGTTCCCACTGATGGTTTCAAATAGGATTTCTCCCTTCCCCAGGTGTGAAATGCACTCTAGACCTTTCCTTAATGACTGTCCCTGGATCTAAGCACAGCCTTTTTTGATGTTTGTTAAGAGTTTTGATCAGCAGGAACAAGGGGGTAAGCTCATACAAAACTCAAGAGTTTTCTCTTTCCCCTCAATTCAGTAATTATTTTTAAGAATGGGAATTCCTTTCTGATATTGAATAACTTCCCAAACTCCCACATAGTATCTGCCAATTAATGAAATAAAAAACATTAAAAAGACTACTATGTATTCATAATGCATACATGGGAAGCATG
Source organism: Balaenoptera acutorostrata (assembly GCF_949987535.1). Lineage (NCBI taxonomy): Eukaryota > Metazoa > Chordata > Mammalia > Artiodactyla > Balaenopteridae > Balaenoptera > Balaenoptera acutorostrata. The sequence goes on from NC_080071.1 coordinate 10,180,319, forward strand.
GTAATATCCATATGCAAGTAGTATGACCCACTTTACAAGCTTGGTATACAAATGTAGTCACATATTTCTTTTGTTTTTTCAATTATCCATCAAATTCCCATAGACTTCCATTAGCAAACCTCTCCTGAATCCTGTTAAGTAATGCTGGGGCTTACTTGGAAAAGATACCAATTTCTTCTTCTAAACACCAGGTGGAAAGAAAATTGTAAAATCCTATCAGTTCCCGGGAGTTAGAGAATAGTAGGGCCTATCAGAAAGAGGGAACGGATGGTAGAATATGAGGAAAATCTGAAGAGAGGCTTTTTTGACTCTGGGGTCACCACACTGAGTCACCATCCTAGGGTGGTCATTCCTTTATAATCTCGAGGCCACCAGTGTAGTATCGATTCCTGTCCCCAAAGAGCTTTACCAGTCAAACGAATAACAAAAACACACATAGGAAAGAGAGGAATTAGGTACTATTCTCTGTTCTTATCAGAAGTTTAATAGAGAATGGAGAAATGTGCTTTGTTACTTTTCTCTCCTATAATTTGCTTTTTCCCTCAGGTATTTCTTCCCCTTGCAAGATTCCCAGTATTTTACAGAATAAGGTAGCATTCTATCTGAAAGCATTTGTTAAGTGTTCTTTGAGTCTAGGAGGTGGCAATTTAACAAACGGCTTCTTCACACAAACTATAAGCATGATACAGAATGACTGACAACTCTACCAACATTTGAAAAGTAACTAAGAGCTTTAAAGCATACAGTAGCCAAGACCAGGAGCAGAGTTTATTATCAGCCTTGGAGACTGTGGTTTATGTTGGCAATATAAAATATCTGTCATTTTAATACAGCTCTTACAAAGATTTTTAAACATGTCATTAAAAAAACATACCAGAAGGATGGCCCCAGAAGTAACCAGTTTTAAGATAACAACAATGGAATCAAGACACATTATCACCAGATAATGGTCTCCTACTGTTTGATAAAGGAGTCCACTTCTAAAGCCAAACCAAACACAGAGGCACAGCGAAGACGTTTGGTTTAGAAGTGGAAGACACTGATCTTAGGAACCATTGTTTCTATTACAATGGTTTTATTTCTGTTACAGTCAGAGCAGGCTAAACTTACAATTATTCTGTCTGACTTCAGACGTGTTCAGTGGAAGGAAAGTCACCCAGTGCATCTGAGCATATTTATCACCTCACCTGTCTACAGACCTAGTGAAGTCTTCCCTCTTCCCCTCCACTCATTATCCCTTCCTAGCACACCCCCAACACACGGTCTGCACCACAGTAAGACTAAAACAACAGGAACCTGGGGAAATAAATAGGGGAGATGGGTGGGAGGTGGGATCACAATCAGAAGTACTATTTTCCACTACAGCATTTTGTGAGCGCTACTCCCATTCAAAGCTGAGATCCTATACCTGTCTCTTCAGCACAGCTCAGGACTTGCTTGGAGATGTCATTAAAAGTGACTAAAAGCCACCTTCAATTCCATTGCTTTAGGTGTCTGCAGTATGGAAGAGGCCTGGCCTGCGCTGTTGGGGTTTAGGGATGAGAATAATGCACGGTTTAAACCTTGGGCTCGGGAGTTACATTCTTTCTCTAACATTAGAATGCCTCTCTCCTCCTCTTATTCCCACGCTTTACCTAATGTCATGACGGAGATGCCACCCCTCTTTTTCAACCAAAACATCATTCTGGTCCTTGCACCAAGTTATACCTTCGTGTTCCTAATTCTTGTAATCAGAGCCAATCTGAAGAGTGGGCAGGTAGCATTATTGAAGAGCTGCTAAAAGAACCTGCTAAAGTACCTCCCCCAATCTGATACTCCCACTGCCTGTCATGCTTTCACACGTATTTTATTTTCTCCTACTACGTGACCAGCACTGGGCCTCCCAAATCATCCAGAGTTTGAATAAATTCAGAGAGTAAGTGCATCTGTGGTCAGTGTGCTCATGGGCTAAGCACTGTAAAAGACAACTATGATATGAGAATGAATGAGGCAGAGATTCATACCAAGAGATGCTCACCGTCAAGGTGGGGAGACAGATAAACAAACAAATCAAAAACTGTGACAAATGCCGTAGCACCACTCTCCTAGAGAGTACTGAATTAAATTGAAGTCCCTTGGACTGGCAATTAGATACTAAAGATGGTGACCTTAAAGAGAGCAGTTTCAGGAGAGAAGATGAAAGCCAGATTACATTGCAGTTGTAGTAGTCCAGAGGTTAGCAGAAGAGACAAAGAAATGTACTATTGAAAATTTTGCATAAAAATTGATAAGTGCTGGATGGTAGCTAATGGGAACTCAGGGGTCAAGAGACCATTTGTTTACTTGCTTCAAGGATGGGAGAGTGGTGATCGTATTTTTGGGCTATCATGAAGAAACTTTATGCCTTGAATCTTAGAAGGTTTCCTTTTTTTTTTAGTTTTAAAGTCAACACTTAAAATGAAAATACTACTGAGAAGAGTAGGCTCTTAGTAAAATCTGTCAGTTGTCAGTTAACACCTTAGCAGGGCACAGGATGCTGCGGGGTGCCAAGAGCAGACAGGAGAAGCGCTGCTCCTGACGAGGTGGGAGAGCACCCAGGATCCGTGTCTTCGCAGTTGCGCCTGGGAGTCAGCCAGAGAATCCCAGCTGGTCCTGCTCTGACAAACAATCCTCATTCTCACTCAATAGCCCAGAATATAAGAACACAAACAGGGCCCCGATTAATGCTTTTGTAAATTGCTCTTCCTTGCTAAGTTTTTAAGCAAATGAGGATATAGGTTATAGAAGCGAACTGGAGATTATATAAGCATAATTTTGATTACTTCAAATAGTAACAAAATAATGCATGTTTATGAAAAGTTAAAAGAATATAATAGGTGGAATAAAAACAGAGGCCAACTTCATCCCCTCCATACTCCATGAGCCCCCAGTGGTAATCATATTTACCAGCCTGGTGAGTGACCTTCTACACTTGTGCTGTGCACTTAAATCCATACATGTACACGTAACATGTATATGTCATCTTGTTGCCTGGCCCCCTTGCCAAGCACCTGGCCCACTGTGCCAAGACCACGGTTTTCCCTGGTCTAATTTACATGCATCTGGAGGAATCTGATTTGAAAAGTCTCACCTATCCTTAATAATAGCAATAACTGCTAACGCTTACTAAGTGCTCACTATATTCCAGATCTGATACTAAGCACTTTATCATTTTTTAGTTTTATAAATACTAATTACTTGAATGTATTCTCATAAATAGCAAAAACCACAAATAAAGCAAAATTCTCCATAATGAATCCTCCTAATCCTATCCTAAACCCTTCCTCTGACATAACCACTGTTGCCAGTTAGGTGGGTATGCTCCTAGCCACTTTTAAAATTCGCATACACATTTATATGTATGCACAGAAATGTAATTTGTTGACTTCTTTGGTAACTATTATCATTCTACAGATATTGTTCAGAACTCACATTCCCCATTTTGGTCATGCAGATATTTCCATTTCAAACCATGTAAATATAATTAATTCTTTTAAACATTTGCATAGAAGGCATGCTAATCCATTCTGTGCTTTTATCACAGATTAGCCAGTCATTATTTTACTGGCAGGCATTGAGATTGATTCCAATTTTTCACTATAACAAAGATGGCATAATAAAAAGCTCATATGGGCCCTTTGGACACACATGTCAGTATTTCCTTCAGTTAGTGAGAAGACTAGTTGCAGGTCAAAGAACAGAGAAGACATTTACCTGGCATCCAGTCCTAGCTCCCCCATTTGCAGTAGCCTCATATTCCATTCAAGCTCTTTTGGTGCTGGGGCATCAGCCTTCAGAAGAAGTGGAGCTTAGGACTTAGCTAAGGCAATGAACCCATTTAACACCTCTGATCACAACAATGATGCACTAGAGGATGGCACATGTCTTAGAACCTTTCTAATCCAAATGAAACTCAGGTATTTTGATGGGAATTCTGAGATACTTATTCTTTCTTACTGTACATGTACAGGAAGAATGTAGCCCTGGGAAATGTTGGATGTCATCTGTATTAGTTTTCCAGGGCCACTGTAATGAAGTAGCACAGACTGGATGACTTAAACAACAGAAATTTAATTTCTCATGGTTCTGGAGGCTAGAAGCCCAAGAGCAAGGTGTCTGCAGTGTTGATTCCTTCTGAGGGCCTTGCAGGAAGGATCTGCTCCAAGCCTTTCTCCTTCACTTACAGATGGCCATCTTCTCCCTGGGTCTTCACATTGTCTTCCCTGTGTGTGCCTGTGTTCAAATTTCCTCTTCTTATAAATATACTAGTCACACTGGGTTAGGGCACACCCTGAGAACCTCATTTAAATTAATTCTTCAAAATCCTATCTCCAGAATCAGGCTCCCTGACTTCAGACTATACTGCAAAGCTACAGTAATCAAGAGAGTATGGTACTGGCACAAAAACAGAAATATAGATCAGTGGAACAGGATAGAAAACCTGACACATATGGTCACCTTATCTTTGACAAAGGAGGCAAGAATATACAATGGGGAAAAGACAGCCTCTTCAATAAGTGGTGCTGGGAAAACTACATGTAAAAGAATGAAATTAGAACACTTCCTAAAACCATACACAAAAATAAACTCAAAATGGATTAAAGACCTAAATTTAAGGCCAGACACTATAAAACTCTCAGAGGAAAACATAGGCAGAACACTCTATGACATAAATCACAGCAAGATCTTTTTGGACCCACCTCCTAGAGTAATGGAAATAAAAACAAAAATAAACAAATGGGACCTAATGAAACTTAAAAGCTTTTGCACAGCAAAGGAAACCATAAACAAGATGAAAAGACAACCTTCAGAACGGGAGAAAACATTTGCAAATGAAGCAACTGACAAAGGATTAATCTCTAAAATATACAAGCAACTCATGCCGCTCAATATAAAAAAAAACACTTAAAAAAACCAATCAAAAAATGAGCAGAAGACCTAAATAGACATTTCTCCAAAGAAGATATCCAGATTGCCAGAAAACACACGAAAGAATGCTCAAAATCACTAATCATTAGAGAAATGCAAATCAAAACTACAATGAGGTATCACCTCACACCTGTCAGAATGGCCATCATCAAAAAATTTACAAACAATAAATGCTGGAGAAGGTGTGGAGAAAAGGGAACTCTTTTGCATTGTTGGTGGGAATGTGAATTGATACAGCCATTATGGAGAACAGTATGGAGGTTCCTTAAAAAACTAAAAATAGAACTACCGTATGACTGAGCAATCCCACTACTGGGCATATACCCTGAGAAAACCATAATTCAAAAACAGTCATGTACCACAATGTTCATTGCAGCACTATTTACAGTAGTCAGGACATGGAAGCAACCTAAGTGTCCATCGACAGATGAATGGATAAAGAAGATGTGGCACATATATACAATAGAATATTACTCAGCCATAAAAAGAAATGAAATTGAATTATTTGTAGTGAGGTGGATGGACCTAGAGTCTGTCATACAAAGTGAAGTAAGTCAGAAAGAGAAAAACAAATACCGTATGCTAACACATGTATATGAAATCTAACAAAAACTGGTTCTGACAAACCTAGGGCCAGGACAGGAATAAAGACACAGAGGTAGAGAATGGACTTGAGGACACGGGGGCAGGGGAGAGGGTAAGCTGAGACGAAGTGAGAGAGTGGTGTTGACATATATATACTACCAAATGTAAAACAGATAGCTAGTGGGAAGCAGCCGCATAGCACAGGGAGATCAGCTTGGTGCTTTGTGACCACCTAGAGGGGTGGGATAGGGAGGCTGGAAGGGAGATGCAAGTGGGAGGGGATATGGGGATATATGTATACATATAGCTGATTCACTTTGTTATACAGCAGAAACTAACACAACATTGTAAAGCAATTATACTCCAAAAAAGATGTAAAAAAAAAAAAAAAAAGGACGTTAATTTAAAAAAAAAATCCTACCTCCAAATACTGTAACATTCTGAGGTACTGAGGGTTAGGACTTCAACATACAAATTTTTAGTACATGATTCAGTTCTCATAACACCATCTCATTATCACAGGGGGAGGCAACTACAGGACAGAAGGGAGAATTGAGAATCAGTAGGAAACAGGTGCTTACTGATCCAGCCTCAATTAAAGCTAATGTTTACTTGCTGAGTTCCTTTCAGTTGAATTTTTCAGTTGGAAGAGTCAATAATTTGCTTAAGTCGAATAAGCAGGCTTAAAGAGGATTTGTTTCCTGTGATCAAGAAATCGGACTTTTTTTAAACATGCTAAAATTCAAAAGATACTGTTCAGTTAGCCCACTTAAAGGCATTTTAAACATATTTTCTCATCAATAGTATATAAAAGTTTTCAGTTCCTTTCACTGTTATCAATAAGAATTGATTATAAGCTTGTTTAAAAATTGCCATTCTTATGAAAGAAAACTGATATCTCATTGTTGTTGTTTTCTGATTGCTAGGAAGTTGAGCATTTTATCTTTTGTTTATTGGCCATTTCAGTTCTGTGAATTGTCAATTTTAATCTTTTGCCAATAACTTTATTTAGCTATTTAGTAATGTTCATGTTGATTGTAGAGTCCTATAGAGAAAGAAAATATAAGCAAATATTTTCTCCTGTCCTATCACTGTTTTTTGAACTCTAGTTATGATGTTTTGTGTTATTCAGACATTTTAATAAATATTTATTTTTAGTTGATTAAAATTTTCATTCTTTTTGTTTGTAGTGTCTGGGTTCTGTGTCTTCCTTAATGTTCCCATGCCAAGATTATAAAAACATTCTATAATTTCATACTTATAATACCTTTATTGTTAGTTTTCCTTATATTTAGATCTTTAGTGTATTTGGACACTACTGTTGTGAAAGTTATGATACAGAAAATTAAATTATTGTTCTAATGGATAGCCAATTGTCCCTAAATCTTTTAGTAAGTAAGTAATGTGTGTCTCTAGAGATTTGAATTATGCCCTTTATCATATATTATTAGCATATTTATAGACTCTGTTTCTGGAAAATCAATTCTGTTCCATTGATCTGTTGTGCTTATTTCTCTACCAAAATCTCATTGTTTTGATTGAGGGAGCCGTATAATATAGTAAACTATTATTTAAAATATAATAAGGTAACTTTATAATATAATGTTTAGAAGGAAAATCTTGCCTTATAGCTACTTTTTAAAAATATTTTTTGGATAGTATTTTTCATTTACTGGAAATCAGCTATTCTGATTTCTTAAAAATCTAAAATGGGGTAATTTCAGCTTTCACCTAAGACATAGAGGTGATAGGAGATCATGCCCACCCTTGCAACGAAAAAGAGCCAGGTTAACTTCAAGTTTATTAGTCTTTTTTAACCCATCAAAGAGCTGAGTCCCAACAAATAGTCCCAAACATCTAAGGAGAGACGGTGCCTGCAGGGAGACAGGAGATTTGATCATTCACTCACCTAGGGTAGACAGAAACCAGATACAGTAAGAAAAGTTAAACTAGAAGAGTCAAAATATTGGTAAAGGCTGAGTGCGGCCTGGCAGGACAGAGTGAAGCCTCGGAGGCCATAGAAACGGTCCACATGCTCTTGTAGTCTGTTTCTCCATGAACCCCACATGGTGCACTCAGAAAAGATTGGAAAAAGCCCTAAGAAGTGTGTATTGTAGAGAAAAGCAGCTGTGTGAGAGGGCAAAGAAACTGTCTGATCATCTTCCCTATGTTCACTGAGGAACCAGAATAATCAAGAATATTGGAGAAAGTCTGCATGACATTGTGTTAGGCAAAGAGATTATGGACATAATACCAAAATTATGACCCACAAAACAAAATAAATGATAAATTTGACTTCTTTAAAATTAAAAACTTTTTCTGCATGAAAGATCATGTTAAGAGAATGAAATGACAAGCCATAGACTGGGAGCATATATATGTATATCACAATTCTGAAAAAGGACTTGTGTCCAAAATATATAAATCTCTCAAAACCCAATAATTAAAAAATGAACAATCTAATAACAAATAGGTTATTTAACAAAATAACAAAAGATCCAAAAAAAAACCTTCAGTAAGATGACAACTGGATGACAATTAAGCATATGAAAAGATGTTCAATATTAATAGTAATTAGGGAAATGCCAATTAATACCACAATGTGATACCCCTACACACTTATTAGAATGTCTAAAAAAAATTAAAACACAACAAAAATGACAACAACAACAAAAACTTGCGATGTTAAGTACTGACAAGAAAATGAAGCAACTGAAATTTTCATAAGTTGTTGGTGGGAATTCAAAATGCTAGAGTCACTTTGCAAAGAATATGGCAGTTTCTTATGAACTTAAATATGCAACTATACTACTCTTGGGCATCTATCACAAAGAAATAAAAACTATTTACATATAAAAATCTACATACAAATATTTACAGGAATTTTATTCATAAACACCAAAAATTAGGGGTGGGACATCTCTTTCAATGGTGAATAAACAACCTGCAGAATATCCATGCAATAGAATATTACTCAGTAGTAAAAACAATACCAAACTATTGATTCACAAAACTTGCATGAATCATAAATACATTTTACTAAGTTAAAGAACCCAAACCAAAAAGGCAACATAGTACATGATTCCATTTATGTGTCACTCTGGAAAAGGCAGATGTAGTTGCTCAGTTGGGGGTTGGGGAGAGGGATATCTGCACAAGAGAATTTTGGGAGAACTGTGGTGGTGAATACAGGACTCTGTATATTTGTCAGAAAACTATAAACCACAAAGTGTGGAACTCACTGCATATGAATTTTTAAAAAATAAGTCAATCAGAATGTGTGTGGGAGGGAGGAGAAAGATGGAATAAAAACTGTGACAAATCCATCTAACTGTATTACAAATAAGTCACACAATAATATTAAAAGAAATGGGAAGAAAAAGATGATTAAGTAAGTTTAGAAAACAGTACTTTGGATACAATGAAGCTGAAGATGAAAAAACTGTACTCAAATACTGCACTGTACTTGGTAAATTGTTTTTCATGGGGATATGGGTTAGAAATTCTGATTCTACTTTGTTTTTATATCTTAGGTGAACAAATAAGTAAATGTACTGTAGATAACTAGAGTCAGAGTAAGGAATTAAAATTAAGAAAAGAAAGAAGACTAGAACGAACTTGTGGTGCTAGATATGAGGCAGAGGTATCAATACAAATGTGCAGTTAAAAACATGGATAGCTAGATAGATGGATAGGTAGGTAGGTAGGTAGATAGATAGATAGATAGATAAGGGTGTGTACACAAGTTTGTGTCTGTGTATGAATGTGTGTGTGTGTGTGTGTGTGTGTGTGTGTGTGTGTGTGTGTGTGTGTGTGTACCAGCTCTATCCACTGAGAGGGGTTAGAAGCAGTGACACCCCAATGGCAATGAGCATACTTGGCACTCAGATCTTGGTTTCTGAATACCATTTTCTAAAACAAAAACCCAAAACAAACAAACAAAACTAGGGTTCTCTGGAGAATTGGCCTAATCATCCAAAGCTGAGGCAGTTTTAAAATACAATATAAACCTGAAGCATCTTGTGGTGCCAGGAAATAAGAAACTGATCCAAAAAAAAAAAAAAGATAGCAACATTGCAAAAGGCCCTAAGAACCAATCTGAAAGTTTCCAATGGTCAATGGTGGGTCACCTTGACCAACAAAATAAATAATGGTAATACTGTATTATAACCCAAAGAATAAAATAAATACCCATTAACCCATACTACACTGATATAAATTTAAACAAACTTGTCAAATAAATAAATAAGAGTGACAACTCTTCTTTACAGAAGAATACCAATTAATAAATGTAAAAAGAATAAAGGAAAATTAAAATCACTGTTAGAATGCCATAGTACTGCAGTCAGGGTCCACCAAAAGATGCTAAAATTAATGGATGAGAGTTTAAGCACAAACAAATTAAATTAAATGTCTTGATGAAGAAAAATATGAATCACATGATCATAATTAAATAACTTTAAAGAACTGATTAAGTAATTTTAGAAAACAATGTTTTTAGTGGGTACTGTAAAGCTTAAGATACAATAACCACTCAAACACTGTACGCTATAAATTTGTAATTACAAAGGCCTAAATAGTTATAGTGCAGAATCCTACAAGATGCCACTTTAATCAAGTGATCAAGGTTAACATCACCAGTGGTACATATCAACCTCATGTACCCCTGAGATGATGCACTGAGAAAGGCATATCTCAGATACTTCTGTGGTATCCTTCCCAATAATGCAGAACCACATCTAATGAAGAGAAAATTTCACATGGACACAGACTGAGAGACAGTCTACTAAATAAGTGACTCTTCAAAAGTGTCAAGGTCGTGAAAGACAAGAAAGAATAAGAGTTTTTCACAGATCAGAGGAGACTAAGGAGAAATGACAACTAAATGCCATGTGGTATCTTGTATTGAATCCTAAAAGAGAATATATTAGTGGAAAAATCAGTAAAATCTAAGTTCTTGACTTAAGTTAGTAGTATTTACCAAGGTTAATTTCTTACTTTTGATAAAAGTTCTAAGGTTAGGTAAGATGTTAACTTAAGAGGCAGCTGAGTGAAAAATATATGGGAATTCTGTACTATTTTTGTAAACTTTTCTGTTAGCTTAAAATTATCTCAACATGAAAATTTAATTCTAAAAAAAAGAAAACCTCCAATGCCAGTAGGATGTTGATTGAAGCTGAACTGAAATCACAGATTAATTTGAAAACTGATATTTCTATAATATTGAATCCTACAGACAGATACCATTACTTTCCATTTACTCAGGGGTTTTTGTTTCATCTTTTTTTTTTTTTTTTTTTTAAATTAATTCATAGCTGTTTTGCTGTTTAACATTCTGTTATTATTTTTTTTTTTTAAGGATTTTCTTTTTAATTAATTAATTTATTTATTTTTGTCTGTATTGGGTCTTCGGTTCGTGCGAGGGCTTTCTCCAGTTGCGGCAAGCGGGGGCCACTCTTCATCGCGGTGCGGGGACCGCTCTTCATCGCGGTGCGCGGGCCTTTCTCCATCGCGGCCCCTCCCGTTGCGGGGCACAGGCTCCAGACGCGCAGGCTCAGCAATTGTGGCTCACGGGCCCAGCTGCTCCGTGGCATGTGGGATCTTCCCAGACCAGGGCTCGAACCCGTGTCCCCTGCATTAGCAGATTCTCAACCACTGCGCCACCAGGGAAGCCCTTGTTTCATCTTTTAATCAAGTTTTATCAGTGATTTTAATATAATACTTTATTATCAGTTCTTATATAATTTAAAGTTTATTACTATTATTAAAATGATATTTTTCTATTAGTTTCTAACTGGTAATTACTCAAGCTGTTGATTTTTGTCAATGTGTATAATATGTGGGAGTTTTAGTAAACTCTTATGGGGGTCTTAATGTTTTTCAATTATTTCATCAGGATTTTCTAAGTGAACAATTATAAACTTTGCAAAAATTAACAGTTTTTTGTTTTTCTTAATATTCATGTTGTATAAACTTATTATATTGGTTAAGTTCTACAGAGTAAATTAGAACAATAACAGTGTTACATACTATTGTCTTATCTCTGATTTGAATGTGGAGTGCCTTACTACAAACAGGTTGTTTCCACTGTCCTTTTTTCTTTGAGAACCATGAGTTATAAAACCCATTCTTTTTATCAAGTGCTATCATTTTCACTTTAAAACATATTTGAGAGGAGCTTCAAGATGGCAGAAGAGTAAGACTCAGAGATCACCATCCTCTCCACAAATACATCAGAAATACATCTACATGTGGAACAGCTCCTATAGAACACCTACAGAATGCTGGCAGAAGGCCTCAGAGCTCCCAAAAGTCAAGAAACTCCCCACGTACCTGGCCGTGTGGATGAAAAGCTCTTGGTGCTCCAGCCAGGCGTCAGAGCTGTGCCTCTGAGGTGGGAGAGCCAACTTCAGGACAATGGTCCACAAGAGACCTCCCAGCTCCACATAATATCAAATGGCAAAAATCTCCCAGAGATCTCCATCTCAATGTCAAGACCCAGTTTCACTCAACGACCAGCAAGCTACAGTGCTGGACACCCTATGCCAAACAACTAGCAACAAAGGAAAACAACCCCATCCATTAGCAGAGAGGCTGCCTAAAATCATAATAAGGTCACAGATACCCCAAAACACACCACCAGACGTGGACCTGCCCACCAGAAAGAAAAGATCCAGCCTCATCCACCAGAACACAGGCACTAGTCCCCTCCACCAGGAAGCCTACACAATCCACTGAACCAACTTTAGCCACTGGGGACAGACATCAAAAACAACGGGAACTACGAACCTGCAGCCTGTGAAAAGAAGACCCCAAACACAGTAAGATAAGCAAAATGAGAAGACACAGAAACACACAGCAGATGAAGGAGCATACTAAAAACCCACCAGACCTAAAAAATGAAGAGGAAATAGGCAGTCTACCTGAAAAAGAATTCAGAATAATGATAGTAAAGATGATCCAAAATCTTGGAAATAGAATAGAGAAAATACAAGAAACGTTTAACAAGGACCTAGAAGAACTAAAGAGCAAACAAACAATGATGAACAACACAATAAATGAAATTAAAAATTCTCTAGAAGGGATCAATAGCAGAATAACTGAGGCAGAAGAACAGATAAGTGACCTGGAAGATAAAATAGTGGAAGTAACCACTGCAGAGCAGAATAAAGAAAAAAGAATGAAAAGAACTGAGGACATTCTCAGAGACCTCTGGGACAACATTAAGTGCACCAACATTCGAATTATAGGGGTCCCAGAAGAAAAAGAGAAAAAGAAAGGGACTGAGAAAATATTTGAAGAAATTATGGTTGAAAACTTCCCTAATACGGGAAAGGAAATAGTTAATCAAGTCCAGGAAGCACAGAGAATCCCATACAGGATAAATCCAAGGAGAAACACGCCAAGACACATATTAATCAAACTATCAAAAATTAAATACAAAGAAAAAATATTAAAAGCAGCAAGGGAGAAACAACAAATAACACACAAGGGAATCCCCATAAGGTTAACAGGTGATCTTTCAGCAGAAACTCTGGAAGCCAGAAGGGATTGGCAGGACATATGTAAAGTGATGAAGGAGAAAAACCTACAACCAAGATTACTCTACCCAGCAAGGATCTCATTCAGATTTGATGGAGAAATTAAAACCATTACAGACAAGCAAAAGCTAAGAGAATTCAGCACCACCAAACCAGCTTTACAACAAATGCTAAAGGAACTTCTCTAGGCAGGAAACACAAGAGAAGGAAAAGACTTACAATAACAAACCCAAAACAATTAAGAAAATGGGATTAGGAACATACATATCAATAACTACCTTAAATGTAAATGGATTAAATGCTCCCACCAAAAGACATAGACTGGCTGAATGGATACAAAAACAAGACCCGTATATAGGCTGTCTACAAGAGACCCACTTCAGACCTAGAGACACATACCGACTGAAAGTGAGGGAATGGAAAAAGATATTCCATGCAAATGGAAATCAAAAGAAAGCTGGAGTAGCAATACTCATATCAGATAAAATAGACTTTAAAATAAAGAATGTTATAAGAGACAAGGAAGGACACTACATAATGATCAAGGGATCAATCCAAGAAGAAGATATAACAGTTATAAATATATATGCACCCAACATAGGAGCACCTCAAAACATAAGGCAACTGCTAACAGCTATAAAAGAGGAAATTGACAGTAACACAATAATAGTGGGGGACTTTAACACCTCACTTACACCAATGGACAGATCATCCAGACAGAAAATTAATAAGGAAACACAAGCTTTAAATGACACAATAGACCAGATAGATTTAATTCATATTTATAGGACATTCCATCCAAAAACAGCAGATTACACTTTCTTCTCAAGTGCACATGAAACATTCTTCAGGATAGATCAGATCTTGGATCACAAATCAAGCCTTGGTAAATTTAAGAATATTTAAATTGTACCAAGCATCATTTCTGACCACATGTCATGAGATTAGAAATCAATTACAGGGGAAAAAACGTAAAAAACACAAACACATGGAGGCTAAACAATATGCTACTAAATAACCAAGAGATCACTGAAGAAATCAAAGAGTAAATCAAAAAATACCTAGAGACAAATGACAACGAACACACAACGATCCAAAACCTATGGGATGCTGCAAAAGCAGTTCTAAGAGCGAAGTTTATAGCAATACAAGCCTATCTCAAGAAACAAGAAAAATCACAAATAAACAATCTAACCTTACACCTAAAGGAACTAGAGAAAGAAGAACAAACAAAACCCAAAGTTAGCAGAAGGAAAAAAATCATGAAGATCAGAGCAGAAATAAATGAAAAGGAAACAAAGAAAACAATAGCAAAGGTCAATAAAACTAAAAGCTGGTTCTTTGAGAAGATAAACAAAATTGATAAACCAAAGATAAACCAAAATTGATAAATTGATGAGCCAGACTCATCAAGAAAAAGAGGGAGAGGACCCAAATCAATAAAATTAGAAATGAAAAAGGAGAAGTTACAATGGACACAGCAGAAATACAAAGAATCCTAAGAGACTGCTATAAGCAACTCTATGCCAATAAAATGGACAGGCTGAAAGAAATGGACAAATACCTAGAAAGGAATAACCTTCCAAGACTGAACCAGGAAGAAATAGACAATAAGAACAGACCAATCACAAGTAATGAAATTAAAAATGTGATTTAAAATCTTCCAACAAACAGAAGTCAGGACCAGATGGCTTCACAGGTGAATTCTATCAAACATTTAGAGAAAAGCTAACACCCATCCTTCTCAAACTCTTCCAAAATTTGCAGAGGAAAGAACACTCCCAAACTCATGCTACGAGGCCAGCATCACCCTGATACCAAAACCAGACAAAGATACTACAAAAAAAGAAAATTACAGACCAATATCACTGATGAATATACATGCAAAAATCCTCAACAAAATACTAGCAAACAGAATCCAACAGCACAATAAAAGGATAATACACCATGATCAAGTGGGACTTATCCCAGGGATGCAAGGATTCTTCAATATACCCAAATCAATCAATGTGATACACCATATTAACAAATTGAAGTAGAAAAGCCATATGATGATCTCAATAGATGCAGAAAAAGCTTTTTTTTTTATTATTATTATTATTTTTTTTTTTTTATAGCTACTTTATTTATTTATTTATTTATTTTTGGCTGTGTTGGGTCTTCGGTTCGTGCGAGGGCTTTCTCTAGTTGCGGCAAGCGGGGGCCACTCTTCATCGCGGTGCGGAGACCGCTCTTCATCACGGTGCGCGGGCCTCTCACTATCACGGCCCCTCCCGTTGCGGGGCACAGGCTCCAGACGCGCAGGCTCAGTAGTTGTGGCTCACGGGCCCAGCCGCTCCGCGGCATGTGGGATCCTCCCAGACCAGGGCTCGAACCCGCGTCCCCTGCATTAGCAGGCAGATTCTCAACCACTGCGCCACCAGGGAAGCCCAGAAAAAGCTTTTGACAAAATTCAACACCCATTTATGATAAAAACTCTCCAGAGAGTGGGTATAGAGGCAACATACCTCAACATAATAAAGGCCATATATGAAAAACCCACAGCAAACATCATTCTCAATGGTGAAAAACTGAAAGCATTTCCCCTAAGATCAGGAACAAGACAAGGATATCCACTCTTGCCACTATTATTCAACATTGTTTTGGAAGTCCTAGCCATGGAAATCAGAGAAGAGAAAGAAATAAGAGGAATCCAAATTGCAAAAGAAGAAGTAAAACTGTCACTGTTTGCAGATGACATGATACTATACATAGAGAATCCTAAAGATGCCACCAGAAAACTACTAGAGCTAATCAATAAATTTGGTAAAGTTGCAGGATACAAAATTAATGCACAGAAATCTCTTGCATTCCTATACACTAACAATGAAAGATCAGAAAGAGAAATTAAGGAAACAATCCCATTCACCATTGCAACAAAAAGAATAAAATACCTAGGAATAAAGCTACTTAAGGAGGTAAGAGACCTGTACTCAGAAAACTGTGAGACATTGATGAAAGAAATCAAAGATGACACAGATGGAGAGATATACCATGTTCTTTGATTGGAAGAATCAATATTGTGAAAATGACTATACTACCCAAAGCAATCTCTAGATTCAATGCAATCTCTATCAAATTACCAGTGGCATTTTTTACAGAACTAGAACAAAAAAAAAATCTTAAAATTTGTATGGAGACACAAAAGACCCCGAATAGCCAAAGCAGTCTTGAGGAGCTGGGAATCAGACTCCCTGACTTCAGACAATACTACAAAGCTACAGTAATCAAGACAATATGGTACTGGCACAAAAACAAAAATACAGATCAATGGAACAGGATAGAAAGCCCAGAGATAAACCCATGCACCTATGGTCAACTAACCTATGACAAAGGAGGCAAGGATATAAAGTGGAGAAAAGACAGTCTCTTCAATAAGTGGTGCTGGGATAACTGGACAGCTACATGTAAAAGAATGAAATTAGAACACTCCCTAACACCACACACAAAATTAAACCCAAAATGGATTAAAGACCTAAATGTAAGACTGGACACTATAAAACTCTTAGAGGAAAACATAGGAAGAACACTGTTTGACATAAATCACAGCAAGATCTTTTTTGGCCCACCTCCTAGAGAAATGGAAATAAAACCAAAAATAAATAAATGGGACCTAATGAAACTTAAAAGCTTTTGCACAGCAAAAGAAACCATAAACAAGATGAAAAGACAACCCTCAGATTGGGAAAAATATATTTTCAAACAAAGCAATGGACAAAGGATTAATCTCCAAAATATACAAACAGCTCATGCAGCTCAATATTAAAAAAGAAACAACCCAATCAAAAAATGGGCCAAAGATCTAAATAGATATTTCTCCAAAGAAGACATACAGATGGCCAAGAGGCTCATGAAAAGCTGCTCAACATGACTAATTATTAGAGAAATGCAAATCAAAACTACAATGAGGTATCACCTCACACCAGTCAGAATGGCCATCATCAAAACATCTACAAGCAATAAATGCTGGAGAAGGTGTGGAGAAAAGGGAACCCTCTTGCACTGTTGGTGGGAATGTTAATTGATACAGCCACTATGGAGAACAGTACGGAGGTTGCTTAAGAAACTAAAATTGGAACTACCATACGACCCAGCAATCCCACTCCTGGGCATATACCCTGAGAAAAGCATAAGTCAAAAAGAGTCACGTACCACAATATTCATTTCAGCTCTGTTTACAATAGCCAGGACATGGAAGCAACCTAAGTGTCCATCGACAGATGAATGGATAAAGAAGATGTGGCACATATATACAATGGGATATTACTCAGCCATAAAAAGAAATGAAATTGAGTTATTTGTAGTGAGGTGGATGGACCTAGAGTCTGTCATACAGAGTGAAGGAAGTCAGAAAGATAAAAACAAATATCGTATATTAATGCATATATGTGGGATCTAGAAAAATGGTACAGATGAACCAGTTTGCAAGACAGAAATAGAGACACAGATGTAGAGAACAAATGTATGGACACCAAGGGGGGAAAGCGGGGGTGGGGATGGGGTGGTGGGATGAATTGGGAGATTGGGATTGACATGGATACACTGATGTGTATAAAATTGATGACTAATAAGAACCTGCTGTATAAAAAAATAAATAAATAAAATTCAAAAACAAAAGAGAGAAGAAGAAAAAAAAAAGAGCGGTTAAAGGGGAGAAAAATGAAGATACAGGTCCAATCTGTAAAAGCCTTAGGATAATGTGTCATGATGAACTGATCAGAGGATCCAGGTCAAACTCCAGCTCTCACATACACCGTTCCCAGTCTCTGTGAAAATATACAACTTTATAATTCCAGAGTACATGTCTTCCCGCTCCCCTTGGTGCCTCCAAATATTTTCCTCCCACTCTCTCTTAAATCTACTCCAGTTAGGCCTTGTTTCCCCAAAGATTTCCATACAAGCTCACTTTGTCAAACAGTTCCTTTCAAGACCACCAATGAACTCTGTGTTGTTAAGTCTAAATGGTCAACTCACTCTTCATCTTGATGGTTGGCAGCATTTGGACACAGTTGAATCCCTTGCTTCTCTTTAATACACTTTTTGCACTTGGCTTTGAGGCCACCACAATCTTTTTTTTCCCCTCCTGTTCCAGTGGATATTTCTTTCTCATTGTCCTTTGCTGACGCCTCCTCTTCCCACCAATTTCTAAGAGGTATGGCCCACCATACACTCTGTCTTTGGTCCTCTTTTCTCTTCTATCTACACTCATGCTTAGAGTAATTTCTTAAAGCCTTGTATCTTTAAAAATATCTATAATCCAACCATAAAAAAGAATGAAATAATGCCATATGCAGAAACATGGAGGGACCTAGAGATTATCATACTAATTGAAGTAAGTCAGACAGGGAAAGACAAATATCATATGATATCACTTATATGTGGAATCTTAAAAATGATACAAATGAACTTATTTACACGACAGAAACAGACTCACAGACATAGAAAACAAAATTATGGTTACCAAAGGGAAAGGGTGGGGGGGTGGGAAAGGATAAATAAGGAATTTGGGATTAACAGATACACACTACTATATATAAAATAGATAAGGAACAAGGACATACTGTATAGCACAGGGAACTATATTCAATATCTTGTAGTAAACTGTAATGGAAAGGAATCTGTAAAAGAATATATATATATATATATAACTGAGACAGTTTGCTCTACACCTGAAACTAACATGACATTGTAAATCAACTATGCTTCAAAGAAAAAAAAATCTATGGGCCAGAATCCTACATTTCTATCTCCACCCAAGACTGCTCTCCTGAATTTCAGACTATTTACTTGACATCTCCATTTGGATATTTACCAGACATCTCAAATTTAACAGGTCCCCAACTGAACTCCTGTTCTTGCTCTCTAAACCTGTTTCCCTTTCCGTCTTTCCCACCTAGGTTGTGACAATTTCAACTGTCTATTTCCTCAGGCCAACAAACTTAGATTCCCTCTTGGTTCCTCAGCTTTTCTCCTTACCCACATTCATTCTGTCAAATTCCTGTTCATTATACCTTCAAAATGTATCCAGGATCTGACAGTTTCCCACCATCTCCAGCCTTTCCATTTTGGTCTAAGCCTGCATCATGTCTCATCTAGACTGCTGCTGTAGTCTTCCAATTGATCCCACTGACTTCATTCTTGCCCCCTACTTACCTCAAAATGACCCTTTCTAACCTAAGTCAGTTTAGGATATCATGCAGCAAATAATAGAATCTCTCTGAGCAGTACATCAGTCATATGAAAAAAATAAATCTAATAATATGTAACTTTTATTGGGTTCATCTAAGGATCAATGAGAGGACAGACACAAAGTGCTGAAGACTCAGCACATAGTATGCATTAAATTACAGTAGCATGGGCAGGAGATGAATTTTTATGTCATTTCTGAAATCTATTGCCTCCATGAATTAACAGCTATTTATTATTTTCCAAGTATTAGAGAATATGACTTAAAATTCTCCATATCTGTAACTGCTAAGCTACTGTTTGAAGAAGTCCTAGACAGCCCCACCCCCACCATGAGCACCATGACCAACTTAGAACCTGATTTTTGTGGTTATAGAAATAGCAAAGGGAAATTATTTCCTGTCTCGGGAATACATTAGAACGTGCCAAGATTTGCCAGTAGGTTAACAAGGAAACTGTCAAACTTAACCTAATAGGGAAAAGAACGGGTGGTTCATCATGACTGCTCTGGCCCTTCTCATTTCAAGGTAGCCAACTCACCCATGCCACGTTAAGAATTCTCCTGGGACTAGCTCCTGTTGTCATCCTGTGATTCTCTGGTACAATGCATATGACTCTTTTCTCACCTCCATCGCCTTTCCCACACCAGTTTTATCTATCATACACCAAACTTGTTTTTGTGACTTGTGTGAATCCTTTTCTTCAACATCCCAGTGACTTTTCAGCATGTCATCCTGCCTTGTATCCAGCAAACCCACAGCTCTGTGTACAAAAAGAGTCCCCTGTCCTCAGCTCTAACCTCCAGTCCTACTTGCCTTCGGGGGGGTTCCATCAGACAGTCCCCTTTGAGGTTGTATACCTGAATACTAGGAGGACAATGACCAGAGTTTGATTAGTGCTCTTTCCAGAAAAGGGGGGACCAGCCCATTTTATATGCATAACAATAATGACAACAGTTAACACTTCTGTAGCACTGACTATGCAAGGACTGTGTTTTAGTGCTCTACATATACAAACTCATTGAATTCATATAAGCGTTCTATGAAGATGAGGAACTTGAGGTCCAGAGGGGCTAAGTAACTTGTCTTAGGTCACATACATAGTGAATGATGGTTCTGGATTAGAACCTGAACAGTCTGCTCCAGCGTTTGTGCTCTCAACCATGATACTGTGCCATACACAGCCTCATAAAAATAAGGTAGTTGTTAGTTAGATGCATCATCTCACAATTAAAATCCTGGATCTATATACTAGGAAATTTAGAGACTGGGAGCCAATGAATTAATTCAGGATTGGAAATGACCTGAGTTGGTGCTTAAAATTGGACAATTAAAGTTCACAGTTGGGAAAGTAAGAAACCTGTCAGAATGGCCATCATCAAAAAACCTACAAACAATAAATGCTGGAGAGGGTGTGGAGAAAAGGGAACCCTCTTGCACTGTTGGTGGGAATGTAAATTGATACAGCCACTATGGAGAACAGTTTGGAGGTTCATGAAGCCGATAAATGACGTTATAACAGCAATGTCAGTAAACACTTAAAGCAACTTAAGATATATTCAAATGGCAAAAAAGAAAGTTCTTTATAGTGGTACACAGGGCATGTGGTAACATGTTGTTCCAAGCCTGACAGACATATGTGGGTGTATCTGTTAAGTTATCCATACCAAATTGAGGCAAAGAGAGTGGGTAACTCCACATTTTACAATGAGGCCCTGGCACCAACCATGAGGGGTTCAAAGGCAATGTTTTAATAAGGTCTTGCTGTTTCCTTAGATCATTCGCCAATGCTGGTGTCTAGTATTCACTAGGAAGCAAGCCCTGTCTCAGTGTTTCTATGCAGGTTCCCATCAATCAAAAGCTCTATAAAAGTCTGGATAAGACTGAGAAGGAAGACATGCAGGCCCTAGGTTAGACAATACATTCCAAGTCGAATTTTACTACAAACTACTATTTATTGGACACTCTCCAGACCATGGACTGTCCTCAGTGCTTCACTTCAGTGTACTTAATCCTCCCAAGAAACATGCAAGGGAGATTTGATTATACCTGTTACACGTGAGGAGATGCAGGCTCTTAAGGGACTAACTCAGCCAAGACCCCATAGCTAGTAAGTATTCAAGTTTGGATTCAGATCCAATTTTTTTATGACACCAAAACTCATGCTCCTTACCACAAAGCTTGAGAAATAACCATTGATGCTGAGTGTAATTCTTTTGCCTTATTTGTCTAGAATGCTGAGGCAAAGGGATTGAAAATTCTCTTTTAAAATATCCAGATCATTGTCTCCATTCACCACCACTTGGCAGTAATTTTGTACAATCTTTAAAAATAATCATATCTTTTTACTTCTACCCCAGTCGGTTTACTCTACTGTCTATAAGATAGGCCATGGAGGTTAGATGGACCCTGAGGAGGATTCCTGGAATGTCATTGGCTTAAGCTACTGTGAACTGGCTCTATGTTTTTCTGGCCAAAACAGATGTAGGCTCCGTGCTCTTTCATGCCATTGACATGTTTCTCCCAGGCTAGAGAACAGAAAAATTGACTGGTCTTGAATAACCAGGGCTTGGGGGCAAAGGGGAGTCTCGACCCTTAGGCAGTCTGTGATTTTACATTGACGTCATGCTTCCCACCCTATGCACGCTGAATAACACTTTCCCAAGCTAGGTACCATGGGAAGAAACTATGCTTTGATAGGTGACATTTAAAAGTGTCCTAAAAACTATTCAGACAGAAAATGGCTTCTCTGACAGCTCTGGTGTCACTGTACATCGCCCTCAGAACAGGCGTGAGAGCCCAAGGTCATGGCAGGCTTATTATGCAATGTGGAACAAGGCTGTGATTATGTGGGTATCACCCACTAGGATTCATATCAAAGGCAGCATGTGGATGAGTCCAGACAGGGTTTGACAACTGTTTCTGAGCTTTCCAGATCAGAGATAGAAACAGATATGATCTGCATAGCCTCCTTTTTACTTTACATTTTCAGATGGGTAAGCTGTCTTTCATGTTACATAATCAACCCCAAGTTACTCAGCCTCCCACCTCACTCACGCTTGCCCAGCCCCACCTTGCTAACCACTGCCATCTTTTCATAACCATTTCCAAGACACTCAAAATCATGTCAACACCCTGAAGACCTGCTAGGCCCCAGGCTGTGTTGCAGAATCACTAATACAAATATCAATTACAGATGAGCACTGGAAGGGACTCAGGCTCCTAGAAATTGAACACCACTGTGTTTTAACAAATTCAAAGAATTCCCTGGTTATCTTGGAGGCCAATAATTCATTTCAATAATATTTGCTGAAGACCTTTGAGCTGGCTAGATGGATGCCTGGGATGTCACATTAAGCAATCAAAGCCCATTCCTCAGAGAACGTGCAGTCTAGTAATGGTTACACACTTATACAGAGGCAACCTCAGTAGAATGTAATGAGAGTTAAGCAAGGAATGCCGCTAAGAAATAACTATGGGCCTCAAAATAACAAGTGAGGCACATGTATAATAATATTCCTCCACACGGGCTAAAGTAGACAAGAAAAATAAATATTGAATGGGTTTACCAAAAGCAAGAGAGTTAAAGACTTCCCCATCCCTCCCACATCCATATGACTTTTACAACACATGAGCCCACCTCCCAGGCAACAGGTTGTACCAGGGGGATGGGCGTCTGCTAGAAAGACAACTTTGTAGTTCACATACACTAGAAAGGAAAACAATGTTTTATAAGATGTGACATCAAGAGATTATCTTGGCCAATCCAATTCTCTCCCCCTCTCAGGAATTTTAACTGAGAAAATTGAGAAGAATTTGTCACTTGGTAGTGGGACAGTTATGGAAGGCACCACAGGGAGTGTGGCTGTGAGGTGTTAACAGGGAGCACAGAGTCAATCTCAGGCAGTTTTTCTGAAGTTCCAAACGTCTTCTTGAATTCAGAGTTCCCCCTCTGGGTAAAGTTCCCAGGAAACCAGGCTTCCTCTCCTGTCCCTGGGTCCTATGCAGTCATGGCTCACTTATCAACACAGCAAATCCCATTTACTTGTGCTAGCCTGAGTCATCTCTTTCTTACAATAAAGAAGCTGAATAGATGGGCCTGAGTGAAAATAATGTGTTCAGATGTTAAGTTCAGTCAGTCAGAATTCTTAAAAATGTTTATTAATTTTTGTGGGAAACCACAAAAATATGAATAAAAAATTTAATAATCTCCAACTAAAATTCCCTCCAATCCCACCACTCTCCTTCCAAGGTAGAAAATAGAGAGTGATCTTCCACATGTTTCTTCACAGTCACAAAACATACATAAAGTTATATACACACGCAAAAGGTCTTTTTGGTTTGGTTGTGGACATTGCTTTTTAAAGCATTTGTATTCGTAGCATTGATATTCATAATATATTTGTTTTAAGCTCTTTCTAAGACTATGCAGGGGACGGTTCAATGCTGTTAGAGCTAAAAAACAAAAACCAAAACCAAAAAACACTCACCTAGATTCAAATGTGTTCTACTTTTGTCACTAGTTCCCTATGAGATTGTATAGAAATCAATTTAGCTCCTCCTGAATTAGAGTTACAATCTTTTCATCAAAGAAAAAAGGCAATAAAGTAGCCTTGTGCTTGGTGCCGTGCAAAGTAAATGTTTAAAATTCCATCCTCACTCTGTAGGTGCCCACACAGCAAAAAAACAACCCTGGAGAACGACGTGAGAGTGATAACAGCGTGCTCAGAGGAGCATGGTTAGAAAGTAACACCCCCTCAAATACCTCGTACAAAGAGAAAGAGACTAACACTTACCCCAGATGAGGGCCACAATTCTGTAGTATAAATTATGAGTAGGAGAAATCTTTCCTGGTCTTGCTATCAATCTACACGGGACTTGAGCAAATTGCTTAACATTTTGGCACTTAGTTTAGTCATATGTGAAATTCAATTCAATAAATTTTGGTAACTACACTCCTTCTGTATTAGGTAATAGGTACTGAGAAAAAAAAAGGATTAGGACAGAACTTCTGACCTTAGATCACTTGCAACCCCAATAACGATGGGAGCGGAGATAGAGCTGTGAACAATAAGGCACAACAAAATACAGCCAGTGCTCTCATAGCCATAGGGAAAAATGTTGTGGAACTCCAAAGAAAGAGAAACTCCCTCTGCTTGGGGGCCTGGGAGTTGGGAAAGGCTGGCAGAAGTTTCTGTTTGGCACTGGAATTGAGTTAGGAGGTCATGCAATCGAGCAAGAAAGTTGGGCTGGGGAATCTCTGAGGACACTGCCAGCTCTACTCTCTGAGTTATGAGACATAGGTAAAAAACACTTCCCCCTCTCCACATACATACACTCAGGATACGGGTGTATGGGTAGCATCTTAAGTTGGCTATAATATCTAATGAGCAGGACAAGCTCTGCTTGCACTTTATAGTGGGTCAATCTCCTCCCTGCAACCTCTTACCCCTTCATCTGTAAACCACAATCCATGACTACCTGAGACAAGGGTAAGGTAAGCTTCTCTTAGGTTTTATGCAGCTCTCATACTAATAGGAAAGAGATGCTATTAGAGACAGAGTGTCTGGTTTTTAAAAACACAGACTGTAGAGTAGGTATTGAATGCCAGCTTTCTTTATTTACTGCCTACATGCCTTTGAGCAAGGTATCTAACTTTTCTGAGCATTAGTTGTTTTGCTGTTGTTGTTAACATGAAAATGAGATAATAAAATTAAGAGTATAGAACTGTTAAGAGGTTTAAATTAAACAATATACGTAAATTCTTAGTTCCTGGAATGTAAAATAAGACACCTATAAACAGGGAGACTATGGTCATGGCAGTGATGATGATGTTGATGATGGTAATGTTGATGGTGACGACAGCCTTCATTCTCACACTCAATCTCATAGATTCCCATAAAAACAGGGATAGATCTCAGTGGCTACAGCCAATTGTCCCTCTCCCTTATGTGTTCTATCTGTCCTCTCAGAATCTGCTTCTAGGCTTTGCTGACCTATTACAACCGTGCCTAGGTTTTGATCTAGCTTTGCCTGCAAGTTAACATCTGATTATACTTTGCTTCTTCACCTCATTTCTCAGCCCTTAGTCTATTCTCCACCAGCATTGCATAGGGCTCATCCTGGATTTCTGTTAGTAGATTCAGGCCTCTGTCTTGCGCTCTCCCTCCTCATGGATTCCTGACCTTACCCAAGATCATGTCTAGTTTAGCTTCAGTCTCTCCTCTTGCATACCTTCCTAATCCGTACTCATTCACCCATGTTTATATTATGGCTGCTTATATTCACCTGCTGCTATTGGCCTGGTAATGTCAGCCTTTAAGATCTTATATGTATGTCTATGGTACCCCTTTCAAGAAGTCCAGTAGTTGTAACTCTGGAAGTAGTAGTCTAGGGCTTAAGCTCTCTAACTCTGGCTGTAATTATCTCCCCAGGTTATGGAACCTTATATCATTGACTCTAATCTCACAGGAAAATCAATGGGAATGGCAGAATTTTGATCACAATGTTGAACCAGTACATACAAACTCCATAATGACCTGACTCTACCCAGCCCTCTGAATTTGAATGTCAATTTTATATTTTAGAAGACACAGAAAATACTAATTATCTAATACTAATACTATTAAAATCAGGAAATGGGATCAATTTGAAAAGAACTTTTAAGCCCAACAGCATAAAAATTCTTTTCAAATTGATACCCATCTCCTGATTTTCTTTATGTACTAAACAAAAAACTAGAAAAAACTTCACTATCATTTCCATTTTTTAGCTGAACAGTGGATTGAGAAATGTTTAAGGAAAATTTTAGAAAGTTATAAAACACACATACACTTGTAACAAAACTGCAGCATCAAAATGGTGTCCAAACCAACTTTCAAACTTATATTTTCATGCTGCTCAAGTACATGCTAACTACGCTTGGGAAGCACAGTATCACCAAGATGGAAAGCCAGAGAAGTGTGTGGTCCATTTCTAGGCTTGTGGCAAGGAGGACTACATTTAGCTCTTGACCTACCCTCCCTTCACTGAACCCACCCCAGTTTCTTTCAGGGTCCAACAACATACTTGCAGATTTTCTTGCCAAGACCTTTATTCTCCTCAATACCGTAAAAGTTGTTAGGAATTGGCACACACAGTCTTATACTCCCCAAGATAGAAATCATACTAAGATTCCAGGAAAAATAGAAGGAGAATTTAAGGTGCTTTCTCTGGGCAGCAAGGACTTGGCCTGGTTCTCATATTGGGCCTGGTCCAGAGAATTCTCTCTCAACTCTTTGAAAATACCTATTGAGAAATGCATGTGTGAGAAAATAGATACCAAACAAGAGGTGTACCTGGCTCAGTCCTGTGATTCACCATGATAAGCCTACACTTTCATTTCTGCCCTTGACAAGCCCTGTTCCAGATGTGGTTGAAAGGGTTTACATTGTGTAATTTAAGCAAATCTATACTCACTTATGCAATAAGAACTATCAGTGAAACACATCTGGGAGCGAAAAGGAGAAACTATTTTAATACCTTATGCAATTACTCTATTGAAATTATAATCATTTTCCTAATGGAAAATAAATACCACTGTTTACTAGGTTACTGACATCACGGGTTGTTTCATCAGCCAAGGTTTCCTTGTACAAGAGCTAACAGCGAAATTGTGTGTCTCGTGTGAATCTTTTTTTAATAACAGATTTATTGAGATACAATTCACATACCATAAAATTTATACTGTTACAGTGTAAAATTAAGTATTTTTTAGTATATTCACAAGGTAGTGCAATGATTAGCACTATCTAAATTCAGAATATTTTCATCACTGCAAAAAGAAACCCCTCACCTATTAGAATTGCTCCCCATCTCCTTTCCTCATAAGCCCCTCACAACCAATAATTTACTTCCTATTTTTAAGATTTTATTATTCTGAACATTTCATATAAATACAATCATACAATATGCAGTCTTTTTTGCCTGGCTTATTTCACTTGGCATAATGCTTTCAAGGTTCATCCTTACTATAGCATGTATCAGTATGCCATTCATTTTTATGGCTGAGTAATATTACATTGTATGGATATACCACATACAGTTTATCCACTTTGTTGATATACATTTGGGTTGTTCCCATTATTTGACTATTATGACTAACGCTACTATGAACAATCATGTACAGGTTTTTGTGTGGTCATATGTTTTCAATTCTATTGATTATATAATTCAAAATTATGGAATTTCTATATCATATGGACTTTTTTATGTTTGATGTTTCGAGGAATGGCCAAATTGATTCCTAAAGTGGTTGAACCATTTTATAATCCCACCAAGAATTATGAGGGATTCAATTTCTCTGCATCCTTACCAACACTGTCTTTTTCATTTTATCAATCCTAGTAGTTATGAATATCTCAATGCATATTTGTGCTTTTTAAATTGTAATAAAATATATATAACATAAAACTTACCATTTTAACCACTTTTAAACGTGTAGTTCAGTGGCATTAAAAACATTCATATTGTTGTGCAATCATCACCAATATCCATCCCCAGAAAATACTTCATCTTGCAAAACTAAAACTCTACCCGTTAAACAATTACTCCCCATTCCCATCAGCCCCTGGCAACCACATTCTATTTTTCTCTCTCTCTGCCTTTGACTCCTCTAGCTGTTTTGTGTGTGTGTGTGTGTGTGTGTGTGTGTGTGTGTGTGTGTGTGGTTACCATGGGGATTACATTTAATACCTTAAAGTTAAAAACTCTAATTTACATTTATACAACCATAATGTCAATATGAAAAAAACTCTGCTCCTATACAGCTACCTCCCTACCCCTTTCAGCTGTTGATGTCACAAAATTACATCTTTATACATTGTATGTCTAAAACATAGACTAATGATTGTTTTTATATGCATTAGTCTCTTAAATCATGTAGAAAACAACAAGTGGAGTTATAAACCAAAGTTACAATAAAACTAGCTTTTATAATTTGTCTTAATCCGTTCTGGCTGCTACAGCAAAATACCACAGACTGGATGCCTTATAAATAACAGAAATTTACTTCTCTCAGTTCTAGAAACTGGAAGTCCAAGATCAAGGTGCCTGCATGGTCACATTCAGGTGAAGGCCTTTTTCCTGGTTCATAGCTAATGTCTTCTCACTGTGACCTCATACGGCGGAAGGGGTGAGAAATCTCTCGGGCCTCTTTCATAAGGGCATTAATTTCATTATGAGGGCTCTGCCCTGATGACCTAATCACTGCCCAAAGGCCCAGCTTCCTAATACCATCACATTAGGTATTAGAATTTCAACATATGAATTCGGGGGTAGGGGCAAACATTCAAACCATAGTATGATTTTTTGTGTATTTACCTTTACCAAAGATCTTTATTTCTTCCTATAGCTTCAAGATATTGCCTAGTGTCCTTTTATTTCAACCTGAAGGATTTCCTTTAGCATTTCCTGTAGGGCAGGTCTAGCAGTAACAAACTCCCTCAGGTTTTGTTTATCTGGGAATGCCATAACTTCACCCTCATTTTTGAAATACAGTTTTCCAGATATAGGATTCTTGGTTGATAATATTCTTCCTTCAGCACTTTGAATATATCAACCCACTTCCTTCTACCCTCCAAGGTTACTAATGAGAAATCTGCTGATAATCTTATCAGGAATTATTTGAGTATGACAAGTCACTTCTCTTGCTTCTTTCAAAATTCTCTCTTTCTCTTTGGCTCTCAACAGTTTGATTACAATGTGCCCCAGAGTGGGTTTCTTTGAGTTTATCAAGCTTGGAGTTGGTTGAGCCTCTTGGATGCCTGTATCCATGTATTTCATAAAACTTGGGAAACTTTCAGCCACTATTTCTTCAAATAATTTCTCTCTCTCTCTCTCTCTTTTCCTTCTGGAACTCCCAAAATATCTATGTTGCTTGACTTGATGATATCCCACAGATTGCTCAGGCTCTTTTCACTTTCCTTCAACCTTTTTTTTCTATTCCTCAGGCTCAGTAATTTCAACTGTCCTATCTTCAAGTTGCCTTTTTCTTTATTCTGCCTACTCAAATATGTTTTTGAATCCCCCTGATGATTTTTTTAAATTTCAATTATTCTACTTTTCCGATCCAGAATTTCTTTTTGGGTTCCTTTTTATGCTATCTTTCCATTTATATTTCCATTTTGTTCATACATCATTTTCTTGACTTTGTCCATGTTCCATATCTTCTTTTAGCACTTTAAATACCTTTTACAGTTGTTTTAAACTTTGTCTACTAAGTCCACCATCTGGTCTTTCTCAGGGACATTTTCTGTTGATATTTTTCCTTTGAAAAAGCCTAACTTTCCTACTCTTTGTATGCATTGTGATTTTTTTTTAATTGTTGTTGAAAACTAGGCACTTGAATCTTATAATGTGGTAACTGAAGATTCAATTATCCCCCTTGCCCAGGGTTTGCCATTTATTTTTGTTTTTTTCTTGTTTTTTGTTTCATTTATTGTAGGAGGGTGGTTCTCTGCTGGGGATCAGCCTAAGGTATGAACTTAAGGTTCTCTCAGGTCTTTTCTAAGATTGTGATTTTCCCTAGATAAGCAGAGTGACTTTCTAAATTTCCCCATATACTTTGAAATGTATTAGTCCTTAAATATCTGGCACACAAAAGGAGCAAAGATAAAATAAAGGGAGTAAAAAGTATACCAGTCCTTTTCTTTTTTCTTTTTTTTTTGACATCTTTATTGGAGTATAATTGCTTTACAATGGTGTGTTAGTTTCTGCTTTATAACAAAGTGAATCAGCTATACATATACATATATCCCCATATCTCCTCCCTCTTGCATCTCCCTCCCACCCTCCCTATCCCACCCTTCTAGGTGGTAACAAAGCACCGAACTGATCTCCCTGTGCTATGAGGCTGTTTCTCACTAGCTATCTATTTTACATTTGGTAGTATATATAAGTCCATGCACTCTCTCACTTCGACCCAGCTTACCCTTCCTCCTCCCCATGTCCTCAAGTCCATTCTCTACGTCTGCGTCTTTATTCCTGTCCTGCACCTAGGTTCTTCATTACCATTTTTT
Organism: Balaenoptera acutorostrata; assembly: GCF_949987535.1. Taxonomy (NCBI): domain Eukaryota; kingdom Metazoa; phylum Chordata; class Mammalia; order Artiodactyla; family Balaenopteridae; genus Balaenoptera; species Balaenoptera acutorostrata. The sequence goes on from NC_080071.1 coordinate 10,210,673, forward strand.
TTTTAGACTCCATATATATGTGTTAGCATATGGTATTTATTTTTCTCTTTTTGATTTACTTCACTCTGTATGACAGACTCTAGGTCCATCCACCTCACTACAAATAACTCAATTTCATTTCTTTTCATGGCTGTTATCCCATTGTATATATGTGCCACATCCTCTTTATCCATTCGTCTGTCGATGGACACTTAGATTGCTTCCATGTCCTGGCTATGGTAAATAGAGCTGAAATGAATATTGTGGTACATGACTCTTTGAATTATGGTTTTCTCAGGGTATATGCCCAGTAGTGGGATTGCTGGGTCATAAGGGAGTTCTATTTTTACTTTCTTTTTTTTTTTTTTTTAAGATGTATCTTATTTATTACTGAGCCGTTAATACAATTAAGTGTTTTAAAAAGCAAGAATGAATCACAAAGTAAAACTCAACATATTTAACAACACATTGAATAAAAGAGACTGCACAGAGCTCCCTACCCACTTCTGCCATTTGAAGATACAAGAGATCTGCGACCAGGAAGAGGATCCTCACCCGACCACCCTGGCACCCTGATCTCTGACTTCCAGCCTCCAGGACTGTGAGAAATAAATGTCTGTTGTTTGTAAGCCATCCAGTCTCTGATATTTTGTTATAGTAGCCCAAATGGACTAAGACGGACTTTGAACAAGTTAACTAGTAACCAATTCTGGGTCTCCCACAATTCCAAAGTCTTCTTCATTTCCCATGAATCTACAAACCACATCTGTTAATTTTAATTTTAATTTCCTTTTGAGGCAAAATTCCTTTATTCATTTGTTTCTGAACCTACAATTCTGAAACCCAATGAATTTTAACATTAATGTACTTATTATTTACATATTGTCACATTTCAAAACAAATTTGAGGCAGTAAATGTTATTACTTAGTAATTAACAGTTTAGTTTTTTTTTTTGTTTTTTTTTTAACATCTTTATTGGAGTATAATTGCTTTACAATGGTGTGTTAGTTTCTGGTTTATAACAAAGTGAATCAGTTATACATATACATATGTTCCCATATCTCTTCCCTCTTGCATCTCCCTCCCTCCCACCCTCCCTATCCCACCCCTCTAGGTGGTCACAAAGCACCGAGCTGATCTCCCTGTGCTATGCGGTTGCTTCCCACTAGCTATCTATTTCACGTTTGGTAGTGTATATATGTCCATGCCACTCTCTCACTTTGTCACATCTTATCCTTCCCCTTCCCCATATCCTCAAGTCCATTCTCTAGTAGGTCTGTGTCTTTATTCCCGTCTTGCCACTAGGTTCTTCATGACCTTTTTTTTTTTTCCTTAGATTCCATATATATGTGTTAGCATACTGTATTTCTTTTTCTCTTTCTGACTTACTTCACTCTGTACGACAGTCTCTAGGTCCATCCACCTCACTACAAATAACTCAATTTCGTTTCTTTTTATGTCTGAGTAATATTCCATTGTATATATGTGCCACATCTTCTTTATCCATTCATCTGATGATGGACACTTAGGTTGCTTCCATGTCCTGGCTATTGTAAATAGAGCTGCAATGAACATTGTGGTACATGACTCTTTTTGAATTATGGTGTTCTCAGGGTATATGCCCAGTAGTGGGATTGCTGGGTCGTATGGTAGTTCTATTTTTAGTTTTTTAAGGAACCTCCATACTGTTCTCCATAGTGGCTGTATCAATTTACATTCCCACCAACTGTGCAAGAGTGTTCCCTTTTCTCCACACCCTCTCCAGCATTTATTGTTTGTAGATTTTTTGATGATGGCCATTCAGACCGGTGTGAGATGATATCTCATTGTAGTTTTGATTTGCATTTCTCTAATGATTAGTGATGTTGAGCATTCTTTCATGTGTTTTTTTGGCAATCTGTATATCTTCTTTGGAGAAATGTCTATTTAGGTTTTCTGCCTATTTTTAGATTGGGTTGTTTGTTTTCTTTGATATTGAGCTGCATGAGCTGCTTGTAAATTTTGGAGATTAATCCTCTGTCAGTTGTTTCATTTGCAAATATTTTCTCCCATTCTGAGGGTTGTCTTTTCTTCTTGTTTATGGTTTCCTTTGCTGTGCAAAAGCTCTGAAGTTTCATTAGGTCCCATTTATTTTTGTTTTTATTTCCATTACTCTAGGAGGTGGATCAAAAAAGATCTTACTGTGATTTATGTCAAAGAGTGTTCTTCCTATGTTTTCCTCTAAGAGTTTTATAGTGTCTGGTCTTAAATTTAGGCCTCGAATCCATTTTGAGTTTATTTTATTGTATGGTGTTAGGGAGTGTTCTAATTTCATTCTTTTACATGTAGCTGTCCAGTTATCCCAGCACCACTTATTGAAGAGACTGTCTTTTGTCCATTGTATATCCTTGCCTCCTTTGTCATATATTAGTTGACCATATGTGCATGGGTTTATCTCTGGGCTTTCTATCTTGTTCCATTGATCTATGTTTCTGTTTTTGTGCCAGTACCACATTGTCTTGATTACTGTAGCTTTGTAGTATAGTCTGAAGTCAGGGAGTCTGATTCCTCCAGCTCCGTTTTTTTCCCTCAAGACTGCTTTGGCTATTCGGGGTCTTTTGTGTCTCCATACAAATTTTAAGATTTTTTGTTCTAGTTCCGTAAAAAATGCCATTGGTAATTTGATAGGGATTGCATTGAATCTGTAGATTGCTTTGGGTAGTATAGTCATTTTCACAAAATTGATTCTTCCAATCCAAGAACATGGTATATCTCTCCACATGTTGGTATCATCTTTAATTTCTTTCATCAGTGTCATAGTTTTCTGCATACCGGTCTTTTTTCTCCCTAAGTAAGTTTATTCCTAGGTATTTTATTGTTTTTGTTGCAATGGTAAATGAGAGTGTTTCCTCAATTTCTCTTTCAGATTTTTCATCATTAGTGCATAGGAATACAAGAGATTTCTGTGCATTAATTTTGTATCCTGAAACTTTACCAAATTCATTGATTAGCTCTAGTAGTTTTCTGGTGGCATTTTCAGGATCCTCTATGTATAGTATCATGTCATCTGCAAACAGTGACAGTTTTACTTCTTCTTTTCCAATTTGTATTCCTTTTATTTTTCTTCTCTGATTGCCATGGTTAGGACTTCCAAAACTATGCTGAGTAATAGTGGTGAGAGTGGACATCATTGTCTTGTTCCTGATCTTAGAGGAAATGCTTTAAGTTTTTCATCATTGAGAATGATGTTTGCTGTGCGTTTGTCATATATGGCCTTTATTATGTTGAGGTAGGTTCCCTCTATGTTTACTTTCTGGAGAGTTTTTATCATAAGTGGGTGTTGAATTTTGTCAAAAGCTTTTTCTGCATCTACTGAGATGATCATATGGTTTTTATTCTTCAATTTGTTAATATGGTGTATCATGTTCATTGATTTGGGTATATTGAAGAATCCTTGCATCCCTGGGATAAATCCCACTTGATCCTGGTGTATGATCCTTTTAATGGGTTGTTGGATTCTGTTTGCTAGTATTTTGTTGAGGAGTTTTGCATGTATATTCATCCACACGGCCGGGTACATGGGGGAGTTTCTTGCCTTTTGGGAAGTCTGAGGTCTTCTGCCAGCGTTCCGTAGGTGTTCTGTAGGAGTTGTTCCACATGTAGATGTATTTCTGATGTATTTGTGGGGAGGAAGGTGATCTCCACCTCTTACTCTTCTGCCATCTTGAAGGTCTGTCCCAGACCTTTAAATACGCTGGAATTTACTCAGCTGTGGGGGGAGGGGTTTGCAACAATAGCTACCCAACTCTATATCTGTACCTCTGCAATCAGAAGTGTCAATCATTTATCAGAGGACAGATCCTTAATATTTGGAGGACATTATTTTCCACCCTGGCTCCCACAAGTTGTGGGCAAGTTGCTCCAGGAATACATGTACAGCTGCTTGCTATGGGGCTGTGAGTGGGAGACAGGTGATTGCTACCATGCTAAAAAACTAAAATTGACCACAATTAACCATTACTTATTGTCCAAGCCTTCCTTTAGAATCTGCAAGCCTTTAAGAGACTCCAGAGCTCCAAAATAGTTACATCAGTCAGATTCTGTCAGTGCAAGTCTTGTCTAGGTAGTGAGATGGATTCCTGGTGCTTTATACTCAAAATATTCCCCAGATTCTTCCTCTATGTGGTTTTGATTTTATTTTCCTAATAACTAATGATATTAAGCATTATTTTATTTGCTGTTCAATCTAGTTGGTCTTTTCACTACTGAAAATGAGGTATTGAAGTCTTCAGAAATTATTGTTGAATGATCCATTTCTCCCTTCAATTCTATCTGTTTTGCTTCATGCATTTTGTCATTCTGTTGTTAGATGTATGTATGTTTATAATTGTGGGGTTTTTTCCCCCATGTGGATTAACACTTTCTTCATCATAAAATGTTTTTCATTGTTTCAGGTAACTTTTGTCATAAATTCTATTTTGTCTGATTTAGTATAGCCACTCCAGCTTTTTTGCATGGTGTATTTTTGTCAATCCTTTTATTTTCAATTCATGTGTATTTTTGAATCTAAAGAGTGTCTCTTGTAGACAGTACACAAATACTGTGTTTTTATCCAGTCTTCCAATCTCTGACTTGTAACTGCAATATGTAATTCACTTTCATTTACTTTCACTATTGATAAGGAAAAATTTGCAGATGACATTTTTCTTCTTGTTTTCTATGTCTTATGTCTTTTTTATTGCTCTATTTCTTCATTATTACCTTATTTTATGTCAAATAGTTATTTTCTAACGTACCATTATATTTCCTGTGTAATTTCTTTTACCATATGTATTTTTAATTTTTTTTGTGTGTCTGTGTTTTCCCTGGGCACTACCAATAACATGTTAATTTACAGAAATCTGGTTCAGATTGGTATCAACTTAAGTATACAAAAATCTTTGTTCCTGAATAGCTCCAAATCTTCCCTCTACTTTGTGCTGTTATTATTAGACAAATGAGACCTTTATTAATCATAGGCCCATCAACAGACCTTTATAATTATTGCTTTATTTGAATATTTTAAAATAAAATTGGAGAAGAAAAAATACACTTACATTGTCTTTTATATTTTCCACAGTTACCTTTACTGGCACTCTTTATTTCTTCACGTGGATTTGAGCTACTGCAGAGTACCCTTTCACTGCAGCCTGAAGGAATTTCTTGTAGGTCATATCTCCTAAAGAGAAATTCTCTTGAAGTTTGCTTATCTGGGGGTGCCTTAATTTCCCCCTAGTTTTTGAAGTATAGCTTGGCTGGATATAGAATTCTTGGTTGACAGTTTCTTTTCTTTTAGCACTTTGAATATATCATTTCACTGTCATATGTCCTCCAAGGTTTCCTATGAAAAATTAGCTGTTAGCCTTATTGAGATCACTTGTACATGTAAGTTCCTCCTCTCTTGTTGCTTTCAAGATTCTCTCTTTGTCTTTGACTTCTGACAACTTGATTATGTGTCTCAGTGTCGATTTTTTTTTAAGTTTATCCTTCTTGGAGTGGAGTTTGTTGAGCTTTGTGCATGTACAGATTAATATTTTTCATCAGTTTAAATCACTGGTGAGCCCCTCCAGTGATTTTTTTCTTTCAATTATTGTACTACCTCTCAACTGTAGAATTTTTAAAAAAATAATTTCTATCTCTTTACTGATATTCTCCATTGGCAAGATGTCATCCTCATACTTTCCTACTTTCCTATTTATACAAGGTTTCCTTTAGTTATTTGAACATAGCTATAGTAGTTGATTTAAATTTTTTTCTGATAAATCTAATGTCCAGGCTTCCTTAGGAACATTCTCTATTGCCTGATTTTTTTCCTGTGTATGGGCCATAATTTCATTTTTTTAAAAATTTTATTTATTTATTTATTTATTTATGGCTGTGTTGGGTCTTCGTTTCTGTGCGAGGGCTTTCTCTAGTTGTGTGGGCCATAATTTCTTAATTCTTTATATGGATGATAATTTTTGGTTGAAAACTGGACACTGTAAATAATATAAGGTGGCAACTCTGCCTATCAGATCAATCCTACCAGAGTTTTTTTCCTTGTTGCTGTTTGTTGTAGTTGCTATTTTTTGCATAATCACTTTTCTCAAGTAATTCTTTAAAGTCTGAAATCTTTAACATTTCTGACCACTGAAGTCTCTGTGGTTTGCTTAATGGTCAGCTAATTATTTGACAGAGATATTTTTAATTGCTTTGGATCAAATTAGTCTCCCAACCTTTGCTGAGGGTTGTGTGTGGGTATGTTGAGGTATGCCTGCAATATTCCATAGGTAGTGTCTAATTCTGCCTTAACTTTCACTTCCTGCTTGTGTAGACCCTCAATATCAGTCAGAGGTGAGAGAATAACGACTCCTCAGGTCTTTTCTGAACATGCAAACAGCCCTGAATGTGCATATGTCCTTCTAGATTATCAGAAATATGTTATAGTTCTTCAAAGCACCCTATGGACAGCTCATTACCCAGATTCTTCTTTTAAGTCTTTTGGTCAGCTTCTTGTTCGTCCAACAGTTATGGCCACCTCAGGCAGCTGCAACATTAAACAACTGCCACTGATTGTCTTTGCCAACTGCCCCAGAAGAAAGGCTGTTTGCACTGAGTAAGCCCAAAAGCAGTCCAAACAAACACAAGCCCTGCAAGTGGTGATTTCCAGAGACCTGCATGAACTTCAAATAATAAAAATTATTTGCGAATGAGGCCTTGAGGGCACTTGAAACTCCCTCTCCTGTGGCTGTTAGTCTGCTATTTTCATGGCTAAAGTGATTGCAAGGCTGTTGGCTTTCAAGACTACTATGGAACTAGGGAAAGAGAAATTAGAATAGGAGATGTTAAAATTCCACAAAGCTTACTGTTCTTTACCAAGATTCAGCTAGGTTTCATTAGTAAACCCTCTGCAGATTGTCTCAAGCCTTTGGTTAATTTCCAGAGTTCTTAAAAAAAGTTGATTTTGACAATTTTTGCAATGTTCTTGTTGCTTTTATGGAGGAATTAATTTTTGTAGATCTTTACCCCACCATTCTGGAAGTCTGATCACCCTCACTTGAATTTTGATAAGATCACACCCTTCAGTAACTTGGCTCAAAATTCCAACCACAGCTTAATCCCACAGGCAGCTAGATAATGTCTTGAATATCCTGTTTTTTATACTATCATTTTCTAAACCAAAACTACAGCATCCTTTCCTAAGCACTGACACATTCAGCAGTCATGTAGATAGAACAGAGAAGTCCCCATTTGAGTTTGCACAAGTCTGCCCCAGATTCTCTAGTATTAAAGTGATTATTATACTATTTGCTTTTATCCAATAGTAGCTCCACAATTTCTAGAGGGGCAGTGAGGAGCCAAAAGATTAGAACTGGAGGTCTAGGAAATCTGTCTTAAAACCAGGTATGCATAGGTAAGACAGTGTATTTTATTTACATGGAATGTTTACTTGGGGTGATTTGCAGAGGGGCTTTAATTAGAGCATGTATTATATTGAGAATACACATTTTTTACTGAGCATGCCTGCTTTTTGAGGGCCTTTATGGGTACAGTTGATGATCTCCCAGAAGCTACCTCTTAGCATAGTTGCTGCCTCTATTTACCTTACATTATTACTATAAGGATGAAAAGGAGAGCAGATGCTATTTTATAATGATAAAGGTACACAAAATAAAGCACAGCTAGAGACTCTGCAATTATGTAATGGCTTTAGCAGCTCCCATAAAGTGTAACAACTCAGAGTAAACGTTCACTGTTACAAAGGGCAGGGCCTGACTACTATGCTGTGTTCTTTATATAGATTGCTTCTGAGATAGACCAGCCATCCAAGGATCCACCACTTTTGTGCTGAGTTATCTTTACAAGGAAGTGGGTATTCATTTTTAGCACAAAATTTCTGAAAGATAATCTTGATTGAGATTACTATATCAATAGCTGAACAGTCTGCATTCAAAAGTACCTGAATAAGCATGGTCCCTCAGTAAAACATTAACTTTTCCTTTCATGTATTATCATGTATTCAGAAAATGAAAGAACAAGTCACCTGTAGTACATGAAAACACATTAAGCAAGATAAAGGGGAGATAACTAACACTGAAAATGGATACAAATGCTTCTCATCTTTTATCCCATCATTCCCAAAGATTCTGAACTTTTGCAAGGGATTGGTATGGCCTTGGGATGACTCCTTAAGAGACTGGCATGGCTAACTTCTGTGACTTAGCCGAGGAAAGTGTGCACAGTGCCTAAACCAGGTAGTGTTTTGATGGTTGGGTAAGTGGTTGAATTGTTCCTTTAATTTGGATTCAATGCAGCAATAGATCTCTTGAGTTGAATATTGTGGAGGTGGGGTTAATAGTTTAATATTGCTTTATTCTGTGGTTTCACATTTCCATTAGAGAGTGATTTCTTTTAATAAATCTTTCATGATTATAACTAGCTACTCTGATTTCTTAATAATTGTCAATCTTGCCATTGTTAATTTATATATGACTCTTCTGCTCTTGTTTCTTGTTGAACCCATGTCAGTTCCTTGTTATACCTAAATGTCTGTGTTCTCAATAATATGGTGAACTGCATGATGAGAGGGGCCATATCTGCTGTGTGTCCACTTTTAAAATTCACAACTGTGAAGTCATTGACCCAGTCACATTGAATTGTCATTGTGTTTTGCTGTTTCAAAGACATTTTTCCCTCCACCATTTTGTTTGATTAGATTCCAAGCAACACCAATATTGAAGAGTACCTCAGCTAGTTGTATAAATTACTAAGATTCTTGGCATCCTTTACCTTCTCTTATAAGAGTCCCCGAAATTACTCTCATCTCATTATAAATCCTCATGGCTTAACTGGGAGACGATCTCATCCCAGAGAAGACACATGACCCAGGTCTGTCCAATCAATGTATTCTATGCCCTGGCCACAGTAATAAGGTTCATGGATGGCATTATTCATAATTATTATAATTAATGATTATTACTATTAATTGTTAAAACTTGTTATGTGCTTGGCATATATATTAAATTTATTTAATACTCTTAATACACCTAAAATTAGACACTATTATTATCTTCAATATGCAGATGAGGAAACTGAAGCACAAAGTGTCAGTTTCCTTCCAGATGTCAAAGCTTGTAGGTGGAAGAGTCAGGATACAAATCTAGGCAGTCCACATCAATCTGTGCCCTGACCATGGTACTGACAGTCTAGCCCTTTGTTAGAATCAATGGGAAAAAAAGCACTCTTCAAAGGTAAGTTGAGGCAGGAACTGCTCAACACCATTATGTAGAAATACCTGCCTGAGAAAAAAGTCACTATAGAGGAAAACATATGGAAGAACAGACTGAGTTCCAATGACACTGATGGAGGTCTTGGCTCTGGCAGTTTCTGAAGCCTTTAACCTGGAACTTGGCAGTATTGCTAGCTAATAAATTTTCCTTTTCTTCTTAACCTTCTTTTCACTGGATTCTTTCACTTATACCCAAAATGTCCTCAATAATAAAACCAGGAAGTGGCAAGCTAGAGCCCAAAGAAAACTAAGTTGAACTAAGTTGAAAGCCAAATTTAGATTAAATATGCACAAGCAGCTATCACTCACTACCCTCAGAAGAATCATTACAAAACCAGTGTTGAAAGAATTAGTGAGCAATATGTACATATGTATGTGTATATATGTATATATACACATACATATGTATACACATGTATGTACATGTATGTGTGTGTGTGTGTGTATATATATATATATATATATATATATATATATACACACACACACACACACATATATTTTTAAATTGTATAAATATTTATTTAGGTGAGGGGACCAGGTCCTGAGAGATCCATGCTCTATTTATTTATATTATGTATTAAGTAGAGCAATTACTCTTGTTAAGAGCTGGGATGGTGGGGAGCGTCCTAGCAATCACAAAATAGCCACTATTCTTGGAAAAGGAAAACTTAAAAACAAACAAAAAACACCCATAGTGGAACAATATGTAATACTACGCTGGAGTAGAACACATAAACATTGCAAGCCAGTAGGAAAGATTTGTAACATGGTTGTACGCCGAGAGATGAAGGAATAGGAGGGGATTAGTCTTACACCCCTCCCCCCACCCATGAAGGGTAAATCTCCAAAAGTCAGTACTGAATTGTCAGAAAGTTTCCAGAGTAGAGAAACGTTCCAAGTGTGATGTCCAGCATGGGATTCTGTATTTCAGTCCCTAATGTAAAGGCTAGATTCCTGTCTGCAAAGATCCTATTGTGTAGAAATATGAACTACTTGCTGCCTTAACCTAGAAGATTTTCCCTGACCACCTTCCAAGAGGGCAAATAATAGTAGTGGCCAAAAACAATTAATATTATCAGGGAATTCATCCCCCCATACCACCCAGCAATCCCCCTTGGTACCTGCTACTTGAAAATGCCCCTCTTATAATCAGCCTGTCTAATATGCTTGTGTTGCCAAAGAGGGTGCCCCTAAAGGCACTTAAGGGATTTGAAGGGTGTATGGTTACAGAATCAGTTTCATATTTGAGGGGTTTGTATCTGCCATTATGTCAGTGTTTGAAGAGGAAAAAAAAATACCCAATATACTTGCATTTATGAAAGCTAGAGAAAGGTTGCCTCCTCTCCTTTTCCAATCCCATCTTAAGCAATTTATGCAGTATTAATGTCTACAACCTGCTTTCTGATTCTGTTTATAATTTTACTTTTTTTTCCCCTTTCTGATTGGACAATTTTATCTGGACTGGTTATAACACCCAGCACAGCATCAGGTCCTCTCATTTACGTGTTAATGTGCTGTTCTGGAAGCGTGATGTTAAAATGATGAATATCACCTGAGAAGAAGATTGGACGAGAGCAAAAGAACTGGCAAGTTGCCTTGTGGAAATAGCTTTCGACTTTATCAAACGATGGGGTAACATGTCAGATTATATTATGTACAATTAATTATTAATGCAGGCTGAGCCTTATTTTGAAAAGCACAAACATGCACTTCCAATAATTTCCTTCCCATGGAAAATCTGTTGTGTCCCTCAAACTGAGCAGCAAAATATCCCTCACAAAATACCTTAAGGCTTCCATTTCTCCAGATTTAGCATGCATCTGAGACAAGAAAGCTTTCACAAGCCTCCTTGCCATGGACACAACAGAGATGTGTTTTTGCTTAATTAAAATTCTTTTTTGGCAACAGATGTCCTTGCAAAAATAGCTCAGAGCTCGGTGAAGCATTTTTATAGGCTGGAGTTCAGCAATGAGGAGCCCATCATCTGCCTTCCCTGCTCTGAGAGCAGCACAAGAGACCAGGTGGCTGGTCACAGTTTGAAAAGTGAACAAATGTATTTATTCGTTCTGAGCAATTTGCAACCTACTGGGAGACCAGGAGCCCTCTCCCAGCCCCTAGCTTCTGAGAACTAGGACTGTGGGAGAAAGGGGCTGTTTAATTGCTTTGCACAGTCTCTCTCACTAAAGCAATTAGCACCCAGAGGAAAGTCTGGGAGAACACAGCCAGGCCTCACACCCATATGGTGGCCTGTAATCGGCCTGCCTGCTGTCCAGGCACATAGATGATTCAATCAGTGATGCAGGCGTGGGCCCTGGTGCTCTGCTTCCTCGCTTGCTGCTGATGAAATGTCCCCCATTCCTGAGCTCCTAATCCATTGAAGAACTAGTGTACAGTGGGTGGAAGCTCATCAGCTTCACACCTAGCTAACTTGACTGGAAAAAAGAAAAGAAAAATACTTAATAAGCTTGAGAACTAGAGAAGGCAGCTTAGATCTGGGCTTGGGATGAAATGACTGCTGAGTAGCAGGTGAGAAATCAGATAAACCAACATAGGTCAACTGACAAAGCATCTGAGTGGGATCAGAACCTGGGTCTTAAAATAAATCATGCAGAAGGACATAGACTTTTAAAAATAAAAAAGATACTTGCTATGGATCCTGTGGCTAGGACACAGAGCTTCTATGCATAACAACATTCGGTGGAAATTATGGGAATCAATTTTGTGTGCATCTTTTTAACCTAGCTGCAAAGCTAGATTAGAGCAAAGGCATTCTGTTTATTTTTAGTATGTTCTGTCATGGACTGAACCAGATAATTGAATAGAGAACAGCTCATTAATTAACCAAGATAATCACATAAAGCTATATTTCATGTTAGTAAATTTTCCTGATAACTGAAGTTTTTTTAGAGATTTAAAGCTTTCTAATATATTTAGCCACTTTTGTTGGAAATCAGGCTAAAATGTATTATATACTTCCCTTTATTGTCACACAAGGTCCAGAGAATACTCATCATTCACAGAGGGATAGATTAACAAATTATTTTCTTTCTTTTGTGCAAACTGCGTGAATTAATGTTCTCTTTGTGGTTAAGCTACTTATTTTTTTATACTGAAATAATATAATTTAAAAAATCTTACTTCCTTGCATGGGGATAGCAACAAAGTGATTTATTCTAAAAAAGAGGCAGAGGGTTACTGAGTGGAATTATTCAGATGTTCATTTAACAACTATTTAGTGATCACCTACTCTGTCAGGTACTATTCCAGGAGCTGTGGATTCAACAGTGAACAAAACAAACTTCTGGACACCATGAAGCTCGCAAAGGGCAGATAGCCAATCCAACGTTAAATTCATATGCCAGATAGAGCCAAGGCTACAAAGAAAAGGGGATGGGGGAGAGATAGGGTGGTCAGGGAAGGTGACATTTAAACAGAGACCTGAGTAAAATGAGGGAGAAAACCATGTAAATATCTGAGAGAGGAAAACTCCAGACAGAAGGAGTGTTGACTGGGAAAAAATTCGCCATGATGTTTCCACATGTCTTGCAACAACTTTGAAACTACTTCCAAGGATATCTGTAGAGCAGCCTTGGAAGCTAGAGATAGTGGCTCTCTCATGGGCAAAGGGCAGACTTGTTTCCTGACCAGGGTAACAAAGATCATCTCTTCCTACAGGGCAAAGGTTGAGCAGGTTTTCTAGTAGCCACTTTAAAAGACTGGGGTTTTCCAAACTCAAAATTCCAAAGCTGGGACACAGACTGTCATGTATACACCATTCACTCAGGGTTGCCCTTGCAACACCCCCATGGGACTTGGGGGTCAAGGGGAACTGGTGCAAGCAGGAAGTTCATACCATCTGCTGTCCCAGGAATAATAAAATGTCTAGATCCTTTTGGGCTTGCTGTGGGGGAAGAAAAAGTACTTCCACAAGGAGGGAAGGATAAGCTAGGTGAAATGCTGGGAATGAGCAAATAAGAACTGAGGATTTGTCAACATGGGGATCTTATTGCAAAAAAAGAACAATTTCTGAGGGCAAAGTTCTGACTGGAGCGGGTTATAGAGAAAATGAAAGAAGACAAAGTAGAGAAAGTGAGTATAGAAAACGCCTTCAAGAACTTTTGCTATAAACCAGATTAGAGAAAATGGAAGTAATATGGGAATCAGAAAAGGTATTTTGGTCTTTATGTTTTGTTTTGTTCTGTTTTTAATGTAAGAGATAGTAGGATATGTGTGTACGTTGGGAAATAATCTTGTAGACAGTGAACAATTAATGACATGAGAGAAATAGCATCATTGCAGGAGAAAAATTCTCAAGTCGCTAAAAAGAAATGGGCTTCACCATGCCAGTAGCAGTGTTGGCCTCACATCAGAGTGTGGGCAGTTGATTTTCTGTAACAGGATAGAAGATATCCTGTAAATGGCACAGGTACAAGTAACATGCTAAATTTGGTGATGAGAGGGTACAGAAGTTTTCTTCTGATTGTTTCTATTTTCTCAGTGAGTGAAGTCATAATCAAGTCATCAGCACACAGTAAGGAGGGTGAGTGAAGGGCACCTGGAAGATTGAGGAGCAGGAGCGAGATGATGGAAGGAAATAGCCATCTAGGAAGGGGAGAGAGGGCACTGACTGGGAAAAGTAGTAGTACTGATACTAGAAAGTAGTAAATCCATGTTTCCTCATCAGTGGTCTACAGGATACTAAAAGATGTTAAAAGGTCATTTCATTGGCGGAAAAAGATTATTCCATGGCCAATTAAGTTGGGATATGTTGGTATAAGAAACCAATCAAGTATCTTTACTGAAGGACTTCACAGGATCGTTAATAGGTTATGCACATGGTAACTTTTCCTAAAGGGCTACAGTATGCAGTTTCCTAAATATATTTGACTGTGGGGTATTAGTAGGGTTTTATAAAACATGACTTGGAAAATGTTGGATTAAATCACTCACTGATGTCCAGCTATGTTTGTTATTGTGTTATAGGAAAACCCTGCCCCTCCGAAGTAGAAATAGAAGCATCAGACATGGTCCATCAGAGAATAGGGCTCTAAACTGTAACTGACGCGTTTGATGAGACCCTCTAGTCCTTGTGAGATGCAGCATGGCCAGGCTTCTGGGGATGCCATGACTTCTAAGGAGGCCATGACTAGATGTGGATTTAAAATAAGTGAAAACACTTGAGCAATATTGAAAGACAAAAACTTCTTCAGCAACCCACTAGTGAAATTACACCCACAGAAAGACCTGGGCAAAGGGAGATCTCTACTGGGGTTTCCAGAAAGGTGATTACAGCACAGTCTGAGGCCCAGGGAACAAATCTTTAGACCAGATAGAGAATAGCCTTTCCTGTCCTGAGGGATCTCTGAGAGTTTGAAGGAGATGCCTGCAAAAATGGTTTTAGAATATCTAGGACCCCCTAGAGGAGAGCCCTCAGCACAAGGGTGGAAAGTGACTTCCCTGCTTCAGAAAGCTTGAGGGGCAACCAGAGGGGTTCAAGTGCAGGAACAAGATTAGTGAACAGGTTTGTCAGGGGTAGTCTTCCCCTGGGTCAGCAGCAGTTCTAATCTGATTCTACTTTGAGCCAAAGTCTACACAGCTTAGGCTAACAACAGCTAAAATACAATTCTAGCTACATTATTAAAATTTTTTAGTACTAGGTAGGAAAGAGATTCTGAAAAAGCTGACTAGAATTAAAATAAAATTTAATTTCTTCAAGCATTGTGACATTATTTTGGCTAATTTTGTCATTATCCTCTGTATGCTTTCTCTTAGAGATTAGAAATGAACACACACACAAACACACCAACACACACGCACACACACACCCCTTGTCTAAAAAATGAGAACACCCTCCATTCTGAAGGAAAACAAGACAAGGTTAATTGGGAAGACTCTTTCTCCTCATCTGGGCTTGGAGTGAGTGAGAGTAACCCCAAGAAACGGTTAGTGGCCATCACTTTAGAAAAGAAAGAAGAGATGCCTGTGGAAGGAAAGAAAGTATTGTACGGTGGGACATGATTTCAGGGACCCAGCCCAACAACAGGTCCCAAAGATCTCTGCAAATGAAAAACTAAAGTTGGCATTTACTCCTTCTACATCTTGAACTCAGCACTGCAGAGTTCTCCCTTTTTCCCTTCCTTTTTCCTGACTCCCATAATGCTGTTTAACACAAGGATTGCAAATTCAAATGCCTTCAAAGGCCAGGCATGTAATTTAAATAAGGAAAGCTCAGCCTGGTATTAGAGCAGTGAGGACAATGAAACTGGAGAAGCATTAAACTCAAATCATTTAAGAGCATGGTAATTGGACCTGCAAGCTGACAGTTTAAGACCTCTGCTTTAACGCCTGCCCAACTCCTTTTGCAAAGTTGGATGTGTGGGTTCCTAAGGAGTCATCCTAGCTGCCCACCTTTCCAGTCTGCTGTTTTCAATGTGCTACCTTATTTTATATGTGTCCAGAAGAAGACAGTTATCTTATTTTCCAAAGACAGTATAGAGGTTTCATGAAAACCTTTTAATACTATTCCCAAGTTCACAATTATGTTCTAAATACTTGTATTGCCAAATATCTGATTTCTGAATAAAGGATTGCGGGGGAGCGGGTTGCAAGCAATTGTATACTTCAAGCCATTTATTAAATATATGATTAGCTATTATATATGATAGTTCTTATATAATATATGCAAATACAGTATGATATACACATATGTATGTGTTTAATATTCATGTAACTATACATAATGTATAATAGAGTATACAGCCATATATATATGGCTAACTGGTATTAGAGAAAATCCTTTGTGTTGTTACTTTAGGAATGTAAGAAGGAAGCAAGACAGAAGAAAAGAGGGCAAAGGAAATTAAGGAAAAGCTGTTTTGAAGGGGATGAGGACATTTCCTTAATAAAAATTTCTAGTACATTCACATAATTGCAACCATATTTCACCCCCATTTGATAAAACATGTGAAAAAAAAATCATCCAAAAACACAGGTCACAAACTAGAGGACTATGAGCCAAGTCCTGTTTGTAAGATTTGGCTTGTATTTAAAATTTTTATTTTATGTATTTTTTTTTTTTAAAGAAATTCACGTTCTTTTATTTATTTATTTATGACTGTGTTGAGTCTTCGTTTCTGTGCGAGGGCTTTCTCTAGTTGCGGCAAGTGGGGACCACTCTTCATCGCGGTGCGCAGGCCTCTCACCATCGCGGCCTCTCTTTTTGCAGAGCACAGGCTCCAGATGCGCAGGCTCAGTAATTGTGGCTCACGGGCCCAGTTGCTCCGCGGCACGTGGGATCTTCCCAGACCAGGGCTCGAACCCGTGTCCCCTGCATTGGCAGGCAGATTCTCAACCACTGCGCCACCAGGGAAGCCCTATTTTATGTATTTTTAATTGAAGTATACTTGATTTACAATGCTGTGTTAGTTTCAGGTGAATAGCAATGTGATTCATTTATATATATATATAATATATTATATATTCAGTTTTATATATTATACATATATATTATATATGTATATTATATATTCTTTTTCAGATTATTTTCCCTTATAGGATTTTACAAAGTATTGAGTATAGTTTCCTGGCCTATATTCTTTTTTATCATTAAGTAATTTTTTTTGGAATATAGTTGCTTTACAATGTTGTGTTAGTTTCTACTGTACAGCAAAATGAATCAGCTATAAGTATACATACATCCTCTCTTTTTGGATTTCCTTCCCATTTAGGTCACCATCGTGCATTAAGTAGAGTTCCCTGTGCTACACAGTACGTTCTCATTAGTTATCTATTTTATACATAGTATCAATAGTGTATATGTGTCAATCCCAATCTCCCAGTTCCTCCCAACCCCCTTTCCACCTTGGTATCCATACATTTGTTCTCTATGTCTGTGTCTCTATTTCTGCTTTACAAATAAGATCATCTATAACATTTTCCTAGATTCCACATATGTGTGTTAATGTACAATATTTGCTTTTCTCTTTCTGACTTACTTCACTCTGTATGACACTCTCTAGGTCTATCCAGGTCTCTACAAATGATCTAGTTTCATTCCTTTTTATGGCTGAGTAATATTCCATTGTATATACATACCAAATCTTCTTTATCAATTCCTCTGTTGATGGACATTTAGGTTCCTTCCAAGTCCTGGTTACTGTAAATAGTGCTGCTATGAATGTTGGGGTGCATGTATCTTTTTGAATTACGGTTTTCTCAGGGTATATGCCCAGTAGTGGGATTGCTGGGTCATATGGTACTTCTAAATTTAGTTTTTTAAGGAAACTCCATACAGTTTTCCATAGTGGCTGTATGAATTTACATTCCCATCAACAGTTCAGGAGGGCTCCCTTATCTCCACACCCTCTCCAGCATTTATTGTTTGTAGATTTTTTGATGATGGCCATTGTGACTGGTGTGAGGTGATACCTCACTGTAGTTTTGATTTGCATTTCTCTAATAATTAGTGATGTTGAGCATCTTTTCATGTGTTCGTTGGCCATCTGTATATCTTCTTTGGAGAAATGTCTACTTAGGCCTTCTGCCCATTTTTTGATTGGGTTGTTTTTTTTTAGATATTGAGCTGCATGAGCTGCTTGTATATTTTGTAGATTAATCCCTTGTCAGTTTTGCTTTGTTTGCAAATATTTTCTCCCATTCTGAGGGTTGTCTTTTCATCTTGTTTATGGTTTCCTTTGCTGTGCAAAAGCTTTTAAGTTTAATTAGGTCCCATTTGTTTATTTTTGTTTTTATTTTCATTACTCTAGGAGGTGGGTCAAAAAACATCTTGCTGTGATTTATGTCAAAGAGTTTCTGCCTAGGTTCTCCTCTAAGAGTTTTATACTGTCTGGCCTTACATTTAGGTGTTTAATCCATTTTGAGTTTATTTTTAAATATGGTATTAGGGAGTGTTCTAATTTTGTTCTTTTACATGTAGCTGTCCAGTTTTCCCAGCACCACTTACTGAAGAAGCTGTCTTTTCTCCATTGTATATTCTTGCCTCCTTTATCAAAAATAAGGTGACCATAGGTATGTGGGTTTACCTCTGGGTTTTCTATCCTGTTCCATGGATCTATATTTCTGTTTCTGCGCCAGTACAATAATGTTTTAATGACTGTCGCTTTGTAATATAGTCTGAAGTCAGGGAGCCTGATTCCTCCATCTCCATTTTTCTTTCTCAAGATTGCTTTGTCTATTCAGGATCTTTTGTGTTTCCATACAAATTGTAAATTTTTTTCTTCTACTTCTGTTGAAAATGCCACTGGTAATTTGATAGGGATTGCACTGAATCTGTAGATTGCTTTGGGTAGTATAGTTACTTTCACAATATTGAATCTTCCAATCCAAGAACATAGTATATCTCTCTAGATCACCCAGCAAGGATCTCATTCAGATTCGATGGAGAAATCAAAAGATTTACAGACAAGCAAAAGCTAAGAGAATTCAGCACCACTAAACCAGATTTACAACAAATGCTAAAGGAATTTCTCTAAGTGGGAAACACAAGAGAAGCAAAAGACCTACAAGAACAAACCCAAAACAATTAAGAAAATGGTAAAAGGAACATACAAATCGATAATTACCTTAAATGTAAATGGATTAAATGCTCCAACCAAAAGACACAGACTAGCTGAATGGATAGAAAAACAGGACCTGTATATATGCTGTCTGCAAGAGACCCACTTCAGACCTAGGGACACATACAGGCTGAACGTGAGGGGATGTAAAAAGATATTTCATGTAAATGGGAATCAAAAGAAAGCTGGAATAGCAATACTCATATCAGACAAGATAGACTTTAAAATAAAAACTATTACAAGGGACAAAGAAGGACACTACATAATGATCAAGGGATCAATCAAGGAAGAAGATATAACAATTGTAAATATATATGCACCTAACATAGGAGCACCTCAATACACAAGGCAAATGCTAACAGCCAAGAAAGGGGAAATCGACAGTAACACAATAATAGTGGAGGACTTTAACACCCCACTTACACCAATGGACAGATCATCCAGACAGAAAATAAATAAGGAAACACAAGCTTAAAATGACACAATAGACCAAATAGACTTAATTGATATTTATAGGACATTCCACTGGAAAGCAGCAAATTACACTTCCTTCTCAAGTGCACATGGAACATTCTCCAGGATAGATCAGATCTTGGGCCACAAATCAAGCCTTGGTAAATTTAAGAGAACTGAAATTGTATCAAGCATCTTTTCAGACCACAACGCTATAAGACTAGATATCAATTACAGGAAAAAAAACTGTAAAAAATACAAACACATGGAGGCTAAACATTATGTTACTAAATAACCAAGAGATCACTGAAGATATCAAAGAGGAAATAAAAAAATACCTAGAGACGAATGACAATGAAAACACAATGACCCAAAAACCTATGGGATGCAGCAAAAGAAGTTCTAAGAGCGAAGTTTATAGCAATACAATCCTACCTCAAGAAACAAGAAAAATCTCAAATAAACAATCTAACCTTACATCTAAAGCAACTAGAGAAAGAAGAACAAGCAAAACCCAAAGTTAGTAGAAGGAAAGAAATCATAAAGATCAGAGCAGAAATAAATGAAATAGAAACAAAGAAAACAATAGCAAAGATCAATAAAACTAAAAGCTGGTTGTTTGAGAAGATAAACAAAATTGATAAACCTTTAGCCAGACTCATCAAGAGAAAAAGGGAGAAGACTCAAATCAATAAAATTAGAAATTAAAAAGGAGAAGTTACAACTGACATGGCAGAAATACAAAGCATCATAAGAGACTACTACAAGCAACTATATGCCAATAAAATGGACAAGCTGGAAGAAATGGACAAATTCTTAGCAATGTATAACCTTCCAAGACCAAACCAGGAAGAAATAGAAAATATGAACAGACCAATCACAAGCACTGAAATTGTAACTATGATTAAAAATCTTCCAAGAAACAAAAGTCCAGGACCAGATGGCTTCACAGGCGAATTTTATCAAACATTCAGAGAAGAGCTAACACCTATCGTTCTCAAACTCATCCAGAAAATTGCAGAGGGTGGAACACTCCCAAACTCATTCTACAAGGCCACCATCACCTTGATACCAAAACCAGAAAAAAACTCACAAAAAAAGAAAATTACAGGCTTATATCACTGATTAACATAGATGCAAAACTCCTCAACAAAATACTAGCAAACTGAATCCAAAAACACATTAAAAGGATAATACACCATGATCAAGTGGGACTTACCCCAGGGATGCAAGAATTCTTCAGTATACGCAAATCAATCAATGTGATACACCATATTAACAAATTGAAGAATAAAAACCATATGATCATCTCAACAGATGCAGAGAAAGCTTTCAACAAAATTCAACACCCATTTATGAGAAAAACTCTCCAGAAAGCAGGCATAGAGGGAAACTACCTCAACATAATAAAGCCCTTATATGACACACCCACAGCAAACATTATTCTCAATGGTGAAATACTGAAAGCATTTCCTCTAAGATCAGGAATAAGACAAAGGTGTCCACTCTCGCCACTATTATTCAACATAGTTTTGGAAGTCCTAGCCATGGCAATCAGAGAAGAAAAAGAAATAAAAGGAATCCAAATTGGAAAAGAAGAAGTAAAACTGTCACTGTTTGCAAATGACATGATACTATACATAGAAAATCATAAAGATGCCACAGAAAACTATTAGAGGTAATCAATGAATTCAGTAAAGTTGCAGGATACAAAATTAATACACAGAAATCTCTTGCATTCCTATACACTAACAACAAAAGATCAGAAAGAGAAATTAAGGAAACACTCCCACTTACCATTGCAACAGAAAGAATAAAATACCTAGGAATAAACCTACCTAAGGAGGCAAAAGACCTGTATGCAGAAAACTGTGAGATACTGATGAAAGAAATCAATGATGACACAAACAGATGGAGAGATATATCCCTGGCCTATATTCTTTGAAAGATATTTGATCTAGTAAGCTCTATTTTTAAATTGGGGTATTTGACATGGACTTTCATATCTTCTTTGCTCTCTTCTGATAGAACATGAGCTCTACAGCTCACCTCAGTCACCATCAGTACCCATTTACATCACCACATCCATTTATGTCGTCTAAGTAGTCCTGTTAGGCATGTGAGTTCACAGACTTCCTCTTTACATCCAGTATCACATGCAGGGATCTATCAGATTTTAATGACACTCATTTGCTGGATGAAGTCCAGAGAGTGGTGCAGAGGTGGAGAAGCCTAGAAGCTTGGAGGTAGGTCTCCAGGGAACTGAAGAAACAGAAAGGACTTGCAATTGCCCTTTTTAAATAAGGCATGAAAAATTAAAACCAACAAATATAAACGCAAAATATTCAGGCATTAGAAGATGCTGTCTCCTGTCCCGAGGGCAAGGGATCATTTATAAGTGAAAAAGAAATCAATGGAAGAATCAGTGTTGCTGCAGATCTGGGTCATGTGGCCAAACAAGGAGCTTCCAAGGAATTCTCAAGCTTAGAGGTGTTCAGAGTTGAATTAAATTAAACCACCTTCTAATAATCAGATTCCAGTGTCTTTCCTGTGAGTGCTATGCTATGTGGCTTCTTCACAATTCCAAAGAATCCCTAGCTAGAAGAGCCCAGACACCTGTCATTGAGTCCTAGTAGAGGACCAAGTTTTCTTGAAGGATGAGTTGTAGCTTTTAGTCTGAAATTCTTCTGTGCAATTGTAATACAGGCAAACATATGGTAGGAGAAAAGTTAGAAGGTCAGGGACATTTCATTTTTTTCCAATACTGTTTCATGAAAGAATGAAATAATGCCATTTGCAGCAACATGGATGGACCTAGAGATTGTCATACTGAGTGAAGTAAGTCAGAGAAAGAGAAATATCGTATACTGCTTATATGAGGAATCTAAAAAGCAATGATACAAATGAACTTATTTACAAAACAGAAACAGACTCACAGACTTAGGGAATGAACTTATAGTCACCAAGGGGAAGCATGGGGGGAAGGGATAGTTAGGGAGTGTGGGATTGACATGTATACACCGTTATATTTAAAATGGATAACCAACAAGGACCTACTGTATAACACAGGGAACTCTGCTCAATATTATGTAACAACCTAAATGGGAGAAGAATTTGGAAAAGAATAGATACATGTATAGGTATAACTGAATCACTTTGCTGTACACCTGAAACTATCACAACATTGTTAATCAACTATACTCCAATATAAAATAAGAAGTAAAAAGAAAAAAGAAAAATCTACCTTAAACATGTTATACAAGTCAAAGCAAATTAGAAACTGACAAAGACTTTCTATAAGACCTTTTAAACAATACCTTAACTTATTCCCACTTCCAATCATTTTACATTTAAATTATTTAGAAATGTTAAAATTATAAGAGGCTTAAATACAGAGTTATGTTTCAAGGCGAAGGTGGGGGTAAATAGAAAAAGAAGCAAATATCCACGGGAAATAATAATTCATTTCTGTATGGGCCACTTTTAGGCTTAAGAAATTTAAGGGCAGTCTCCTTACATACATTTTGAAAGTTCCCAGGCACATATTTCAGGAAATCCAAACTACCATAATCCTGATTTGAGTTGTCGCCCTTTCTTGAAGCAATACCAGGTGGGAGAGAATTGTGAATCAATTCAGGCCTTCCCTTCTCTCTAGGCTTCCCCCCTGCCATGCATAAAGCCCCATCCCTAAGCAGGTTTCCAGAAGCACATCCCATGCTGACAGATATCTTTGGTGCTTTATTAATCAGAGCTCTTCAGAGAAACAGAATCAATAGATTATACATGTACACAAATAAAACAAGGAACTAGTTCATGTGTTTAGGGAGGCTGAGAAGTACCAAAATCTGCAAGCAGCAGGTTGGAGAATCTAGAGAGCTGGTGGTACAGTTCTTGCCCAAAAGTCAGCAGGCTCAAGATCAAAGAAGACCTGATGTTTCAGTTTGAGTCTGAAGACAGGAAAAGACCAATGTTCCAGCTTAAGCAAACAGGCAGGAGTTCTCTCCTAGTTGTGGGAGGGTCAGCTTTTTTTATTCTACTCAGTCCTTTGACTGGTTGAATGACGGCCATCCGCATCAGAGAGTGCGATCTGTTTTACTCAGTCTACTGACTCAAATGCTAATGTCATCCAAAACCACCCCCACAGACACACCCAAATATCTGGGCACCCTGTGGTCCAGACAAGTTGACACATAAAATTAATCATCGCAGGTACCATCAACTTTTATTCATTTCATGACTATTTCCAAGGTTTCAAATGTAGCCAGGAAGCAAGAAAACAAGTCAAACATTTACCTGTCTGATTCCAGTTAGATCATAAGGGTGAGAGAAAAACTCTTCCCACCAACTTCCATTAAAACTATGCATGTGCAGTGCTATAAATAAATACCTAGAGCATATTCATACCAGATATACACTGAATAGACATAAATATGAACTCTGATAAAAGCACTGAATCATAGGGCTATAGGGTTCTGGACCTGAAAGAGGCCTCAGAATTAACTGGATGAATACAATCATTCTTCACATAAATATAAAAAACACCAGAGACACATGGTACATAGACAGGAATACAGAAACACACAAGCATGAATAAGGGATAGAACACATCTAGATATGCAGTGCAGTGATGCACAAACTTTTGCAGCAGCCTTCCTTTTACCCTGCAAAGTGTCAATTTTCATCTGGTTACAAATTCTGATTTTCTTTCACTTTTGCTTCTAAACTTATCAGGGTGATTTTATCCTGTGGTGAATCCAACCATATTCCATTCATAGGAGCTAGCCTCCTCTAAACCTCCTGTATATGCATCCTTCCCATCCATTTGCAAATGTGCCTCAAAGGCCAAGCTGAAGCTTAGCACCTACGGAGGATCCCAATTCAATACTAGACAGCCTCAGTGGCTAGGAAAGTCTGTGTACTGACCTAAAATTATTACTCTTCTCTGGGGTGTAGTAGATAACAGAGAAAATGCTACAAAGATAGGGTGTATACAACAACAAAAATCCTTAAGGAATTGATACCATAATTAACTGCAATAAATAATGCCTACATATATACACACAAAATAAAGCCATTGATGATAAGTACTGCATCAGTACTGCAACCCTTTGGAATGAATTCAAATTGTATCCACCCTATTAATTGGAGGCCCTCTTCTATCTCCAGAATATCAGTCACCTCTTCCAAGTGTTCCCAGACCCTTACAAACCTTCCAAGAAATCTGTATTCTTTCAGTCAGTCCTAGCCCACTTCCACATCTCTACAGCTGCTTCTGAAAATTTCCTTTCCCCCAGAATTGTTCTTTATCTTAAAATTCAAATGCTAAAATTGTTTGTAGGTGGTACTAGTTTAATTTAGTTAAACATATAAAAACAAAAGAACTCTTTAATTCTCAAATCATCATAAACCCTGAAATAATGAATGTAATTGTGTTCTGGAGGCTCTATCTTACTGTGAAATCTAAAAATTTTCAGAAGAAGACATTAGTGGGAGTAAAGAGGTTGTACCATTTTCCAAGGGTCACTATCCAGAGTTACTAACCTGTGAGCCTTAGGGACATCACAAATGTTATCCTAGGGCGAACTTCAGTGTCTCCCTGTAATAAAAATCAAGTAAAATGAATCAGAAATCAGGAAAGAAAAATTTGTCCATTCCATTGTTTGTTTGTTTTTAAGACCCTTTAGTTTAATAAATCAACCCTCAGCTTTCTGCTTTTGCTCCCTTGCTGTATATTAAATCCCACATTAAGGTGCATTGGCTACAGTAACATAAGGATAAGGTCACTAGTAATCAGCTGCTTTGATAGAGCTCTAAGGTGGAGATGTTCTAATATTCTTTCCAATAACATAAAACGATTCTACCAGTTAAAAATTACAGTCATTAAAAAGAATGAAAGAGGTCTCAGGAGACCTTCAAGATGGCGGAGGACTAAGACGTGGAGATCACCTTCCTCCCCACAAATACATCAGAAATACGTCTACATGTGGAATAACTCCTACAGAACACCTACTGAACGCTGGCAGAAGACCTCAGACTTCCCAAAAGGCAAGAAATTCCCCATATACCTCGGTAGGGCAAAAGAAAAAAGAAAACAGAGAGACAAAAGAATAGGGGTGGGACTTGCACCTCTGGGAGGGAGCTGTGAAGGAGGAAAAGTTTCCACACACTAGGAAGCCCCTTCACTGGTGGAGATGGGGGGTGGCGGGGGGGAAGCTTCAGAGCCAAGGAGGAGAGTGCATCAATAGGGGTGCAGAGGGCAAAGTGGAGAGATTCCTGCACAGAGGATCGGTGCCGACCAGCACTCACCAGCCCGAGAGGCTTGTCTGCTCACCTGCCGGGGCAGGTGGGGGCTGGGAGCTGAGGCTCGGGCTTCGGAGGTCAGATCCCAGGGAGAGGACTGGGGTTGGCTGTGTGAACACAGCCTGAAGGGGGCTAGTGTGCCACAGCTAGCCGGGGGGGAGTCCGGGAAAAAGTCTGGAACTGCCTAAGAGGCAAGAGACCATTGTTTTGAGGTGCGCAAGGAGAGGGGATTCAGAGCACTGCCTAAACGAGCCGCGGTTATCAGCGCAGACACCAGAGATGGGCATGAGATGCGAAAGCTGCTGCTGCAGCCACCAAGAAGCCTGTGTGCAAGCACAGGTTACTAGCCACACCTCCCCTCCTGGGAGCCTGTGCAGCCCACCATTGCGAGGGTCCCGTGATCCAGGGACAAATTCCCCATGAGAACACACAGTGTGCCTCAGGCTGCTGCAACATCATGCTGGACTCTGCCGCTGCAGGCTTGCCCCGCATTCCGTACCCCTCCCTCCCCCTGGCCTGAGTGAGCCAGAGCCCCCTAATCAGCTGCTACTTTAACCCCATCCTCTCTGTGCGAAGAACAGACGCCCCCAGGTGACCTACATGTAGGGGCAGGGCCAAATCCAAAGCTGAACCAAAGGAGCTGTGTGAACAAAGAAGAGAAACGGAAATTTCTCCAAGCAACCTCAGGAGCAGCGGATTAAATCTCCACAAGCAACCTGATGTGGCCTGCATCTCTGGAATACCTGAATAGACAACAAATCATCCCAAAATTGAGGTGGTGGACTTTGGGAGCAACTGTAGACTTGGGGTTTGCTTTCTGCATCTAATTTGTTTCTGGTTTTATGTTTTTCATAGTTTAGAATTTAAAGTTTATTATCACTGGTAGATTCGTTTAGTGATATTGTTGCTCTCTCCCTTTATTTTCTGTATATATATATATATTTTTTTTTTTTCCTTTTTCCCTTTCTGTGAGGGTTATGTATATGCTTCTTTGTGTGAGTTTGTCTGTATAGCTTTACCATTTGTCCTAGGGTTCTCTCTATCCGGGTTTTTTTTATTACATTTTAATTTTTTTAATTTTTAATTTTTTTTAATTTGAAGAACTTTTATTTTATTTTATTCTTTCTTTCCTTCTTTCATTTTTTCTCCCTTTTCTTCTGAGCCGTGTGGCTGACAGGGCCTTGGTGCTCCGGCCAGGTGTCAGGCCAGTGCCTCTGAGGTGGGAGAGCCAAGTTCAGAATATTGGTCGACCAGAGACCTCCCAGCTCCACATAATATCAAATGGCGAACCTCTCCAAGATATCTCCATCTCAATGTTAAGACCAAGCTCCACTCAACGACCAGCAAGCTACAGTACTGGACACCCTAAACCAAACAACTAGCAAGACAGGAACACAGCCCACCCATTAGCAGAGAGGCTGCCTAAAATCATAAGTTCACAGAAACCCCAAAACACACCACCAGACACAGACCTGCCCACCAGAAAGATAAGATCCAGCCTCATCCACCAGAACACAGGCACTAGTCCCCTCAACCAGGAAGCCTACACAACGCACTGAACCAACCTTAGCCACTGGGGGCAGACACCAAAAACAACGGGAACTATGAACCTGCAGGCTGCGAAAAGGAAACACCAAACACAGTAAGTTAAGAAAAATGAGAAGACACAGAAACACACAGCAGATGAAGGAGCAAGGTAAAACCCCACCAGACCAAACAAATGAAGAGGAAATAGGCAGTCTACCTGAAAAAGAATTCAGAGTAATGACAGTGCAGATGATCCAACGTCTTGGAAATAGAATGGAGAAAATATAAGAAACGTTTAACAAGGACCTAGAAGAACTAAAGAGCAAACAAACAATAATGAACAAAACAATAAATGAAATTAAAAATCCTCTAGAAGGAATTAATAGCAGAATAACTGAGGCAGAAGAATGGATAAATGACCTGGAAGATAAAATAGTGGAAATAACTACTGCAGAGCAGAATAAAGAATAAAGAATGAAAATAATTCAGGACAGTCTCAGAGACCTCTGGGACAACATTAAATGCACCAACATTCCAATTATATGGGTCCCAGAAGAAGAAGAGAAAAAGAAAGGGACTGAGAAAATATTTGAAGAGATTATAGTTGAAAACTTCCCTAATATGGGCAAGGAAATATTCAATCAAGTCCAGGAAGCACAGAGAGTCCCATACAGGATAAATCCAAGGAGAAATGCCAAGACACATATCAATCAAACTATCAAAAATTAAATACAAAGAAAAAATATTAAAAGCAGCAAGGGAAAAACAACAAATAACACACAAGGGAATCCCCATAAGGTTAACAGCTGATCTTTCAGCAGAAACTCTGCAAGCCAGAAAGGAGTGGCAAGACATATTTAAAGTGATGAAAGGGATAAACCTACAACCAAGATTACTCTACCCAGCAAGGAACTCATGCAGATTCGACAGATAAATTACAACCTTTACAGACAAGCAAAGGCTAAGAGAATTCAGCACCACCAAACCAGCTTTACAACAAAGGAACGCTAAAGGAACTTCTCTAAGCAGGAAACACAAGAGAAGGAAAAGACATAAAATAACAAACCCAAAACAATTAAGAAAACAGTAATAGGAACATACCTATTGATAACTACCTTAAATGTAAATGGATTAAATGTTCCAACAAAAAGACATAGACTGACTGATTGGATACAAAAACAAGACCCATATATATGCTGCCTACAAGAGACCCACTTCAGACCTAGGGACACATACAGACTGAAAGTGAGGGGATGGAAAAAGATATGCCATGCAAATGGAAATTAAAAGAAACCTGGAGTAGCAATTCTCATATCAGACAAAATAGACTTTAAAATAAAAACTATTACAAGGGACAAAGAAGGACACTACATAATGATCAAGGGATCAATCCAAGAAGAAGATAAAACAATTGTAAATATTTATGGACGCAACATAGGAGCACCTCAATGCATAAAGCAAATGTTAACAGCTATAAAAGGGGAAATCGACAGTAACACAATAATACTAGGGGACTTTGACACCCCACTTTCACCAATGGACAGATCATCCAAAATGAAAATAAATAAGGAAACACAAGCTTTAAATGATACATTAAGCAAGATGGACTTAATTGATATTTATAGGACATTCCATCCAAAACAAGAGAATACACTTTCTTACAACTGCTCTTGGAACATTCTCCAGCATAGATCAGATCTTGAGTCACAAATCAAGCCTTGGTAAATTTAAGAAAATTGAAATCGTGTCAAGTATATTTTCTGACGACAATGCTATGAGACTAGATATCAATTACAGGAAAAAATCTGTAAAAACTACAAAAACATGGAGGCTAAACAATACAGTACTAAATAACCAAGAGATCACTGAAGAAATCAAAGAGGAAATCAAAAAATACCTAGAAACAAATGACAATGAACATGACGACCCAAAACCTATGGGATGCAGCAAAAGCAGTTCTAAGAGGGAAGTTTATAGCAATACAATCCTACCTCAAGAAACAAGAAACATCTCAAATAAACAACCTAATCTTGCTCCTAAAGCAATTAGAGAAAGAAGAACAAAAAACCCCCAAAGTTAGAAGAAGGAAAGAAATCATAAAGATCAGAGCAGAAAAAAATGAAAAACAAATGAAGGAAACAATAACAAAGATCAATAAAACTAAAAGCTGGTTGTTTGAGAAGATAAACAAAATTGATAAACCATCAACCAGACTCATCAAAAAAAAAAAGGGAGAAGACTCAAATCAATAGAATTAGAAATGAAAAAGGAGAAGTAACAACTGACACTGCAGAAATACAAAGGATCATGAGAGATTACTACAAGCAACTAAATGCCAATAAAACCAACCACCTGGAAGACATGGACAAATTCTTAGAAAAGCACAACCTTCCAAGACTGAACCAGGAAAAATAGAAAATATAAACAGACCAATCACAAGCACTGAAATTGAGAGTGTGATTAAAAATCTTCCAAGAAACAAAAGCCCAGGACCGCATGGCTTCACAGGCGAATTCTATCAAACATTTAGAGAAGAAATAACACCTATCCTTCTCAAACTCTTCCAAAATATAGCAGAGGGTGGAATACTCCCAAACTCATTCTATGAGGCCACCATCACCCTGAAACCAAAACCAGACAAAGATATCACAAAGAAAGAAAACTACAAGCCAATATTACTTATGAACATAGATGCAAAAATCTTCAACAAAATACGAGCAAACGGAATCCAACAGCACATAAAAGGATCATACACCATAATCAAGTGGGGTTTATCCCAGGAATGCAAGGATTCTTCAGTATACACAAATCAATCAATGTGATAAACCACATTAAAAAACTGTAGGAGAAAAACCATAAGATCATCTCAATTGATGCAGAAAAAGCTTTCGACAAAATTCAACACCCATTTATTATAAAAAACCCTCTGGAAAGTAGGCATAGAGGGAACTTACCTCAACATAATAAAGGCCATATATGGCAAACACACAGCCAACATCGTTCTCAATGGTGAAAAACTGAACCATTTCCTCTAAGATCAGGAACAAGACAAGGTTGTCCACTCTCACCACTATTATTCAACATAGTTTTGGAAGTTTTAGCAACAGCAATCAGAGAAGAAACAGAACTAAAAGGACTCCAAATCTTAAAAGGAGAAGCGAAGCTGTCACTGTGTGCAGATGACATGATACTGTACATAGAGAATCCTAATGATGCTACCAGAAAACTACTAGAGCTAATTGATGAATTTGGTAAAGTAACAGGATACAAAATTAATGTACAGAAATCTCTTGCATTCCTATACACTAATGATGAAAAATGTGAAAGAGAAATAAAGGTAACACTTCCATTTACCATTGCAACAAAAAGAATAAAATACCTAGGAATAAACCTACCTAAGGAGACAAAAGACCTGTATGCAGAAAACTATAGGACACTGATGAAAGAAACTAAAGATAATACAAACAGTTGGAGAGATATACCATGTTCTTGGATTGGAAGAATCAACATTGTGAAAAAGACTATACTACCCAAAGTAATCTACAGATTCAGTGCAATCCCTATCAAGCTACCAAGGGCATTTTTCACAAAACTAGAACAAAATATTTCACAATTTGTATGGAAACACAAAAGACCCTGAATAGACAAAGTAATTTTGAGAAAGAAAAATGGAGCCGGAGGGATCAGGCTCCCGAACTTCAGACTACACTACAAAGTTACAGTAATCAAGACAGCATGGTACCGTCACAAAAAGAGAAATATAGATCAATGGAACAGAAGAGAAAGCCCAGCGATGAAGCCATGCACATATGGTCACCGTATTTTTGATAAAGGAGGCAAGAATATACAGTGGAGAAAAGACAGCTCCTTCAGTAAGTGATGCTGGGAAAACTGGACAGCTACAGGTAAAATAATGAAATTAGAACACTCCCTAACACCATATACAAAAATAAACTCAAAACGGATTAAAGACCTAAATGTAAGGCCAGACACTATAAAACTCTTAGAGGAAAACATATGCAGAACATTCTATGACATAAATCACAGCAAGATCCTTTTTGACCCACCTCCTAGAGAAATGAAAATAAAAACAAAAATAAACAAATGGGACCTAATGAAACTTCAAAGCTTTTGTACAGCAAAGGAAATCATAAACAAGACGAAAAGACAACCCTCAGATTGGGAGAAAATATTTGCAAATGAAGCAACTGACAAAGGATTAATCATCAAAATTTACAAGCAGTTTACACAGCTCAATATCAAAAAAACGAACAATGCAATCCAAAAATGGGCTGAAGACCTAAACAGACATTTCTCCAAAGAAGATATACATATTGCCAACAAACACATGAAAGGATGCTCAACATCACAAATCATTAGAGAATTGCAAATCAAAACTACAATGCCGTATCACCTCACACCAGTCAGAATGGCCATCATCAAAAAATCTACAAACAATAAATTCTGGAGAGGGTGTGGAGAAAAGGGGACCCTCTTGCACTGTCAGTGGGAATGTAAATTGATCCAACCACTAAGGAGAACAGTATGGAGGTTCCTTAAAAAAGTAAAAATAGAACTACCATATGACCCAGCAATCCCACTACTGGGCATACACCCTGAGAAAACCATAATTCAAAGAGTCATGTGCCACAGTGTTCATTGCTGCTCTATTTACAATAGCCAGGACATGGAAGCAACCTAAGCATCCATCGACAGATGAATGGATAAAGAAGATGTGGCACATACATACAATGGAATATTATTCAGCCATAAAAAGAAATGAAATTGAGTTATTTGTAGTGAGGTGGATGGACCTAGAGTCTGTCATACAGAGTGAAGTAAGTCAGAAAGAGAAAAACAAATATCACATGCTAACACATATATATGGAAACTAAAAAAAAAAAAAAAAAAAAAAAAAGAACCTAGTGGCAGTACAGTAATAAAGATGCAGATGTAGAAAATGGACTTTAGGACATGGGGAGGGGGAAGGGTAAGCTGGGATGAAGAGAGAGAGTGGCAGGACATATATACACTACCAAATGGAAATTTGATAGCTAGTGGGAAGCAGCTGCATAGCACAGGGTGATCAGCTTGGTGCTTTGTGACCACCTAGAGGGGTGGGATAGGGAGGATGTGAGGGAGATGCAAGAGGGAGGAGATATGGGGATATATGTATAGCTGATTCAGTTTGCTATAAAGCAGAATGTAACACATCATTGTAAAGCAATTATACTGCAATAAAGATGTTTAAAAAAAAAAGAATGACAGAATGAATTAGGTTTATATGTTCTGTCATGGAAAGAAATCTACAGTATGATGTTTTCTAAAAAAGACTTAGAATCCTATAGTTGATTCCATTTTTATGTTTTGTATATTTATATGTGTTTATATATATCCAAATATGTGTGTGTGTATATGCTATGTGTATGTATACATATAGACATATATATATAACATATGTGTATATATATGTGTGATTGGGGATATAGACATTTGAACATAAATGAAAATGTAAATATTTAAGCAAACTCAATATAATGGTTTCCTCTTTCTTCTAGGGAGACTTTTATTTTAAATAATGGAACTATTTTTATTGTTTAAAAAGCTAAAAACAATTTTAAAGTAAATTTTAAAATATTCCAGTTCTTTTGTGATCAAAATAGTATCCATTTTCAGTCAACAAATATGCACATAAATGACTTTCAAAACCAAGGGAATGGACAATGTCGCCTAGGAAAGAACGCAGGAAAGTGTGGCCTAAGACAGCAGGCGTGGGCAACTCAAGAATGAACTTAGGTTTTATGGGACATATAATTTGGGTGGCTCTCTTTAAGGAAAATTATGAAAATTTATAAATTCAAAATTAGATATATTAGAATGAGAAATTACATATGTAAAAATGATGATAAATACCACCAACATCACAGAGTCCAGAACAATTGTATAATATTTACAAATATTAACTGCTTGACCCATTGTTAATTACTCATTTCCCCTATTTTTTGGCTGCATATTCTGATTGCCTTTTCACATTACAAATACTTTGTAATATTATTTTCCACTGGAAGAGTAATCTGGTCTTTCCTCTAGCATTTTTCTCCTCCGTTACCGACAGTCATTCAGTGCTGGGGCCACATTCATTGTCATGGTGCTACTTTTGCCTTGCTCCCTCATGTCACAACAGCAGGTGAGTTGGCTAGGGGGATAACTGGCAATAAACTCATTAACTTGACATGACTATGAACCATACAAATGTAACCCACTCAATCCAGAGGAAATATATCTTCAACCCAAATAGCCTTTAACAAGATTCCAAAAATTCTCATGGATAATCCAACACCATGAACATGACGGCAAGCATGATGGGGGAGTTGGAATGGAAAGAGACTGTTGCCTCTACCCCTGTGGTTATACTATTTTGCTTTCGAAAATTTTGCAAAAACATATGACCCTGTGAGCCCTTTGCCCAGAGTTTTGGAAAGTGGCCATGCGACGGAGAGTTAGCATGGCAGCAAATCTGGCTCTGGGTAAGCTAGAGGAACCTACAAAGGAGACTGAAGAAGAGTCATCAGAAGTACAGTAGAAAAATCAAGATGGTGAGGTATCTTAGGAACCAAGGGGGGCTTCCCTGGTGGCGCAGTGGTTAAGAATCCGCCTGCCAATGCAGGGGACACAGGTTTGAGCCCTGGTCCGGGAAGATCCCACATGCCACGGAGCAGCTAAGCCCTTGTGCCACAACTACTGAAGCCCGCATGCCTAGAGCCCATGCTCCGTAACATGAACATCCACCTCAGTGAGAAGCCCGCCCACCACAATGAAGAGTAGCCTCCGCTCGCAGCAACTAGGCAAAGCCTGCATGCAGCAACGAAGACCCAACGCAGCTAAAAATAAATAAATAAATAAATTTATAAAAAAAGAAACCGAGGGAAGAGAGTTTTTCTGAAAGGGCATGAAAATTATATCAAATTTTGCTGATAGGTTGAATAATATGAAAAAGAGGAAAATAATCACTGGATTTGGTACCATAGAGGTCATTGTTGACTTTGACAGAGCCATGTAAGTGGAACAGCAGGGGTGAAAACAAGATTAGAGCTAGTTATGGAATGTACTGACAGTGAGAAAGTGAAAACAGAAATTTATTCAGCTACTTTTAAGACAAGATTGCCTTCCCATGTTTTGGAACACTTTGATTATGTCGGCATGGGATTAACTTCTTTGTGTTCTCATTCACCATACAAAAATTATCTCTACCTGTTTTACCCCTTTTATACTGAGAGTTCCTTATGATTCAGGACAAGAACTTTTTCACCTTCTATCTCCAATGCCTACTACGTGGAAGAAAATGAGTAAATATTTGTTGAATAAATGAATGTCTTTCAGATATGGCTTATTCAACCTCTTGTTCTCTAGGAGTTTTTATGTCCTCCTAAGTTAAGAAAAAATTTCATTCTTCTGAAAGAGGAATACATAGGATCTCACATCTGTTTATTTTTCTCCCAAGTTATATAAAAAGAGAGAGAGAAAAAAAAGATTAAAATTTTCATTCTTATGAAATTCAACACAGCTACCAGTTATTACACACTAACTACTTTCTAGACCCAAAGGACTCAAAATGAAAAATATATTGTCCAGACAGACAAAAAATGGAAAAAAGTTGAATATAATTTGAGAAATAATAAGATAGATGCCCAATGATCCCAGATGTGGCCATGAAAAGGACTCCCTGGGAGAGAGGCAGCCTGAACTGAAGTTTTAAGAGGGCAGGAATTATCCAAGTGAAGTAGAAACTTCATTCCAGGGAAATTGTACATGTGTCAGAAATGCAAAAAAAAAAAAAAAAAAAAAAAAAAATCGGTAGCATAAGAGGCAAGAAATAGAATAAATGTGAAAAAGTTTCAGGGGCCAGATTGTGAACTAGATTGTAAGGGATGCAAAGAAACTTGGGCATTAGCCTTCAGATGACAGGAAAACACTGAAGAAGTTAAGTCAGAATTATATGGGAAGCAGAAGTTCGGCTTTCAAGTGCCTCTTGAAAATTAAAATATGGCTACTCATTCATGAGGAACCTTGCCTCCTATATCCTGTTCCCAAGGAACTAAACGATTCTTTTATTCCTGTTTAGGACTTCTCCTGTCCAGGTAACCCCTGCTATGCACTGCCCCAAAGTCTTGAAAAGTTCTGGAAGTAAACCTCAGCGCAGCGGCAGTACAGTCACAGTGTGTCTGCTGACTACTTAAGAGTGAAAACACAGAGCAGCCATGTGCTGGCCACACATTCCAGTGGGGATTCTACCATCTGTTTTTGTGTTCTCACAGCCATTCAGACTTCCAGTTCATACCAGCTCGATGCCACTTCCAAGCAGAACTTTGAATAGTTAGAACAGAGAGAAAGTTTATGGATAGGCAGCAAGCTTTACCAAGGGCTGAACACACCCACACAGAAGAAGCAAAGTTAGAGCAACATTATAATAATATTCAGGGTAATAATAACTTGCCAAGGCAAAAGTGCAGTTGGTGGTTAGTAGTAGTGGCGCGAACAGGGCCCAGAGACTGACTCTGTCACAAAGTCATACATGATGGATGTTGGGGAGTCCAAGAAGTGTTTTTTCCTATGGGGACAAACCTGCTTTCAGTGGTCTCTGTGTTACTAATTTATTCAATCCTTCTCTTAGTGCTGTGAGAAAGGTATCTGATTATTTTCCACTGTTATGGGTTAAATTCCCCAAAACATATACTGAACTCCCATAATCTGCACCCTCATTCTCTGAATGTGATCTTATTTGAAAATAGGGACATTGCAAATGTAAACAAGTTAAAATGAAATCAAGTTAAGATGGGCGGGCTTTAATCCAGCATGACTCGTGTCCTTAAAAAAAGAGAGAAATTTGGACACATACATGGGGAGACTGTCATGTTAAGACAGAGGCAGAGATTGGAGCGATGTAGCTACAAGCCAAGGAACACCAAGGATTGCTGGCCCTCACCAGAGCTGGGAGAGAGGACTGGAACAGATTATCCCTCAGAGCCCCCAAGAAGGAACCCGCCCTGTTGACATCTTGATTTTGGACTTCTGTCCTCCAAAACTGTGCAAAAGAAATTTCTGTTGTTTTAAATCACCCAGTTCATGGTACTGTTATGGCCATCCTAAGAAATTAGTACACTCCCTTTAATAGATAAGGAGATGATATTTAGAGAGGCCAAGTACCTTGCTTAGAGTCACAGATAATGAAACAGCCAGTTTTTGAATCCAGCTCTGCCTGACTCTAGGGCCAAGCTGTCTCCTGGCCCACAATATTGCCTTCTCATGGGGTGATGCTTGCACGACAAGACATTTGGGCTCCTAGGACCCTCTTTTAAATACATGTGTATTTTGTTTTGCTCTGTTTACCACCTACAATGTCTATAATAGTACTGGGGGAAGATTCCTTGGTGCAGTAATTTTGAATACAATGGAAAAGAATGTTAAGAATATTCTCATATTCTTCATTTAAGAATCAATATTAAGACCATACATAGTCTTAATACTTTCTTATTAATGATTATCAATAATAATACCCTCTTATTCTTAAAGAGAAAAATCTTTAGTTTTGAATACATTTAGCTTAGCATAAGCACACACAGGTATGAACATCATGCAATGGTATGGTATCAACTTCCAGTGAGCAGTGCCTGAAAATAACCCTTAGCCAGTATGTTCTGGTCCAGAATGTGAACAAACCCCTTTTTCATTCATTGTCCAAATTCTGTTAATCCTCTTCAGTGGATCCCCCACAGTTCTCCATGCTATTTGGCTCTTATCTGTCTAAGGGCATAAACCAGACTTGGGAACAAAGCTCCTTGAAGCTTTGTCTTGAATTGTTCCATCCTGATATTCCTCCCTCCGATGTGGTTTGCAAAATGCTGGCTTCCTGCCTGAGTCAGAAAGGGCTTTTCTCCACACGTCATCAGACTCTTGTGTTTATCTGTGTTCTTACAGCTCCTCAGTCTCTGCTCTTCCTTTGGGAGGGACAGGGATAGGACTTGTTGAACTCCATTGCTGAAAAGAGAGCCTCCTTTGTAATAATCTGAAATGAATCAGGTCTTCCCTGCCCAGCACCAGAAGACTTTTGGTCACACCATTAAACCTCCCCCTGAAAACAATAGCTCATGGGTGTGTTTGTCTAATCACTGAATGTTCACTGGAATTTATGCTATGAGGCTTCACCTCTGATCATAGTTTCTAATAGTGCTCAACATGATTACACAGCACAGTAAAAACTGAACATGCAGATCCCTCCTTCCTGAAGGTTCAGATACGTATTTAGAATTCTAACATTGAAGGGTGGTGTTAAACACTTTGTTTATTCTCACAGTTGTTTCATCTCTAACTGTTAGGAAAAGAGGATAGAATGGCAGATGGGCTACTAAACCCATAACAATGCTGTTTGAAATTCTTGTTGTTTCTATTTCACACAAATTGGAATTTAATGAAAACATTTAAACATAAAATACGCACGAATAGATGAACCTTGGAAAAAACTTTTTTCATGAGTAAAATGGAAAACAGAGTCCAAAAAAGTGAGAGTCTCAAGACTTTGGATAGAAACTGAGAGCACAAAACTCTACATAATTGAGCTATATATTAACCATGGCTCCCCACTACTGCCAACAGTCCTCAATATTTCCTTCTATTGAGTGAAATGTTCTTCTAGATTTTTGAAATCATGGATCTCAGAAAGCCAGAGATTTGAAGATGCCAAACATATATGCAATTATGCATTCTTTCTGAATATAAAACTCTGTAAATGTGTGCATGTATACGTGTGTGCACATGAGTGTATGTGAGTATATGTACGTGATGCTCATTGTGAAGTTGCCAACTCTCATTCTTTCAGAATGAGGTATTTCCATTTATTGTCTCAATTTCAATCTGCCTGGGGCCTAAAATAAAGACAGTCACAATTGATTTCAGTTGGATATTTAGAAACTCATTCAGATTCTTTCTGAGTCAATTAGATGATTGCAAGTTGGCAGCTCACTAAATTTCCTGCGGGGAACTAGATTGCAAGGAGAAAAAAAACAAAAAAAACAAATAAAGATATAATGCGCAATTGTCCATCAAGAATCAAGAGTCCTGGATAAGATCATAACTGAAACACCTGTTCTCATATTTTCTGGGGCCCATTTTGAGTACAAAGATGAGGAAAATATATTCATACTATATCCATTGATTTCTTTGTCTTTCACACAGAAAGTGGGCATGGCTGGTAGCACTGCTTACACCACAGTAGTTGTTACTTCATGAGGCATGTCATGAGATCAATTTCATCTGAAGCAAACAATGGTTTAACCCCCTTTCTTGCTGTTGCTCCACTTTGAGGTGAGTAAAATGTCCTATATAAAGTTTTGAAGATATCCAGAAGCACTGTCAAATATAAGGACTCATGCCATATGCCATACTAGATAATCAAACAATAGGATGACCTCTAAACAATTTCATAGGATTCTATCATCTTTCCAGCTGTAGACCTCTCTGTGAGATAAATGCTGGCATGCCTCTTGTCTTTTTAAAAACTAGTAGTAAAAAAATTACACATGGGGGGCTTCCCTGGTGGCGCGGTGGTTGAGAGTCTGCCTGCCAATGCCGGGGACACGGGTTCGAGCCCTGGTCTGGGAAGATCCCACATGCTGCGGAGCAACTAGGCCCGTGAGCCACAACTACTGAGCCTGTGCGTCTGGAGCCTGTGCTCCGCAACAAGAGAGGCCGCGATAGTGAGAGGCCCGTGCACCGCGTTGAAGAGTGGCCCCCGCTTGCCGCAACTGGAGAAAGCCCTCGCACAGAAACGAAAACCCAACATAGCCAAATAAATAAATAAATAAATAAATAAAAATAAATTTTAAAAAATTACACATGGGATGGTTTGAAAATCATTGATTCAATAGTTACCAAGAGGGTTAAGTTTTTCAGTTAGGTTATTATTTTAAGTATACTTAGTTATCTAAAGCAGGGGTCAGCAAACTTCTCTGTAAAGGGCCAGAGACTTTTAGATTTTGCAGTCTCCATCTCAACTACTCAGTTTTGCCACTGTATCGTGAAAGCAGCTATGGGCATGTAATGGATGAATGTGATTGTGTTCCAATAAAACTTTATTTATGAACACCGAAATCTGAATTTTATATTGTTTTCACATGTAATAAAATATTTTTCTTCTGATTTTTAAAAAAATGTAAAACCATTCTTAGCTCACAGTTCATACAAAAACAGGATCTGAAATAACTCTGATGTGGACTATATCTCACCCTATCAATATCAATACCTTATGCTGCCTAAAGCTCAATTCTAAATATCACAGGAATAAAAGGCCATGGCAATTAGAAAAAACAACACTGCTTTGTGTGCCAGAAAGAATTAAAAATCCCTTCCACTGCTTTCCTCCAAATCACATAATTTATTGACTGTCCCTTTGTCTGTGATTGAAGGATCTAAGGAAAGAAATTAACATCTTAATTATTTGACAAGGTCAAGTAGAGATATGTTCAGACTAATGAAATATTCTAATCAACTATAGGTTGTCCCATTTATGCATGAAGTCACTATAAGGGCTGCAGGGACGTGTGGAGGTCTCTTGAACATGAGAACAAACATTTCATCAGCCATAAACCTTCCATCTAGAAACCTGATTATTGATCGACCATTTTACTAACACACTTTATAAGAAGACTCAAATTAATAAGAAGGTGAAACTTAAAGAGAATAAGTAGACTATATTCTATATAAATGCATAAATAAATAAATGTATGATTTATTTATAAATCGTATAATATATAATACAAATAAATATATAAATAAAATCTGTTTCAAATTTGCTTCCAAACAAGTAGTTAGCAGAGGCTTCTGATACTCATGGAAGGGAAAAGGTATTTTCATAACTGAATCTGATTTAAATGTAAAAACCTCATAGTGATTTAAAAAATCATGGGACATGTCAGAAAAAGTATTTAAATATCGTTCCAATTAAAGAGATTTTGCTAGAACACTTTAATGTGCAAAGTTGTCTCTGTTGTTAAGTAACAAATCCAAAATGTGACATATTTTTCCTTGTAAATGGGAGGAGGCAATAGTGTCTTCCCCATCCCTAGTTCTTTATGGAAAAAAAAAAAAAGAGAGAGAAATGCTTTAATTACTATAAGTGAACGGGAGCAGACAGGGTCCATGTCATAGGAGGCGTCCCTATTTGAGGCGCTGTTTTAGCTCCCTCTGTCCTGGGTGTGAAGTTGTTAGTTACATCCTGAGATGGTCTTGCCAGAAAGATATTTAGTGTGTTACACAGGAAATCTTCTGGAGCTTTGTAATGGGAAAGCCGTTTTCACCTCAGATCCCAGCAAAGATGTTCTGAAGTAAGCAGAGGGTAAAATCTTCCTCTCACCACCAACATCACCACAGTCCATGAAATGCTGTTCATGGCACAGAATTCAGCAGGCAGACCATGACAGCAATTATAGTTAGAGAATTTAAAATAAACAGCAAACCTAATCTGTGTTGTGAGAGAAAGGAGAACCTAAAGAATACCTCTTGAATAACTTCAGTAGATTTTACGCACATCAATTAAGGCCCCAGCAGGGAAAAAAAAGGCACATTTTATCTGAATAATTAAGGAGAATTTAATAAAGGGACTTTTTATTGTAGCATAGGAATCACTTAGGAAAAGCCACAGAGAAGTGAAACATTTTAGGGTTTGCATCCACGCTTACAAATCCCAGGCCAGAACGGGCAGGGAAAGAACCAGTAACTAGCACCTGGAGGGACACCTTTGTGGTATAAGCTGCATGCCAGGAGATGGAGACTTCAGGCCAACCCACAGCAACCTGACAGGGGCGGACGCCGGGGAATAAATACACCAGCCTCACATTCCTCCTTGTCTCCAATTTTCTGGGGCTCCCCACTGGTCAAACCTCACCAAAAGCTAATAAGCATTTGCTTTTGCTGTACTCCATTCAAGTCAGCCTCTGGGACAAGGGTAGTGTGAAGAGGATGAAGGGAGTTGTGTCTGCCAGGGCAGAAGAAAGACATCAGCACCTCCTGTATCTACATGGAATGAGGAATGATCCCTCAACTGCCAAATGGAAAGTTGTCTGGAAATTACATGACAGAAAAGAGGTAAAATATTTGAGATCTTTGGATAAAAGTTGATAAACACATATTTTGAAATGCAAAGACATACCATTAGGGTCATAGACATCTCAGGCTTATAAAATGGAGATATATGCAAATGAACAAAAAGTTCTTTCCAAACCATTGGAGGTGGCGTATTTATAAGTGCAATTCCCCATGTCCTCCAACTCAAAGACACATTGAAAGAACCAAATCAGAAGAGACAAACCACAAAGAGAAATCTAAAGGACAAAATTTGAGGGTCAGCAAAATTGACAGGAGAAATCCTTACAAAGGGAAGTAAAAAATTAAGAAAAAGTTTTAAGGAGTGCCTCAAAAGCTGAAGGGAAAAAAATGTTTCAGTGTGAAGGAGTCCAAATTTTTGAAAGCAACGGAGAAAAAGAGAAGACAGAAGAT
Source organism: Balaenoptera acutorostrata (assembly GCF_949987535.1). Classification (NCBI taxonomy): domain Eukaryota; kingdom Metazoa; phylum Chordata; class Mammalia; order Artiodactyla; family Balaenopteridae; genus Balaenoptera; species Balaenoptera acutorostrata. The sequence goes on from NC_080071.1 coordinate 10,252,344, forward strand.
TGAAGACCATTTCCTTTGGAGAAATATAACTAGTGGAATTGGGAAGACAATACAAAACTCTCACTCTGCCTTGTTATATACTTAGCTACAATTTTCAGTGTCTTTTTCAAAAAGCATGTATTATTTTCATAATCAAAACAAAAGACCAAACAACAACCAACAAGTACTAAGTTCTAAATTAAATGCCATTCTCTTAGAATCTGTGGATAATAGGGAGGACATGGCAAAGCTCCTGGCACAAAGAAGACCTTCTGTGTTTGGGAATTCATTGCATGAACAAATGTGGCCACAGGTGAAGTAAACAACTCTTCAGGAAGCTGAGTAGTAAAGGGGAAGAGAACAGTAGGCTCTACCTCAGGCTTAAATTACTACAAAGAAGTATAAAATTGTTTTTTAGATACAGACTTTGCTCCTAATAGCCTACTTGTTTCTGCATCATCTTACCAGCAGTCAGAAAGTTACTATTAGCCTCCTCAGTAACTTATGGCATGCTATAATACCAATGAAAGACAGAGGGAGGGAAGAAAGTCAGGCTCAAGAGGGACTGTCTGTAGGACTAGCCTCTTTGGAAAATAATTTAGTGGTACAAGTAACAGAGCTAATATGACTCAAGTGTACTGCAGGCCTGTGTCAGTATCCGAGGGGGTTAGATTTAAAGACTGGTTGAGGCATTGGAGGTTCTTAGCAAGTTGCAGTGCTTAGAGTTAGGTAGCAGAGCCATGGTTCTGGGTGGTCTTTCCCAGTGAAAATATAGCATTAGTTGGCAACTGACTGTCATAGTAACATTCCACACAAAATGGTTTGCAGGTTTGGAGTAAGGTCTGGGCTTGTCGCTAGGGAAGGGCTGCAGTCTAAATGGCGGAAAAAAGAACAATGTTTTAGGTCAAATTATGACGACAGGGCCTACTTATTCATTAAGCACAGTGCCTGGAGCCCATGACACTTACGGGGGCCCATGAATTCTTTTCAAATTTTAATTTCTTTTAAAATCAGAAGAAAAAGGAAGATAATAGTAATAAGTATATAATAAAGAATCCAGCTTGGATCTCTACCCACTTGAACTGATTTATAAGAGTCAAAGGTAATAGTAAAATCTGGAACATGATTGATCCCACATCTCTGGTTTTCAAAAGTAAGAGCAGTTAATCCTTCAAGAAACCTGGGACAGAAAGTAAGGAGCTAAGGGGAAAGTAACAATCTAGAAAGATTAAAGGAGAGGACAGTTTTCTTGCTGAAAGATTTACGTGATTTTTTAACTTGCTCCCTGAACCTTTTCCCATCCATGAAAATACAAGAGGGAGTAAGCAAGGCAGTATTAGCCTTATCAACCATAAAACCTATCAACAAGAAGCCTCCAGTGTTCCCCATCTGTGGGGAAGAAAGCATTCTGACCTCTCTGAAAACATGCTAAGGAGAAACATAATCTTGCTCACTGGAATCACTTTTCAGCTCAGTGTACACTCAAATGCATGAGGCTCCAAGTGGGAAATGAGGATGTGAAAGTCACTCAAGGTAAAGAAAGATCACTTTACAACAGATACCTGCACCAAAGGCTAGAATGGACACTTCATGACCATTTCTAGCTACTGGGTAACCTTTTGAATGAGAACCTACATATGCAAATTTAGACGGCAGAGTAGTCATCAATGGAACCAAAGGACACTGTTTCCTTAATGAGACCCATGTCTCAAGGTATTGTAATGACATTGCCAAATATATCAAAGTTCTGTTTGTGTATACTTTTGTTAGGTGAATAAAACATAAAATCAAGAGGTAAAGTTTTTTTTTGTACGCTCCTAAAAGTTTATACATAAAAAAACCAAAGCTCTTTATTTTTTCTTCCAGTTTTGAGATATAATTGATATACAGTACTGTGTAAGTTTAAGGTGTACAGCATAATGATTTGACTTACATACATCATGAAATAATTACCACAATAAGTTTAGGTGAACATCTATCATCTCGTATAGATACAAAATAAAAGAAAAGAAATATTTTCCTTGTGATGAGGACTCTTAGGATTTAATTTTGGTGGGATCCAACGAAGAAACCAAGATATCTCTATCTGTATTTCTGAACTTTCAATTGTCTTTCCAGCTGACAGCATCAGACAGCATAGAAATCCAGCTGAAATTCCCTTTGAATGGTCAGTGTTAGAAAAGCAAATACTGTGTGATCTCCAGACAGCAGAATAACAATCCAAGTTCTCAGGGTGGCAGCTGATCTGTCAATGAAGCTTTTACTCAATGAAAAGTCCCTGGTGTAATTAAACATTTTCTAGGGCAAAGCAGAGCCATGAGTCATCCTACTAGAAACAATATCAAAGAGGGTGGCAGAGAATGCCATTTACCAGGATCTTGTCACTCACAGTAAGCCTATATTTAGATAAGTTAAAGCTGAAATCTGAGCTGTGTTTGATGACAGATCCATGGGCACAAATTGGCTACAGTTTGCTTGAAATGCAAAATGGATAACATCCTACCTGCTCTGGGCAAAAAACAACTTAGCACCTACAATTCCAAATCATCAGATCTTAACCTTCAAACTTGTTTGCTGAAACTAGTCTAGTAACTTCAAACCAAATAACTTAGAGCTTGGGGAATCGATAAAACTGATCTGGAATGGCCTGTCTTTTGACACAACAAAGTTCTGGGGCTAGAAGCTAGAGGAGGAGAAAAGAATCTTACCAAGCCTTAAAAATTGTCTGAGGATCATGAATCACTACTTAATGATAATTGCATGTAAAATATTTTGAAATTGTATTTAAAGGAAGTTAACTGTAAATAACAATATGTAATAGGATATTCTTTGAAGAAAGGAGCTAGAAATAAAAATTAAATTTGCACATTTGAACATACTTATTCTAATTAAACACAGAACACTTAACTGACATTAGCAATATCTATAGTATGAAAAAGACTACACTAAAAATTTTACAATTTGAAACGCTATTTAAGATTAAAAGCAATCAAAAAGAAAATTAATACACTTGACTACAAATATATATATAAATATTTTATTTCCTAAAACAATATGAAACAAAATTTTTAAATCTTTTTTGATCCACCTCCTAGAGTAATGGAAATTAAAAACAAAAATAAACAAATAGGACCTAATGAAACTTAAAAGCTTTGGCAAAGCAAAGGAAACTACAAACAAGACGAAAAGACAACCCTCAGAATGGGGGAAAATATTTGCAAACGAATCAACGGACAAAGGATTAATCTCCAAAATATATGAACAGCTCATGCAGCTCAATATTAAAAAAACAAACAACCCAATCCAAAAATGGGCAGAAGACCTAAAAGGACATTTCTCCAAAGAAGACATACAGATGGCCAAGAAGCACATGAAAAGCTGCTCAACATCACTAATTATTAGAGAAATGCAAATCAAAACTACAATGAGGTATCACCTCACACCAGTTAGAATGGGTATCATCAGAAAATCTACAAACAACAAATGCTGGAGAGGGTGTGGAGAAAAGGGAACCCTCTTGCACTGTTGGTGGGAATGTAAATTGATACAGCCACTATGGAGAACAGTATGGAGGTTCCTTAAAAAACTAAAAACAGAACTACCATATGACACAGCAATTCCACTACTGGGCATATACCCTGAGAAAACCATAATTCAAAAAGACAAATGCACCCCAATGTTCACTGCAGCACTATTTACAATAGCCAGGTCATGGAAGCAACCTAAATGCCCATTGACAGACGAATGGACAAAGAAGATGTGGTACATATATACAATGGAATATTACTCAGCCATAAAAAGGAACGAAATTGGGTCATCTGTAGAGATGTGGATGAATCTAGAGACTGTCATACAGAGTGAAGTAAGTCAGAAAGAGAAAAACAAATATCGTATATTAACGCATATACGTGGAACCTAGAAAAATGGTACAGATGAACCGGTTTGCAGGGCAGAAATTGAGACACAAATGTAGAGAACAAATGTATGGACACCAAGGGGGGAAAGTGGCGGGGGTGTGGTGGTGTGATGAATTGGGAGATTGGGATTGACATATATACACTAATATGTATAAAATGGACAACTAATAAGAACCTGCTGTATAAATAAATTAAATAAAATTCAAAAATTAAAAAAAATAGAACATTTTAAACAAACATGGCAATGTTCTGTGTCAATTTGTACATGCTTTTAATTAATCTAAATTACATATCAACAAAAGATAAACCATTTAAGCATAAATGGATGAATGACATTAATGTATATTTCACAAAAAGAAAAATACAAATGGCTGGTAAACCTTTTATAAACAAATGCAAATTAAAATGAGAATAAAAATGGCATCTTTTAAAATGTTAGATTATCAAATTTCTAAAAAAATATTAATATCCAATAATGCTTACAATAACACTGGTGGGAGTATAAATTGGAGGAACATTTCTAGAAACAATGTGATTACAGTTATCAGAAGCCTGAACAAAATGTTTACATCAAACAAATGGACCTTGGGAACTTGTTTGGAGGTTCCAGTAAGGGAACACAACTATTCATATATCCCTGAAGGAAGAATAGTCATCATTTCAACTTCCAGGGAAGTGCCATTAGGACTGATGAAGGAATAAAGAAATACTCAGCTCCTCAGATCAGCAGAATACTGGAAATCATTTAGGAGACGTAAGCTACAAGTAGATCATTTATACAAACCCTTTTGGAGCTGTTCATTTTCCTTCTGAGAATCAACTCCTAGGTAATAATCAGAATATATACCCATATATTTACTCGCAAAGATGTTGGTTGCATTATAATTTATAACAGAAAAGAGAAAAATAAAATTTTCCAGTAAAAGGGACAAAGTTTCATTCATATAAATATATATTGTATCTATTAAAGTATATATATATATATATTTTTTTTTTATTATTTATTTATGGCTGTCTTGGGTCTTCGTTTCTGTGCGAGGGCTTTCTCTAGCTGTGGCAAGCGGGGGGCACTCTTCATCGCGATGCGCGGGCCTCTCACTATCGCGGCCTCTCTTGCTGCGGAGCACAGGCTCCAGACGCGCAGGCTCAGTAATTGTGGCTCACGGGCCTAGTTGCTCCGCGGCATGTGGGATCTTCCCAGACCAGGGCTCGAACCCGTGTCCCCTGCATTGGCAGGCAGATTCTCAACCACTGCGCCATCAGGGAAGCCCTAAAGTATATTTTTAAAGCTAGGTTGTTAAATAAAAATAAAATCTTTTGATAAAAGCCTATGAGCTTTACAATAGGAGAGTATATCTAGGCAGGAAAACTACAGATATTGACCTCTGGATTGTAGAATTATGAGATTTTTAACTCTTTTACAATGAATATCTGTCTATGAAATCAGAAAAGTCTGTGACACTACTTTTTGAAAGTTGTAAATACAGAACCAAAAATCTATTCGATAAAAATGATTGATTTAATGCCAGTTTATCATAGTAACCAAAGTGCAGTCTTCCTTCAAATGACATTGTAGAAGCCTTAAATTTTCATAAAATCTTTTCTATATTCTTTTAAAAATAAATCTCATTGCCTGATTATTCTGTGCTTCATTCAGTTTCCTGCTCTGTAACATGGAAAAGTTGTAAATACAATTGTACCTTTCATGAATTCAATACCATATCACCTTTTGACATTTTTAACAACCTTTGTACAATGGGGGGTGGGGGGAAGGAACTAGTAAATGCTGTTTTCACCACTGGCTTCCTATGGATTTGTGCTATCTAATGTTCTGAAAAGAGTTTTGGACCACCTCTAAATAACAGCTGTGAGGGGGAACTGCGGTATTTCAATCCTTGTTTTTGGCAGTAAGTATTTGTTTTTAATGTGAAAGCAACAACGAAAGAAAACCTTTCCCATCTGCTTTTATCAGCAAGAAAGTCAAACGGAAGTCAGTATCCTCAGCAAATAGCACTTGACTTTAGTGCACAAACACATCCTTCATTTACAGACACAGACTCCTAAGGTGTTAGGTCAACACTGGAATGATAAATAGTCAGGGGCCAGGTTGCTTAGGGAGATTTTAGCAATTTTGAATAGGGCTCTCCTACATTCTCCATTTGGGGTTGCTTGTCTATAGAACTGAATCTCCAGGTAGGGATTCTGAAACAACAATCCCATTTTTTGCAAACACAAGCATGTTGAGGTAATTTTTTCCTTGCTCAAAACTGTCTCTACCTTAGAGATCAATCAAGAATCAACCTTTGTGAACTTGTCAAATATCTACTTTATAAATATCAGGAGTCCAGGTGACTGCCAGGTCAGTAGACCATTATATAGGGCCACATAAAAGGGATAATGAAAGTCACCAAAAAACATCAGTATGTAAAGTAACAACACAGCTGCTAATTAAAAGTGACTTGGGAAATTGGATCAAGATGGCAAATAGAGCAAATGTGTTTGTCTCTAAGTCCCAACCCAAGTCTCCACAAATGACAGAAAACACACCCATTTTCTTTAATTGTAAGTTCATTACAGCGCTGGAAAAGCATAAGAGAGATAAATTTGGGCCAGAAATGTTAGGAAATCTCTGCCACATGGAAAGCATTTGAAATAAATACGCACAGAAGAAAACTGCCACAAAAGGTAGAAGGAGCTTCAAAGTTGCTCTGTGCCCAGAGAGCTGAGGCAACGATCAGCGTGATTTGTTGTATAGACACATTTGGAGAAGTTTAGCAGTCTAACCAATTGCTCCCTGCCCCCAACCACACCACACCACACCACACACACACACACACACACACACACACACACACACACCAGTAGCAGCAGCAGCGGCAGCAGCAGAGATCTTTGAAAGTCTACAGCAATGAGTGTGTGAACATGGACCAAAGAGGCAGTACAGAATCCTACTATCAGGAGGAAAAGGAAGTTTCAATGATGAGAAACTGAGCTACTCATATACACCATCAACATCATGTCTTACCATTCCCCTGAAGTTAGGTAGGCTACAATAAACAGAACCACACCTACAGACAGGTAAATAGGGACTCTGATACAAAGATGACATCCAACCACAATTATGACATATTTCAAGGAAACCAACTTCATGAAGTAAATGCACCAAACTAAGAAGAATTAACACCTGAGGGAACAAACTTAACAGAGCAAACAGGAGACCCTGAAAGAACATTTTTAAAATTGAGGTATAATTTACATAAATAAATACCTAGATCTTAAGAGTTCCATGTGATGAATTTTGATAATTGTATACACTATGTAACTAACACTCCCAAATAAGATTTGAAACATTTATATCACTTCAGGAAGTTGTGTCTTGTCCCTTGCCCCACAATTTCCCCATCCCAGGCAACAACATTCCAATTTAAATTACCACAGAATAATTTCATATGTTCTTGATTTCATATAAATAGTATATATTCTTTCAAACAACCTAATGTTTTTGACATTCATCTATGTTGTGTACATTTTTAGTTAACCAACAGTATTCCATTGTATAATTATATATCATTGATCCATTCTCCTGTTGAAGGACATTTGGCTTGTTTCCAGTTTGGGGCTATTATGAATAGAGCTGCTATGAACATTCTTGTACAAGTATTTTTGGGTAAGAATGGAATTTCAGGGCCATAGGGTAGATAGAAGTTTAACCCTATTTGAAAAAAAGCCAAATAGTTCTCAAAAGTTTGTACCGTTTCACACTCTAACCCGCAACGTATTATATTTCTGTTTGCCCCACATCCTAACCAACATTTGGTTCTGTCAATCATTTTTATTTTAGCAATTCTAGTGGGTATGGGATATATTATACTTGGTACCTTGTTCAATAATCAATCAGTTGTGTGTATACGGGTCCATTTCTGGGCTCTCTGCTTGTTTAAATACAAATAGTCAATATCACATTTTCTTTATGATTGTGGTTTTATAGTAAGTCCGAAAGCAGGTAATGTAAACTTTGTCATTTTATTCTTCTTTTTCAAGACTATTTGGTGTAGTCTAGATTCTTTACATTTCTGTATAAATTTAGAAAAAAATTGTTAGTTTCCAGGGAGGAAAAACTTGGAGTTTTAAATGAGCTTGCTTTGAATCTAAAGATCAGTTTGAAAAGAATGGATATCTTAACAATACTGAGTCTTTGCAAGTAGTGAAAGCATATAGTCTTACTCCGATCCCAATCTTAGGGGGAAAAGTTTACTATTCCATTAAGTATAAAACTAACTGAAAGATTTTTAAAATAGGTGTTCTTTATCAGATTTAGGATGTTTCCTTATATTCCTCATTTGCTGAAACTTTGTGTTATGAAAGAGTACTGAATTGGTCAAAAATTCCCCCCAACCATCTATTGAGATATAATGTTTCTGATTTATTCCAATAATGTGGTGAGTTACACTGACTGAAAATTAAACTAAAATAAAATATAATTAAAATGAACATTTAAAATTATTAAACCTTGCATTTCTGAAGTAACATTTACTTTGGCATAATGTATTGTCTATTTATACATTGCTGGATTCAATTTGCTAATATTTTGATGATAATTTTTACATCTGTAATCATGAGGGATATTAGACCTAAATTTTCTTTTCTTGTAATAGGTTTATCAGGTTCTGGTATCAGGGTAATGCTGGCCTCATAAAATAAGGTAGGAAGTACTCCCATCGACTACTCTATTTTCTGTCAGGGTTTGTGTAAATTTAGGGTTATATATTCCCAAATTTATATACATGAATTCAAATATTTGATAGAATTAACCAGTGAAGCCATTTGGTCCTGGGGTTTTCTTTTCTTTGAGGAAAGTTTCAAAATTACTAATTCAACTTCTTTAATAGATATTTAACTATTCATATTTTCTATTTCTTCTTGATTCAGCTGCACTAAATTGTAGGAACTGTAGTGATGTCTCCTTTTTTATTCCTCATATGTGTATTTTGTATTTTCTCTCCTTTTTTTTTGATCAATCTTACCACAGGTTTATCAATTTTACTAATGACAATAAAGAACCATATTTACTTGTCCATTTCTACTTCATTAATCTTTATTAATTATGAAAATTCTCAGTCATTATTCCTTAAAATATTTCCTCTGTCCCATTATTAATCTTCCCTCCTTCTGGAACTCTAACTACATATTTTTGGTATTCCCAATACAGATGTCAGATGCTCTGTTCCTTCTATTTTTTAAATTTTTAATGCTTATTTGGAAATTTTCTAGTGACCTACATTCAAATTCACTGATTCTTTCCTCTCTTCTGTCTAGTCTGTTAATGGCATCAACGTATGCTTCATTTCTGATGAGTGTGCATGTATATCTCACTTTTTATACTTTTATTCTCTAGTGATATTACCCACCTCTTCTCATATGATGTCCAATTTTTTTATTAGACCCTAATGTCTATATTCAGTTTTTTAATGTTTCTGTCTGATAATTATAATAGCTGGTTCATCTCTGGGCATGCTGCTATTGACTGCTTCCTCTCTTTCGTGGATCATATTTTCCTGCTTCTTTGTGTATCTTATAACTTTTGATTACATACAAGCTATTTTGTGATAAAAATAAACCACAATAGAAATTAAAGAAATAAAATTACTTCCAGTATAAAGCATGCCCCTTCCTCTGTCAGGCCTTAGTGTTGAGGGCTGAGCCACTTTAATCTGTAGTTGAGGTGAACCTGGGCTTTGCTGCAGTTTATTTAGACTCAGTTTACCTCTGGTTTCAGATGTTTTGAGGAAAAGATCAGGACTATCCATTCACTGGAACTTGGAATCTGAACCTTTGGTGATGTCTTCGTGCTCTACTGCTTGCTTATAAGCTTTCCAAACCATGAGAAGTCTCTTTCTACACCTTGTGAGATTGCTCCTTGCTCTACTGCCCTCCTCCTAGTTTTCAGCACTTGCTGGGGGTATAAATTACCCTGGAGGGATTTCCCCCAGCTCTCTTGTCTTACACCAGCCTTCAAGGGGGCACTGCTTTGCACTTGGTAAAACCTCCATACGTCCGTATGCCTCAAACATGCCCTGCCACCAGGCTTTAGCATAGAACCCATGCACTTGTTAAAGGCTCATAGAAAAGAGTTGGTAGCTGGGTGCAGACTCACCTCTGGCTGTGGATGGTTATTATCCACCACTCACATGACTAATAATAGGTTATTAAAAGTTTAGCTGGTTACTCCGTATACCCATCTGTCATGGATTTCTTCTCTCCCACAGCTCTACTAGGGATGGAAAAAGGCCCTGCTTCTCTACTCTGCCAAGAACTATCCATTGCTTTGTGGGATTCCATTTATTTATTTTTCTTTGCACTCTTACTCTCTTATGGTTAAATCAAACAAAAACCACTTTGATCCTGTATGCTATCTGACTTGCTCTAGTTGTTGGGGTGGGAGCAAATATCTCTTCCTAATTGTAAATATCCAAAGAATACTAATTATGGAATACTAATACTACTTTTTAAAAATAACCAATTTTATGCTCTGGAAATAAAAAATGTGATTGCCAACATTTTAAAAAATAATAATAAAAATAAGCCCCTCCATAGATGTAGGCATATCAACAGAATGACAGAAAAGGCACAACTGGAGAATAAACAAAAAGTAGGAAGATTTCATTGTGCTATATACTTCCAGGACGTAGCACAAATATAGAATGATGTAGAAATTATGGGAGAAAAGGTCAGAGAAATGGAGTGTCAATCCAGAAGTTTAGTTTTTATTATATTGAGTCATAGAAAAAGGTTAAAGGAGGAAACAGAGAGAATGGAAGAAAGGAAATAGCCAATTAAATGACACAGGAAAATTCCCTGAGCTGGGCAAAAAAAAAAAAAAAAAAAAAAAAAAAACCTTCAATAAATCTGATAAGATCTATCAGGCGTAGAGTAGGACCTTGGATAAAGAAAAACATCCTAAAATGTTCCAGATAGGATATTAAACTCTTATACTTGAGGTAATAAAAATCAGAGTAACATTAGACTTCTCATTGCCAATCCTGTAACTAAAGAGAAAGAAGTAATATCATTAAAGTTCTAAGAGAAAATAATTTTGAATTTAGAATTGTACATCCAAACTTTAAAGAGTCAATATTTGTTTTTTTTCTTATTTATTTACATATTTATTTTGGTTTACTAAAACCTATTCTCTACTCTTTTGATACTTATTCTCCAAAATTCCTCTTGAATACCACTCTTCCCCCATAATTTTAAACAATTCTGTTTGGTGAAACTGATCACTAGTCCAGGTATGAGTACACTATTTATTCTTGGGCGACTAAATCCATGGTATGCCCTCATCCATAATGAATGCCTCAGAAGTAGGCTCATGGCAGAACAGAAGCCAACTACAGTAAGGACAAGGATTTTTGTCTTAACTTTGGGAAGAGCAAACGTCTTCTCTCTGCTGTTGTTAAATTAAGGAAAAATTATACCAGAAGCTAAGGGCAATCATCTTGCCACTGTGTGAAGCCTAGAAATTAAGTTAACATGGAGGAAGGCGGAACCAAAAGATGCAGAAAAATTGATAGATAACACCATCTGAGCCACTGTGCCAAGAAGTGCCTAAAGTGGGATATCCCTGGACTTTTCATGTAAATGAGCCAGTAAATTCTCCCTTTGGTTTAAGCTGGTTTGAATTAGATGTTCTGCTATATGTCAATGAAGGATCCTAACTGATCCACAACCAAATAAGCATTAAAAGGGGAAAAGCAATGTATAAAGAGGTATAATAACATATTGTACTTCGTATTGTCTCTCTTCCAGACTTTTTTCTTTCATTTCTCTTAGAATCAAACCCACTTACCAATAATAATTTCTCCAGTTTCTCCTCACTATGTGTGGCCAGCTAGGAGCACAACAGTGAAAATAGGATAATTGCAAATTATCCTATTAACACACATTAACAAATTCCACCATGATGCCCCAAAGGTGACTGAAACCACATGCAATCATTCAATTATTTATTGAGCCCTTTCTGACACTCTCAACAAATGTAAAGCATCAGCAGAGGTTACGCATTTCACATTCTCAGACCAGAATGTAATGTCTTAGAAACAAATAACCAAAATATAAGTTAAAAAATATTCTTGGGAACTTTTAATATACTGTCACAAGCACACGTAAAAAGTTGATCAGGAAAGAACCATAGCTATGTGGGAAAAAAAGACTAGTTTAACAAATGAAATATGCTTCCGATATCAAGCATTTAGTGCCCTATTGTATGCTTTGGACATACAACAGGATCTGACATGTCTCAGTCTCAGAGAAATAAAGGAACTATTTCACAGAGTGCATCCTCAAATAATGTTACTCTAGAAAGGAAAATTAACTTCCATATGAACTAGTTAGATAATGATATGAAAATTAATTGCTGAAGTTTATGACACTGAATATATGTGTTCGAGCAGTCATTCACAAACCTCAACATCATCACAATCACCTGGAGGACTTGCTAAAATGCGGACTACTGGGCCCCACTCCCAGAGTTTCTGATTCAGTAGGTCTTTAGGTAGAGCCACAGAATTACATTGCAAACGTGTTTCCAGGTAATGCTGATGTTGCTAGTCTAGAAACTGCATTTTGTAAACCACTGTGTTTGAAGAGAAGGTTAAGGGCAATGTGAACTAAAAAGATGATCGTGATTTTAAAAACTGAGCATTAGATCCGAATGAAGAAGATGGCGGAAGAGTAAGACGCGGAGATCACATTCCTTCCCACAGATACAGTAGAAATACACCTACACGTGGAACTGCTCCTACAGAACACCCACTGAACGCTGGCAGAAAACGTCCGACCTCCAAAAAGGCAAGAAACTCCCCCCGTACTTGGGTAGGGCAAAAGAAAAAAGAAATAACAGAGACAAAAGAATAGGGACGGCACCTGCACCAGTGGGAGGGAGCCGTGAAGGAGGAAAGGTTTCCACGCACTAGGAGCCCCTTCGCGGGCGGAGACTGCGGGGGGCGGAGGGGGGAAGCTTCAGAGCCACGGAGGAGAGCGCAGCCACAGAGGTGCGGAGGGCAAAGCGGAGAGGTTCCCGCACAGAGGCTCGGCGCCGAGCAGCACTCACCAGCCCGAGAGGCTTGTCTGCTTAGCCGCCGGGGCGGGCGGGGCTGGGAGCTGAGGCTCAGCTTCAGTCGGATCGCAGGGAGAGGACTGGGGCTGGCGGCGTGAACACAGCCTGAAGGGTTTAGTGCACCACAGCTAGCCCGGAAGAAGTCCGGGAAAAAGTCTGCAGCTGCCGAAGAGGCAAGAGACTTTTTCTTGCCTCTTTGATTCGCGGCGGGCAAGGAGAGGGGATTCAGAGCGCCGCCTAAACGAACTCCAGAGAAGGGCGCGAGCCGCGGCTATCAGCGCGGATCCCACAGCAACAGGGGCGCAGAGGGAACATCGGAGAGACTCCCGCACAGAGGCTCGGCGCCGAGCGGCGCTCACCAGCCCGAGAGGCTCGTCTGCTCCCCCGCCGGGGCGGGCAGGGCTGGGAGCTGAGGCTCGGGCTGCGGTCGGATCGCAGGGAGAGGACTGGGGCTGGCGGCGTGAACACAGCCTGAAGGGGTTGGCGCACCACAGCTAGCCGGGAGGGAGACCGGGAAAAGGTCTGCAGCTGCCGAAGAGGCAAGAGACTTTTTCTTGCCTCTTTGTTTCGCTGCGCGCAAGGAGAGGGGATTCAGAGCGCTGCCTAAACGAGCTCCAGAGAAGGGCGCGAGCCACGGCGATCAGCGCGGACCCCAGAGACGGGCGTGAGACGCTGGGGCTGCTGCTGCCGCCTCCAAAAAGCCTGTGTGTGAGCACAGGTCACTCTCCACACCTCCCCTCCCGGGAGCCTGTGCAGCCCGCCACTGCCGGGGTCCCGGGGATCCGGGGACAACATCCCCGGGAGAACGCACTGCGCGCCTCGAGCTGGTGCAACGTCACGACGCCTCTGACGCCGCAGGCTTGCCCCGCCTCCTCCGTACCGCTCCCTCCCCGCGGCCTGGGTGAGCCAGAGCCCCCGAAGCAGCTGCTCCTTTAACCCCGTCCTGTCTGGGCGGGGAACAGACGCCCTCAGGCGACCTACACGCAGAGGCGGGTCCAAATCCAAAGCTGAACCCCAGGAGCTGTGCGAACAGGGAAGAGAAGGGGAAATCTCTCCCAGCAGCCTCAGAAGCAGCGGATTAAAGCTCCACAAACAACGTGATGTGCCTGCATCTGCTGAACACCTGAATAGACAACGAATCAGCCCAAATTCAGGAGGGGGACTTTGGGAGCAGGAGATATTAATTTTTCCCCTTTTCCTTTTTTTTGTGAGTGTATATGTATATGCTTCTGGGTGAGATTTTGTCTGTATAGCTTTGCTTTACAATAGCTTTATTTTACTTCACTATATTATAGCCTCTTTCTTTCTTTCTTTCTATTTGTTCTCCCTTTTACTCTGAGCCGGGTGGACGAAAGGCTCTTGGTGCTCCAGCCAGGCATCAGGGCCGTGCCTCTGAGGTGGGAGAGCCAACTTCAGAACACTGGTCCACAAGAGACCTCCCAGCTCCACGTAATACCAAACGGCAAAAATCTCCCAGAGATCTCCATCTCAACATCAAGACCCAGCTTCACTCAACGACCAGCAAGCTACAGTGCTGGACACCCTATGCCAAACAACTAGCTAGACAGGAACACAACCCCATCCATTGGCAGAGAGGCTGCCTAAAATCATAATAAGGCCACAGACACCACAAAATACACCACCAGACGTGGACGTGCCCACCAGAAAGACAAGATCTAGCCTCATCCACCAGAACTCAGGCACTAGTTCCCTCCACCAGGAAGCCTACACAACCCACTGAACCAACCTTAGCCGCTGGGGACAGATACCAAAAACAACGGGAACTACGAACCTGCAGCCTGTGAAAAGGAGACCCCAAACACAGTAAGATAGGCAAAATGAGAAGACAGAAAAACACACAGCAGATGAAGGAGCAGGCTCAAAACACACTGGACTTAACAAATGAAGAGGAAATAGGTAGTCTACCTGAAAAAGAATTCAGAATAATGATAGTAAGGATGATCCAAAATCTTGGAAATAGAATAGACAAAATGCAAGAAACATTTAACAAGGATGTAGAAGAACTAAAGAGGAACCAAGCAATGATGAAAAACACAATAAATGAAATTAAAAATACTCTAGATGGGATCAATAGTAGAATAACTGAGGCAGAAGAAAGGATAAGTGACCTGGAAGATAAAATGGTGGAAATAACTACTACAGAGCAGGATAAAGAAAAAAGAATGAAAAGAACTGAGGACAGTCTCAGGGACCTCTGGGACAACATTAAACGTGCCAACATTCGAATTATAGGGGTACCAGAAGAAGAAGAGAAAAAGAAAGGGACTGAGAAAATTTTTGAAGAGATTATAGTTGAAAACTTCCCTAATATGGGAAAGGAAATAGTTAATCAAGTCCTGGAAGCACAGAGAGTCCCATACAGGATAAACCCAAGGAGGAACACGCCAAGACACATATTAATCAAACTGTCAAAAATTAAATATAAGGAAAACATATTAAAGGCAGCAAGGGAAAAAAAACAAATAACACACAAGGGAATCCCCATAAGGTTAACATCTGATCTATCAGCAGAAACTCTGCAAGCCAGAAGGGAGTGCCAGGATATACTTAAAGTGATGAAGGAGAAAAACCTACAACCAAGATTACTCTACCCAGCAAGGATCTCATTCAGATTCGATGGAGAAATTAAAACCTTTACAGACAAGCAAAAGCTGAGAGAGTTCAGCACCACCAAACCAGCTTTACAACAAATGCTAAAGGAAATTCTCTAGGCAAGAAACACAAGAGAAGGAAAACACCTACAATAACAAACCCAATACATTTAAGAAAATGGGAATAGGAACATACATATCGATAATTACCTTGAATGTAAATGGATTAAATGCTCCCACCAAAAGACACAGGCTGGCTGAATGGATACAAAAACAAGACCCATACATATGCTGTCTACAAGAGACCCACTTCAGACCTAGGGACACATACAGACTGAAAGTGAGGGGATGGAAAAAGATATTCCATGCAAATGGAAATCAAAAGAAAGCTGGAGTAGCAATTCTCATATCAGACAAAATAGACTTTAAAATAAAGACTATTACAAGAGACAAAGAAGGACACTATATAATGATCAAGGGATCGATCCAAGAGGAAGGTATAACAATTGTAAATATTTATGCACCCAACATAGGAGCACCTCAATACATAAGGCAAATACTAACAGCCATGAAAGGGGAAATTGACAGCAACACAATCATAGTAGGGGACTTTAACACCCCACTTTCACCAATGGACAGATCATCCAAAATGAAAATAAATAAGGAAACACAAGCTTTAAATGATACATTAAACAATATGGACTTAATTGATATTTATAGGACATTCCACCCAAAAACAACAGAATACACATTTTTCTCAAGTGCTCATGGAACATTCTCCAGGATAGATCATATCTTGGGTCACAAATCAAACCTTGGTAAATTTAAGAAAATTGAAATCGTATCAAGTATCTTTTCCGACCACAATGCTATGAGACTAGATATCAATTACAGGAAAAGATGTGTAAAAAATACAAACACATGGAGGCTACACAATACATTACTTAATAACGAAGTGATTACTGAAGAAATCAAAGGGGAAATCAAAAAATACCTAGAAACAAATGACAATGGAGACACGACGACCCAAAACCTATGGGACACAGCAAAAGCAGTGCTAAGAGGGAAGTTTATAGCAATACAAGCCTACCTCAAGAAACAGGAAACATCTCGAATAAACAACCTAACCTTGCACCTAAAGCAATTAGAGAAAGAAGAACAAAAAAACCCCAAAGCCAGCAGAAGGAAAGAAATTATAAAGATCAGGTCAGAAATAAATGAAAAAGAAAGGAAGGAAACAATAGCAAAAATCAATGAAACTAAAAGCTGGTTCTTTGAGAAGATAAACAAAATTGATAAACCATTAGCCAGACTCATCAAGAGAAAAAGGGAGAAGACTCAGATCAATAGAATTAGAAATGAAAAAGGAGAAGTAACCACTGACACTGCAGAAATACAAAAGATCATGAGAGATTACTACAAGCAACTCTATGCCAATAAAATGGACAACCTGGAAGAAATGGACAGATTCTTAGAAATGCACAAACTGCCGAGACTGAACCAGGAAGAAATAGAAAATATGAACAGACCAATCACAAGCACTGAAATTGAAACTGTGATTAAAAACCTTCCAACAAACAAAAGCCCAGGACCAGATGGCTTCACAGGCGAATTCTATCAAACATTTAGAGAAGAGCTAACACCTATCCTTCTCAAACTCTTCCAAAATATTGCAGAGGGAGGAACACTCCCAAACTCATTCTACGAGGCCACCATCACCCTGATACCAAAACCAGACAAAGATGTCACAAAGAAAGAAAACTACAGGCCAATATCACTGATGAACATAGATGCAAAAATCCTCAACAAAATACTAGCAAACAGAATCCAACAGCACATTAAAAGGATCATACACCATGATCAAGTGGGGTTTATCCCAGGAATGCAAGGATTCTTCAATATACGCAAATCAATCAATGTGATACACCATAATAACAAATTGAAGGAGAAAAAACCATATGATCATCTCAATAGATGCAGAGAAAGCTTTTGACAAAATTCAACACCCATTTATGATAAAAGCCCTGCAGAAAGTAGGCATAGAGGGAACTTTCCTCAACATAATAAAGGCCATATATGACAAACCCACAGCCAACATTGTCCTCAATGGTGAAAAACTGAAACCATTTCCACTAAGATCAGGAACAAGACAAGGTTGCCCACTCTCACCACTATTATTCAACATAGTTCTGGAAGTCCTAGCCACAGCAATCAGAGAAGACAAAGAAATAAAAGGAATCCAAATCGGAAAAGAAGAAGTAAAGCTGTCACTATTTGCAGATGACATGATACTATACATAGAGAATCCTAAAGATGCTACCAGAAAACTCCTAGAGCTAATCAATGAATTTGGTAAAGTAGCAGGATACAAAATTAATGCACAGAAATCTCTTGCATTTCTATACACTAATGACGAAAAATCTGAAAGTGAAATTAAGAAAACACTCCCATTTACCATTGCAACAAAAAGAATAAAATATCTAGGAATAAACCTACCTAAGGAGACAAAAGACCTGTATGCAGAAAATTATAAGACACTGATGAAAGAAATTAAAGATGATACAAATAGATGGAGAGATATACCATGTTCCTGGATTGGAAGAATCAACATTGTGAAAATGACTCTACTTCCCAAAGCAATCTACAGATTCAATGCAATCCCTATCAAACTACCACTGGCATTTTTCACAGAACTAGAACAAAAAATTTCACAATTTGTATGGAAACACAAAAGACCCCGAATAGCCAAAGCCATCTTGAGAACGAAAAATGGAGCTGGGGGAATCAGGCTCCCTGACTTCAGACTATATTACAAAGCTTCAGTAATCAAGACAGTTTGGTACTGGCACAAAAACAGAAATATAGATCAATGGAACAGGATAGAAAGCCCAGAGATAAACCCACACACATATGGTCAACTTATCTTTGATAAAGGAGGCAAGCATATACAGTGGAGAAAAGACAGCCTCTTCAATAAGTGGTGCTGGGAAAATTGGACAGGAACATGTAAAAGTATGAAATTAGAACACTCCCTGACACCATGCACAAAAATAAACTCAAAATGGATTAAAGACCTAAGTGTAAGGGCAGACACTATCAAACTCTTAGAGGAAAACATAGGCAGAACACTCTATGACATACATCACAGCAAGATTCTTTTTGACCCAGCTCCCAGAGAAATGGAAATAAGTACACAAATAAACAAATGGGACCTAATGAAACTGAAAAGCTTTTGCACAGCAAAGGAAACCATAAACAAGACCAAAAGACAACCCTCAGAATGGGAGAAAATATTTGCAAATGAAGCAACTGACAAAGGATTAATCTCCAAGATTTACAAGCAGCTCATGCAGCTCAATAACAAAAAAACGAACAACCCAATCCAAAAGTGGGCAGAAGATCTAAATAGACATTTCTCCAAAGAAGATATACAGATGGCCTACAGACACATGAAAGAATGCTCAACATCATTACTCATTAGAGAAATGCAAATCAAAACTACAATGAGATATCATCTCACACCGGTCAGAATGGCCATCATCAAAAAATCTAGAAACAATAAATGCTGGAGAGGGTGTGGAGGAAAGGGAACACTCTTGCACTGTTGGTGGGAATGTAAATTGATACAGCCACTATGGAGAACAGTATGGAGGTTCCTTAAAAAACTACAAATAGAACTACCATACGACCCAGCAATCCCACTACTGGGCATATACCCTGAGAAAACCATAGGTCAAAAAGAGTCATGTACCAAAATGTTCATTGCAGCTCTATTTACAATAGCCAGGACATGGAAGCAACCTAAATGTCCATCGACAGATGAATGGATAAAGAAGATGTGGCACATATATACAATGGAATATTACTCAGCCATAAAAAGAAATGAAATGGAGGTATTTGTAATGAGGTGGATGGAGTTAGAGTCTGTCATACAGAGTGAAGTAAGTCAGAAAGAGAAAAACAAATACAGTATGCTAACACATATATATGGAATCTAAGGGGAAAAAAAAAAAAAAAAGGCCATGAAGAACCTAGTGGCAAGACGGGAATAAAGACACAGACCTACTAGAGAATGGACTTGAGGATATGGGGAGGGGGTGGGGTGAGATGTGACAGGGTAAGAGAGTGTCATGGACATATATACACTACCAAATGTAAAATAGATAGCTAGTGGGAAGCAGCCGCATAGCACAGGGAGATCAGCTCGGTGCTTTGTGATCACCTAGAGGGGTGGGATGGGGAGGGTGGGAGGGAGGGAGATGCAAGAGGGAAGAGAAATGGGAACATATTGTATATGTATAACAGATTCACTTTGTTATAAAGCAGATGCTAACACACTATTGTAAGGCAATTATACTTCAATAAAGATGTTTGAAAAAAAAAAAACAAAAAAAACTGAGCATTAAAACAAGAAAGTATCTGTTCTTATGGAACCTATTTTCTAGTAGTAGGAGATAAGCAATAGACATATAAATTAATCAAACATAATATATGAAATAATAAGTGCTTGCAGATATAAAAAGATGTTGTGTATAGAGAGTGACTACGATGGAATACAGGCAGGAGATAATGTGGACAAGGATTATCTTTCTGGGTGATATGGTAGCTGACATGTGAAGAATGAGAAGGGGTGGCCTTTTGAAGGTCCTTTTGAAGATCCCAGGGTGTTCGAAGCAGAGAAAACAGCAAGTCAAAGGCTTTGAGATGGGAAGAAACCTAATGTATATGTATTCAAAGAAGGAAAATGTCAGTCATAAGCAAGAGGAAATGTGTGTATATGTGTGTTCACTTTTAATAAGGTTTAAATGGTAGAGGGGAAGCATACCATGTAGCCCTTGTAGACCATGAAATTTTTTTTTTCATTTTATTCTATAGGTAATGCAGAGGCTGTGGAGGATTTGAACTGTCAAAACAACCTGTGCTATTACAAATTTTAAGAAGATCACTTCAGCTGTTATTTGGAGAATGGAATGTAAATATGAGTGGGGGAGGAATGGCAAGAAAAGAGATAGGGATAAAAGTTTGAAGAATATTGCAGGGCTCAGGTAAGACATGTTCATGGATATATCTACATAGAAACAGAGGATATGAAGAAAAGTGGAGATACCAGACCAGTTATTTTTAAAGTTGGCTATATCAGAATCGGCTTCCTAGGCTCTATCTTGGACCTAATGATTATATATCTAAGTTGTGTCCCTAAGTGATTCTGTTGAGCAGCCAGATTTAGGGTACTTTACTAGACAGATTACTGTAGTAGATAGACTTCATGAAACCACCATAGATTTCTGGTCAGGGAATGTCCTGATGAAAACAGAATTTAAAGATGATTAATTTGGTGTTGTAGAAGAAAGACTGAAGACAAATGTCCCGCCAGTAAGAAGAGCAATCAACAGGTTATCATAATAATTAAGGCATATGAGTTTGGACAGCACTAAGATATAGTAACCACTAGCTTCATGAGGCTATTTAAATTTAAATGAATTAAATTAGATTAAAAATTCAGTTTTTCAATCACATGAGCTACAATTTGGGTGTTCACTGCACTGGATAGTGCAGATATAAAACATTTTCATTATCACAGAAAGTGTTTTGGACAGCCATAGTCTCGAATATGATGTTAGAAGGGGGGACAGAATCTAAGGGTCAAATCTAAGGGTCAAAAAGGGGTATTAACAGGGCACAGTGATAAGTAAAGCAGCACTACTCTATAATTGTGTGGATTTTATTTGAGAAATTTAAAAATCTGTATTAAATTACACTCAAGTCAAGGGCACTGTAAAATCAGTACTTGCTGTGTTACACAATTCACGACAATATTTTTTTCAATATAGGAAAATACCATAACTGATAAGATAAATATTATGATTGCAAGTTTTTTTCTCCTTCCTCTCCTCTTCTGTGGGTAATTACCAATGTCTGTAATTGACAACAGTTGATCAAATCAAAATAGGAAAACTAATAATGAGCCAGATTCTCCCACCACATTCCACCCGCTGAAGTCAGTGAAAGCTCTGTGCACACAGGGAGACACATGGCGAGCTAATCTGGCCCAGTATTTACACAGCACTTTCAATTTGAGGATCTTAAAATGCTGAACAAATACTCACTTTTATAGGCCATCCCAGGAGATAGAACCATCATTTCTACATCCAACTAAATTGGGCTTTAAAAGTTTGAGCTAAAGACTTTATGCTACCTAAAATAGTGGTATTTAAAAAGTGTGTTTCCTTCTTTCCATATATGCATGTGTCAGAATTCACAAGATCTGAACCTTCTGTTTTAAATTAAGGTTGAGTAAACTTCATGGCTCCACTCAGCTTAGCCTTTCAAATACCATCTTCTTCCCAGCTACTCATCTGACTTCAGATAAGAAAGTTAATCACTCTTCCTCATATTATCCCAAATTAAACAATTTCACTCACCCCAAAACATATTCATGCACCATGCATCTAACTTGCATAATTTCTTTATGATTTTAAATTTCTTGGAATTTTTCAGATGAACAGGGTACAAACGTGTTAATTGAATCTTGTTCTCAATTAACGACAAGTGGATTATCCAATTGGTAGGTCATGCAGACACCCTGGGCTTCTTCTCTACCCCTTAACTGTAATTTGCAGCCAGCTGTCCCCATCACTCTTCAGCTGGCCCTTGTGCCATTAATAGCAAGGCAAGCTGGAGAGGAAGTCAGGGAGTGAGCTGTTTGGCTTTAGGACAGTTGGTTAATTAGAGAAAGAGATAATGCCGCCAGTTTGTCCACTAGTTCAACAAATATGTATTCAAGTTCTGCAACACACAAGGGGAACATCAAGATATAGTTGTAGACACAGTCTCTACCCCTAGAGAAATAGAAATAAAAAGGAAAAGATAAGATTTTTCCTGTTATCACAGGTGGTACACAAATCTGATTCTGCACACGGATACTAGAAAGGCCTTTTCAACTCTTCTCTTCACCACTGTTCCTCAGGGGTTTTCACACCCCAAGTTCCCCATAAAGGCCCAGCTTGAGGCAACTTTTCCTGTACATGTGGCCTATAGCATCCTGGAGCTTCAGTTAAATCATGAGGGCGTGCGAGAAGGTCAAAGTTTTAAGCTTCTCAGGCCTCTGACTTATTAACTCCCTGGCAAGAACCTAAAACAAAAGAACACTAAAAAATGACTTGTATGCTTTTGTTGATGCTCAAGTTCAGTTTTAATCATAGGGTGGTTTTAAAGGTGTTTCTGAAAGAGGCAGAACTGCAGAGTGTCAAGACTGTTGGCCTTAGGGTTAAGGAAACCTGAGTTCTAGTCTTAGATTTGCTTCTAATCATGTAAGCTCTCTGACTTCAGTTTCCTCATCTATAAGATGAGGATAATGAGAGGGTCTACATCATAGAGCTGATGTGGAGATTAGATGCTTTAAACCATGCCAAGGCTTAGAATAGTGTCTGGTTCAGGTTAATCACTCAAACACCGTTAGCTCTGAATACTAACTAGCTATGGGCAAATCATTTACTCAAATTGGATTTCAGGTTCTTCCACTTCATGATGAGGGTGAAAGGCATTTTGCTGAATTTTAGGTCTTCTTGAAAGCTCCTCAGAGGCCACTTTAGAAAAGGAAAGAGGGACAGTGAAGGGGTAGAACGATGGCAGGGGTACCACAACTCTTCCTTCCTTAACTCAAGCCATAGTAGCTATGCTTTTGTGAATTTTACATATTTGTAGCCAATTTTATTTAATTGTAACATAAATTTGGGGAAAATAACTATGTTGATTTTTTTTAAGTTTGAAAAACACCGGGCCAGGCATTCCCAAAGTCTTTTTGAGTTCTGGAGTCATTTGATTTTTCAATACATGTATTAATTCACCTGTACCAGATATAAGATGTTATTAATATAAAAATGTTTTATGTTACCAAAGGACAAAATCATGTCTCTCTTCCCAAAACACAGGCACAAGAGCCTTTAGTCATCTAATTAAATCTCTTTTATAGTTATTCCAAAGTGTTGGGGATCTACTTCTTTTCTTTCCTTTCTCTCTCTTTCTTTTTCCTACAGAACTGGACATTAAGATGTATTTCGTGTAGCAAAGGACTAATTTCTTCTCACACTGACAGAACATAATATAAAAAGACAGGCAAAGTGGAGATGAAGGCAGGATTAAGAAAAGTAACGTGAAATTTTTCACATGAAAATATGAAATAATAATTCCATTGTGAAAGAAAAGCCTCGTAAATTATGGAGGATGTCAGGAAAATATTTTGTACTCCTTATAAATTTAAATTGTACTGTCTTAGAAAATTAATGTATGCCTTGGAAAGCTGTGCCTATGTGTCCGTGTCAATATTTACCTGCTGGATAATCAGGAGAATAAAAAGGCAAGTGTATAACTCACAACCAGACTTGAATGAATAACTCAAACTGTGCTAAATGTACTACTAGAAAGTCAGGAGAGGAGAAGGAATTCCTAGGTACTCTGTGGTTTAGGATTTTCAGAAGATAAAATGGTAAATGTGTGGATTAAGAAGGCCTCCATATCTTTGATCGGCCTTCCATCTAGAAATGAGATCTATATTCCTTTCTCTTGGCTCTGGGAAGGTCCTGTGACCTGTATCACCAACAGAATAGGGCAGAAGTCAAGATGTACCAGTTTCTGAGTCCAGGTCTTGAGAAATAGTAGCTTCTACTTCCTGTCCTTTAGAACACTAGCTCTGGGGGAAGAAGCTGATTACCCTGAGACTGCGTGCTGTGAAGAAGCCTGAGGATGCCACATGGACAGGTTCTGAAAATTGAGATGCACATGGAGAGACAGAGAGGATAAACGGTACAGAGGCGCCAGACATGTGAGTGGAGAAGCCATCTTGGACGTGAATCCTATACAGATCACAGATGAGCATACCCGTTGAACCCTTTCTAAATTCCTCACCCACAAAATTGTGAACAAAATAAAAGTTATTTTAAGCCACAAGGTTTTGGAGTACTTTGATATGCAGCAATAGATAGCCTGAATAGCAGAGATTAGAAAGAGGGCATTTCAGAGTGGTATGAAGATGAAGAAAGAGGAACAAGGTTAGAAAAGGGGTACATCCTGTGAGGAGTTAATTTCTTGGTTTCCTCTCCTTTGGATTATGGGGGAAAATTATATTTAACATACACCTATCAATATTCTCTTCAAAGTAGAAATTCCTTTGGTTACCCCAATTTTTAGTACTCTGAAAAACTAAACCCATGCAGCCTGGATTAAGGTATCATGGAAGGTAGAAGGACAGGTCCATAGAGAGAGAAGGAGTCAGCCCCACATTTGCTCCTCTGCTGAGGATAATTCTTAGGACCCAGCCTCTCACAGAAAGAACTATGCCCAAGGTTTCAGGTGGCAACCAGCCTGTTGGTCCACTCCAAAGCTACAGCAGCATGTGGAAGCACACAACGCTGAGGGAGAGCTCTCTCCTGAACAAATCAGCTGTGCATATACAGTAGGCTTCTTTGTTTTCCAATATGCTGAAGAGAAGTAGGTGGTAAGGAGAGGGGAACTGACAGGTTACTTAAGAGTCTGTTTTGCTCTTAGGCACACACTTTAATCCCTAGGAAGCCCGAAGATTTTTATGTGAGTGTATTCAATGCAATACATCTTTGGACCAGAAATCACAAAATGCTCCTGCCCTTGGTCTTCCTGTGTGTTGCATGTGCTCCTCTGAGGAGCAAAATGAGTCCCACAGTCTGCACATGGCTTCCACGATTTACCTTTAATTACTATGTCTTCTTCCAACTAACTGTCTCAACTAACGGCTGTGATGGTCATCTAGTCTTTTAAAGTCTCTCAGGCAAGGAATCTGACTTTCCTACTCATTCTTTCATTTAGCCACTCAATAAATATTTGAGTTTTATTAAGTTCTAGGATGTTAAGGCTACAAACACGAATAAGGTCCACACCTTGTTCTGAATGTAGTCTTATAGAGATGGTGAGAAAAGTACACGAATAGCTCAATAAAAGGCATAAAGTGATTAGTATCAAAAGACAGATTCTTAAAAAAGCACAGATTTCTTCAAAAAAGAATAAAACTAACATTTACTGAGTACTCCCTATGGAGCATATGTTTTAAATATATTATTCATACTCCTCCACCACCTTATAAGGGAGGTATTAGGATTTCTTTACTTTACATAAATAAAGCTTACATTTTAAAATGTTAAGTAATTTAAGGCCACAAGTAAATTAAAAACCTGTAACTTTCATTGTCTGACATAAAAATCACATTTTCTTCCCATTAGCTGTCAAGCTTCCACAATGCTATAATTTCCAAACTGAAAACATTTTCTCTAAAACCACCTCATCTGACTTTTACAACAACACCGTGAAGAAGGATGGCCTTCCCATTCCACTCTACAGAGGAGAGCAAAGGCTGGAGAGATAAAGTGACTTGTAAGCAGTGGCCAAGATTCAAATTCTATTCTGACCTGAGTATTCGGGTATTCAAGATGGCTTTTCTTTCCCACTCCATGGTACTGTCTTTTCTGGACTGGGGAATTAGAAAAGTTTCATGGCAAAGAATGCATTTGATACTGGCCCTTGAAGAATGCATAAGATTTGGACAGTTGTTTACTGGAGTGCGAGAGCTGTTACAGGTAGAAGATTTGCAGGTGCAGGAAACAATGAACTGGTGTCAAGAACAAAGTATCTTAGTTACCGACCAAGATAATTTGCTGCACAGAAAATATTACAACCAGATCAAAAAACACAATATACCACGTGCAGTGCCATATGCCCAGATATTGAAGTGGCTGCAAATATGGAATGTTTTCTTTGTAAGAATATCTGTGGTACATATAACTCCAGTACTCTTAGAAAACAGAGCCTGGGAATTCATGTGGAGTTATATTTTCCGTAACACCCACATTTTACTACAAATTGCGTCCCCTCCTTTAAACGCTTCCCATCAAATATTCCTAGGGATACACAGTTGTTCAACACATGCTCACAAGCAATAATATTTAGGCTGAGAATTGCTTCTACTCTATCGGGCCTCAGAGCTTCTGACCTGGTCGGTGGGGACCAGAGCCTCCCCTCATACTCACTGGGTGCTGTCATTAATTCTGTAGAACCCACTGGGATGAAAGGGGTAGGAATCGAAGTGCCTCTTGCTTTTGAGATGCTCACTGTTAGAAGAACCCAAGGCAGGGCTGCTTGCTTCCCATCCGCCACCACCCTCCTAACACCTGACAGGGTGCTGAAAGATTCTTGCTGAAACTGTTCTTCCAGTTTTTGTTTTTCACCCCGGCCTTCAGGCATTAGCACAAGTGAGGCAAATGGCAAGTAACAGACACTTCTGTGTATCCATAATTCTTTATTGTCCACCCCAGACAGCTAAGCCTTTCTTAGCATGTCAAGTTCAGTCCAGGGATCTTTCTACCTTCAGAATGAGTTCTCTGAAGAAAATCCTCAGAGGTCATCCAAATGGACTTCTGGTGGCCACTCCTGCCACATTGCTCAGGAAATACATATCAATTGTCAAAAATGTATCAAGCGGCTGTTCATCAGACTTGGTCATAAATGTTTAATTCTCACCTTAATTCAAATATGGTACCCTCTTGCCTACTTAATGCTGTATTTTTCTTTTTGTGTAAATTTTTGGGATAACAGGAATTCTCTATTTCTGAGATATTTTCTACCACATGCCCAAATCACAAGTACAGATCTGAGCCACTAATAGAAACCATCTTAGAAGTCCGACCAGCAGGATAGTGTGAGGAGGAGACAAAGAGGACGGAGTTCAGGTTTTAAGCCTGAAGACAGGGCTTGGTTTGAATATAGGCATCACCATTTAGAGACTATGTAGCTTTAGACAAGTTTTTTAAACTGCACTGAATCTCAGCATATAACTTGTCAAATGTGAATAATTATAATATTGTCCATATTGCCTAGCCAACAGCATTACTGTATTAAAAAGGACAGTGATTTCCTTACACCTTTATGTGCCAGGCACTGGTGGTGGGCCCTTGACATCCATTCCTGATCGTCCTCATTTGTACACTGCAAAGGAGGTATTATTAACTACTGAGGCTTATTCTTTCCCCAAGAGCATACAGTTAGTACATGGCAGAGTATTTAAGTCAGATTTGTCTGATGATAGAGCCATCCTCTTTTCACTACACATTGCTGCTTCTGTATAAATATTGTTTTGCTTATTACTGGTGTTTGTCTGCTGGACTAAGAGCTCTGGAAAGCAGTATCTAGGTCTTTCTTCTCAGTACCTACAGTGCTTAGAAGCACAAGGCCTGGCCAAATAAACAAAAAGTTTAACAAATATCTGATGGCTTTATGAACAAGTGAATAAACAAACAATGAATTATTTCTGCTCTATTGTGAACTCTGGGATACATAAATAATTTGACACTGTCAGTAACTCGAAATGTGAAAAGGGCACCCTCAACATAAAAAAATGCATTAAAGTAACCACAGACACACTTTTTGAAACACAGCAACTCTGGCACTCATTGTCAACTAGAGCCAATTCCATTAATCAGAAGGGGAAAAAAAGCTTTTACATCCTACTGCCTGAGAAACAAAATTGATTTAATATCTTTTGAAATTTTTAAGTTATTTCAAAATCTCAGGTAAAAAAAAATCATGCATTGGTATTTTAAACTAAAGTAAGAAATAACGTATATGTTCATGCAGCGTTAAGGCTGTGATTTTCCAATAGTTCTGCATTCCTCTAAGTAAAATGCTATCTACATTTCACAACTGGTGGGTGTAAAGATTGTGAAACAAAGTTGGCATAATCCATCAAACTCACAACCCATGCCAACTTTACTCACTTTCTGGAACACAGGAACTAGGTAAAATTTATGGGAAAATGTTTAAATCAAAACTGACTGCTACTGATGCATATCTCCTAGGAGAGGCAGCTCTTTCCCCTGTGATTTCTTTAAGTCCTCATGCAGCATGAGGCATTTGTATTCAACTCTCTCCAGCAGGCGAAAGGGAAGGTTAGTGTTTGTGAGTACTACTATACGTAGGCATAAAATGAGGTACTTTGTCCAATCAACACAAGAACCATAAGAGACAGATGATCTATTCGCATTTTAAAGAAGACAACACTGAAACTGGGAGAAGCTAAGTAACCTGATCAAGGCTGTACATTTAGTAAGTTATGAAACTGGGATTTGAATCCAGTCTGACTGATCCCAAAGCCTCAGCTGCTCCTCCAGAAGGAAAAAAGGATGGCTTAGTGGTACTAGAGATTTTTAAAACATTGAATTAAAAGTAAAACAGAAGGTGGAGTAAGAGAAAACAGTCATTTGCATATTGTTCAGGATCAGGGATTTTAGAGAGAGAATGAGAAACTTAGCAGGAGTGGTAGGGGAGTGGCAATTATGCTTGAGACCGTTTCAAATAGGTCCACTGATTTCTGGTATTCTATATGCACTTTGGAAGGGGAGAGGGGATAAAGGTGCTTTAAAAATGCTTTTCAAGTACAACAGGTTTAAATGTATCCCTGGCTCTATTCACTCTGCAATAATATGATCTTTAGTCTTCTGAAGTTCAAGTGACTGCCAGTGGCATTTGACCTGCCTATAACTTTGTTGCCAGTACAAAATACAGGAGAAATACTGGGAAAGAGACAACTCACTCACCATTTAGTGCTGAACTCAGTCCTGAGAATCTCTCTTAGACATTCCTCACGCCTGACTACCTATTGGCTTCACTCTTGGCTACTCAGCTTGCACCTCTTTCTTCCATTTTTGCCCCAACTCAACGTTTAGACTTGATATTTTTATGCTTTTCCTAGCTACAAGCTTGGTTTCTCTTGACAGTACTTGTAGATTTTTATTATCCCAGCTATTTTACTTCAAGATACCTCCTCACTTCCTTGCCTCAGTTGCAAGAATCTTCTACCCTAGAACCACCTGTTTGGGAAACTATCCAACTTTGTTCACATCAGGCACCTGAGCAAGAAGAATACATTTGTTAATGACTTAGATCAAGAATTTTCAAACTTCGCTATATAATCGTGTGGGGAACTTATAGAAAATATCGATGCATGGGACCGACCCCAGACAGATTAAACCACAATCTCTAAAGGTGGTGTTCAGGAAGAAATACTGTTCAGATCTTTCAACTACAGGGCAATGTTTATACTATGATGACTCTCTTGAAAAGCTCCTTGAGGCTGGTGTCCTAGAGAAACCTCTGTCAACCAGTGAGCACAAGTTCTCATCTGAATTCAGTCTCTGCCTTAGGCTATTTTTCTGGCATGCCAACACCATGAATGGCAAGTTTAGTTGATAACATGAAAACTTTATGGCAATTGTTGTGTATCATTCAAAACAACCAGTCAGGTGATTGGCATTTTCCTATGTCAGGAGGGTGATTGAAGCCCACTGACAGAGATGCAAGATGACTTAGCCTCTTGGTCAGTCTACCTGTTTGAAGGACTAGTAGCATTTGAGGATAACCTGTATCTGCAGAAATAAGTCATGCTATTGCCATATTCTACCCTTTTTCCCTGCAACTCCTAAGGGCAGAAGTTGCAAACTCAGATACCCATAGGAGTCAGGCAGGTAATGGAAGTGACCAAAGGGGTCCAAGTGATGACCCTGGCTGGCTAGAGAGCTCCTGCTCCATCCAGTGAGCAGATAATGCTCAGCTCCTCCTGATTGTTTTCATGCAGGAATGTGGGTTTTATGCTGCCTCTGGATTTGCTTCACTGTTTTCTACATAGTGATACATACAGATTCTTCCAATAGCACCTTGTGGTGACCACATCATCTACTAAAAAATTTTTAAATCTAGAATTCAAAGTCCTCCATCAAACGACTTATACATCCCTAACCTCACCTATTTTTACTCTCTAATTTGGGTTTCTGACTTTTCTCCAATACACCTTTCTGACTGCACATGACTTGCTGATTTCCATCTCATCATTTTACTTGTGTTAGTCTTCCCAGATGAAATGAGCTCTCCACCCCCTCTATTCCACTGACCTAGTAGTTCACCTCTTCTCTTACTTTCCACTTGTGTCACCAGTTCTCAAGCCACCCACTCTCTTGTCACTGTCCCCCAAGACCTTCCAAATGTTCTGTTGCTTTTGCTCAAGGCTAAAGTCCCATCCCCTTGAAAAATAGAAAGCTACCAAATGATCATCTCTGCCCTATGACTTCATAAGGAATATCATTAACATTGTTATGTAAACAAAAGTTACTGGAATAAGCACAGCATAGTTCTATTACAACTGGCTCTATATTCAGTAATGACACAAATTTAGTCATATCCTTCATATGCCTGTGATTTATACCACAATTTTGTGATGTGAAGGTCATCCATAATGCATTTATATCCTGATCCCAAAACAACACTGACACAGGAAAAGTTTGACTGTTTCTCTGCACTAACATACAGCTCACAGACTTTTTTTTTAAGGCCATAATCCTAAAAGTGTAACAAACTTATCAAGACATTGTTTTCTTGCTCTTGTACCTTGCATCTTTGGGAATATCTCCCCTCAGCAAAACCTGTAGGAAAGACCTTAAGAGAAAAAATTTCAACACACCACCTAGACAAAATTGAAATTGTGATGATATGTGGGTTGGCCTGTTCTTCAAATCATAAGTCATCATTAGAATTGCAACAGTTTGCTGCAGCCTGTGGAACAAAAACCACATTCACAGAGAGATAGACAAGATGAAAAGGCAGAGGGCTATGTACAAGATGAAGGAACAAGATAAAACCCCAGAAAAACAACTAAATGAAGTGGAGATAGGCACCCTTCCAGAAAAAGAATTCAGATAATGATAATGAAGATGATCCAGGACCTCAGAAAAGGAATGAAAGCAAAGATCAAGAAGATGCAAGAGGACTTCCCTGGTGGCACAGTGGTTAAGAATCCTCTTGCCAATGCAGGAGACACGGGTTCGAGCCCTGGTCCGGGAAGATCCCACATGCCGCAGAGCAACTAAGCCTGTGTGTCAAACTACTGAGCCTGTGCTCTGGAGCCCGCGAGCCACAACTACTGAGCCTGTACGCCACAACTACTGAAGCCCGCGTGCCTAGAGCCTGTGCTCCACAACAAGAGAAGCCACCGCGATAAGAAGCCCGCACACCACAACGAAGAGTCGCCCCCACTCACCGCAACTAGAGAAAGCCCCCGCGCAGCAACAAAGACCCAACGCAGCCAAAAATAAATATTAAAAAATAATAAATAAATTAAAAACAAAAACAAAAACAAACAAACAAAAAAAAGAAGATGCAAGAAATGTTTAACAAAGACCTAGAAGAATTAAAGAACAAACAAACAGAGATGAACAATACAATAACTAAAATGAAAACTACACTAGAAGGAATCAATAGCAACATTAAACGCAACAACATTCACATTATAGGGGTCCCAGAAGGAGAAGAGAGAGAGAAAGGACCAGAGAAAATATTTGAAGAGATTATAGTCGAAAACTTTCCTAACATGGGAAAGGAAATAGCCACCCAAGTCCAGGAAGCACAGAGAGTCCCATACAGGATAAACCCAAGGAGAAACATGCCGAGACACACAGTAATCAAATTGGCAAAAATTAAAGACAAAGAAAAATTATTGAAACCAGCAAGGGAAAAACACCAAATAACATACAAGGGAACTCCCATAAGGTTAACAGCTGATTTCTCAGCAGAAATTCTAAAAGCCAGAAGGGACTGGCATGATATACTTAAAGTGATGAAAGGGAAGAACCTACAACCGAGATTACTCTACCCGGTAAGGATCTCATTCAGATTCGATGGAGAAATCAAAAGCTTTACAGATGAGCAAAAGCTAAGAGAACTCAGCACCACCAAACAGCTCTACAACAAATGCTAAAGGAACTTCTCTAAGTGGGAAACATAAGAGAAGAAAAGGACCTACAAAAACAAACCCAAAACAATTAAGAAAATGGTCATAGGAACATACATATTGATAATTACCTAAAATATGAATGGATTAAATGCTCCAACCAAAAGACACAGGCTTGCTGAATGGATACAAAAACAAGACCCATATATATGCTGTCTACAAGAGACCCACTTCAGACCTAGGGACACATTCAGACTGAAAGTGAGGGGATGGAAAAAGATATTCCATGCAAATGGAAATCAAAAGAAAGCTGGAGTAGCAGTACTCATGTCGATAAAATAGCCTTTAAAATAAGGAATGTTAGAAGAGACAAGGAAGGACACTACATAATGATCAAGGGGTCAATCCAAGAAGAAGATATAACAACTATATATGCACACAACATAGGAGCACCTCAATACATAAGGCAACTGCTAACAGCTATAAAAGAGGAAATCAACAGTAACACAATAATAGTGGGGGACTAACACCCCACCTACACCAATGGACAGATCATCCAAAATAAACATAAATAAGGAAACAGCAGCTTTAAATGACAGAATAGACCGGATAGATTTAATTGATATTTATAGGACATTCCATCCAAAAACAGCAGATTACACTTTCTTCTCAAGTGCACATGGAACATTCTCCAGGATAGATCACATCTTGGGTCACAAATCAAGCCTCAGTAAATTTAAAAAAACTGAAATCATATCAAGCATCTTTTCTGACCACAACGCTATGAGAATAGAAATGAATTACAAGGAAAAAAACGTTAAAAACACAAACACATGGAGGCTAAACAATACGTTACTAAATAACCAAGAGATCACTGAAGAAATCAAAAAGGAAATCAAAAAATACCTAGAGACAAATGACAATGAAAAAACGATGATCCAAAACCTATGGGTTGCAGCAAAAGCAGTTCTAAGAGGGAAGTTTATAGCTATACAAGCCTACCTCAAGAACCAAGAAAAATCTCAAATAAACAATCTACCCTTACACCTAAAGGAACTAGAGAAAGAAGAACAATCAAACCCCAAAGTTAGCAGAAGGAAATAAATCATAAAGATCAGAGCAGAAATCAATGCAATAGAAACAGAGAAAACAATAGCAAATATCAAAAAAACTAAAAGCTGGTTCTTTGAGAAGATAAACAAAATTGATAAACCATTAGCCAGACTCATCAAGAAAAAGAGGGAGGGGACTCAAATCAATAAAATTAGAAATGAAAAAGGAGAACTTAAACAGACATTGCAGAAATACAAAGCATCCTAAGAGACTACTACAAACAACTCAATGACAACAAAATGGACAACCTGGAAGAAATGGACAAATTCTTAGACAGGTATAACCTTCCAAGACTGAACCAGGAAGAAATAGAAAATAGGAACAGACCAATCACAAGTAATGAAATTGAAACTATGATTAAAAATCTTCCAACAAACAAAAGTCCAGGACCAGATGGCTTCACAGGTGAATTCTATCAAACATTTAGAGAAGAGCTAACACCCAAACTTCTCAAACTCTCCCAAAAAATGGCAGAGGAAGGAAGACTCCCAAACTCATTCTATGAGGCCACCATCACCCTGATACCAAAACCAGACAAAGATACTACAAAAAAAGAAAATTACAGACCAATATTACAGATGAATATAGATGCAAAAATCCTCAACAAAATACTAGCAAACAGAATCCAACAACACATTAAAAGGATCATATACCATGATCAAGTGGGATTTATCCCAGGGTTGCAAGGATTCTTCAATATACGCAAATCAATCAGTGTGATATACCATATTAACAAATTGAAGAATAAAAACCATATGATCATCTCACTAAATGCAGAAAAAGCTTTTGACAAAATTCAACACCGATTTATGATAAAAACTCTCCAGAAAGTGGGCACAGAGGGAACCTACCTCAACATAATAAAGGCCATATGTGACAAACCCACAGCAAACATCATTCTCAATGGTGAAAAACTGAAATCATTTCCTCTAAGATCAGGAACAAGACAAGGATGTCCACTCTCACCACTATTATTCAACATAGCTTTGGAAGTCCTGGCCATGGCAATCAGAGAAGAAAAAGAAATAAAAGGAATACGAATTGGAAAAGAAGAAGTAAAGCTGCCACTGTTTGCAGATGACATGATACTATACATAGAGGATCCTAAAAACGCCACCAGGAAACTACTAGAGCTAATCTATGAATTTGGTAAAGTTGCAGGATACAAAATTAATGCACAGAAATCTCTTGCATTCCTAGACACTAATGATGAAAAATCTGAAAGAGAAATTAAGGAAACACTCCCATTGACCATTGCAACAAAAAGAATAAAATACCTAGGAATAAACCTACCTAGGGAGACAAAAGACCTGTATGCAGAAAACTATAAGACACTGATGAAAGAAATTAAAAATGATACCAACAGATGGAGAGATATACCATGTTCCTGGATTGGAAGAATCAACATTGTGAAAATGTCTCTACTACCCAAAGCAATCTACAGATTCAATGCAACCCCTATCAAATTACCAATGGCATTTTTTACGGAACTAGAACAAAAAATCTTAAAATTTGTATGGAGACACAAAAGACCCCGAATAGCCAAAGCAGTCTTGAGGGAAAAAAGTGGAGCTGGAGGAATCAGACTCCTTGCCTTCAGACTATACTACAAAGCTACAGTAATCAAGACAATGTGGTACTGGCACAAAAACAGAAACATAGATCAATGGAATAATATAGAAAGCCCAGAGATAAACCCACGCACCTATGGTCAACTAATCTATGACAAAGGAGGCAAGGATATACAAAGGGCAAATGACAGTCTCTTCAATAAGTGGTGCTGGGAAAACTGGACAGCTACATGTAAAAGAATGAAATTAGAACACTCCCTAACACCATACACAAAAATAAACTCAAAATGGATTAAATACCTAAATGTAAGACCGGACACTATAAAATTCTTAGTGGAAAACATAGGAAGAACACTCTTTAACACAAATTACAGCAAGATCTTTTTTGATCCACCTCCTAGCGTAATGGAAATAAAAACAAAAATAAACTAATGGGACCTAATGAAACTTAAAAGCTTTTGCACAGCAAAGGAAACCATACACAAGACAAAAAGACAACCCTCAGAATCAGAGAAAATATTTGCAAACGAATCAATGGACAAATGATTAATCTCCAAAATATATAAACAGCTCATGCAGCTCAATATTAAAAAAACAAACAACCAAATCCAAAAATGCGCAGAAAACATAAACAGACATTTCTCCAAAGAAGACATACAGATGGCCAAGAAGCACATGAAAAGCTGCTCAACATCACTAATTATTAGAGAAATGCAAATCAAAACTACAATGAGGTGTCACCTCACACCAGTTAGAATGGGCATCATCAGAAAATGTACAAACAACAAATGCTGGAGAGGGAGTGGAGAAAAGGGAACCCTCTTGCACTGCTGGAGGGAATGTAAATTGATAAAGCCACTATGGAGAACAGTATGGAGGTTCCTTAAAAAACTAAAAATAGAATTACCATGTGATCCAGCAATCCCACTACTGGGCATATACCCAGAGAAAACCATAACTCAAAAAGACACATGCACCCCAATGTTCATTGCAGCACTATTTACAATATCCAGGTCATGGAAGAAACCTAAATGCCCATCAACAGATGAACGGATAAAGAAGATGTGGTACATATATACAATGGAATATTATTCACCTATAAAAAGGAACAAAATTGAGTCATTTGTTGAGACGTGGATGGATCTAGACACCGTCATACAGAGTGAAGTAAGTCAGAAAGAGAAAAACAAATATTGTATATTAACGCATGTATGGGGAACCTAGAAAAATGGTACAGACGAACCGGTTTGCAGGGCTGGAGTTGAGACACAGATGTAGAGAACAAATATATGGACACCAACGGGGGAAAGACACGGGGAGGTGGGGATGGTGGTGTGCTGAATTGGGTGATTGGGATTGACATGTATACACTGATGTGTATAAAATTGATGACTAATAAGAACCTGCTGTATAAAAAAGTAAATAAAATATAATTCAAAAATCAAAAAAAAAAATTGCAACAGTTTGTCTAGCTACTCACTAAAGAAATACCGCCGGGCTTCCCTGGTGGCGCAGTGGTTGAGAGTCTGCCTGCTAATGCAGGGGACACGGGTTCGAGCCCTGGTCTGGGAAGATCCCACATGCCGCGGAGCGGCTGGGCCCGTGAGCCACAGCTGCTGAGCCTGCGCGTCTGGAGCCTGTGCCCCGCAACGGGAGGGGCCGCGATA
Source organism: Balaenoptera acutorostrata (assembly GCF_949987535.1). Classification (NCBI taxonomy): domain Eukaryota; kingdom Metazoa; phylum Chordata; class Mammalia; order Artiodactyla; family Balaenopteridae; genus Balaenoptera; species Balaenoptera acutorostrata. The sequence continues at coordinate 10,289,113 of NC_080071.1, forward strand.
GTGAAAGGCCCGCGCACCGCGATGAAGAGCGGTCCCCGCACCGCAATGAAGAGTGGCCCCCGCTTGCCGCAACTGGAGAAAGCCCTCGCACGAACCGAAGACCCAACACAGCCAAAAATAAATAAATAAATAAATAAAGTAGGGGAAAAAAAAATTATAAAAAAAAAAAAAAAAGAAATACCGCCACTCAGGCTAGATGCTAAATGAAAGAAAATTTAACATCCTTTGAAATCACCATAATTTCAGAGCAAATGTAAATGGAAAACCATAAGTTACATTGATTAATTTGAGCATGTCCACATTTTTATAGGAAGGTTTTGCTTATGAGAGAATCAAAAAAAATTTATCTTAAAGTCATGAATCAATATACATAGCATTAAATTGATTTTTTTAAGCAACAGAATTCTACAAATTGAATTTTGTTTTTAAGTATAATATTACATAAGTGTAGATCTAAATCAGGGAGAACACAAAATAAACACTGACATTTTATTTTTGTCTTAAGGACACTATTATTGAAGCTCATAAAACGCCTTCTTATTTGCTTATTTTCTGCCGGTATTTTTAAAACTCACAAATTTTCAGGTTAAATTTCGCTTAGGCTTAGAAGCAGGAGCACTGAACTTTTCTTAAGCTTTTCTCTGCGAAGAAATAAGATATATTCAATGAAATAATATATTTTTTTAAAAGGCACAAATGAGCTTGATAATATATTAGGGGCTCTCCAAATTATTTGTCAAAATATTTCACCCCTTTTTTCAGACCAGTAGATTAAGCTACGCAAGTAATTATTTAACTTTTTTTTTGAAGATCTCAAATAACTTTTGTAGACTTTATATAGTGCAGTAAGATGTCTTCTCTTTACAGACAGGAAAAAGCATTATTAACCCAGAGTACTGAAATAAGTCATTGGATGATCTGAGTTTATCTGTTTTGCCACAGGACTTCTAAGCAACTCTGATGTATAAAGTTTTATCCAAATACTTTAAGTATATTTCAGATCACTGGGGCATTTCAAAATAGTGAACAGGTCTCAGTGATCTCAAAATAGAGCAAGCTAGGGGCTCTAGGGTAAACAAAAGACCTGTAGAAGAGATTAAAAAGGGGTTTAGGGATAGCGTTAAGGAAAGTCAGTGCAACACCACAGAATAGACTGCAGCTGATGCTTCTAGATCTCACTACAAGCAGTTTGGGAGTTAAAAAAAAAACACACCACCCTACACCAACACATGCACGTACACACTTCAGTACAATCAAGAGACAACATAGAGCAGTATTTCCTGAAGGCTGGCCTCTAACCATCAGAAACAAAACCACCTGTGCCACTTGTACCAAGCCTATGAAATCAGAATTTCTTTGCATGGAACCCAGGAATCAGCATATTTAAAAGCTCCCTTGGGGATTTCTAAGTAGACCAAACTTTGAAAAGCACTACAAGATACCCATGAGGATAAAATTACATAAAAATGGCCAACAGATACATGAAAAAATGATCAACATCATTAATCATCAGGGAAATGCAAATCAAAACCACAATAAGATACCACCTCACACCTTGTCAGAATGGCTACCATAAAAAAGACAAGAGTTAAGTGTTGGTGAAGATGTGGAGAAAAGGGAACCCTTGTGCACTGTTGTTGGGAATGTAAATTGGTGCAGCCACTACAGAAAACAATATGGAGGTTGCCCCAAAAAATAAAAATAGAATGATCCAGCAATCCCATTTCTGGGTATATATCCAAAGGAAATTAAAACAGAATATCAAAGAGATATCTGCACTCCCATGATCATTGCAGCATTATTCAGAATAACCAAGATATGGAAGCAACCTAATTGTTCATCAGTGGATGAATGGATAAAGAAGATGTGGTCTATATACACAATGAAGTATTATTCAGCCGTAAGGAAGAACGAAATCCTGCCATGTGCCAAAACATGAATGGACCTTAAGGGTATTAAACTAAGTGTAATAAGCCAGAGAGAGAAAGACAAATACTACACAGTATCATTTGTATGTGGAATCTAAAAAAAAAAAGAACAGGAAAGAAAAGAAAAAGTCAAACTCACAGAAACAGAAAATAGAAAGGTATTGCCAGGAGCTATGGGGAGAGGTTGGTAAAGGGTATAAAGCTACAGCTATAAGATGAATAAAGACTGAGGATCTAGTGTACAACATGGTGACCATAGTTGACAACACTGTATTGTACAGTTGATCCTTGAATAAAGCTGGGGTTGGGGCACCCACCCTTTGCACATTTGGAAATCTGAGTATAACTTATAGCTGGCCCTCCAAGTCCACAATTCCTTGTATCCGAAGTTCCACATCCACAGATCGATCAGTACTGTAGTATTTACTATTGAAAAAAATCCTCATGTAAGCGGATCCGTGCAGTTACAAGCTGTGTTGTTCAAGGGTCAACTATATAACTGAAATTTGCTGGGAGAGTGGAACTTAAATGGTCTCACCAAAAAAAAAAAAAAAAAAAAGACGTGAGATAATGAATGTGTTAAATAACTTATTAACTAGATGGGGCGAATTCTTTCACAATGTATACGTGTGTTGAATCACAACATACATTTTGAATATCTTGCAATTGTGTATGTCAATTATACCTCAATCGAGCTGAAATTCTTTAAAAAATTTAGAAGCTCCAGCATTTGGGAAACCTGGTTTGAGTCTCAGCTCTACAACATGAAAGTGGGAACAACAGCAGTGCCTGCCTCACAGGACCATTGTGAGGATTACCCTAAATGAGATCATGTGTGTGAGGCATGAAGAGTAGGTTCTCCATAAATGGCACTGTTAATATTCCGCATCAGCTTCCTCAAGTCACAAGCACACCCGCAGACTGGCAGCTCGCAGGCCATGAAAGGGATGCGAACCAGAATTCTGAGAAAGATGTTGAGACACCTGAGTTTTCTGCCTGCTGCTGCAGGTGCTGAAGCATCACCCACAGCAGCACCATTCAATTTCCTCTTTGCAAACCAAGGTTCAATTGGACATGAGTCAGGGCACGCCTACATTTACAGATTTACCACAAGTGATGGACCCCTGTGCTCCTGTGAATTAGGAATTAAGGCTGATTTACATAATGTTTAGAAAGCTCACAAACTTCGTATTTTGTCTAAAATAATTGCGATTCTCCAAGGTTTTCCCAACTGTGCCAATTTGGCTGGAGCTGTTGCTTGGATTGCCAGCCGGCATCCAGATTTCTCAGTCTAAGCTTTGGCAGGATCCTCCTCATTCCAGTTTCAGGACCAAGAGATGGCAGCAGCCCAACAGCCCAAGTGCACACTCCTGCCAAATCAGCACTGGCCAGGAAAAGCCTTCAAGAATGTGAAACAAAAGAAAGTTCAGTCCCTCCCCTCAAGGCAGCACTTGACTGAGTTGGCCACCCTGCAGCTGGTCAAAGGACATCCTCCCTCCTCCAATCCAGAGGAGGCCATGACTAGAGATGCCCTTACAGGCAACATGAAGGCATAATGGAAAATGTTCCATCATGTCCTGTAACTCAGATGTTAAAAAGAAGGGGGAAGAGGTTGGGTCAAATTGGTTCATGTCATATAAAATAACACCCCTATGTATCTTGGTCATATATGCAGGGATTATGTAGGTGGCAGAGAGTGAAGTGTGGACTCTGGATTTTCTGAATAACTGATTAGTAGTTACAGTCCAACTAATAAATTCACTTTAAGTCCTAAAGTAACTTTCTGTGCTGCCTACCTTGATCAATAGACCATAAAATTGCCAAATCCCCACTTCACTTTATAATCTATGCTAATAAATATAACGTGCTAATAAGTATAACAGTGACAGCAGAGCCAGTAAACGTCACAATTCTGAGCATAATTATTTTATACTGTCACTTTCAAACATCAGAATATTAAAGATATAGATGTTTAGCCATTGGAGTTATATTAGAGAATATCTTGATCCAGATAATAGCAATATATTCAGGAAAACTGAAAACCAGTAAAAGCACCATCAAACGTGGAACTCACCTATAATCAGAATACTTGGGCTTCCCTGGTGGCGCAGTGGTTGAGAGTCTGCCTGCCAATGCAGGGAACATGGGTTCGAGCCCTGGTCTGGGAAGATCCCACATGCTGCGGAGCAACTAGGCCCGTGAGCCACAACTACTGAGCCTGCGCGCCTGGAGCCTGTGCTCCGCAACAAGAGAGGCCGCGATAGTGAGAGGGCCGCGCATCGCGATGAAGAGTGGCCCCCGCTTGTCACAACTAGAGAAAGCCCTCGCACAGAAACGAGGACCCAAAACACAGCCAAAAAAAAAAAGAATACTTAAGTTATTATTTGCTCTTTTTTCAGAATGTTTAAGCTATTTAATCATAAATAAGAAAGAATAATATTATTTCTTTCTGTTTCATCACAATTTAAGTAATTTGGCAATTTATTAACAACTTCATTCCAAAAGGTTTTGTCCCAGGGCTATTTTCAACATTTGCCCTGAAAGGTAACATTCGATCTGTCAGCTCCAATAGTCTCAGATTTGACAAATTAGGTTATCTTGTTACAGGCCTAACAATGTTTTCTCCTGCATCTATTCTAAGACCCCTACTAATGCAGAAAAAGTCTTCTGAAACTTAACAAGGAAAAGAAGTAAGTATGAATAAATGGTTATTTCATATATGTAGCAAATTAAATACACAAAGTATGTGCAAATATTAGAGGGTAGATGTGCATATTTTTAAATGCGTGCAGGTTAATTAAAAGAGAAGAGCTATAGAAGGTAGTAAAGTTTGATTCATATCTTTGGGATTCAAGGCATGAGATGCCCTCTACTCCTATATAGTCAGAGAAGCAAATAGTGTCAGACCAGACAGACCACATCAAAGTGCTGTTGAAAACATGTAAAGCTCATTATCCTAGGGGATGTCAAAAGAACTACACAGAAAATGCAAAATTTTGTCAACGTTTTTTGTCTGCCACAATGCCAAGTAACTACCTGGACTCATTTTAGCACAGAACTGGCCAAATAACGACAGGCATTAAACACCTGAAGTGCCCTAACGAACCAGTTGCCCAGTTGCTTTGACATCATCTTAACTCAAACACAATATGTATATTTTCAATCAATTTACTTTGGATTCATTTTTATATATGAAACATGGTCAGTGTTCCATGAACACATTTTCAGAGGAAAGATTGCTATAAATACAATGTGATAATGACTGGAATGTTTCAGGGAAGGACAGGAGGAGAAAAGAAGACAAGTGCAAACTCTTATAAAATTTAAAATAAACTGTGAACTAAGACTTGGCATTTCATCATTTTTTAACCGAAATCTAATTTGTAAGTTCTGTCCTTTAAAAGAATGTTGCAAGCTTTTTCTTAAATAAATATTCAATTTGAGCTTTGAAAGAGTAATGCTTAAGACTTGCTATGACAATAAGTCGGCTTTCAAAATTTGAAAAAAAAAATGTGGGGTAATAACAACATAGGTAGGTAGGTAGGGAGGTAGATAGATGAGACACAAATTTGAGAAGTCTCATTTTAAAAATATAGATTTTGAATCTGTATCTATATTAACTTATGATTTAAACCTCTTTCTTTTAACTTTTTATTTTATATTGGAGTATAGTCGATTAACAATAGTTTGTGATAGTTTCAGGTACACAGCAAAGTGACTCAGCCATACATATACACGTATCCATTCTCCCCTAAACCTCCCTAAACCTCTCCCTAGACTCCCTAAACCTCTTCTTTAAAAATGGATTTCAGACTTAGAATAAAAGAAAACTGTCAATAAAAAAAGAAAAAAAATTTAAGTGATGAAGAAGAAAATACATCAATCTCCTAACCTCCTAAAATAATTTCCATGATTGAGCTTTAATATTTAGTTCTGAGTTTCCTGGAAGCAAAGCAAAAAAAAAGAAAAAAAATGCTATATACTTCTATTTATTATAATAAAAGAAAACATTAGCTCTTTAAGAGAAAACACTTTATCCTCAAATCAAATTTGGAAGTGATTTATTTTATTAGTTTCCAAATAAGGCACAATCAAAAGACAGAAAAAATTTCACTGATGATTTTACAAAGAATCAAGAAATCAATATCTACTATATTACCACTTCTTATATTGAGCCTCAATAAAACAGACGACATAATCAAACCTAACTCATGGTTTTAATTCAATGTAACAAGACTTGAGTATTAGGAATATACATGTTCAAAGTCTGTCTCCATTAATTACTATCTGAATGATATTGTAAAACTTTCCTTAACTTTTCAGAGCCTGTTGCACCATTTGTAAAATGAAATGATAATATCTACAATGTGAATATAATTCTGGATTTTATAATTTAATAAATCATATAAAGCATCAAGTATTTTGCCTGGTAGAAAATAAAAAACTTCCTATAAACTTTCTGGTGAAAGCACAATGATAGGTAAAACTTGGAATATATTAAGAGAAAGACGAATAGAAGGTTACTTTGACTCTTCTTGAATATCATTTCACTCTGTAAGAAGCTATAAAATTGTTAGCTCAGGTTAAACCCTGAAAATTGCCTAGAGCATCAATATTCTGTTCGGCTAGCTGAAGGCAAAGATTTGAGCTTTGTTTATCTAACAAATAAACAAGTCCAGAGATTTTTGGTTGAGTTTGGGGGGCAATATTTTAAGCCTTTAACCTGCCAAAAGAAGTCTCTTGAAAATTCAGCCCAGTTTTCTATAATTATGTCAAAGCTGCACCTAATAATAAATTGGTCCCTTACTTCCTTTGTATGATATCTCTTGCAGAGTTCTCATAGGATGGCAGGAGGGCCTTGTCCAAGTGATCAAGGTAGGCTTTGGGTAATCTTAACATCATCCCAGTTCTTGGGAATGGAGACCAGGACAAAAGCTCAATTCTGTCAACACAGGCTATGGAAGAAAGAAGCTTGGTACCAATGACTCAACAAGTGGATGTGATGCGAGGATGAGACAGTATATTTTATTAATTCCAGAGTCAATAAGTTAGTGACCACTGACAGTTTAAGTGTAAGCAAGGCACAGCCCTTCTATAGTAGAAATAAAATGCTATCCAATCTCAAAAATATAAAATCCAATAGAGAAAACTAGACAGTAAAAGAGTCTCAGTCTACAGATAAAAGCAAGTTATAGTGAAATGAATTTGAACTATGGAGAAAAGAAAACTGTATTCTCAACACAATGTAACTGTCTTCTAGGATTTGGCCCAATATGGTCAAATCTCTGGACCTCAGTTTCTTCTGTATATTTCAGCTCATTGCAAAAGTTAAAGATGATATCCACAAAACATCTAGTGCAGTCCTGACACATGGATGATACTTAATATTACTAGCTGAAAGATGCTAAAAGGTGATGATTTTTATCAAGAACTGAAAGACATAGTTACACAAGTAAACTAACAGGATTCGGAATGCTACTAATTCTACTTTTAGTAAAATAAGTGAACACAATTATGGAAATCCATCCTCTTATGTCCTAACTAGAGTATAGGGAGAGGGGATTTGGAAGTATGTGAAGAAGCAGGAATCAATAATCAAAAATGAATCAATGGAAGTAGATGCCTACATAAGAGCCGTGAGTAAAAGAAATGGGCTGAGGAAGCAGGCAGTAACCTCTCTTTCCATAGGCTGGGTTATGGTAAAGTAAATATCGCTAATACCTCAGTAAGAGTTAGCTTCTGGCAAGAAGCGTTTTCCAAAAACTTTAATCTTAATTTTTTTTTTTAAATCCAGAAAACTCTCAGACTCCTAAGAATTTTTATAATGAATTTCTTACATCCAGGAAACAATTTCTGTAGCCTCTGTAAACACATGATGAGTGCGGTCAACTGGGGAGCCTTTCATTGAAAACACATTTTCAGAGATTCTCAATGCTCATTTGACTAAGAGTAGTGGAAAAAAATAATCAATGTCAATGTTGACTATATATCTTCATCTAGTCCTTTCTTCCTTGACTTTAATCCCAATAGATTTCTCTGAAGCATCAGACCTGGGGGAAAAAAACTGACATGGCCTCACACACAAAAGAACAAACCTGGCAGGCTTCTAAGGTACAGCAGCCTTAAAATATCCCTGTACTGGCAAGTTGCCTGCAAGTTTGACTGCCAAGGGAATTGCCCTGGTTGGCATTCACATCCAGTGACCTACCAGTGACAACACAGTGACAGAAGCTTGCTGGCCTGCCTATAGCTAAAGAGGTGGTTTCCATCCAGGGCATTTGTGCATTGTTAAGCAAAACCATATGGAGAAGTGTGTTTAGAGGGACTGAGGTTATTTATATTCACAATGGAATGTCCATATTGGGGTCTTAACATAGCATAGGAAATCCTCTTGTGATGCTATGCCTAAAGTCCCATTTGTTCACATAGATGAGTGAAGAGTCATTTTTACCAAAAAAAGTTATACTCAAATTCAGAACACCATGATAAATTGGATCTAAGAAAAAAGTATAAGCTATTTTGTGACAGCAGCACTTTCCATGTGTTTTATGTTAATATCCCATGCTGGCAAAGTACTTTGTCCTATTTTTTATATGATTTTTAAAAAGAAAAATGCCCACTTTCTCTATAAGCGTTATTTAAAAAAAAGGCCTCCTCAGACTCTCCTCTCTAAGAAATTGGGTCAATGATGGAGAATGAAATATTAAAAGCACTTTAAGAGGAAAGGGAGCATAGCTATACAGATTGATGTCATGATCATTTTATTATATTATTGGTTACAGTAAATGCACATACATTGTAATAAATATATCTGAAAGAAAGACACCTAGACCTTACCTGAAACTTTATTATAGATGTGTTTATAATGTGTTTTTCCAATTATTGGAAAAGATATTGATACTAACTGACTTGCTTTCTTTTCATGAATGGTAATGAGCATATATTATTGATGATGAGCATATATTATTGCATTTTATCTATTTGTACTATCCATGCTTACCATTATCGTAACTACTCCATACAGCAAAACTTAGAGAAAAAGTGACCGGAAGATACTTCTTCACTTGGTTCTTTTATAGTAGAAGTGGCACTCCACCTACACAGAGAGTTCCTAAGAGTGGCTCTCTATCTGGGTAGAATACTCCCTAATTTTCTACACCTTAGAAGTTTTAAGTTTGTCTAAGAGGTGAGTAGAAGAGGAATAAAATATTCAAGCAATAATTCCCAAAGATAGGGGGATTTCCATCACTTTGCCTTTGCCATGTTCTTAATTGTTTTCACTAGGGATGATTTCCAAATTTTTTCTGCTCATTGAAGCCATTCATATACTTCAAGGCTGTTCCTCTTTGGAATTATAATCTATTTCATATGATGGTTATATGTATACAGACCTATCTCACCCAACTGGATTATAAACCCTCACAGAGCAGGAAACATATCTTAGTCATCTTTGTCTGGGAGTTGAATGAATCTTGTGAGGGAAGCCACAGACTGGCAGAGAGGAGAGCAAATACTTTGTGCAAGAAGAAGAGTCATATTTGCATTTGTTTGACCTTTCTTGTAGTATAATCCCAATGAGATAATTTCTGCTGATTCTGTAGTGTTTCTTATATCACTTTATTCTTTAGGAACCCTGGGTAATTAAAGCTGTAGATAAAAAATAAATGTGTTTGAGGTGCAAATTATTTAATTATTAACCTCACCTTATCTCAGTTGTGGTATAACAATAGCCAACACTTATTGAACACTTGGTACATATGAAACAGTTTCTAAGTGCTGGATATAGATTCTCATTTAAGCCTCTCTCTCTCTCTCTCTCTCTTTCTCACTCTCACTCACACATACACACACACACATACAACACCCAATGGAATGGGCACTATTATTATCCCCTTTTTACAGAAGAGGAAACTGAGGATAAAAAATATAAAGTGAAAAATGGTAGAGGCAGGATTAGAATCCAGGTCTGTTGACTCCAAAATCCTATACATCAAAATAATAATAAAAAGGATAGTATTGTGATGGTTTCTAAAACTACAATAGTAAAATGCAATTTAAATATTTAACTGAACTGCTTACAATCTACCAGATGATATAAGAAATGCATAAAATAAGAGAAATAAAAAAGTATTATGGGAGGTAGAATTCTTTTTGAATGGATGAATCAGAGAAGACTTCTTGAGAGAGGCAGAGATTGTAAACAGTAAGCAATAGACCCTTGCAAAGTGGGAATCTGGGCATTCTAGGAAAATGGAACATAAATACACACAGATGCAACACTGTATGTACTTTTCAAAGTCCCTGTTTTGTTTTGGGGTTTTCGTTTGTTTTTGTTGTTTTTGTTTTTTGTTTTTGTTTTTTGCAGGAGTTTAGAGTACTTACAGGGATAGGAAGGTCTTAAACACCATGCTAAGGAATACAAATTGTATTCCATTGGTAACAAAACAGAGTAGGACCCTGTGCGGTCCTCCCAGGGTGCAAGTCCTTTCTGTGTCCCCCATTTCCTGTTTGTAGGAAATAGGCTTTATTCAGCCTCCTTGACCTTCCCTGTGTTCCAATGGTCAGATTCAAACAGTTCCTAATCAGGGAAGGGAGGGTATGCAGAAAAAAGGGAGGAGCAGTTAAGAAACAATTGTGCAGCCTTGGGACAGGATCCTGGTTCCTCCTCAAGAAATATACATCACAATATCTTTGAGTTCTTCTGCAGGAACTAAGGGCCCCACCCAGGTAGAGGATGGCAACTTCAGGCTGAGCACAAGATTCTAGAATACCACCCTGTTACCTCACCACCAACCAATCAGAAGAAAGTCACACACTCTGCAGCCCTCACCCCAAATTTTGCCTATAAAAACTTCTCCCCGAAAACCATTGGGGATTTCAGGTTTTTGAACATAAGGCACCCATTCTCCTTGCTTGGCCCTGCAGTAAAACTTCCTCTGTTCCAAACTCTGATGTTTCAGTTTGTTTGGCCTCACTGTGCATTGGGCACAAGAACTTGTATTCAGTAACAGTAAAAGGGACTCACTAAGGCCAAGCTGTGCTTTAAAATAAATTCATCTGGTCCTTGTGTTACGTTGGGTTAACACTAGGAGTGGTTGAAAGAGAGGAACTCAATCCAACTCTCTAAATAAAAATGAGAGCCTGGTTTGTAACAGAGGAATGAAAAGAAGGATTACACCTTGCAGAACTGAATTCTGTAAGGCTAGCTATGTAGGGAGAGAGTCAATTCAAAGATAATACCAAGGTTTTGCCCTGAATAACTGGCAAATAAAATATGTGGTTTGAGAAAAAGATATTAAATTTATTTGGTATCTGTTGAACTTAAAATGCCAACCAGACACTTAGGACTATCTGACCAGTCATCGGGATTGAATCATTAGTAGATGGTCAGATGATTTGAGAATAAGGATTGTGGAAGTTATCTGGGGAGACACATCATCTTTGAAATCCAGGGAATGGATTAAATGGTGACTGATACCAACATACCTTTCCTTTCTTCATATTATTCCTATTATTATTGTGTATTGAGAGTGTTCCAAAAAACTAAGATGGGGGTCTTTTTTTTTTTAAATAAACGTTTACTTATTTTAATCCAAAAAAGAAGGAAACATATAGTCCACGTTTGGATAATAAAACAGAAACACATTCTACATTCCCAATATTTAGAAAAGAAAATAAAGTGGAAGCTAGCCCATGAACTTCAAAGTTCATGAAAACATATTGAAAATCATGTCTGGAGGCAATAGGAGAAAGCGTGTTAATTGACAATTTACAGAACTCCCAGCATCAACCCACAAGTGAGGAACACTAGAGAAACAATGTGCCCCTTCCACATTAATTGACTTCAATCCTTTGAGTATACTGTCTAATGAACAGATCAGGGTGAAACAGTGGACAGCTGGACATCAGAGAAGCATGTGATACAACTGCATGACACAAGGATTGATTTACAAGATCAAAAACATAGCTTGCGGGAAGAACTTTTGGAATGGATTACGGATTGGCTTGGGGACAGGAAACTAGTGTCAGCCAGAGGGAGTGGACTTAGTGGCAGACAGCTAATAAGTAGGGGCCAAACATTTGTTCTTCCCATGTATGTCCATGAGAGCTGTACGCAGGATTTTTGGAGAATTTAAACTTCACTTGTCGTGGAAAGTGAACTAACGTAGTAACTGTTGCTTGGTAGAAGAGAAATGGTTAGAATGTTCAGCTAGGAAGAAAAATCCCAAAGGAGGCCCTCCATTACAGCCCCATCTCCCAATGAGATTAATACAGAAATTCACAGTAAGTATTTAGAAACTTGTGTAGCAGTTTGACAGAGTATCCATATCTGTTGAACTTAATAATAAAAAATTTGGAGGTTTTGTTTTGTATATCTTTTAACTTCATTTTTCTATTAATTCAATTATATAGTATTTTATACTTTAAAAATTGGTCTGTGACAGTTAGGAAGTTAAAAGAAAAAGAAGAAAAAACTGGTCCTTCCATACAGATAGTTTGAGAAACACTGGCACCAAAGTACATCTTTTGGTCAGTAACTGAGATTGGGGCACTTGGTTTGGACTAAGATAACTGGGTTGAAATTTTGGAGCAAGATATTTTTCAGGGAAATTCCCATGGACAGTAAAAAGAGATTGATGTATTTTGAGAATCTTATGAATGAATGAATCTGATTCAGTAGGGTTTGGGCCTAGGAACCTGTATTTTTTAAAGCTCTTGGGTAACTTTTATGATCATAATGCTTTGGAAATACATCACAAGAAGGTAACAGTGCTCTCTATATGGTATCTTTTTGTTTATTAGAATCATGAAAAAAAGGTCTCAAAATTCTGAATCACACAAATAAGATTTTTTTCTGATTCTCTGTTTGAGGGCAAAGTCATAGAAAGCATATGCATTGTATAAAAAAAACATGTCCCAACAATAGGATGAGGGGACTGTGGAAGCTACCATCAGTCTGACAAAGTGGGAGCCTGGTGGAACTTCCCAGTTCAGTTGCCTCTCATAGCCAACTCAACTGGAGTTGTTCTCTCTGGGACCTGCGAACACAGCCTCCAGTCTCACCTTCAGGCTCATGGTCCGATACAGTAGCACCATACAGTATCTCCCTTTTTCTTTTCTTTCCTCTTTTCCCCTTCCAGTTTCCCCTTTCTCCCTTTCTCCCTGTCTCTTTTACTCTTCCTCTTTCTCTCATCCGTTTCCCTTTGATTTCCTTACACTTACCCCATCTTTTCGCCTTTCCTTCTTTTCTGTTTCTTCATCCTCCTCTCTTTTATTCATTGACTATTTCAGTAAATATATATGTATTGGTACCTCCTTGGTGCAAAATACCATGTAAGAGCTGGAGTTAAGAGGGCAAGTCAGGCACCAGCCACAGCTTCAGGATATTAGGATGACCATCAAGGCAATAGATGGATTGATAAAGCAGTAAACTCTTTCCAAAACCAGAATAATTAACTCCTGCTTATTCCTTTCTTCTTCTTTCCCTTCCCTGGCAAACTCAACAAAAGTAAACTTCTCACTCTTGTGAAGATCCACATTTGGCACCACAGGATACCAAGATTTAGCCCTAGATCTACTCTTTTGTATACATAAATTCACAATTGTCATTTGCTTTACTAGGAGAGAGAATTTTTTTTAATTTTTTAAATAAATTTATTTATTTTTGGCTGTGTTGGATCTTCGTTTCTGTGCGAGGGCTTTCTCTAGTTGCGGCGAGCGGGGGTCACTCTTCATCGCGGTGCGCGGGCCTTTTTACTGTCGCGGCCTCTCTTGCTGCGGAGCACAGGCTCCAGACGCGCAGGCTCAGTAGTTGTGGCTCACGGGCCCAGTTGCTCCACGGCATGTGGGATCTTCCCAGACCAGGGCTCGAACCCGTGTCCCCTGCATTGGCAGGCGGATTCTCAACCACTGCACCACCAGGGAAGCCCGAGAATTTTTTTTTTTTTTTCTCTTTATCTTCTCTGTAGCTGAGATCCTTCCCTCTTGTTACTTCATGATACCCTGAACTGCTTCACACATTTGCTCTTCTATCTATATCCACAGTAATGGTCAGTCCCACTACTTTGCTTTTATCCCAAGGTTGAGATCCTGAGTCTTGCAAATTATATCTTGAAACTGCTCTGAGGTAAAGGCACTCATACTATGCAAATATAAGCCCACAGATTTGTATTTCTTCCTGTTTGATTACCTGCTGCTGTGATGCAAATTACCCTAAAATTTAGCAGCTTAAAAAAATAAACATGCATTATCTTACACAGATTTCTGTGGGTCAGAAATCCAGGGACAGCTTAGCTACGTGGTGCTGGCTCAGGAGCTCTCATGAGGGTGCAGTCAAGTTGTCAGCTGAGGCTGCAATCATCTGGAAGCTTGACTGGGGCTAAAGGAAACATTCCCAAGATGGCTCAGTTGCACGACTACTGGCTGGAGGCCTCAGTGTATTGTAGATTGTTGACGTGTAGCCTTCATACATACATAAATGGACCTCTCACACAGCTGTTTAAGCATTCTCACCAAGTGGCAGGTAGCTGCCCCCAGAGCAGGACATCAGAAAAAAAAAAAGCAAGGAGGAAGCCTCAGTGCCTTTGTGACCAACTATTGGAAGTTGTATAGCATCACTTCCACTTTATTTAATTTATTAAATGTGAGTCACTAAATTCAACTACACTCAAAGACTCAAAGAGAAGGAAATTAGGCTCTGCCACCTGAAAGGAGAAATATCAATAACAGCAAAGAACAAATGACATTTTAATACACTTGACTCTTTCATATCATTATAATCTGTATCCAAATAACTGACAAATTCCTTTTTTTAATCTTCTGTTCAAAATTCATTCAGTTCATATGTAACTCTAAGATAAAAATCTTACTCATTTCCTTAATAATTTAACAGCTTTCTTTTATGATTTCTTTAACTCGGATGTAATTCTTCTTCAATAAGCCTATATCAACTTGACTAAATTAATCTCAGTGCTTCTACTTACTAAGAAACCATAACATTCTGCCCATCCCAGTTCTCTCATTAGCTCACAATGCTTCGCAAAGCAAGCGTATACAGTTGCTTCTAGAATCAAGCTTTGCCCTTAAACTAAAACTATTTCCCTTTTCTCTCTCATTCCAGCAAAAGAATTGTTAGCCTTTGCTTCTCAGCAGAAGCCATGATCAATCAACCTGAAGTTCAGACAAAACAAGGATAGCATAGGAAGTATTGTTTTAAGTCTAAAAGAGTCTCTCCTGACTGGACACTAAATGACAGGAGGACTATATCTGTTGTGTTGACTGATGTATGCCCAGGACCTGAAACAATGTCTGGCACACAGGGGCTCACAAACAATATTTACTAACTATCACAACAAATAAAACTGAGTGAGTTGATAAGTGAGCTGAATGAAATATCCTCTGTGGGGTTCACCCTAAAAAATTGTGACTGACATATATGATATCCTCAATTCCCCCACATTTCCCAGGCCACAGTATTGCAACTTATCTCTCCTACATGTTCTCCTCTTAAGGCCAATATCTGTTGATTCATTTTCATTTACTCATTATTTATGTAAGCTTTAAAGCAAGGATAAAAATCCATTGACTTATTTAGGAGTCATTTTATTCTCAATTAGAAAATAAATTCTCATAATTTTAATTGTGGTACCCAAGAGAAAAATATATATAATATTACTGAAAATACGGAATTCGTGGTAAAAAAAACAGTATAGGTAATCTGCAAACCAATCACATTGATACTCATATCACAAACTCTCTTGGTAACATAAACCAAATTTAGAGCCCCTATACCTTTTTCTTTCTATTCAAATAATGAGTTTAATTCACTTGCTCAACAAAGATTTATTGTCTTCTATGATATTGTCTTATTGTGATATTGTCTTCTATGTATGTATATAGAAATAAGCAAAATAGATTTAGTTACTATTCTCTCAGGAAACTCAGATTAGTTTTGTAGCAAGTAACATAAATAAATATGTAACTACAACTTATTTCCCAACCAAATTAAAATTTTGGACTTAAGAACAACAAAAATATATAATCTGATGAAAAAAAATGTATAGAAAACTTGTTATCTCCCCCTTACAGCTGACATCTGAAGATGAAATATATTGACATAAAGTTAAAATCCACTGCTTAGGGGGATGTGTAAAATCATTCAATTCACATTGAATAGGATTCATCTCTGCTGTCTGTACTCCTGGTGTTAGAGCCTCTCACTTGTTTCAATCTACTGAAAACTAGTTCCATACAACTTCAATTCAGGTCAAAATAACAAGATGTTTGAAGCGATAACTTCTACATAACTGAATATTATCTGGAATAATTTGAAAGTAAAAGTTAACTATTCTACAGCCACAAAAGGAATTAGTAGGGTCTAAATCTTGGTCATTGTAGGGGGGAGGCTGTCAATCCTCACCCAAGAATCAAAACTGGTCCTAGCAGGACTTATATTTCACTCTCAAAGTGGATGACTTGAGGAAAGTTTAACAAAGGAGTAGTTACAAATGGAGTGGGGAAGGTATTAAAAAATATAAGGGAGCATGCAGTATTCCAGAGCTAGGAGTAGTGGGTGTCATTACCCCCTGGGCCTGCAGGTTCAAGGAAAGAACAGGGAGGCAGAGAGAGTGGTATGAAAAGGGCCATCTGACAGAGGCCTTGGGTTTATGAAAGCGGCCAGTACCCAGCAAACCCACAGGAAACCAGGAAAACAAGTTCCCTAAATTTGCTGTCCTCCCTCAGAACTCGTGCTAGTGTTCCCCCTTATTCAAACAGACAGAAAGCAGAAGGGAAGGGAGACGATGAATTTCATCCCAGTCACTGCCCTTAGGCACAGAGGTGGGAGGAAAAGGGTGAAGTTGATCTGGAGTAGCAAGCAGAAGATACCCAGCAAAAGTCAATCATTTTCACAAGCACTCCTTAACGTCCACTCTGATTCTTTGTCCAGGCAAGAGATTTATCTCCCCAGCTAAGTCGCATCAGATACTCATCATGGCCATGTTCCTACCTGAAACCTAAATCATGAGCCATCATCGGTTCTTTTGTCAATGTAGGGTAGTAGGGAAGGAAGAGGAACAGAGGAACAGAAGCAATTAATTAACATAAAATAGTTACTACAGTCCCTGCTTCTAAAGCTGATCACAAGGTCTCTGTTTGTAATCACAGCTGACACTATTCATTCTTACCCTATGTCAATACCTCAGTTAGATGGGGCTCTTTAGATAGTGAGGTGACGCGAATCATTTCTCTGGGGTGGGAGAATATGAGTCCTTAGTTACCTTCTCTTTATTGGGTTTTCATGGCTTTCCATTGATCAGGACTACTGAGCAAGAAAAGATACTAAGAGATACCCTAGTGAGTCCTCTGGGTTCCAAATATAGTTCTCTTTGCCTTTATTGTTTAGCAGCAACCCAATTTACCCCTAGTAATTGGCACACCTATCTCAACCAGAATAATGACTCCTTTCTGTGTCTTCTGATTCAAAAACATGAAGAGCCAGGCAGCAGGCACAGCTTCCACCAGAGACATTATCCATTGTTTTGGATAATGGGCACATCGGAAGACCAGTCACACTTTCCTTGCTGTAAAATATGTTCTCTGGTTGGAGGCCATGTTGGGTGGAATATCATGATAAGGCAGAAATATAAGTCAATGAATGGTAATGCTGGCCAAGGCTGTCCAGGCAGGAAAGGCAAAACTGTTCCTGAAATTTGAGAATCTTCCTATGGAAACAAAGCACTGACTTTAGCCATGAGGGGAGGGATCAAATGTAATCAACTGGCTACCAGGTAGCCAGATGAATCCTCCAGGAATTGTTACCATATCAGGTCTCAACTTTAGGCTCTCTTGGTAGGTGGGCACTCAACAGTGGCAGGAGCAAGAAGAGTCTTGGTGAGGGCGTACTGTTGAGTTTATAGGGTTTATTTTCTGATTGAGAGGTAGTCTTATAAGATTGAATAGATTCAAAGAAAAAGTTAAGGAACTGCCTACTGAGTCTGGCTCACCTCAAGCTTTAAGGAAAACCCAACTTCTCCCTGAAAATACCCAGACACCCCAAAGTTTTCGAAGAAAGGTGATGTGGATTCCTTATTCAAGTAAAGGCAGTAGACAAGAAAAATGTATGAAGACTCAGCAGACTTCTCCCCATGAGGAGAATGTCTTTCTCTTGCAAATTTTGGAGGTTATGATTTTTTATTAAAAGAGAGGGTAAATAGAGGATATTACATATTGGATTAGCCATAATCCCCCTGCCTGCCTTTCCAGCACGAGTTTCTGTACTACAGACTTTTTCTACTCGAATTGCGGTTCATGGAACAGAAGTATTCGCATCACCTCTGGTCTTATTGGCAGTGACCACTGGACCTGATCAGAATCTGCATTTTAACAAGATCTCCAGGTGATTCATATATATATATATATATATATATATATATATACACACACCTTGAATTTTGAGAAATACTGTTGTAGACTCCTTTAGTCTTCTTTGTAGCCAGAGTTCCTCATATGACCTACATTCTGCCAAGCAGATACACCTATATGTGCATAAAATTTATAGTAATAAAGTGAACCATCTCATACAGCAGTAGTTTTCAAACTTTTTGCCTGCATCAAAAACACAAATCATCAGGCCTTACCCCCAGAGCATCTAATTCAATAGGTCTGGGGTGGGCTCTGAGAATTTACATTTCTAACCAAGTTACCAGGTGATGTCAATGCTGCTGCCAGGGACCACACTTTGAAAACCACTCTCAGACAGCATAGTGGCAGAGGGGTCTGGTTCTTCGGAGGCCAGCAACAGTGGGAGAACTTGCCCAATGTAACATCTTTGTGATCATGGCAGAGGCCTTGGGTTCCAGGCCAATGGCAATAGCAGCTTCCTTAGCAAGCCAGTTTTCAGTGTGGTTCTGGGCATTGTTCCCAGAAATTCAGCCTAGAGTCTGTACTTTCAGCTCTCCCAATAATTCTGTGAACTATCATAAATCCCTTGCCAAGTAAACTTGCTAGGTCAGATTCTGTTGCCTACAACTAAGAATGCTGGTCAATGGAGGTCTTACATATGCTTAACAAAGGAATTTTAGGGACTGTATTTATTGTTCAGCCCAGGTAACTTCTTAGTCCATCCATTTAGGATGCAATAACAAAATACCACAGACTGGGTGGCCTACAAAAAAAATAAATTTATTTTTCACAGGCCTGGAGGTTGAAAGTCCAAGATCAGAGTGCCAGCACAGTTGGGTGAGGGCCCTCTTCCAGGTCAGACTTCCCAATGTATCGTCACATGGCAAAGAGGAAGCAAGCAATCTGAGCCTCTTTAATAAAGGCACTAATCCCATTCATGAGGGCTCTGCTCTCATGACCTAATCACCTCCTAAAGGGCTGATCTCCTAACACCCTCACCTTCGGGGTTAGGATTTCAACATATGAATTTTGGAGGGATACAGTCAGACCATAAAACCTGGGTAGGTCAGCAGATAGAAGGGACAAGGCTTAGTCAAAAATGAAGAATGTTTTAAAATAGTGTCTCCTGTGTCAGTTATTTTAAGAACCTAATCACAGTAGCAGGTGACTGAGTGGAGCATGGGTCTAGGACAGGTGAGGGACACTCAGCATCTGGAATTATTAAACTCAATACCTGAGACATGAGTAGAACCTGTATTATATAAACCCTAACATGGTGATTAACAAAGATAACATTTTTAATATCCATTGAGAAGTAATCTCTATTGGGTATCCAAACCATACCGTGAAGCAGCAATGAAAGGCCTAACTTCGGATCATACATAAACATACATTTAAAATAATTTTTCACAGAAAGTTGAGCTAATTATAGTTACTAAATATACCTTCTCTTAAAATTAGGGCTAGCTACTGAGTTATGATGATAACACTGCTGAGTGCTGGCTCCCTGCATACCAACAATACAGCCTGTTGATAGCTTGTTGAGACAAAGCTGAGTTTGTTGCTTACTATGCAAGGGAAGATATTACCCTGATGGTGCTTCGGCAGTGTCTCAGAGAGGCAAGCTCATAATTTATTGAGAATTGGAAGGTTGGTTTAAGGTGGTCTTTTAATTTGGGGGGTGAGGTTGGAGATGGGAGGTTGGTTAGGACTGGGTAAGGACCATGAAACAGCAAGGTAAGAATTTTTGAGGCAAGAGGTTCAAAGAACTTGAGGGTGCAATGTGTTTATTGAAGCTTTCCATTGAAGAGTTAAAGCCATAAGTCTGGGCAAGGGTTTCATAAAATAATAAAGTTATGTTAATGTAGACAGTACATTGTCAAGGAAAGTAGTTTCCAAACTTCCAGTATGCAAGCTTTGCGTGTGAGTGTTGGGTGGGAGGAAGGTAGGAGGCAAATTTTTGGTTCTCACATCCTACTAGAAAGTAAAATTCTTACTCTCTATTAGAAAATGAAATTCTTCAGAGAAGGACTCTTCTACTACCAGTGCCTAGTAAGTACCTGGTACTCAGTAAATGTTGTATGGATGGAAGAAAGAAAGGAAGGGAGGGAGGGAGGGAAGGAAGAAAGGAAGAAGGATGAATTCACAATGGGTTTTCCGCATTCTCATAGAAGTCCTCAAGGGTCCAGTCGGGATCAGTCAGACTACCAAATATTCTCTTACATGGCAAAGAATTTCCTAAATGTAATACAAAGCTAATAGACAGGGAAGATTCTGGTGCTCATTGGAAGAGTAAGTTGCTACAGTATAGATCATAAAATTTCAGTCTGAAAGGGGGATGGCACTCCCTCCCAAAATAACAGTTTGGAGGGTCCTCATGTTCCAGACATACAGACAAACAAAGCCTATGATAGGATTATTGTCCTTCTTGGTTGAAGTCAGCACAGGGCAAATCAATGTGGAGGAATGGATGCCCTCTCTCCCAAAATACTGTATCCTGGAACATTCATGATTAACATCAACCCCAAGGAGAATCAGAGCGGGGGGATTCTTGAAGGTGACTGGATTTAAATCTGAAATCATTGAGAAACCACTAAAAGTATAAGTAACTAAATGACATTTTCTGCTTCAGACCATAAAGGGGGCTGAAGATTAAAATTAAGTCGAGTTATGGAAAGATAAAGAAAGTATTGATAATATTTTTGCATATCTATGGCTTATGCAATTTTTAGATTGTTACACAAACATATACTTTCCCTCTCCAATAAAAGAATTAGGCTCCAAAAATCCCTGTGCCAGAAGAATCCACACTTCCAGAAAAAATAAGCCTTTAAAGGAAAAATAAGTTTGGGCCACCAAGGTTGAAGGAAGCTACAAAAGTTATTATAAATAGACGTTTTTTGTTCTTGAAAGCCAAACAATGAAGATAACGTAATAAAATCTCTTCCCAGCATTTTCAACAACATACCTGTATATTTGTTTTGCTTTGTGGCAGATAATATACCTCTCCCCTACCCAATACATATTACATTACATGCCTTGCTGGGTAGATGGATGACTCCTTGACTCCTGCTTCCTGGGTCACACGGTGACCCCAAATACATACAGTAACTTGGCTGGAAAAAAGTCCTCAGCAACTTTCATTTAAGCAACTAGGCACACCAAATATGTACCTCTCAGGCCTTCGTTCTACCCACTCACAGAACTTTAGCTCTGCTTGTGATGATTCTGTGCTAGAACACATGTACCTCTCCTCCTTCCAGCCAATGGGATGCAGTTCTAACTTTGCCTCAGCCACCTTAACTTCTCCCAAAGCTGCATTTAAAAAATCTCTCTCCTGGTCTGCCACCTGCTTACCTCTTTTTTCTCTTTTTCAAATTCCCAACTTTTTTCTGCCTCTTTTTCAAAGTATCCCCAACAGGTGTGCATCTAATCAAAGTAAGATTCTCCCGATTGTGGAAAAGTGTACAAAAGTAAATCTGCATATGTACAATTTCATGAAAGGGAAATTGCATTTGGTAAGGGCTTTTTGTAAAGGAAATTATGTGTGAAAACTGCTACAGTAGTTCTGTGGACAAAATGCTGGAGAAGCACTTGAAATAACTGAAACTTAAGCACCACGCAGCTGGAATCAAGAGGAATTTGTTGTAGTAGAAACCCGTGCCAGGAGAATTCACATTTCCAAATAATATGTCTTTGAGGAATAAATACGATGGGGCAACAAAAGTTGTGAGTGAAACTATGAAAGTTACTATAACTAACTTTCAGTAGAAACTGGCTCTGTGCCTATAAATCTGCTGATAAGAAAACCACAGTCAGATTAACATGTTTCATTTATTGATCCATTTATTCAACAAATATTATTAAAAACCTAATATGTTCTAACATCTGTGTGGAGCACTGGGAATACAAAGGCAAGCAAATACCCTCTGACCCTGCACTTAGGATTCTTGGAGTCTAGCTTCCCCATGCAATGGCTGACTTTTGCCAACAGAAAGCAGGAGGCCCCCAAGGAGGGGAAAAACTGTATCTTTCTTCAATTTGCTGTGCTTCTAAAACGAAATAACCAGGTCTAAAATGTGATCCAAATTTTTGTTCTCATGATCATTTAACATTCCAAAAGTTTTCCATAACTTTTTTGTTGATGTTTTAAAATTCAATCTTTAGTACATGTCCCTCTTTCAGAAAGTTTGACACTAGAGAAATATCATTAGACTGCATTCTTTCCATCAATAAAATTTAAATGCATTGCTACAATAGGAAAGTCACAATCCTACCATTTCTATAGAATTCACGATCTACTCCACACATGATGTGGAGGAAACCATATTTAGCCTTCATTGAAATTGGTTCATTCATTGATTCATATATGCAGGCATGCAGGGATTCATTTCAATAAGTATTTGAGGGGCAATTACTATAGGCCTGACAATGAACTGAGCCATAAGGATACATAATAAGACATAGGCTCTGCCAAATAACTACTAGACTACCAATACAACAACAACCAATAATAATAATAATAATAATAGGAATAATTCAATATCATCGAACAAATTACTTTTGGAGGAAGGATTGACCAGTTCTGCCAAAGTAGATTGATCAAGATTTCACAGAAGAGGAGTTACTTGATCTAGTCCTCAATAAATGCCTAGCATTTTTCCCTAAATTATAATTTGTCTTCAAAACAGGATTTTATGAGATGTGTAATTCCCATATTCTGAAGCACTGTGTTTGCTTGTTAGTAGTCTATTTAGTTCTACATTTCCTTTGACCCAAGCACCCCCCCAGCAATAATATGTTCTCTAGTTTGACTAGCCTATTGTAAAGCACATTTTTAATCACTCCGATTTTTCCTTAAGAATGAGCAAGCTACAGGGGTTACTCATTGACTGAACTGTTCTGATAAATGTTTTGCTGTGAGTAGGTTCTGCATAAAGTTAACCAAGTCAGATCTTACAATGTTATCTTGTGGTGCCCAGAGTGTCAGTGGTGTTTTCTGATAGGTGGCACTTCTAAAAGTAAGTCATATGAAGGTCTAACCAACAATCCCTTCATTAATAAAGCTGGTACAGCATTGCCCTGACTCTTTTTCTAAGGATCCATTCACAGTACTAGTTAGTGTTTGGAACAAAGAATTCAATCTTAATTTCAATATTCATCACATTAATTGTGGTAATTTTGCTTTAAAATTGAGAACTAACATTAGAGAACGATGGAGTATTTAACTTTGGAAGAACAGACTGAACAATTCTAAGCTTTGGGGCTGCTAAAGGGAGAGTTTCTCTGGGCAAATTAACCCTAGAGAATTGGCTTTTTCATTCTCATAATATAATTTCACAGGTAGGCCGAAAAGCCACCTGCATCTGGCAGGTAGATAGGTATTCCAAGTGTCATGAGCAGTGGGGAATGACCAGGTGGATAGAAAAATCTTAATAAGAATGGTAAAGTGAGCTTCCTCCTGAAAAGTGGTAGTGTCTTCACCCTAGTCAGGAGGTCTCATTGGCATTGGGTCATCACTGTGGGAACTTGAAGTCCAGTGAAGCTTCCCCCATCAAAGGGCAACACGCTTCTTCATCTCCTTTGTCTGTGTATCATAAATTGTGCCTTTACCTACAACAAAGGACTTATATTCTTTTCTTCAGTTCATTACCATTTCTCCATGGATCACCATCATCCTGTGACAACTATGCAGGCTACTGTCTGATATATAAATCAATACAACTGCTCTTGATTTAAAAAGGTTCCACACCATTAGCTTCCAATGTAGTCACTCTAAAAATCCCTAAAATACATATAAAAATACTCCCTCCCAAAGGGCAAAAATCTTCAATCCTGAAGATAATGTTTTATGGGCAACTCAATGCCAAAATCTCAGAAACATACACATTAAGTACAAGGAAAATAGACTTGAATTGAGAAACCCTACTCTAACTTTATCTTATAAAAAGAGACTACCCGTAAAAAGGAAGAAAATGTATTATAGCTTACATTTTACACCATTTAAGTGTGACCCAGTGTAAGAAAGAGCTGAAAACAAAACAATAAAACAAGCAAATGGAACCACCACCTCTCTATCATACTGCTTCCTTGGGTACTTATCACACCTTGTACCCTACATCCTTTCTAAATCCTTTTCATGAGAGCAACTCACAGGAAAAAAAAAAAATGGGATTGGAAGAAGGAGGGAAATGTCAATGCACAGTGTACCTTACAAGGTCTGCTCCCCAGAAATAAGAGTTTTACATAGACAAAATGAACTCTGAAAAAAGTACATGCTGAAAATATTTTTTTTCAATTTCTTCTACACCTAATGGCAAAGGTGCTAGGGAATATGGTCTACCTAATGAAGAGTAAAAGGTTTTGGTAAATGGCTAATTATCTCTGCCTCATGTACAGCTCTACCAGGTTAATTCCAGAGAGATATTAGAACTTGCTCAGGAGCTGGTGTACTGTCCTCCCCTCCCTCTATAGACTATAGAAATTTGCCCATTGTTCACGACTATGGCAAATGGAACTAGCACTTTGAACAGCTGGGATAGTATCCAGATTAAAGCTTTAGAGCAGTGTTCTCAATCCAATTAGATCCAGAGTCCTCTTTTTATGACAGTTTGTAGAATCCCCTTTTTTGCCCTGAAACTAAATTCATATATGTTATAAACTATTTACACAAATAATTTCCAAAAAATATTACTATAATCCCCTAACTATACTATAAAGTAAAAGAACAGAAAGGTAATTTATAGTAAAATGATATGTATTTCTAAATGAAAATGCTCAGGTATAATAACAAGAAGCCATATGAAGTAGTCAGATGTTTGTGTCTATACTTAGAATCAGCATGAATGTGACAACTACAAATGGACTCAGGTACAGGTGTGTTGCATTGGCAAACTCATATGCCACAAATGGCGTTGCCGTTGGTGATGTGATTTTCTGAAACGGTGAGCAAGTCTTGATAGAGTTTTAACAAAACAAATTACAATCTTTTCTCAATTTACAATGTGTTTGCATTCCTAGAAATTTCAGGGTATGATAGATAACTTTGTGTTTATATGTAAAATTGAATCAGGTTTTAGGTCCAAATAATTGTAAGAAGACTTCTTTCACCTACATGAATGTCTGGCAGGATATTTGAAAGTCATGCGGGATGGAGAACTGGGCTCATTTCATGGACATCCTGCACACTGCAGGACATCTTAGATCACTGACCCACACACACTACCAAACATCACAATAAGCAAAGATGTAACCAAAAATTTAAAAATGTCCCATGGCGTGGTACTTTCCTGTTAAGAATAACTAAGAAGAGAAGGCAAATGTGGTTAGTGTGCAGAAAGCAGAGGAAAGTGGTAGGAAATGAGTCAAAGTGTCAGGGAAGGGCAAGATTATGGTGCTGTTTTTGTTTTCAAGTATTGTGGGAAACCATCAGAGATTTTAAGAAGGAAGCAATATGATTTAAAAATATCATATAGTTTACTGTGTATAGAATGAATTATAACAGTACAAGAGTGGAGGAATCTACAGACAAATTAGGAAGCCATTGCAAGTAAATTCGGAAAGATGATAATGCCTTGTGCTAAGATGATAGAGATGAATATGGAGAAACTGTTATATTTATGATTTTTATTTTTGAGATGAAGACAGAGAACTTACTAATAAAGTCAGATGTGGAAGGTGAGCAAAAGAGAAATCAAGAATGGTTCATAAATGTTTTGGCAATTAGGGAAATGGACATTTTCTGAAATGTAAAACATTAGTAAATGAAGAGGTTTGGGTGAATAAAACAAGAGTTTGGTTTTGTTTTATACATGTGGATATGTCTACTAGGTATGCAAGTGAAGTGTTAAGTAGGCAGGTCTATATGTTGGTCTGGAGTTCAGTGAAGCAGTAAAGGGAATTACATTAATTAAGTGAGAGAGAGTATATAGATGGATCAAACTGGCACAATCACAGGTGGCACCAGAAAACGATCCATTAAAGGAGACTGAGAAAGAGTAACCAATGAGGTAGGAAAATATGGTATTGTTAAAATCTTTAAGAAGGTGGCATATCTTTGTTGAATTATGCTGAAAGGCTGAGTCAGATGAGAGTCAAGAAGTGATCACTGATATTGGCACATCCTTTGTACTCACCTCCACTTACTGATTACTGGGGAATACCTGCAACTCTGACTAGGGACTATATTTCTGGACACAGGAACAAACTTAGCCCACCCACATGGAGGGCAAACTGAAGGTGTAAGAGAGGTAATGCCTCCAGTAGTTTTCAACCAATGATGAGTGAGGAAATGGTAGATAAATACACCAGTTTCTTCACCGCTAAGGTAGGATGACCCTGAAGTATGTTCTATATTATTTCCCAGAGACTCCTCACCAAGGATTAAGCTCCATGTGCCTACACTGGTAACTTTCTTATAACACACATTTTATTGAATTCCTTTCCTTGCTATCTACTTCCCTGCTAGTGTTTCTCGGGGTGACCTCTCAAATCAATTCAACATACATTTATGATTTCAACTTTGTTAAAATACATCATTTGATGAAATGCTGATATAATACAACTAAATTGTTGGTATTACTTTATTTTGGGTGGTGGGTATATCAGGGGAGATTCTTTACATTGCAAATGGCAGGAAATCCATCCCACAGTAGCCTTATAAAAATAGTGTTTCTTACTATATATCCAAAAAGTGCAGGAGGAAGGAGATGGTTTGAATCAGGATTCAAATAACACCCTCCAGACTCAAGTGTATCTCTTTATTTCAGTTTTGAGCTTTGGGGCCAGCCAAAAAGTGTCAAGGTGGGACTTAGCTCCAGTCCCCATGTCTTCTCAATCTTCAGAATCATTGAAATGAATAAGTCTACTTTCATGATAGTACAGACGAAAGTCCCACCACTGAAACTTGTTAGGCCTGATGGGCAGATTTGAGATGTGCTCATCTGTGTAGTAATCACTGTGGCCACAGGGATGAAATGTCCTGATTCTTTCAACTCCAATAGACAAGGTGTACTCCCCCGTCCCATCCACAGGGGACAGGTGACCAACTCTGGTAAGCAGATTCTTCTTTGTGGAGGCCTACTAATAAGGTTGACACATCCAGGCCTCCCTCACTACCACATTAAATATGACACCCAATTCTGTGGTCCCTATGTCTTATGCATTTGTCTCTTATGCTCTAACCCAAATGCCTATACTGTAGTTCAAGTCATTGGCATCTCTCACATGAATTAGTTGGTAGCCACCTAACTAGTGAAGATGCATCCTCCCTTGTCAGTCCACAATCATTCTTCTCAAAACACCCAGAGACTTCTTTCTAGAACACAAAATTGATCATGTAACTTCCTTGTTTAAATCCCTTTAGTGCTTCCCATTTCCCTTAAGATAAAGACAGAATCTTTTAAATCTCCAGTTTGCATCCTAACTACCTCTCCTATCTCATCCTGTGCTGCTTAATATTCTATGCTCTCACCACGGTAGATTTCTTTGGCTCCTTGAACATTCCCTATTTTTTCCTACCACAGGGCCTTTGCATAGGCTATATTCGCTGTTTGAAAATCATTTTTCCTCCCCAGCTGCACATCCTTCACCAGCTCACTGAACTTTAAGTCTCACCTTAAATGTTTCATCAACAAGTCTTCAGAGTTATTGCCCATCCCCTTACCCATTCCCTAGAACAGGTAAAGTCTGCCCATTGTATGATCTCATAGCACTCTGTGTTTCTTTCTAATACCTCTCAGACTTAAGATTATTTAGTCTCTTCCCCAACTAGACTGCAAATTTAATGAGGTCAGGGACTGTATCCCAGCTTCTAACACTGTAGAAGGAACTTAATATTTGAATGAATGAATGAATGAATGGAAACCCCTGCTGCTTTGTCCCTCATTGAAACTGAGATCCCAGAAATTCTATGTCTAGAAAACTGAGAGTAGATTATATATAATATATGATTACAATTACTTTTAAAAATTATACTGAAGCACAATAAAAATACTTGAAATGAATATTTCAAAATGTTAAGAATGGCCTTCTCACATTGTACTGGGGCAGAGGAAGTGAGAGAGAGGTAATGGCTTTCCATTTTCCATACTTTGAGAACAATCAAAAGGAATCATGTATTACATTTATGCTGAAAACATTTTTAATGACAAAATTATCCACTGCTCAGATTCATGAAGAAAAGATGTACACTTAAGAATTCCAAAGCTTAGTTCTTATAACTCCCAGCTGACATTCCCAGAGAGATCATCTAACTCTGATTTTCAAACATTTTTAGCATTTGAGTTTTTTTGTTTTTCAACTGAAGTCTTATGTGGAAACCTGATACACAGAACAGTTACGAACAGAATTTTCTGGTTGAAGTAGGATGGGAAACAAAGGCAAGCCACTGAGACACTGCAGTTCCCCCAACCCACCCTCCCAGAGAAGCCTTGAGATGCGTCCACAGAACCTGCGGCTATGGAGAACACAGTTTGAAAACCATGGATCTCACTCAAACATGGCAAGGACAACAAACCCAAGCCCCATAATCTACCAAGCGCAACCCAAAACAGATTGGTATCCCTCATATCCTGAAGAGCTTGTGGGTCTGTATCTTTAAAATACATAAATTGGTTCAAAACTATGTAATGGACAGGAATTTTGATAATGGAATAGGTAATTTATTTATTTTAATATTACTTTAAGTCTGTCTGTCTGTCTGTCTCTCTCTCCTCTTCTCTCCTCTCCTCTCCTCTCCCCTCCCCTCCTCTCCTCTCCCCTTCTCTCTCTCTCTTTCTTTGTCTCTTCTCTTCCATTCCCTCCTAGAACAATTCAGTTCTAAAGCAGCCATGAAGTGGGATTGAGTATGGTAAATTTCCTCACCAGGATGGAGGAGATATGGCCCAGAGCAGGATGTAAAAGCCCAAGTAGGTTAGAATGGCATCCATGCAGAGGGCAGTGGCAGCAGTGGTCTGGCATCAGGAATCAGAGCTCAGTAGGATGAACAGAACATCTACATTTGGGGTGGCAGGCAGGGCTGTCAAAGCTGGCAGAATTAGGGGATACATAGATAGATAGGCAGACAGACAGACATCTAGAGATATAAACATATGAATATATAGAGAAATAGATACAAATGTGAAGACATGGGAATAGTGACACCCCAATAACAATGTGCACACAGAAATTGTTTTCTAAATACCATTCATCACTAAATGGAACTAGCCTCCTTAGAGAAATGGCTCATTCCATGACTAGGGCAAGGAAGTTCCCAATAAGCTTGGAATATCTTTATGTACCAGAAAGCAAGAGAGTGTTCAAAAACAGAGATGGTGACATGTCAAAAAAAGACACAGAAGCTGGCCTGAGGGGCTCCCACTGGACAAATCTGGGACAATTCAAACATTAAAATAAATAATTGCAATTACAAATTATAGCCAGTTGAATAGAAAACAATAAATTCATACTGATATAAGTAAATGAATGAATAAATTTAAAGTGTGATGGAGAAATGAATGAATGAATGAATGAATAGAAAGCCTTATGAGTAATAAAATATTTACATAGCTGTGAAGTATCACCCCAAACAAATAATTGTTAATTACAAAGGGGAAAAGAGCAACATTACTGTAGAGAAGCCTGGCAGATACCATCTTTATCAAATGATCAAAGTAATAGCATCAGCAGCAGGGCAAATCAAAATTTACCTAATAAGATACAATGAGAGAACACAGCATCACTGTTGTGATATTCCCACCAAACGTGCATAACTTGAATCTGTTCATGAGCAAACATCAGTCAAACTCAAATTGAGGGACATTCTACAAAATAAGTAGCCTGTAATCTTCAAAACTGTCAAGGTCATGAAAGTCAAGGAAAGATGAAGTAACAGTTTCAGATCAAACGGGACTAAAGATTCATGGCAACTAAATACAAGATGTGATTC
Source organism: Balaenoptera acutorostrata (assembly GCF_949987535.1). Lineage (NCBI taxonomy): Eukaryota > Metazoa > Chordata > Mammalia > Artiodactyla > Balaenopteridae > Balaenoptera > Balaenoptera acutorostrata. The sequence continues at coordinate 10,319,368 of NC_080071.1, forward strand.
TGAACTAGATCTTTTTCCTATAAAAAGACATTACTGGGAAAACTGTAAAACTTGAATGGAATCTGAAGATTATATGGTAGCCATATATAAAGGTTAATTTTCTGATTTTGATGATTTTATTGTGGTTATTGTAGGAAAATGTCCTGGTGGTAGGAGATACACACTAAAGTATTCAGAATATTGATGAAGCATGAGATCAGCAACTTAAGCCTCAAATGGTGCAGGAAAACCAAAGTTCTTCATACAGTACTTGAAACTTTTCTGTAAGTTTGAGATGGTTTCAAAACTTAAAAAAAATTATAACAGCAAAACACTGTCTGGGCTGACTTTTCATTTAGTAGTACCTTGTAAACCAAATCTTAATCTTGCATAATGGTAAGCCTCTCTCCCCTACTCCTCTTGCTCTAAACTTGAAGGAGGTGCTTAATTCTCCCAGTTGCTGGGTTCAGTCCTATCCTTTACATAGACTATGTTTGTCCGTTGGCAGGGAAAATATAAGAAACCCTATTTTCCACTTTAAAAATTCTCTAGTCCATCTGACAGGTGTCAAAAGTTTGCATCCTTGCCTCTTGACCTGCCTGCCATCCAGAGACTGGGTTTCAGCCTGTTTTTCCCTAGCTACCTTGACTAAGTCCTTGGCATTCAGTCAATGTTTCATTTTTTCACTTAATCAACAAAAGACGGAAAAATATTTCCTGGGCACCAACTATGTGTCAGACATTGTCCTAGACACAGGATAAAGATACAGCCAAGACCCTTCTTATGAACACCCAGGATTGAAACTGACAGGGATGATAATCTCCAGGAAAAGCTCATTTCCAAGGTAACAAGTGTTACTCTTCACACACACACACACACACACACACACACACACACACACACACACACACTAGAAGGGGGAAGATGATAAAGAAAAGGACTTACAGGTTGTTATTCTCTGATGCCATTCCAATTGGAATGGACAGCACAGTTCTGGAAAATAAATGACCTGTACCTGAGCCTATTAAATTGCTGTGACTCATCCCTAAAGTATCCCATTTGGCTCATAATGCTTCTGAATCAATTCTATTAAAAATATCATTAACGCCTGCTTACATCATTTACACAATGTGAAGGGACTAAATTAAAAGAGTTGGGAACAGTTTATCTCAAAGCCTGGATTTAGTGCTATTGTATGCCCCAGTATTTCTAGGTCTTATTGCAACATTCTCTCTGGCACCAGTGAATGGGTAGGAAGAGTCATCACCTTAAGGCTCCTTAAAGTGTCTCAAACTAATTCATAATGACTTGTCTCCTCCTTAAATGTTGCCATTTGTAAGCAACATATCCATACTTCTGAATGACTTACACACCTATACACCCTGCCCCAGACTGAACTGCTCCTGAAGAATCCTGGGAGGATGATTCTAGTGCAGGTTCATGCATTGGGTTCCAAACTTCTCAAGACAATTCCACAGCCAGTGTCTTGCCTAAAGCTGTTTACACATTTTACATTATATATTTTAATGAAAAATAAGTTTTAATTTTATTTCAAAAATTACCCCATAGATGTTTAAAATACAAGATCTGGACAATCTTGTCTAGATAAGCTACAGAATTATTCCACCCAGATCTCATTTCTATCTGATTCCCATAGGTACCACTGCTCTGTTTAGACCATATCTCTCAAGTGGTAGGCTTCCAGTTTGACAAGGTTAGCCAAATGGTCCCCTTTTGCAACACTTTTCCTTTGTGTATATTAAATCCATGGCTCCTGTAACCTAATCTGCTTTAAAACCTAGTCACCCAGACTTGATCCTTGCCTGTTCACTCTGCTGCAATACATCATATGCAAAAATGGCCAGAGCGTGTTCTAGTCTCTACTCAAATGAGCTAGGAAATGATAAAAACCCTTTACTTTACTAAGTTCCTGCCATTTTCAAAATATTATAAAGTCCTGTCCTGATACTGCCTCCTGTATTTATGCAACTATCCCTATATATGGTGAGAAAGAATGTATTGTTAGGACCCATAGCACCAAAGGAGAAGGAAACACACATAGGTTGCTGTCAATCCTTGTGGTCTCTAGACTCCATATTTAGTACATCATTTCACATTGCACTGTGAATGGGGTTGGGAAAGAGAATATTTTAACCCAGATGTAGACAAAGAGATAATTTATATTCAATCATAAAACTTCAGAAAGGACACTCAACAATGAACAGGTTTACCCTACCGCCTTCAGATTAGTGTATCATCATCACCCAACACTAAGAAACCCATGAAGTTACATGTCCCCAAACCCCGCATTTTCAGAGCTTGTATTGTATTTGACCCTCAGAATGTTAGGAAATTGTTAGACATGTGTATAGTATTTCTTGATTACACTCAGTGCATCTGCTTCCCCAGTAGACTGTGAACACTTCAAGGACAGAGAATAGGTCTGTCTACCTTTTCTGTTGTACCACCTGCACATGACTAGTGCCTGGAACAGACTGGGTGACACTAAATAAATACTTTTTGTGTGATTGACTGAATTGGAAAAACAAAAAAAGCTCATGAAGGGTATAGGTTATGGTTTAGCACCCTGGAAATCTAGAGATTCATCTTATGCCCCTCCCTGAAAATCTCTTCTACCATTTAAATTGAACACTCTTGTTTTTCTAAACAGCAAAAGCAAATGGTAAAACTCTTCTACATAAAGAAAAACTGTATGCATTTGGAAATGCCAATTAGGAGCTGGGTAATGCCAGTTAGGACTGCCTGAAATCCAAGCAGGGAGCTAAGTCAAGGCTGGTTACAGATTTTGTAAACCTTCAGGTAACTCTGGTTCACCACTCCTAGTGTGTACCTTCCAGAGGTCCGTACTGAGAGACTAGCGAGCTCTTCCTACTTGACAGGTGATGACTCCAATTTTTGTCTCTTTATCTCCAGAAGAATGTCAAAAGCCCCAAACTGCTTTTCAGAGACTTTCTGGCTTGTTTCTTAAACTCTTTCTCTTCCCAGATTAAGAATTTCTCTCTCTTTCTCTCTCACACACACACGGATGCAAGGGAAAAACTTAAAAGGTTGAATTTATTCCTCTGTACCTTCCCTCTCTCCAGGATCTTGGTCCCTCAAGTCCTAGCAGACTTCATAATCCTGTACCTCAATTTTTATCCCTCTTGCACTGTGACATTATCAGAAGTTCTGCTGGGTTCTCTTTTAGCTACAACCTTCTGCTGGATTCTTAGTCTCCCTCCACAGGCCAAGAATTGGTTAATATCCTTATGAGGAAACCAACTCACAGAATATAAGCTCTTCTCTCAGTAGTTACCTTCTTTTCTAGCAACTTGGCCCCTCAGTCATCTCAGCTGTTCTCTAAAGTCTTCAAACAGATCATTTTTATATTTTGTCCAACTTTTCTGTCATTCTCAGTGGCAGTGCTGTTCTGCCATAAGCTAATATATCATGCACTTTGGTACATTTTTTTGATTTGCTTTTTATCTGAACATTCATCATAGTTTAAAAGAATGAAGAGAGACTGAAGGGGGATTCAAGATGGCGGAGGAGTAGGAGGACATGGAGTTCATCTCTACATGGATGCATCAGGAATACATCAGTAGATGCAACAATTCTCACAGAACACCAGCTGAAAACTAGCAGAAGACCTTGGACACCAGAAAGGACTATAAAGATCCTTGCATAACTGGGTAGGATGGAAAAAAGAAGGGAGAAGGAGGAGGAGAGGAAGCAGGATGGAACCTGCACCCCAGGTCGGGGAGCTGAAGCAGAGGAGAGATTCCCAAATTTGGGGAAACCCCCTCTCTGACAGGGAAAGAAACTGATTGGGATAGAAGGGAAGCATTTGAGGCTGTTGGAAGAGGGTGAAGCAGCCAATTGGTGGCAGATGGGACACAGTAAGAAATAAACAGATGGTCCGTACCACGGCCCTATGTGCCCCAGACTGGGATGTGTGTTCACAGGTGTGCAAGGGGGCTGGGAGCTTGTGCATGGGGACTGGAGAACAGGCCTGGAGTGAGAACTGCTGTTGGCTGTGGGGATACAGGCTGAGGGGACAGGAGGGAAAAATGCACAGCAAGGAATGCCTATGGAGGAAGACTGGACTGCCATGGAAGCAGGGCACTACCGCTGAGTCATACATAGGGGGAGGAGCCACTATTGTAGCCTCTCTCTCCCCACACAATGGCAGCTGCAGACGAACAATAAAAGAAGCCTCGGGCTTCCCTGGTGGCACAGTGGTTGAGAGTCTGCCTGCCGGTGCAGGGGACACGAGTTCGAGCCCTGGTCTGGGAAGATCCCACATGTTGCGGAGCAACTAGGCCCGTGAGCCACAACTACTGAGCCTGCGCGTCTGGAGCCTGTGCTCCGCAACAAGAGAGGCCGCGATAATGAGGCCCACGCACCGCGATGAAGAGTGGCCCCCAATTGCCACAACTGGAGAAAGCCCTCACACAGAAACGAAGACCCAACACAGCCATAAATAAATAAATTAAAAAAATAAATAAACCCAAAAGTTAAAAAAAAAAAAAAAAAAGAAGCCTCCTTAGGGCTGGCCCTCATGCACTGGCTGCAGGGCAAAAAAAAGAAAAAGCCCTGTCAGGGCTGGTCCTGGTGTGCTTTATGCCGGGCACCAGAAAAGGCCCTCACTAGGGCCATATCTCTTGTGCCTGTGGCCGCCGGCTTCCCTGCGCATGTGGCGCCACCGAGGTTCCCACGATCCAAGCAGTCATACCACCTCTGCACCCTGTCCTCACTGGGGGCAGACCCAAATGCTCCAAGGCTGCCTCAGGACTAGACTCCTATAGGTAGACTATATGCAGAGGTGGGGATAAAACAAAAGCTGAACCCCAGGGACGGGGTGACTAAGGAAGAAGATCAAAAATCTTTCATCAGCTGTCCAAGCTACAGATTAAATCCCTGAGATCAGCTAGGTAGACCCTGCATCTATGGAATATCTGAGTAGACAATGAGTGTCTGCCACAAATGAAAACGGTCTAACTCGGGCAGCTGTGGACTTTGGGGGCAGCACATGCAGGAACTGGGCCACATCAGAGTCTGAGGGGTCCCCACAGGGCCCAAAGCAGGTCCAGAGACCAGCCCAGAGGCAGAGGAGGGCCTCCTGGGGAGCTGAAGGTGGGCTGTGGCTCACAGTGTGTGCAAGGACACCTTCAGCTGAGACCCCAGGGAAACAATTATTACTACTAATTTTATTATGTTTTGATTCATTCTGCTGTTGGTTCTGGCTCTTTTAGTTCTTTTTTCTTTCTTTCTTTTTTTGGTTTGTTTGTTGTTTTAGTATTTTTTTTTAATTTAGTCTTTTGGGATCTTCGTGTTCTTTAACATTTTTTTATTATTTATTGTTTTTATATTTCTATTTTTACTTTGCTTTTCTGTTGTTCTGTGTTCTTTCCACTTATTTTTTTTCTTCTTCTTTTTCCTTAATATATTTTTTACTTTTTTTATATTTCCATTTCTACTTTGGTTTTCTCTTGTCCTGTGTTTTTTCCCTTTTTATTTTATTTTATTATTTTTTAAAAATCATTTTTATTGGTTTGTTCTGCTTCCTTGCTTTATTCTTCAGCTGGCACACTGCTTTGGTTTTGTTTTTAGGTTTTGTCTTTTTGTTAGTTTGGATCCTAATTGATTTCATTTTGAGTTCTTCTATTTGTCTAGTTGTTCTCTTGTTTTTGTTTTATTTCATTCTGTTTTTGTTTCTTTTGCAGGTGTGTGTTTTTTCCTTCTTTCTGTTTTTGTTTGTTTGGTTTTGTTTTTACCATTTCTTGGGGTATTGTCTTTTTTGTTTTCTTTCTTTCTTTTCTATTTTTTTTATATTTCTATTTCTATATTGCTTTTCTGTTTTTCTGTCTTCTTTCCCCTTTCTTTTCTTCTTTTTCTTTTTTTAATCTTTTTTTTTGGTGTGTATTGTTTCTTTGCTTCATCTTCAGGTGGCAATCTGCTTTGGTTTCATTTTTTGGTTCTGTGTTTTTGTCAGTTTCCTTTTAAATTGTTTGATTTCATTCTTGTGTTCTTTTGTTGTCTGGTTATTCTCTTGCTTTTTGATTTATTTGGTTCTGTTTTTGTTTCTTTTGTGTGTGTGTGAGTTTCCTTGTTTCTGTTTTTGTTTGTTTGATTTTACTTTTTACCATTTTTCTGGGGTTTTCTTAGTCTTTTTTTTTCCTTTTTTTAATGCCCTTTATTGCTAGGAATATTCCTAGCAAAATAAAGATAGGAACATAAACCCACCCATCAGCACACAGACTACCTAAAGTCATACTAAGCTCACATACATCCCAAAGCACACCACCTGACACAGCCCTGTTTTTCACAGGGAAAAGACTCAGCTCCACCCTCCAAAACGCAGGCACTAGTCCCTCCCATCAGGAAGCCTATGCAAGTCACTAGACCAACCTCAACACCAGGGGAAGAGAAGAGAAGCAAGAGGAACTACGACCCTGCAGCCTTGGGAAAGGAGAACTCAAATACTGTAAATTACACAAAATGAGAAGACAGAGAAATATCATGCAGGCAAAGGAGAAAGATAAAAACCCTCAAGAACAAATAAATGAAGAGGAAAATAGGCAAAGTCCCTGAAAAACAATTCAGAGTAATGATAGTAAAGATGATACAAAATCTCAGATACAGAATAGAGAAAATACAGGAAATGTTTAACAAGGACCTAGACGAACTAAAGGGCAAACAAACAGTAATGAACAACACAATAACTGAAATTAAAAATACCCTAGAAGGAATTAATAGCAGAATAACTGAGGCAGAAGAATGGGTAAGTGAGCTGGAAGATAGAATGGTGAAAATAACTGCTGCAGAACAGAATAAAGACAAAAGAGTGAAAAGAATGGAGGACAGTCTTAGAGACCTGTGGGACAACATTAAGCGCACCAACATTCGAATTATAGGCATCCCAGAAGAAGAAAAAAAGAAAGGGCATTACATGAAATTTCTAAAAATCTTATATGTTCTTGTATAATGTTATAAGTCATAATTCTAGTTATTACTTTAAAATGTATATCTCAGAAAAAACTAAATTTCTTTGTCAATATCATTATTATGAACTTTCATCAAATCTTTAACCATGGTCATTTTTAAGTCTTTTGTCATTTACAGACAGTTCTGGGTGTACTCTGATGCTTTTGCAAAAATGTTCCTATAAAACGGTTTCATCTTCAAGGAATTCATGGAAAAGACTCTGACAAGTACAGGTTTCTGGTAACTGACTATACTGCTGAACCGAATGAATAAGCATTTTCAGAACTCTAATGGAAAACTGATGAATTCATAAAAGTGCTAACAAAAGATCAAGATGAAAAAAAAGTAATTACATGGGACTGAGTGAACTGATGAGGATGATTATAATTTTTGTGATTTTCTGTTTGAATAAAAAAAAAAATCCCACAAGGGCTCAGAGGCAAAAAATATACAAATCAATTTTCACTGCAAAGTAAAGGAGCTGTTACAGTGGAGGATTACTGGACTGAATGTCAATGTTATGACATAGTATGAGTGTGTTTCGTGTTTGGTAATTGCAATCACTGTTGCTTTTGTTGTGGTCATCCATTTACAATGCTTAGTGTCAGTTTATTTATCTCTTGTAAAAATAAAATACAGTGTGTGTGTGTGAAAAAAATAATAAAAAGAAAAAGGAAAAAAAAAAAAAGAAAGGGTCTGAGAAAATATTTGAAGAGATTAGAGTCAAAAACTTCCCAAATATGGGAAAGGAAATAGTCAATCAAGTCCAGGAAGCACAGTGAGTCTCATATAGGATAACACCAAGGAGAAACACACCAAGACACATATTGATCAAACTAACAAAATTTAAAGACAAAGAAAAAACAAAAGCAGCAAGGGGAAAGCAACAAATAACATACAAGGGAATCCCCATAAGGTTAATAGCTGATCTTTCAGCAGAAACTTTACAGGCCAGAAGGGAGTGGCAATATACATTTAAAGTAATGAAAGGGAAAAACCGACAACCAAGATTACTCAAACCACCAAGGATCTCATTCAGATTCAATGGAGAAATCAAAAGCTTTACAGACAAGTAAAAGCTAAGAGAATTCAGCACCACCAAACCAGCTTTACAACAAATGCTAAAAGAACTTCTCTAGGCAGGAAACACAAGAGAAGGAAAAGACCTACAAAAACAAACCCAAAACAGTTAAGAAAATGGTAATAGGAACATACATATGAATAATTACATTAAATGTAAATGGATTAAATGCCCCAACCAAAAGACAAAGACTGGCTGAATGGATACTAAAACAAGACCCGTATATATGCTGTCTACAAGAGACCCACATCAGACCTAGGGACACACACAGACTGAAAGTGAGGTGATGGAAAATGATATTCCAGGCAAATGGATATCAAAAGAAAGCTGGAGTAGCAATTCTCATATCAGATAAAATAGACTTTAAAATAAAGAATGTTACAAGAGACAAGGAAGGACATTAAATAATGATCAAGGGATCAATCCAAGAAGAAGATATAACAATTGTAAATATCTATGCACCAGAAATAGGAGCACCTCAATACATAAGGCAAAGGCTAACAGCCATAAAAGGGGAAATCGACAGTAACACGATAATACTAGGGGATTTTAACACCCCACTTCCACCAATGGACAGATCATCCAAACAGAAGATAAATAAGGAAACACAAGCTTTAAATGACACATTAAACAAGATGGAGTTAATCGATATTTATAGGACAGTGCATCCAAAAACAACAGAACACACTTTCTTCTCAAGTGCACATGGAGCATTCTCCAGGTTAGATCAGATCTTGGGTCACAAATCAAGCCTCGGTAAATTTAAAAATACTGAAATCTTATCAAGCATCTTTTCTGACCACAACACTGTAAGACTAGATATCAATTACAGGGATAAAAAATACAAATATATGGAGGCTAAACAATACACTACTAAACAACCAAGAGTTCACTGAAGAAATCAAAGAGGAAATCAAAAACTACCTAGAAAAAAATGACAATGAAAACACAATGACCCAAAAACTATGGGATGCAGCAAAAGCAGTTCTAAGAGGGAAGTTTATAGCATACAGTCCTACCTCAAGAAACAAGAAACATCTCAAATAAACAACCTAACCTTACACCTAAAGCGATTTGAGAAAGAAGAACCAAAAAGAAACCCCAAAAAACAAAAACCTAAAGTTAGCAGAAGGAAAGAAATCATAAAGATCAGATCAGAAATAAATGAAAAAAAAAATGGAGGAAACAATAGCAAAAATCTATAAAAACTAAAAGCTGGTTTTTTGAGAAGATAAACAAAATTGCTAAACCATTAGCCAGACTCATCAGGAAAAAAGGGAGAAGACTCAAATCAACAGAATTAGAAACAAAAAAGGAGAAGTAACAAATGACACATCAGAAATACAAAGGATCATGAGAGACTACTACGAGCAACTATATGCCAATAAATTGGACAAAATGGACAAAATCTTAGAAAAGTACAACCTTCCAAGACTGAACCAGGAAGAAATAGAAAATATGACCAGGCCAATCACGAGCACTGAAACTGAAACTCTGATTTAAAATCTTCCAACAAACAAAAGCCCAGGACCAGATGGCTTCACAGGCAAATTCTATCAAACATTTAGAGAAGAGCTAACACCTATCCTTCTCAAACTCTTCCAAAATATAGCAGAGGGAGGAACACTCCCAAACTCATTCTACAAGGCCACCATCACCCGGATACCAAAACCAGATAAAGATGTCACAAAAAAAGAAAACTACAGGCCAATATCACTGATGAATATAGAAGCAAAATTCCTCAGCAAAATACTAGCAAACAGAATCCAACAGCCCATTAAAAGGATCATACACCATGATCAAGTGGGGTTTATCCCAGGAATGCAAGTATTCTTCAACATATGCAAATCAATCATATGATACACCATATTAACAAATTGAAGGATAAAAACCATATGATAATCTCAATAGATGTAGAAAAAGTTTTTGACAAAATTCAACACCCATTTATGATAACAACTGTCTAGAAAGTGGGCATAGAGTGAACCTACCTCAACATAATAAAGGCCATAAACCACAGCTAACATCATTGTCAATGGTGAAAAACTGAAACCATTTCCTCTAAGATCAGGAACAAGACAAGGCTGCTCACTCTCACCACTATTATTCAACACAGTTTTGGAAGTTTTAGCCACAGAAATTGGAGAAGAAAAAGAAATAAAAGGAATCCAAATTGGAAAAGAAGAAGTAAAACTGTCACTGTTTGCAGGTGACATGGAAGATCTTAAAGATGCCACCAGAAAACTATTAGAGCTAATCAATGAATTTGGTAAAGTAGCAGGATACAAAATTAATGCACAGAAATCTCTTGCATTCCTATACACTAACAATGAAAAATCTGAAAGAGAGATTAAGGAAACACTCCCATTTACCACTGCAACATAAAGAATAAAATATCTAGGAATAAACCTACCTAAGGAGTCAAAAGACCTGTATGCAGAAAACTATAAGAAACTGATGAAAGAAATCAAAGATGATACAAACAGATGGAAGATATACCATGTTCTTGGATTGGAAGAATCAACATTGTAAAAATGACTATACTACCCAAAGCAATCTCCAGATTCAATGCAACCCTTATCAAATTACCAATGGCATTTTTCACAGAACTAGAACAAAAAATAAAAATTTTACAATTTGTATGGAAACACAAAAGAACTCGAATAGCCAAAGCAATCTTGAAAAAGGAAAATAGAGCTGGAGGAATCATGCTCCCTGACTTCAGACTATACTACAAAGCTACAATAATCAAGACAGTATGGTACTGGCACAAACACAGAAATATAGATCAATGGAGCAGGATAGAAAGCCCAGAGATAAACCCATGCACATATGGTCACCTTATCTTTGACAAAGGAAGCAAGAATATACAATGGAGAAAAGACAGCCTCTTCAGTAAGTGGAGCTTGGAAAACTGGACAGCTACATGTAAAAGAATGAGATTAGAAAATTCCCTAACACCATACACAAAAATAAACTCAAAATGTATTAAAGACCTAAATGTAAGATTGGACACTATCAAACTCTTAGAGGAAAACCTAGGCAGAACACTCTATGACATAAATCACAGCAAGATCCTTTTTGATCCACCTCCTAGAGAAATGGAAATAAAAGCTAAAGTAAACAAAGGGGACCCAATGAAACTTAAGAGCTTTTGCACAGGAAAGGGAACCATAAACAGATGAAAAGACAGCCTTCAGAATGGGAGAAAATATTTGCAAATGAAGCAACTGACAAAGGATTAATCTCCAAAATATACAAGCAGCTCATGCAGGTCAATATCAGAAAAACAAACAACCCAATCCAAAAATGGGCAGAAGACCTAAATAGACATTTCTCCAAAGAAGACATACAGATGGCCAACAAACACATGAAAAGATGCTCAACATCACTAATAATCAGAGAAATGCAAATCAAAACCACAATGAGGTATCATTTCACACGGTTCAGAATGGCCATCATCAAAAAATCTACGAACAATAAATGCTGGAGAGGGTGTGGATAAAAGTGAACTCTCCTGCACTGTTGGTGGGAATGTAAATTGATACCACTATGGAGAACAGTATGAAGGTTCCGTAAAAAACTAAAAATAGAGCTACCATATGACCCAGCAATCCCACTATTGGGCATATACCCTGAGAAAACAATAATTCAAAAAGATACATGTACCACAGTGTTCAATGCAGCACTATTTACAATAGCCAGGACATGGAAGCAATCTAAGTGTCTATCAACAGATGAATGGATAAAGAAGATGTGGCATATATATGCAATGGAATATTACTCAGCCATGAAAAGGAACAAAATTGAGTTATTTGTAATGAGGTGGGTGGACACAGAGTCTGTTATACAGAGTGAAGTGAGTCAGAAAGCGAAAAACAAATACCATATGCTAATGCATACATATGGAATCTAAAAAAACGTTACTGATGAACCTAGTGGCAGGGCAGGAATAAAGACTCAGATGCGGAGAACAGACTTGAGGATACAGGGGGAAGGGGAAGCTGGGACAAAGTGAGAGAGTAGCATTGACATATATACACTACCTAATGTAAAATGGATGGCTAATGGGAAGCTGCTGTGTAGCACAGGGAGATCAGCTTGATATTTTGTGATGACCTACAGCGCTGGGATAGGAAGGGTAGTAGGAAGGCTCAAGAGGGAGGCGATATGGGGATATATGTATACATATAACTGATTAACTTTGTTGTACAGCAGAAACTAACAGAACACTGTAAAGCAATTATACTCCAATAAAGATAAAAATATAAAAATAAAAAAATCAAATAATGTAACTTAAATGCAAGTCCACAAGGGAAGTTTGTAACTCCTATTCCTATGTTTCTGTGGCACGTGATATGCCACAGAATAATGTAGAAAGGGTGTGCCTACTTCAAAGTGTTTTAGTTATATATTCCTGTTACTTAAGATCCAACTATAAGAAAAATGTTTAGGGCATTGTCTCTGCTAACATACAAATATCTCTAGAAGAAGATTGGTAGTCATTAACATTGATGATGATAGACATCAGGCGTTTACACAGGGAGGAAAATAGGGGGAAAATATGAGTTTGAATCATGCTAAGGAGAGAATCCCAAGACCAGATTCAAGCTACAATGCACCCAGGAAAAGGGAAAGAAAGCACCAATGTGAGGAAAATACCATGAGAGGATCAAGCTTTCTTACATCATGGCTTTCCCAGGACGGACTCTAATCTGTAGGATTACTGCACCTCTATCCAGATTAATAAATATTAGAAAGAGGTATGTACACCAAAGCTGGATACTCTTCCCAGGGGCCGATATGGAGCAACTTTGCCTGCCTGCTTTGCAGATGGTATGTAACCCAGCTAGGCCTGAACTAGTCTCTACCTTCCTGTATTTCTCTTTAGTTAAGTTTTCATTGACCCACTATGCTAACATTTGTTGTCTATTTTTTGCTTTAATAATCATGAAACCCATGACAGAGCCTTCTGCTTGCACAGAATTAAAGTAACAAATAGGATAGAAATGAGACTTTTGATCCTTAAGTGCTCATGCTATGAGCAACATATGCTAAATCAAACAATTTCTGTATGTCCAACTTTGGCCTTAGGTTTGGTTTGGACTAAAGCAAGTTCTGTTATTCATTATGAAAGGGGTGTGTTCTTGTTACCAAGGAAGTAGGAGCTGGTCTGCATCAAGAGGCTTCATACCAAGACAGAAAAACCACAAATCAGTATTTGTGATCAATGTTAGACATCCTACTAGCATGTTGCAGCTGTTTGCAGCTCTCTTGGGGTAAAGCATTGACACCTGTTATTCGATGAGGTCTCTGTGGGGTGGACTAAGCCACGAGAGGAAAGCTACAAGGCCAAACTGCTGCAAATGGTGTTTTACTTTTTTCCCAAAATGAAGAAAAGTGGTTACAACCCCAAGGTTCAACCTTGGACCCGCATGGCCAAATTTGTCCTAAAAACAAGAGATAGCACTTATATCTCAAAGATTCACGGGCAGAAAGAAATGGAAAAATACTCTGACCAGCAGTGACTGATTTCATATTGGGGTGGAGGGTGGGGGAAGTAAATAATCATTATTAATCTCCTACTTTACACCTACTAGGCTCAGGGCTTATTTACATGACAACATTTAACTTTCACATTTTTCCTGTTAGCTGGAGTAACATTTTTAAAAAGAGATATTAGAAGGTCTGAAAAATTAGATCTTTATCCAAGATGATCCCACTAATGAGTGGTAGATTGGAGATTTAAACCTAGGTAGTTCCAATTTTGAAGCTCATATGCTTTCCATTACTCCACGAGGACAAAATATCCGCTTTGTATCATCCTGTCATTTGAAGTTTATGAAGGCCATACAACTGTGTCGGCCAAATTCAGTGCCTTTTTAAATAACGTGGAGGCAGAGGTCCAAGACGGTGGGGTAGGAAGATCCCGAGCCACCTCCTCCCACAGACACAATAAATCTACAGCTACATATGGAACAATTCCCTCTTAAAAAGCAGTGAAAACTAGCTGCAGTGCTCCTCCACAACAAAGGATAAAAGGACCACATCGAGATGGGTAGGAGAGGCAGAGACATGGTCTCACCAAAAACCCAACTCCAGTGTGGTGCTCCACAATAGGAGGGAAGCCCACAGGTCTGGAGCTCCTCCCAGAGAAGCAAGGGGGTTGTGCCCCACATCAAGCACCCCCACCCTTGGGACCTGTACCAGAGAGACAAGCCCCCAAAACATTTGGCTTAGAAAACCCACAGACCTTATGTCCAAGGGACCAAAGCGCTGTGGGGAACTGAGATTCTCCTTTTAATAGGCTTGTGTGCAGTCTCACTTACCCTGCGGCCCAGCACAAAAGCAGCAGTTTGAAAGTGTCTAGACTATATGAGAAGGAGGTTCATTTGCTAATTGTAAAGCATCTGCTAGAGGGGCAGGGTATAGTTAGGACTCTCTCCTGAGACACAGGTGCTGGTGGATGCCATCTTTGCACTCTCCCTCCACCCTGCTAGCACAGACATGGCACTTTCCCACTGCCTTACTAAGGCCTGCCCTGTTGAAACGGGTGAGTGGGGCTCCCACTCCCTTACTAAGGCTGGTGGGCATATGCAATCCACACAGGAGATGCCCCTTATTGCCTGGCCCTGGTGGCCAGGAGGGCTTGTGTTCCTGGTCTCCACAGGATTGTAATAATCGGAAAGTCAGTTCTTAGCAGGGTACCACCCCCAGGTTGCTGCACAGACAGCAGACTGAAACACACCCAAAAAGGTCTATTTACTCATCCTGGACCTTCAGCCTGAGCTTCAGGTTTGTCACACATCTAGAAGCTATGGAGTCTCTCTCAGGGAATGTAGATGGAGGACACCATCCTTGTGCACTCCTTTGGCCTCGCTACAGCTCAATGATACCGCCCAGAAAAGAATTTATACACTCATCTGGAGCCCTGATTTTTGTAACTGTCACCCAGGGGAAAACTCTAGATTTCCTGGTCTGGAGGCCAGCAGGGTTTACAATTGCAGCCCCACAGGGCTGTATATATTTACATCCTTTAAAAGCTGGTGCCTGAGGATCTAGCTTACAATCAGTCTGAAACTAGGTGCTAAATGATATTCCTCCTCTTGGAACACTGATAGGTCTTGCCACACGCTCAAAAACAGGGACCTATCAAAAATAAGTCAGGCTGCTTAGACAATCACAAAAGTTCAAGAGACAACCAAGAGCTAGGGAAAGGTTGAATGATAAGGTTTGTCACTTACACAAGGCCACTCCAAGACTGGGAGAGGTTGCTGTTTCACCTAATACATAGAAAGACACACACAGAGTTCAGTAAAATGAGGAAAAAGAAGAATATGTTTTCTGAAAGAATGAATAAGATAAACCTCAGAAAAAGACCTTAATGAAACAAAGATAAGTAATCCACCTGATAAAGAATTAAAAGTAATGGTCATAGAGGGAGAAAGCAGATCAAAATGGTACAGTAGGAAGAAGCTCAACTCCTCCCACGAGCACATTAAAACCACAACTACATATAGAGCAACTCTCTCTCAGAATGACCTGAAGACTAGCAGAATGGCTCTGCTACAACCAAAGTTAATAAAGAAAGAACCACAGAGAAACTGGTAGGAGGGGAGGAGAAACAATCTAGTTGGGACCCACACCTCTGGTGAGTGACCCAGAAGAGTAGAAAGATATCACAGTTTTGGGGATCCTTCCTAAGGAGCAAGGGGTTTGAGCTCCATATTGGGTACCTTAGCCCTAGGGTCTGACATTGGGAAGATAAGCCTCCTTGGCTGATTTGAGTACCACTGGGGCTTAACAGAAGACTGTAGGAAACCAAGACTCCACTCTTGAAGAGTGCACACACAGACTTGCTTAATCCCAGTCACAGCAGAGAGACAGCAGATTGAAAACAGCCTGGTATTCTGGCCAGACTGCCAGGACCATCCCAGTGTACCCCCCAGCCTACACTGGGCTCCTGCTCCAGCACTGCTCTCCACCAAGGCAGACACTGCCACTTTACCGCAGAGAAGCAGAGCTCACTCAGAAGTGCAACTCCAGCCCCTCACACCCTGCACCCAACCCCTGGCCTAGGGAGAGACCACCATCAAGGCTCAGAGAAGCAAAATAGCTCAGAACTGCATCTGTAGCCTCCCAGGCTCCCCCCACCCCAAGCCTACCCCCACACCCTTGGCCTAGGTAGAATCAACAGCAGACTAGATAAAGCAGAAGAATGAATCAGGGCAATGGAACGCACCAAAACAGAGCAGAAAAAAGAATTTGAAGAAGTGAAGATAGCTTGAGGAAACAATGGAAAAACATGAGCAGAAGAGCGTTTGCACTCTAGGGGTCTCAGGAGAATAGAGAGAAAGAAGTAGAAAACTTATTTGAAAAAATAATGACTGAAAACTTCCCTAATCTGGGAAAGGAAACAGACATCCAGGTCCAAGAAGTCCAGAGAGTTCCAAATAAGATGAATCCCTAGAGATCCAGAACAAGACACATTATAATTAAAATGTCAAAAGTGACAGATAAAGAGAGAATCTTAAAAGCAGCAAGAAAAAAATAACTTATTATGTATAAAGGAACCCCTATGAGACTATGAGCAGATTTTTCAGCAGAAACTTTGCAGGACAGAAGCCTGTGGCATGATACACTCGAAGTACTGAAAGAGAAAAAGAATCCAACCTGGCAAGGTTATCATTCAGGATTGAAGGAGAGGTAAAGAGTTTTCTAGACAAGCAAAAGGTAAAGGAGTTTATTACCACTAGACCAGTCAAGAAATAATCAAGGGACTTCTTTAAGCTGAAAAGAAATGGCACTAATCAATAACAGGAAGACATACAAAAGTAAAAATCTCACTAATAAAGGCAAATATAGTAAATGTAGTGGATTTATCACTTATAAGGCTAGTATGAAGGTTAAAAGGCAAAAGTAGTAAAACTAACCAAAACTATAATAATTAAGTTAGTGATACATAAAATAAAAATTTGTAAAATGTGACATCAAAAACATAAAACATGGGCAGCGGGGTAAAAATGTAGTTTTGGAATGAGCTCAAATTTAAGTTGCTATCAACTTAAAATACACTGTTATAAACATAGGATGTTATATGTAAACCTCATGGTAACCACAAAGCAAAAACCTATAGTAGATACACCAAAGATAGAAAGGAAATTAAAACATAAGACAAACCACAAGGGAAATGAGCAAGAGAAGAAGAAAGGAATGTAGTGAAACTGCAAAAGCAGCCAGAAAACAATTAACAGAATGGCATTAATGCATACCTATTAATAATTATGTTAAATGTAAATGGAGAAAATGCTCCAGTAAGGACATAGAGTGGCTAATTGAATTAAAAAAACAAGACTAATCTATATGTTGCTTACAAGAGACTCACTTCAGATATAAGGACACAGAGACTGAAAGTGAAGGGATGAAAAAAGGTGTTCCATGCGAATGGAAACAAAAAGAAAGCTGATACAGCTATACTCATGTCAGACAAAATAGACTTTAAAACAAAGATTGTAATAAAAGACAAAGAGGGGCATTACATAACAATAAAAGGGTCAATCCAACAGGAAGATATAACATAAATATTTATATACCCAACATAGAAGCACTAAAATATATAAAGCAAATATTAACAGACCTGAAGGGAGAAATTGACAGCAATATAACAATCGTAGGGGACTTTAATACCCCACTTACATCAATGGATAGCTCTTCCAGACAGAAAATCAATAAGGAAATATTGGCCTTAAACAACACCTTAAGTAAGATAGATTTTAATAGGTATATATAGAACATTCCATCCAAAAGCAGCTGAATACACATTCTTCTTGAGCAGACATGGAATAGTCTCCAGAAAAGATCACATGTTAGGTCTCAAAACACATCTCAATAAATTTAAGAAGCCTGAAGTCATATCAAGCATCTCTTCCAACCACAATAGTATAAAGCTAGACATCAATTATAAGAAGAAAACTAAAAAAAAAAATTATAAATATGTGGAGATTAAACAACATGCTCCGGAACAACTATTGGGTCAGTGAAGAAATCAAAAGAGAAATTAGAAACAAAACAAAACAAAACAAAAAAACTAGAGACAAATGAAAATGGAAATACAGCCTACCAAAATCTATGAGATACAGCAAAAGCGGTTCTAAGAGGGAAGTTCACAGCAATACAGGCCTACCTCAAGAAACAAGAAAAATCTCAAATAAAAAAATCTAACTTTACACATAAAGGAACTAGAAAAAGAAGAACAAATAAAGCCCAGACTTAGTAGAAGGAAGGAAATAATAGAGATCAGAGCAGAAATAAATGAAATAGAGACTAAAAAGACAATAGAAAGATTAAAGAAACTAGAAGCTGGTTCTCTGAAATGACAAAACTGACAAAATCTTAGCTAGATTAACCAAGAAAAAAAGGAAGAGGACTCAAATAAAATCAGAAATGAAAAAGAAGTTATTTACAACTGATACCACAGAAATACAAATGATCATAAGAGATTACTATGAACAATTATACCCTAACACGTTGGACAACCTAGAAGAAATGATAAATTCTTAGAATCATATAATCTTCCAAGACTGAATCAGGAAGAAATAGAAAATCTAAATAGACTGATTACTAGTAAGGAGATTGAATCAGCATTCAAAAACCTCATAAGAAACAAAAATCCAGATAACATATTATATATAGAAAACCCTAAAGACTCCACCAAAACTGTTAGAACTAGAATACAAATTCAGTAAAGTGGCAGGGTACAAAATCAATACACAAAAATTGGATGTGTTTCTGTAACTGATAACAAACTATTAGAAAGAGGAATTAAGAAAACAATCCCATTTACAGTTGCATCAAAAAGAATACCTAGGAATAAGTTTAATCAAGGAGGTGAAAGACCTGTACACTGAAAACTGTAAGTCATTGATGAAAGAAATTGAAGACACAATGAAATGAAAAGATATTCCATGCTCATAGATTAGAAGAATTAATATTGTTAAAAGTTTATATTATCCAAAGCAATATATAGATTCAATGCAATCCCTATCAAAATTCCAGTGTCATTTATCACAGAAATAGAATAATTCTAAAATTTGTGTGGAGCCACAAAAGACCCCAAGTGGCCAAAGCAATCTTAAGAAGAACAAATCTGTAGGCATTACACTCCCTGATTTCAAACTATATTACAAAGGTATGGTAACCAAAACAGTATTGTATTGGCATAAAAACAGACACAATTGAACAGAATATAGAACCCAGAAATAAACCCACACATATATGGTCAATTAATTTATGACAAAGTAGGCAAGAATATATAATGGGGAAAGGATGGTCTCTTCAATAAATGGTGTTGGGAAAAATAGACTGACATGCAAAATAATGACACTAAGACTACACAGAAAAATTAACTCAAATGCATCAGACTTGAATGTAAGACCTAAATCCATAAAACCGCTGGAAAAAAACATAGGTGACCAGCTCTGACATTGGTGTTGATGAATTTTTGGATCTGACTCTAAAAGCAAAGGCAACAAAACCAAAAATAAACAAGTAGGACTACATCAAACTAAAAAGCTTCTGCACAGCAAAAGAAATCATCCACAAAATGAAGATAACATACTGAATGGGAGAAAATATTTTCAAATCATATATCCAGTAAGGGGTTAATATCCAAAATATATGAAGAACTCATAAAACTCAACAGCAAAAAGCCAAACAATCCAATTTAAAAAATGGGCAGAGGATCTGAATAGACGTTTTTTCCAAAGAAGACCTACAGACAGCCAAAAAGCACATGAAAAGATGTTCAAATTCATAATCATTAGGGAAATGCAAATCAAAATCACAATGAGATATCACTTCACACCTGTTAGAATGGCTATTATCAAAAATATTAGAAACAACAAGTGTTGGCGAGGATATGGAGAAAATAAGATCCTCATGCACTGTTGGTGGGAATGTAAATTTTCACAATCACTATAGAAAACAGTATGAAGATTCCTCAAAAAATTAAGAACAGAACTACCATACGATCCAGCAATTCTATTTCTGGGTATTTATCCAAAGAAAACAAAAACTAATTTGAAAAGATATATGCACCCCCATGTTCACTGTAGCATTACTTATAATAGCCAAGATATGGAAGCAACCTAATTGTCCATCAATAGATGGATGGATAAAGAAGATATGGTGTTTTATACACACACACACACACAGGAATACAAATCAGCCATAAAAATCTTGCCATTTGCAACAACATGGACAGACCTTGAGGTCCTAAGCTAAATAAGTCAGACAGAAAGACAAATACCACGTGATTTCACTCATATGTGAATCTAAAAAAGAAAATAAATGAACAAACAAAATCAAAATCATAGATACAGAGAACAGATGAGAGGAGTTGGCGAGTGGGTGAAACAGGTGAAGGGGGTCAAGAGGTACAAACTTCCAGCTATAAAATAAACAAGTCATGGGGTATAATATACAGCATGGTGACTATACTTATTAATATTGTAGAGTATACTTGAAAGTTGCCAGAAGAGTGATAACCCTGAACATTAACTTCTTATGGTGATGGATGGTAACTAGATTGATTGTGGTGATCATTTTGCAATGTATACAAATATCAATTCATTATGTTGTATACCTTAGACCAATATGATATTATATATCTATTATACCTCAATTTAAAATTTAAAAAAATCAAATCAAATCAAATGGAGGCATGTGTTCCTTATATTTCACAGTGAGACAGCTCAAGACATAAATTAAGTTCCAAGCATGTACTTGCCAGGGCCCTGATAATATCATCTTGGCATAAACTAACATAGTGGTGGGCCTCCTCAATTCAAGTTCTGTCAAATCTACTCATTTAATTAAAGTCCTGGGTATGATGGGAATTTCAATAGCAGGGCACTCTAGGAGCATTCTATAGTCTAAAGCAAATACAGAAATAAAACTACGAGAGAGAACCTATCAAAGCCATAATACATCTATTACCACAGCTGTTTCTCCCCAGACACCAGGCTCCCTCCTGAGCCTATTATTAAGTGCAAATGACCAGGCTCAGTGACTGTTATTTTTAAAAACATTACTTATCATGCATTGTGTTCTGAAACTTGTTGACTTATTTTAATTTGCATAATTATAGTAATTTTCTCCAATGTCAATGCCGTAGGATTATATTAGGATTTTGCCTTATCTTTAAAGAAATACACAGGTTCAAAAGCAAGTTGTTGTTATATCATTCTTGACACTTTCAGGCAATTGAGATGCAGGAAGATGGAAGGATACATTTTGCTAAGTTCACCACTGGCTTATGATTAGAAGAACTGGCATAGGTATGAGAGACCAGAAAAAGGAGAGAGAAACAAAGGAGATTAGGATAGTAGAAGAATGCAGAAATAAAGGGAAGAGCTCCTTCTTCATAGAAATTCTTCAGTGTGTACATCAGTCTTTATTATAACATTTGTTTTTTTTAGCAACTCAGGGAATTTGGCCATATATCATCCTTATTTTACAAATTAATGTACTAATCAATAATCACTCACCTAGTTTCCTTAGAGCTATGTCTAAAACCTAGATCTCTCAATTGATAGTCTGATCATGTTCTACTCAATGGAGTAAGAACTTCATCCAAGAAGATTTGATCAGTGAAATATTCAGACTCCCAAGCTATTAGTTGTCCCTCCTTAGGCTGTACAATACCTCAGGAAGCTTTCCATTGTGTGGTCAATTTTTTTATTTTTTATTTTTAAAGGAAAATCGTCTATGTTTACATACCATATATTATCACTGCTTAAATTGTAATTCCCCAGTTATTCCCACAGGCACCCCCAGGTCCTTCTGGTGTGTCTTGAAACCAAAAAGATAACAGACCTCAGGTAGAATCAAGAAAGTAGGATTTGGGACTTGGCTCCTACCAATCAATCCCATGTCCAAAGCTGCCCAAGAAAAGTACAGACAGGTTGGCATAAAATCCAAGACATCCACCCCCAAATCCATCCAAAGGGTGGATGAAGATGGAAGCACATGGGCCTAGAATGTGCATATTGGCATTCTGTCCTCCTGTTTCTCTCCCTTCCTTCTAAAGTTCTGTGGCCTTCCAGTCAGTAAGAGGAGAAACAAGACAGTTGAAACAGCCCAGAAGGATATGGGAGAAGAAACGGCAGCATGAGGACATAAATGAAGCTTACTAGACTTGTAGATCAGGAGAAAGCCTTTGGCATATGTCATCTGAGCCCCCGAACTATGTTTTCAACTCTCTTCTGAACACATGCACTGGATCACTCATCATCCCTTTATATGACACAGGACCCATATCAAACTTATCTTCTTCCCCTCCTAAGCCAGTTCCTCTTTATAACTCAACTCCCACTCAGATCAGAAACCACAGAATTACCTTTGAATTTTCCCTCTTTCCACTTTCCTCATCCAAACAGCAAATGTAATGTAATACAGGAACACTGGACTTAGAGCCCAAATACCTCTGTGCTTCCCCTCACTACCTGCCTTCAGCCTCTGTAAGCCTCCCTTTCCACATCTGTTCATTGGAGATAATACCTTCCACAGGTAGGTTGTGAGCACTAGATGAGACAATGTATGAATGCCTATAAACACTAAAAAAAAAAAAAGCTGTATTAATTCTTAAAAAGTTTCCTTTCTTTTCATTTACAATGTCTTCACACAATGTAGAAGACATAACTCACCTGGACAATCACAATGTTTTCTAGCCTCATGGCTCCCAAGTACATTGGTCCCAGTGTTCTTTTCCAGCATTCTCTTTCACTACTATTATTTACATACATATGTCCCAGTCAAAACAATACTCACTATTACCAGGACACCCCTGTGCTTGTCTATTTCTCTGTATTTGTTCCTAGTATCCCCTTTCCATGGAATGTTCTGCCTTCTCTTCTCCTCTTGGCCCATCCCAAATTTCTTCACTTCTATAAAATTTTGCTCTGATTCTCCAAAGTATATCTGATTTGTGTCATATTCTGAGTTCATCCCACTCCAAGAATTTTGTTAGAACCTTTCTTGTAACACAATGCAATTCCTTGTATTTTAATCATTTGTCTATGTTCAAACTTAGAAATTATGTTCTGCCTCCCAGTTTATAACTTCCTAAGATCAAGGTCTTACTTATCTTTACATGCCCAGGATCTAACATAATGGTTTCCAAACATTTAAATTCTTTTCAATAAATTGTTTTTTAATGAGTTATTAGTTTGAATTGGAAATACATCCTTTAATTCCTCCAATAATAACATAGGACACTATCAAGTTGAATTATACTTATTCAACAGAGAAAAACTACACAGCCAATCTTGAGATGACTGTAATTTCTTAGGGTGTCACAAACCATGATTGAAAATCATGAATCTGAATGCAGGTGACTCTAAAATAAGTTATTTTCATAGTTGTAACCATAATAGTATGTATTGACTTTATATGTTATTTTCAATACACACATATGAGATAGAGATTATATATGTTATCACCAATAAGAAAATTGAGGCTCAGCAAGGATGAATGACTTGCCTAAGGTAGCACAGATAGAAAATGGCTAAATCAAGACTCAAGCCAAGCCTTTTTGTCTTCAGAGGCTGTCCTCTTCTCACTATCCAGCACCAAGTGTCAGAGTTTTATCAATTCTGCTTATGAAAACTTCAAGTCCTTCCTGGGTTTGAGAACAGGCAAAGAAAGATTAAAATATAACATTTCCTGAACCATGATGTTATTTATAATCTAGGGCTCGGCAAACTTTTGTTATAGAGGACCAGATAGTAAATATTTTAAGCTCTGTGGGCCATATGGTCTACTCAAATCTGCCATTATAGTGTCAAAGCGGCCATAGAAAATATGTGATGGAATGAGCATGGCTATGTTCCAGTGACACTTTGGAAAGTTTATAAAAATCAGACAGTGAAGCCTGATTAGGCCCTCCAGCTATAGCTTTCAACCCCTGTTAAAATCCCCAATAAACATCCATCTACTGTCATTGCAAAGAGACAGGTGATGTGCTAGTTTAAGATCATTAATTAATCATTCATATTACACTTGTATTAGATATTTAGGGCACAAGGCAGCATAAAACGTGGAAACTGACAAAATTATACATAATTACAACTCCAAAACACATGTTCCCTCAACAGAAATTGAGATAATCTACTAAAACACATTTAAAAAATCTAAAAGTGTAAAGCATTTTTCCCTGCAGTTGCTTGAATATAGGATAGGTAATTAACAGATTTTCAGTCCAGAAAATAAATGAAGCCAAGTGTCTGTGACCTTTGGTTTCCACATTCTCACTCCTGAAATAAATTGATCCGTTCCAGAGAGTGTGCACATATAGCACCTCAGACTGGAAACAATTTAATAATGAGCTGATCTTTCATGAGAAAAGGCTTGTGTTAGTGAATAGGGAATAAGATGACAGAAATCATAGCACAGATATAACTTGTTCTTAATAGAGATGGATTTTGTCTTCACATAAGCCAGAGGAAATATTTGGCCAAACGTGGCAGACAATGTATTTATATATAAAACCCTCCTTCCCCCTTGTAAGCTGGATGAGATCTTTCACTGAGAGCTTCAGATCGGCCATACAAATTGTGGAAAGCTCACACAACATGAGATTCTGACTGCATAAAAGAATAGCATGCGCAGTTCTTTGCTGCCCCTCTGGGAAGCCTGGCCTATCCTCCACAACAGGAGGTTTGTTTCCTTTAAGTCTTCTCTCTTCTCATGGTTCATTTGCTCTTATGTACTGTCTGGTGTTGTTACCCATATTTTCAAATATGTATCTTATTTTTAGAATTAGATTGTAAGATTTGGAAAGAGATACATGTGAGTGTAAACCGCAATTTCAGTTTTTCTTAGCTTTAAGAGTATTGCTAAGCTCCTTCTCTTCTCTGAATCAGTTTCAGATAATAATAGTATCTCTTTGATAGGTGTGTTGTTGGCTCACATTTGGAAACCTGCGTAACTATCGTCATCACCACCATCATTATCAGTATTTTCATGTCTTCTCCTCCATGAAGTTTTCCTCAACTCCCCAACCAGAATTCATTGTTTACCATTTCTCAGAACTTTCAAATTCTTTACTTTATCATTTTTTTATGCTGCATTTAAATTATTTGTTTGCATGTCTGCTTCCCCTACTAGATCAGGATTCCCTGAAGTCCTCCTAATGAAAACTTTCAAATAGATATAAATTGAATACTTTTCTAATGATCAACAAAATTACTCTTTGCTTACCTTCTCAACTTTGTTCTTCAGAAATAGCACACAGTAGCATGAATAAAGAAAACAAGCATGAATTTAATGCATCTTCCTATGCTGATATATAAATATTTTGTCTAGAACTCTCTCCTTATTATTAGCCAAAGCTTGAATTTAAGTTTGAAATTACCTAAAGTTCTATCAAAACAAAATAAATTACAACATTAAGAAAAGAACAACAAAAATATGTCCTGTGGAAAGATATCCAGACCATGTGAAAGGATTTATAATAAATTGCTGGTGCCCACCTCACATGTTGGAAAGCCTGAGATGAGGAGAGGTCTATTTTTCTTTTGATTCCTTGTGATGATGGATAGATATCAGATTAAAAAATAAAAAATGTGAGAAAGGGCTATTTGTCTCTCCTGGAGGCACAATTTCTGAGCTTTTAGCCCAATCCAGCCCCTGCAGTTGGACAAAAAGGACCACCCTTATATGACCAAGTTGTTTTATTTCCCTAATTGTAGCTTCTATTGCTAATTCTATGCTAATTCTTCTATTGCTAATTCTCCCAGGCACCTGCCTAGTCAGGCTAAAGCAGAGCTCAGTCTTTATCTCAGAGCATCTCCTGAGTATACATTAACTTCAACCACATTCTATTGGCTGAAACTCAGTTACATTGGCTCCATATAAGGAAAAGGAGACTGGGAAATGCAGCTGTGTGCTTAGAAGGAAGAGACTAAGAATCAACACATAACAATCTCAGGCATCCACATGAAGCACACGCAGTATAACTAGAGATGAAGGATTCTCCTTTTTAATTAATAGCATCTTAAATGAGAGAACACAAAACAGCTTACAAATTTCTTCCTCATACATACTACCTTTTCTCATCTTCACAATGGGTCTGACATACTAACATTGTTATCCACATTTTACAGATTAAGAAGTAAAGTTCAGAGTGTTAATAAATTAGGCAAGGTTATACAACTGGAAAGTATACAACAGAGTCAGAATTTGAACTCAAGACATTTGATTCTTGCTGTAATAAAATTTTCACTGCATTGGTGCTAAAACTACTTATGTGGACCCACTTTACATGTAGAACCTTATCTCAGGTATCAAAAATCAGGCAAAAATACACATAAAACTCCTGCTATATGTCAGGCACAGGCACTGTCCTAGTACTGGGAAACAAGCCAGACACAAACTGTGCCTTAATGGACCTTACAATCTAGAAACTGTGTCTTCTAGCATTTTTCAACACAAATGGTATGTTCCAATCAGATAAAGTTCATCATTCTTTACCCTTCATTCTGATAGCATGACACTCTTAACTCTCTCTTAGCTTATATATTCTTGGTTTTCTATCTACCAATATCCACTCATTGATTCTTTGTCTTCAAAGTCTAGGTTGAGTATCAGCCTTATTTTTACCCTAAGTCTTATTCACTACACCAACACCTACTATATTCTTTCTCTGACCAGTCTAGAGTCTATACCTTTTAGGAAAATGTGTGATTACATGCTTCCCATGCTTCCTTGTATTGTTTGCTAATTTCATACATTATTTCCTACATCTCTGAGCCTCATTAGCTCAACCTAATTCCAACAGAATTACCTTAATTTATTTATGTCCTCGATTGTTACTGAGGGTGGACATAAAAAAAAATTTAAAAAGTCATATGAAGACTACCTATATATTTGTTATAAAGCTGTAGATGAAAATATTATGTTGTTCAATATTCCTTTGATAAGGTCAGTTGTGATAAATTCTTATGAGAACGTACTATCTGAGAAAACGTAAAAAAAACTTAAAAAAAAATTAGAACACTTGCTTCTAAAGGATAATAAGAATTATCTAATTATATTTTACTTTTTCTCCTGGGTTCTCCAGATTCTGAGCAGTAATCCCTAGTTAGTGTGTCTGCTTTCTCTTTTATTCAGGGCTACGATTTTTAAAAAACAACTCATTGACACATATATTAACATCTCTTAATTTACATGTTGGTTAGGTTCCTGGAAAGTGGCAAGTAATTCAAAAACACTTAAATCAAACTGAAATTTTGCATAAGAAAAAAAAGGAGATATAGTCTGGTAGGTTTTAAAAAAGCCAGTTATGCCCCATTTTTTTCCATATCACATCAATATTAACTGTAAAAAAAAAACAGTTTATGTAAATATATGAACATTAAAACTGTTTATTCATGAACAGAAACAAAGTCTCTAAAAATGTCCAATATAGGTATAATAGACATAAAGGCATGAAACCATTAGGAATTCTTACATACAAAGTGCTGCACACCAAGGTGAAGCATGAAACTAATAATGCTTATTAATTTACATTTTTTAATGCATCTGAGATTAGATTTTTTACTCCATTGGTGTGAGCTTTTTTTTTTTTTTTTTCTTTATCTTGGGCCTCCTAGATCACACTGCATTTTTCAGTCATGATTTCACTTGAGATAGAAACTCAGGAATCCATAAGACATAAGCCCAGAATATTTGAAGGTGCACATAGCAACTGGAAAGGACTTTGTGGACAATGACAGTAATGTCACATGCTGCTGGCCCGGCCACCAAGAAGTGCCCTCAAACTACACAGCCAGTGAGGGAACCCCTCACACACCCAAAATTTGGCAGGCAGTTTAAACCATGCCACTCCAAACTTAGTACACATATCTGTTAAATACTGTTAGATTTTCACTTTATTTCCATAATATGTAAATTCATCACACATACATTTATAAATTGACAAATAGGTTTGAAAACAAATAAAAATAATTTTAAGTTAAATCCATTCCTCAACTTCTCTAAGCCCCAATTTTCCTAATTATAAAACAGCAGTAATGTATTTCTTTCATTGGATTATGAGAATTATGTAAAGTGGTATAGAGTGCTTAGCAGAATGCCTAACATAGTAACTACTCATTGTTAGCCACTATTATTGGCTGTTATTGAAAAGTGACAGATGTCAATAAATGAAAGTGTTTACTAGTGTCTACTCTGTCCATATCACTGATATATAAATTTAAAATGCCTCTATCTGGTCCATGGCAGTTAAGAATAAACACCAGTCAACATTTGCTCTAAACTTATTTCTACCAAATCCAAACATTAAGTCCTAACACTGGAAACCTCAACCATCAGTTAACACCCAGAGATACATGCATCTGTCTTACAATAATATTATTATAATTTTC